>NC_090265.1:117217143-117954643 GCF_040414725.1 Anabrus simplex
TAGAGGCTTAGCCAAACTTAACAGTGTGAAGATACATAATATGGAAATAAAGGGGCAGCTTTAAGTGCTCTTTTTAATAACACTATACATGGGGACAAAACATAACGACCTCTCCTCACACCACTATTTTCCAGCAACAGCCCGGTGTCTATTAGCGGCTTGTACGTCTACCATAGACCGCGTTGCCAAATCGTCTACTGCACTCAGCACGAAGAAAGGGTAAAGACTGAAGAGCGTGTGAAAGAAAGTGGTTTGGCAACCTCACCACACCAAACAAGGATCACTTAGAACTCATTAACTCAGCAGGGTGCAGGGTGTGATTGACAACTGGCTTCCAGCTCGCTTCCAGGGACTGAGGCCGTCGTGTTTTGTCCCCAAGTATAACTGGTTATGCCCGTGCAGAAGAAACTAATGTGGTAGATTCAAAAGACGGCCACGAAATAATACTGAAGTGTTCGTAGATGAAACAAAAGTGTCAGTTAAGTCATATGAACATTTTCTGACAGAAATGTGTTCACAAAAAATAGGCATTATTTTGGAGATAATGTCCTGTAAAAATATGTGATGTAAAATATTCCAGATCTATATATTTCGTTACACCAGTCAAATGAGATACAAATATATGATAAATGTAATCAGTTGGTATAAATTTCGCATGAACAGTATACTAAATTAATATTTTTGAAGAGTATGAATACGTTTCCAAATAAAATGCGTAATTGAACATGGGATGATATGGCACATAACTTAGTGTCAGTATGAAGCTGATACTATGATTGTGTGAATATAAGTACTTTATCGAACTTGAAGGAAAAATTTAACGTAATGTAGTATAGATACTTTGTGTGATAACGAATGCACAACTTACCGAAGTGTGTAGTAATCCATTTATACCTCTTCTCTAGTTGCAAATAACAGTTAAACCCATGAAATGATAAATAAATGATACATAAATTTGCACCTACGACCTGCTCTATGCGGTTCCTGGACCAAAATCAGAGACTAAAATGTAAGATACAAAATAATATTTAACGAATTTCAATCAATCATCAATAAGTCACCACTGACGTGCATTTAGGGCTGTCGCTACGGTGGCAGATACCCTATCAGTTTTAACAACAACACGACAGCGCTCTGTATATATTGTTTTGCATTGTTTCCATTATGTGACATAATTTCTATCGTAAAACTTTAGAAAACTATAAAGGAAATAAAAAATCCAAAAAGAAAAGGACATTTTCTGTACACATTTTTCAGAAAATGAAGTGCGGAATTTAATCGCCTTGAATTGATGAGAATAGACTCTTAAGCTCCTCTTTTATACGAGAATTTAAAAGTTCAGCTCGTAGACATGTCGCATTCTTCATATTGCAATTTTTGCACATTGCACATAATTGGATAGAATAGCACATCCTCACATTTGCTCATTTGCTCAAGATTCATATAGAGTAGTGCAAATCTCGTGCGTAAATTTATGAACAAACTTGCATAGTCTTCAAGTATGTTCCATTTATGCATTATCAGCAAGTGGACCAGTTTGTTGTTTACCGTTGTAACATATAATTTCAGCAAGAATTTTGAGAAGCATAATAAAAATAGGCTTACTACGAGAAATACGGTTATGTTTAGAGTGTGAAGTTTCTATTTAAATGGAGACTTTAAATAATTAAAAACCACAACGTTCATTGTACACAGCAATGTCTAGAAATAATTACTTAAAAATTGTAATAATATTTGCTTCATTCATTTGTGCCTAGACCTACACTTTACTTGTATGAATTAAACTATGTACCATCATTATATATATTGGAATGCATGTAATACATCATGTTTCAAAGGGGAAAGATACTCCTATTTGGAACAAAAATTGCATTTTTAAATTCATTTTCCTGTTTACAATATATGTCTTCCTCTGCAGTGTGGTAATAATAAATGTTATATTGTTTGCCGTTAATAAAAAAAAAAGGTTCGTAAATATTTATGTACACTCACATGCCAAAAAATAATGGGATAGGGTTCTAGTATTGTGTAGACACTAGAGCCTATGCTAGTTCGATCAAGTGCAGCGATCGCTTCCTCTCTATCATATGCTTATCCTCATTTCCCATAACTTTCCCTTTTTTACCCATGGTAAATACTTATTTTTAATATTTTGTTTTATGAAAGACTTACATTTTCAGTCATTATTACACATTATTTGTCCAAGAATATATTATTACTTGGGTTCGGAAGTTTATGATCTAATGAATGACAAAATATGCAAACAAACATGCTCTAAAACTAGCTATATATGACATAAAAAGGGTAAAATAGGACTGAAGCATTTTAGGTATAGGTAGCAAGTATTAGAGTATTACTAACAATAAACGTGTTAAAACGTGATAGGCGATAACACAACAGGCACATTTAATCAAGCAAACAGGCAAAGCTACAGTAGGTAAAGTAAGATTTTACACATTCATTCAGTATCATAGAACATAGAAGCAGTTCACATTCTGTTGTCCTAAAAATATGTATATAATTTAGCATGCTGTTTGGTATCTGTCAGCGTGCATTATAGCATCTCTTTCTCGGAATCATGTCTTCTAAACCTGCTACCTATCTCTTTTGGGAAGAAAAAAATGCATCTACTACAGTATTTTGGAATCCTGTGTTTCAAAATCGACGCAGATAACATATACCGTGTTAAAAACGAAGCCTCAGTTTAAATATAAATGATCATTATGTAACCAAATATGGCCTTATCTCACCAAAATGAGCAAAGCATGACCAAACAAATAATAATGGCTGAAATATGCATTTATATGCAACATAAAATTGCTTTAAACAGGGTCAGGAACCCATCATCAACAGTTATTTTTCAGGTTTCACGTAACATCCGAACCTTAGTTATTAATCATGGCTTTTTGCTATTTATATTATTATTATTATTATTATTATTATTATTATTATTATTATTATTATTATCTATTGTACCCGTTCTTCGTACGTACATATGTACGAAGGTGAGAATGAAACGAAATTCAATTAATTTGAATTATAAACTCACTAAATATGAATCCTAAATTACACAATATTAAAAATGTAGAAATATGGAATATAAATATAATATTATTATTATGATGATGATGATGAAAATGGATGGATAAATAAACTACAGCCCACAGCATTTCTGAAATTTGGATGAGCACGCTTAGCATTCTCAACAATACAACTGTAGTTTCCTAAAGTTGTCCGCAGAATGGCGCCCTCATTCTTCAGATGGCCTATTAACAAACGAACAAGGACTGTACACAAAAGATGACGAACATGCCTTCACATGACATCTTATTAGGCGCAAAATGAGTAGAAAATTCATTGATAAAGGCGACCACAAGGCTGCCTGGCCGAGGCGGTAAAGGCGTGTTCGGTTCACCCGGAAGGACGTGGGTTCCATTCCCCATCAGGAAGTAGAAAAATTTAAGAAGATATTTCCACTTCCGGAGGTAGACATGGGCCTCAGCTTCACTCAGCCTACACCCAAAATAGTACCAGGTCGATTCCTGAGGGCAAAGTCCGACGGGCATAGAGCTAACCACTTTGCCCCACCAAGTGCAGATGTTACGGATAGTGGAAGCCTTTACCTTCACCCCTCCAAGGGCCTTCATGGCCTGTACGGAGATGACTTTGCTTTAACGGCCCCGTGGTGTAGGGGTAGCGTGCTTGTCACTTATCTGGAGGCCGCGCGTTCGATTCCCGGCCAGGTCAGGGATTTTTACCTGGATCTGAGGCTTGGTTCGAGGTCCACCCAGCCTACGTTATTAGAATTGAGGAGCCATCTGACGGTGAGATAGGGGCCCCAGTCTAGAAAGCCAATGACGGCCGAGAGGATTCATCGTGCTGACCACACGACACCTCGTAATCTGCAGGCCTTCGGGCTGATCAGCGGTCGCTTGGTAGGCCGAGGCCCTTCAAGGCTGTAGTGTCAAGGGGTTATTAGGTTAGGTTAGAAGGCGACCACAGCCAAAATAACAAGAATATGAATTTTGTCGAAAACCACTGGAGTTACAAAGAAAATGCATTGATGTTTTTTGTAAAAAAAAATCGATATTAAGGCCACACGGTTCACTTCACTTCTCGTTTATCCGTTATTTTCGTTGATGTAGAGCAAATAAAATGTCGAAATTTGGAAATTACCCCTGTAAATCCTGCACTCGCTCGAAACGGTGACATACACTATACATATCAAAATCGAAAGTATCCCTTGCGCGACTCAGGATTTCAAGCTATAATCTTTCCAAATTTCAACCCAATGGGTCCAGCAGTTTTCGAGCCTGTTCGGAACAAACAGACACACAAACACTCACCATACCACTTGTATTAATAATATAGAAGATAATTACTTATTAGGAAATATAACAACTCTATATTCAATAATTTATACGTTTATTTACTTGGTATTTTCATAGTAACACTGATTTAACTTCAAAGTGGGTCCACGGATCGCGCAAGTTTATCGTCCAGATAAATTTAGGTCTTGATAGAAAAAGTTTAAGAACGCCTGTTCTACTGTATGTCGGTGATATATAAAACTGGCTCAGACGGTTAAGGCGCTGGCCTTCTAACCCCAACTTGGCAGGTTCGATCCTGGCTCAGTCCGGTGGTATTTGAAGGTGCTCAAATACGACAGCCCCGTGTCGGTAGATTTACTGGCACGTAAAAGAACTCCTGCGGGACTAAATTCCGGCACCTCGACGTCTCCGAACACCGCAAAAGTAGTTAGTGGGACGTAAAGCAAATAGCATTATTATTATTATTATTAATATATAAAACTTTGCATAATTCTAACAAAAAATAAAAAGGCATGTAAATAGTCCATTCTTCTTCTACCGCTTTTTCCACACTGTAAGAGGGTACTTTATCTATTAACAATCACATATTGAAAATATTTTTGTTTAACTGAATATAAATCAATATGTGAAATTTTTCCCCACGATGGCGCTCAACATGTCATTGCAACCTATTCATACGGCGAATAGCTATATAACCGTCCAACAAGAAAACTAATGACATCCATGTATTGTATCAAGTGTTATGTCTGAATTAATTACATCAGAAGAGGACAGTTATAAGCCAGCCATTGTATGTGACATGACATTTCTTAAAATCACAAACAATATTACACTTTCCCAGTCTTTAATATAAGCTGTAATATCCTGGAAGAATTTCTTCAGTCATTTTTTTTCAATATCGTTTACTTTATTCACTTGTGTTTAAACTTGTATGTATGTTGTATTAATACTATTTGTCGTTATTTATAAATTGGAATACACCAAGTTTTTAATGTACCAGTGTTGTTTTTATTACCCTCCACTGAACAGACTCATAAACAATCCTTTTCTTTAGTAATAAATTGGAATTAGAATAGTAATAAAAGAAACAGTAAATTATTAATATTTTAAATTGGATTTTCTTCTTTGTTTATGTGTTTACTATGAATATCTGGCGAGAAGTTCGTGCATGCGGGAAAAAGGGTGCGGAGGGTAAACATGGCTACTGCGCAGAACTTAATCTCAACTCTCAAGGCCTGACAATAAACATCGATTCCGTCCGCGGTGATTCTTGTCAACTAAGGTGCTGTCATGAAGTTCAAAGTGGTAGTGCGCTTGTGCTTAATAACACATTTACTATGTGGACTGTATAATGAACAGTTTAATAATGAACACGCATCTCTTTCAAAGAGCTCGCACTGTTTATCACGGCTAATGTTTGTAGTTTTGTGAATATCTGTTCCTCGTGCCGTACCACTTCCTGTGAGACGCAGATAGTACTGTAGACTTCGGCATTCGAAATTTTACAGAAATAGGTCAATTTTCTCATGTACAGTGAGTATATATGTAGTTTATTGTTATGAATACCAGAGCACACTCGGAAATAGAAAAAATCGAGGAAGACGGTTGGTCTGGCTATTTTGACTAAGTAGAGTCAACCACGGTGTATTACAGTATTATTAAGGGAAGAGTATGAATTATTTTATTTCCAGCTTCATTATTTGAGTCTTCATCTGATAACCTTATATCACTTCGTCTACATGTAAAACGTTACATGGTAGTTATCGTTATAACGAGAAAATTGTACGGTAAGTTCGTTGTTAATAGGGCCTACTCCACCGGGCGAGCTGACCGTGCGGTTAGGAGCGCTCAGATGTG
Source organism: Anabrus simplex (assembly GCF_040414725.1). Classification (NCBI taxonomy): domain Eukaryota; kingdom Metazoa; phylum Arthropoda; class Insecta; order Orthoptera; family Tettigoniidae; genus Anabrus; species Anabrus simplex. The sequence goes on from NC_090265.1 coordinate 117,223,332, forward strand.
AACTTGCATCTGGCAGATACTGGATTCGAACCCTACTGTCGGCAGCCTTGAAGATGGTTTTCTGTGGTTTCCCATTTTCACACCAGGCTAATGCTGGGGCTGTACCTTAATTAAGGCCATGGCCGCTTCTTTCCCACTCCTAGCCCTTTTCTTTCCCATCATCGCCATAGACCTATCTGTGTCGGTGTGATGTATAGCAACTACAGAAGCTGTATGGCCTACTCCAATCATTTAATTGAAATAATATCGTTCCCGACATGTTGAAAATTGTTTCTGTAGTTACATAACAATATCTCAGTAAGTGATCATGGATATCTAGGATGCGTTTACTGTGGGTTTAGGGCGGGGTTCTTGTACGTATTTGGAGTTATGTCACAAGCCCCACCTTCCTTGTATTCAAACAACAAAGCTGAATTACACGTTGATTATGTGCACAGTAAGGCTGTACTCTGTTTCATTGAAGTATTTTAAAAATATTTTCAACAACTCTGGGTGGTTATGGGGATCTACTGCAATTTTGGACCTTAAGGGCACCATAAGATAGAGGCATTGATGTTTGTAGGAGCAACAGTGATATCAAAACGGGCTGTTGAAGGAAGAAAACGGAACGTAAGAAAACGGAACTTACCAAGGGTGAAGACGGAGGTTATCAGGTGTTCTTACTAAGTATGACAAGTATGTGATAATTAGTGAAGTACGATTACTGGGTAGGAAAATTACAAAATGAGTGAATGAAGTGGGAAATTTGGTGATTTTGAAAATGGGGAATTTAGTTAAAATTTGAAAGTCAAGATAGAATTGAAACAATTCAAGCTGTCCGTAAGGTAATAAATAATAATAATAATAATAATAATAATAATAATAATAATAATAATAATCGCAGCCTTCGTGGCTCAAGCGGTAGGGCGCCGGTCTCTCACCGCTGCGTTCCGCGGTTCAAATCCCGGTCACTTCATGTGAGATTTGTACTAGACAAAGCAGAGGTGGGATAGGTTTTTCTCCGGGTACTCTGGTTTTCCCTGTCAACTTCCATTCCAGAAATACTCTCCAAAAACATTACGTTTCATCTGTCAGTCATTAATCATTGCCCCAGAGGTATCACAAATGAGGAATTTAGTTAAAACTTAAAAGTCAAAGTATAACCAAAATAATTTACAATGAGACTTCGTTACAAAGCAGAAAATTAGCGGAATATACTATAGAAATTAAAGCTAATTTAATGTTACAATATGTGCAAAGCTTTTATTCAAGTCTAAACATGAAAATGTCTCTATTATATAGGCTTATGTGTACATTTCCTTATACTTTCTTTCTTCCTTTCTTTCTTTCTTTCTTTTTTTCTTTCTTTCCCTCTTCTCCTTAAAGCTTCTGGTATAGCCTTTCCTCCTGTGAGTCGCTTGCTGAACTTCTCGGTGAAGTGACCAGCAGTAGTATCCCATCATACTGGTATTCAAGCGGCCCTGATATCTTCTTTCCATCACTTTCATTTCTTGATGGAAACGCTCACCTTGCTCCTCACTGACATCCCCCAAATTATCTGGGAACAAATGAAGGTGACTCTTCGATAAATGAATCTACAGACCCACTAGTCCTAAACTTTTGAAACCGGGCGAGTTGGCCGTGCGCGTAGAGGCGCGCGGCTGTGAGCTTGCATCCGGGAGATAGTAGGTTCGAATCCCACTATCGGCAGCCCTGAAGATGGTTTTCCGTGGTTTCCCATTTTCACACCAGGCAAATGCTGGGGCTGTACCTTAATTAAGGCCACGGCCGCTTCCTTCCAACTCCTAGGACTTTCCCATCCCATCGTCGCCATAAGACCTATCTGTGTCGGTGCGACGTAAAGCCCCTAGCAAAAAAAAAAAATAAAATAAAAAAAATAAACTTTTGAACCTATCCAGCATGTTGGCCACAATAGAAATTGTGGGTCTCTTTTGTTACCCAAAAACTTAGTAACAACCTGCTTGAATTACACACTAGCCCTCCTCTCATTGACTTTCCATTTTCATTCAAAATTGGAATCTAACATCATTTATAGGATATCAGGTCCAGCAAACACGCCTTCTTTCAACTTTGCTCCTGATAAATGAGGAAACTTCTCGCAGAAATACTTGAAACATTTTCCATCTTCGGGCAAAGCTTTCACGAACGGTTTCATTAGGACTAATTTGACGTGTAGAGGAGGCAGTAGAATGTTTTCGGGATCTACGAAGTTCTTGCGTACAATGCTCTTCTCTCCAGAATTTAAAACTTCCAACTTTTTTGCACCAACGTTGATCTCTGTCCCTACTGTCCCATTCACATAAGAAAGATAGGAATTTAATTAAAACCCATTTTTACCTATTTCAATAGTGCATGTAATACCTTCGAATATGCTACAAATGTTCTTAAATATTTAGTTTTGAAATGTAAAATAATGGTGGGTGATGCAGCTTTTCTTATTGTCGTATTCGGATTCAGCACACTAAAAAGCATAAGAATATGGCAAATTATATTTTTTAAATGTTTTTCATCGTTGGTCTGTGTAATTGTAGGATCATGTATTAATACATATATACGCTTAATTGAGATAGATCATAAGTTTGGAACATTTAATATCGTCGCTTCACCGGTAAAAGGTTGTAATGCACAAAGCTCTTCCTATCGATTATCCTCCTTAAGTCTGGTCACGCCTCCCAGCCACATATGGATATGCAGCCCATCAGAACAATGTTCGTTGTGTTCGTTTTCGTATGCTGACGAGTAACCGAAAATGAACCTAACATGCATTATACAATAGGAGTGCGTAAATACGTAATGCAAGGGTTGCCAGTTTGTGATAGGTATTTATATATTTGTACTATTGTCCTCTTTGACCTTTCGAGTAATTATGACGTTTATCCGCAATTTAATATATGGGTTCGTGTAATCTGCTTCCTTTTTTATGATAATAATATTTCTAGCCGAGTGTAGCCCTTGTAATGCAGACCCTCCGATGATGGTGAGCGGCATCTGCCACGTGTAGGTAACTGCGTGTTATTGTGGTGGAGGATAGTGTTATGCGTGGTGTGTGAGTTGCAGGGATGTTGGGGTCAGCACAAACACCCAGCCCCCGGGCCATTGCAATTAACCAATGAAGGTTAAAATCTCCGACTCGGCCGGGAATCGAACCCGGGACCCTCAGAACCGAAGGCCAGTACGGTGACCATTCAGCCAGCGAGTCGGACATTTTTATTTACCGGTATGTGTGTATAAATTTCGCATCCATTACTGTATAACCGACGTCCTAAACCAATAATAATAATAATAATAATAATAATAATAATAATAATAATAATATACACACATGCACATGCATCTTTATTACAGACCGTTATGCTTTCAGCGTTAAGTCTGCAAGCCTCTGTGAATTCACGAAACGCCGCCACAATCCTGTATTTGTTACTAGTTCTGTGGCCTCGTTTAATTCTATACCATAAATCTCATGTATAAATCGTTAGAAACCGAGCCAAACAATCGTCGTCTTGGTTTCCCTCTACTTCTCTTACCCTCCATAACAGAGTCCCTTATTCTCCGAGGTAATCTATCCTCCATTCGCCTCATATGACCCAAGCACCGAAGCCGGTTTATGTGTACAGCTTCATCAATCGAGCCTTTATTTTATCATTCCGAGTACCCTCCTGCCATTGTTCCCACCTGCTTGTATCAGCAATCGTTCTTGCTACTTTCATGTCCGTTATTTCTAACGTATTAATGAGATATCCTGAGTCCTCCCAGCTTTCACTACCGTGAAGCAAAGTTGGTCTGAAAACTGAGCGATGTAAAGATAGTTTCGTCCGGGAGCTGACTTCCTTCTTACAGAATACTGTTGATCGGAACTGCGAGCTCACTGCATTAGCTTTACTACACCTTGATTCAATCTCACGTTAATACCATCCTGGGAGAATACACATCCTAAATACTTGAAATTATCGACCTGTTCTACCTTTGTATCACCAATCTAACATTCAATTATCTTGGATTTCTCACCTACTGACATCAATTTAGTCTCAAAAAGGCTAATTTTCATTCTACATACTCATTGCACTTATTTTCAAGTTCCAAGATAGACTGCAGGTTTTCGGCACAATTTGCCATTAAGACCAAGTCGTCAACATAGGCCAGACTGCTTACTATATTTTCACCTAACTGAATCCCTCCCTGCCACTTTATACCTATCAGCAGGTGATCCATGTAAACTATGAAAAGCAAAGGTGAAAGATTACAGCCTTGTCTAACCCCGAATAATAATAATAATAATAATAATAATAATAATAATAATAATAATAATAATAATAATAATAATAATAATAATAATAATAATAATAATAAATAATATTATTAATAATAATCCGCCTCTGTGGTGTAATGGTTAGAGTGATTAGCTGCCACCCCCAGATGCCCGGGTACGATTCCCGGCACTGCCACTAAATTTGAAAAGTGGTACGAGGGCTGGAACGGGGTCCACTCATCTTCGTGAGGTCAACTGAGTAGAGGGGGTTCGATTCCCTCCTCAGCCATCCTCGAAGTGGTTTTCCGTGTTTTCACACTTCTCCCCCAGGCAAATGCCGGGATAGTACCTAACATAAGGCCACAGCCGCTTCCTTCCCACTTCCTTGTTTATCCCTTCCAATCTTCCTATCCCCCACGAGGCCCCTGTTCAGCATAGCAGGTGAGGGCGCCTGGGCGAGGTTCTGGTCATCCTTCCCAGTTGTATCCCCCGACCCAGAGTTTAAAGCTCCAGGACACTGCCCTCGTGGTGGTAGAGGTGGCATCCCTCGCTGAGTCCGAGGGAAAAACTGACCCTGGAAGATAAACAGATGAAGAAGATAATAATAATAATAATAATAATAATAATAATAATAATAATAATAATAATAATAATAATAATAATAATCGTACAAGCACAGTTTCCATGTGCAGGCATTTTGAATTAGCATCCTATAGGCTGCCTTCGTTTCAATGTCGACGTCCCACTGTATCAGATGGCAGAGAAATGGATCTCTTCCGAGCGATATGAGTCAGCGCAACACATCTTGTCACCAGAGAGCTTTTACATGTTGTCATCGTACACTATGGAGTGCCGAATGCACTTTCTCTGCCCTCCAAAAATCCAACTCCCTCTTTCGGGTTTAAACCAGCGATCGTAGGAATTACGACAACTGAACCGCGCAAGGAACTAGCTCGATCCCTTTACCTTTCATAACGCGTAAGAAATTGACTTTACTTTTCTATTAGTTTCAGTTAACAGAATCTTTGACATTTTGTGAGTTCTTCAGACGGTTGAAGCGCTGGCCTTCTTACTCCAACTTGGCAGGTTCGATCCTGGCTCAGTCCAGTGGTATTTGAACATGTTCAAATACGTCAGCCTCATATCAGTAGATTTACTGGCACGTAAAAGAATTCCTGTGTGAATACATTCCGGCACCTCGGAGTCTCCAAAAACCGGAAAAATGTAGTTAGTGGGACGTAAAGCCAATAACATTATTATTATTATTATTATTATTATTATTATTATTATTATTATTATTACATTTTGTGGTTAGTTTACATCTTAAAAACTGATTTATACATCTTTTAAACTGGACGTCTTTATTGAGCGTGTCCAACTTCATAGCTGGTTGGTTGGTATGCTGGCCTTTCGTTCAAGGGATACCGGTTTCGATTTCCGACCAGGTGGGGCATTTTAACCCTCATAGATTAATTCCTCTCGCTCTGGGGCTCGATGTTTGTGCCATCTTAAATACAAGAATTCACCTTAGGTTTGGTCCTATCCTTGCGGATGTGGAGATCGCCTATAGCACCTCAACTCAAAAGACCTGCACAAGGCCACTCCGGAGACCATATGCCATTAAGTTAATTAAAACTGAAAACTAGCATTTTATAAATGTTATAGCATTGGCTTATTTTAATAATCTGTGAATAGCCGGGCTGAGTAGCTCAGCTAGTAAAGCTCACGTTGGCGGGGTGGTATTTGATGGTGCTCAAGTACGTCAGCCTCGTGTTGGTAGACTTACTGGGACGCAAAAGAGCTCCTCTGGGGAAAATTTCCAAAGCCTTGGATTGTCTGAGAGCCATAAAAGTACGCATGCAGTAAAACAAATAACAGTATTATTAATTTAAGAATTAATCTAGACATCGTTAGGTATTTTTGATACCCGAGGAGGTTGAAATAATGTATTCTTTTCTTGACTGACATATGAGTGTTGACCTCCAATCTGCTATCACACGTATCGTTCTAACTCATCCTTCCAGCCTTCTCTTTTACAACAACACACTCAACATTGCTCAAACTGAAATAGGGTGCACCAAACTCGGGAGTGTTCAGTTGGTACATGATGTAATTAAGTATTGAGAATTTATCAGTGTTGCTCCCTAGCTCATAATGATTGGTTGTCGTAAGAGGAATTTTCGACCAAGTCAGAATATGCAGTCACTTTCACTCACACCTCTAAACTGCACTGGAATCAGCCTTTGACTCACGCACTGAAACTCCCTTCTGGACAATGCCCACACTCCCATTCCTTCCTCAGTTGGATGGCTAATAATGTATGGAACTCATATCGTGTGGAGAAAATTTGAATAATGATTTCGAACTGTCGTGATGATCGCACTAGCCTATTTGTCGACACGAAAACAACATACACGAAGTATTTTGAGAAACTCATGACTGAGAACATAAGTTATTAAATATGTTTTTTTTTTGATGGATTCTCTCGACATTCTAGCCAAATTTCCTTTTCTCAGAAGTATTACAAGGTTTTAATTGGTTGTTTTCACTGTCGACTCATTTTCTAAACACCTAAAATATACTGCATCTTTGAGGGGGAAAAAAGGATGACATTCCTGGAATGTTCTCTCTCTTCCATCCAACCAAATTTTCAACGTCAGTTATATAATTGAAGCTGCAATGGAATATTCTCCGTTTATCATTCATTGGATAAAAGACACAATTGGTTACAAAAAGGCTACTTCAGTGTGATTTCCTATTTTTTGGAATATTATCCTTTGTCCACTCACTCGTTCAGTTCCAACAAGAAATAAAGAAATAAATAAAACAAACTATATCTTAAATGACAGTAACCTACGACAAGAACTGTAATTCCTTATATAACTTTTATTTAATTAGCAATGGGAAAGATATGCTTAGTGAAGACAGTGATGAACACATCGGTCGAAGCGAAAACATCTAATAACTGTGCCCACCCAACAAAAACAATTATGCTGTTTGTTTGTTTACAATATGTTTTACGTCGCACCGACACAGATAAGTCTTACAGGAACGATGGGATAGGAAAATCCTATGAGTGGGAAAGAAGTGGACGTGGCCTTAATTAAGAAACAGCCCCAGCATTTGCCTGGCATGAAACGGAATACCAACGAAAACCATCTTCAGGACTGCCAACAGTGGGGTTCGAACCCGCTGTCTCCCGGATGAAAGTTTACAGCTGCGCGCCCCTAACCACACGGCCAACTCGCCCGGTAAACAATTATGTCAAGATTTGTCGTACTTTCCTGTTTTATTAGTTTATTTAAATTGTATGAGCTTGCATTTTTTACAACATAAATTTTACCCTTTGATGCAGCCTTGTATAGATATTGCGCAATAAACAATATGGACAAAATCATTTCAGGAACATTTGCTCAAATGAGGTTGAAATAAGGCATTTTTCGTTCATGCGAGCATCAATGTCCTGTTTTATATTTAATCAGACTCCTACAAAGTGTGGGCCAACGGCCGTAGCCGTTTTAAAACACCGGATCCCGTGAGATCTCCGAAGTTAAACAACATAGAGACCGAGGAGATAAAAAGGGAGGGGGGTGTTTATTCTGGTGAAAGAAACTTATTGTTCACATGAATGGTTTACCGATGAAAGGGATGAAATATTAAGGATAAAAATTTGTGATAATATGAAGGAGGTGGGAATTATAGGAACATACAGGCCTGGAAGAGAGGAAAGAGACATGGAAATATATATATATTTTTTTTTTTGCTAGGGGCTTTACGTCGCACCAACACAGATAGGTCTTATGGCGACGATGGGATAGGAAAGGCCTAGGAGTTGGAAGGAAGCGGCCGTGGCCTTAATTAAGGTACAGCCCCAGCATTTGCCTGGTGTGAAAATAGGAAACCACGGAAAACCATTTTCAGGGCTGCCGATAGTGCGATTCGAACCTACTATCTCCCGGATGCAAGCTCACAGCCGCGCGCCTCTACGCGCACGGCCAACTCGCCCGGTATGGAAATATTTGAGAAAATAATAGATAATACTCATAAAAACAATAATAATGATATGGTAATAATTGGGGGAGATCTAAACTTGCCTGAGGTTGAATGGAATGGAGCTGCAAGTGAATCCCATGAACAGAAACTGGCAAATAAGTTAATTTGGGAGGGAAGATTTACGCAAGTAGTACAAGAACCAACTCGTCTCAATAACTTACTAGATGTATTCTTGGTTAAACCATGGGAAATTGTTGATAAAACTGAGGTAATTGAAGGAATAGGTGACCTTAAGGCTGTAATAATGGATGTAGGACTGGTACCAAAAAGGCTTAATAAGAGGGTCACACAAGACAAGAAATTGTACAGAAAAACTAAAGTTGATGAATTTGGGACTTACCTTAAATCACAATTCAGTTGTTGGATAAGTGAAGGGAGTAATGTGGATACACTTTGGTCTAAATTCAAAGGAATCGTTTGGGAAGGAGAGAAGAGATTTGTACCTGTTAAGAAGGGTAAAATGACCTCAGACCCTGTTTATTATACAAGGGAAATAAGAAAATTAAAAAGAAAATGTAGAATAGTAAACAGGAAAATCAAAGAAGGTAGGGAGAGTAGAGAAAGTAGAAAACAGCTAATGAGGGAACCGAATAGAGTGAAAAAGGAAGCAAAAGAGAATTATATGAATGGTATTCTTCAAGAGCGTAATGACCACAAAGGGAAATGGAAAAGTCTGTATTCATATATCAGGAATCAAAAAGGAAAAGGAATCCACATTCCTACAATGGTGGGAGAAGGGGGTGAACACTATTTAACAGATACTGAGAAAGCAAACCCCTTTAGTAGGGAATTCAGAGTTTCAGTAGATGATTGTCAGGAGTTGGAAACCGTAATACCAAAGGAATGGAAGGAATCTATAATAATACTAATTTATAAAGGAAAGGGTGATAAAAGGAAACCAGAGAACAACAGACCAATCAGCCTGATCAGTATAGTTTAATATCAAAGTACATCAGAGGGATATGTGATGATAAAAATTGGTTCATGAGGAGCCAGTATGGATTTAGAAAGAAATTTTCTTGTGGGGCACAACTGGTGGGATTTCAGCAGGACATATCAGATCAATTGGATTCAGGAGGCCAGTTAGATTGCATAGCCATAGATCTTTCCAAAGCATTTGACAGAGTGGAACATGGAATATTATTAAAGAAATTGGAGGGAATAGGATTGGACGTAAGGGTTACACGTTGGGTAAAAACATTTCTAAATTCAAGGGTTCAGAAAGTCAAAGTAGGAATTAACGTATCGCAGGAAGAGAAAGTTTGGAAGGGAATTGCACAGGGTAGTATAATCGGTCCGTTACTTTTCTTAATATACGTAAATGATTTAGGGAACAATATAACATCAAAAATAAGATTTATGCAGATGATATAATTCTTTATAGGGAAATAAATACCATTGAGGATTGTTCAGAATTACAAAGGGACCTTGAGAGTATCCAACAATGGATTGAAGAGAATAACATGAAGGTTAATGGAGGCAAATCAACTGTTACAACATTTACAAACAGGAGTTTTAAAACTGAATTTGAATATACTTTGGATGGGGTAGTTATCCCAAAAGATGGCAAGTGCAAATACTTAGGTGTAAGATTTGAAAGTAATTTGCACTGGAAGGGTCATGTGGATGACATTGTTGGGAAAGCATACAGATCGTTACATGTCTAATGAGGCTACTTAAGGATGCAACAAAGAATTAAAAGAAAAAAGTTACTTAAGTATGGTTCGTCCATAATTGGAATATGCAAACAGTGTTTAGGATCCTCACCAAGAATACCTAATGAAAGATATAGATAGTGTGCAGAGGAAAGCAGCAAGATTTGTAACAGGGGATTTCAGGAGAAACAGTAGTGTATCAGAAATGTTAAAGGAACTTGGGTGGGAAACTGTAAGTAAGAGAAGGGAGAAAACTAGACTTATAGGATTATATACAGCCTATACAGGAAAAGAAGCATGGGGAGATATCCGTGAGAGGCTTCAGTTGGAAAATAATTATATCGGCAGGACTGACCACAAATATATAATTAGAAGGAATTTTAGCCGAAGCGATTGGGGTAAATTTTCATTCATTGGGAAGGGTGTGAAGGAGTGGAACAGTTTACCAGGGGTAGTGTTTGATCCTTTTCCAAAATCTGTACAGATATTCAAAAAGAGAATAAACAGCAACAGAGAAAATAAATGAAATGTTAGAGGGCATTCGTTCAGTGCAGATTAATGTAAATAATAAATGTGTGTGAATAAATTAATTCCATCCCCTGGTCTAAGGAGTTTCGACAGCCAAAGTAGGGGACTGCCTGTAGGGGTGAAGTACAGTGGGTACTTCGAGGGCCCTGGGACCGCTACGGTAGCTGTGAAGGCCCTTCAGGAACTCTGAAAAGTGGTGGCAAAAGGGGCTCTGGTTAAGACGCAGCAGGTCGTTATGCTACTTAGGTTCCAGAATGGGTAATGAAAAGAAAAAGTAAATAAATGCAATGTAAACATACTGTATATCAGTTGACCATATTTGTAAGTAGTACAGGAGATATTATAAGTAGAATTTTGTAAACAATGCAAATTTATTAAGGATGAGCTGTGTGTTTAATAGAAAAAAATGTTAGCATAAATTATATAATATTGTATTATAGGAAAATTTTTTTCTCTTGTTAATTTAATATTTAGTGCTTGACAATAATGTATTTTAGTGTACCATTTGCCACCGAGGTAGACACCTCATTTGCAAATAAAGAGATTTTGATTTGATTTTTTGAACATTGGGCGTGGTCAAGAAATGGATGGGTTGCCACGCGCCTTTGGGGGGGGGGGGGGGTAATGGAATGGAGGAGGGAAAAGGAACTGCCCACCCTACTGTACGTAAACTCTGGTTCAGGCACACCTCTGCGGGGGTTCAGACCTGCCTTCGGGCAGAATACACCCTTACCTTATTAGGTTGCCTTGTAAAGGTATAATTATCTAAACGGGATGCATGATACTGGCTCAAGTTCACTCCGATTACATTTCTTTTACTTACGGTACCTACTTATTTGCTAGTTGCTTTACGACGCAGCGACACAGGTAGGTCTTACGGCAACGATGGGATAGGAAAGGTCTAGGAGTTGGAAGGAAGTGGCCGTGGCCTTAATTAAGGTACAGCCCCAGCATTTGCCTGGTGTGAAAATGGGAAACCACGGAAAAACATCTTCAGGTCTGCCGACAGTGGGACTCGAACCCACTATCTCCCGCATGCAAGCTCACGGCCGCGCGCCCCTGACCGCACAGCCAACTCGCCCGGTTGTACTTACTTAATGACGCACTAACACATCGAAGATTTTCGGTGACGGAAGGATGGGAAAAGACTTGGGAAGGTAGCTGCCATGGCCTTAATTAAGGTACAGCCCCACCCTTTTCCTGGTGTGAATAGCCTATGGAAGACCACGAAAAACCGTATTCATGGCTGTCGATGGTGGGATCCGAATCGACCATCTTCCGAATGCAAACTCATAGCTGCGCTACCCGTACCGTACGGTCAACTCATCGTTTGGCCCGTTTTAATAAAGATGTACACTCCCTCAGCGAATGTAAACTTTATATCGACCATATCACCGTAAGCTACTGTTAAGAATACTCATAAGGAAAGCCTACTTGAAGCAGAGTAATTGTGCTTAATTTTTATAAGGAAACTTCACATCTTTGGCCGCGTGATAGGGCTAAGGCTGATGACACACGGAGCGGTTTTCGCCGAGTCGGCAGCCGAGTCGGCGCATGTTTCTATTGTATCAGATGGGATGAAACAGACAGAGCGGTGCTCGCCGACAGGCGGCAGATTTGCCGACTCGGCCTGTCGTGTAGCTGGCGGTGCAGCGAGCGTTTTGAAGACTTTGTGCGCGCTCTAGCGCCATAGATTTAATACATTCAGCTGAATCACGGCCGACTTGATGCTTCGCTCTAGTCGGGCGTGGCTGAATTTACGCGGCGATTGCATCCAAAGACTTTAATATTGCATCATTGGTAGGTATTCTTGTATTAGATATCATGAAGTATCTTTGAAATTCAATAATATACACGTAAAAGGACATATAGAGTAAGTAGACTTTTGGAATAAGAATAAGAACAATCCTTTATTTTTCGGTAATTTTAGCTAGCTTCCTCACCTAACGTCACGCTCACTAATGTGTTTTGTCCACTGCCTGCTCGATACACACCCGATGACTGCTTATAAGCAGTCATTTTAGATGCAGTTCGAGCAGGCAGTGGTTTCGTCACAGTCGGCAAAAACCGCTCTGTGTATCAATCACAGGCGGCGGCCGACGCGGCTGCCGACTCGGCAAAAACCGCTCCGTGTGTCATCAGCCTAAGTGTATGAAACTTTCTATAACCTCCCTGCCGTGGACTCCGCAGGGGTGTGTGTGTGTGTCGAAAATTGTTTCCAGATGTGTGGCCTGTGATCTGGAATAAGACACTATATCCGAATTCCTGGAGTAAGTTAGAAAACACCAGGAGCGACCACAGTCAGGAGAATCACATCCAGAGACATTACTTAGATTTCGGATTCTCGAATGGTGCGGATTCCTTGTCCTCCCGTGGAACAGGATTCTCAATCACTTTGCTACGAAAATATGTTTTCAGACAAACACTACTATTAAGCTACAAGACTATATATAGGCTATCTATCAATGACTTTATTTTATTATGCTTTTTCAAGAAATTTTGGTCTTAAGAGATACCAGACTGTAGATTTCTCGCTCTAAAACGGTTCAAAATATCAGATATTCCAGTTCTTGATGCTGGTTACTCTCATTTAAGATTTAGCAAATATTGTTTTTGTGGGAAATTGAACGAGTGAGTGGAAAAGGGGAATGTTCCTAAAAAATGGAAAATTAGACTGAGGTAGACATATTTTAGTTAATTGTGTCTTTTATCCAATGAATGGAAAAAGGGGGATATCCCAATGAAGCTTCAATTATACACTGACTGACAGAGCAAATGCAACACCAAGAAGGAGTGGTCAGAACTTTATGCCAATTGCAGGGTAGACTGACGTCACTGAGGTATGCTCATGATGTGAAATGCGCCGCTGTGCTGCGCACGTAGCGAACGATAAATGGGACACGGCGTTGGCGAATGGCCCAATTCGTACCGTGATTTCTCAGCCGACAGTCATTATAGAACGTGTTGTCGTGTGCCACAGGACACGTGTATAGCTAAGAATGCCAGGCCGCCGTCAACGGAGGCATTTCCAGCAGACAGACGACTTTACGAGGGGTATGGTGATCGCGCTGAGAAGGGCAGGTTGGTCGCTTCGTCAAATCGCAGCCGATACCCTTAGGGGTGTGTCCACGGTGCAGCGCCTGTGGCGAAGATGGTTGGCGCAGGGACATGTGGCACGTGCGAGGGGTCCAGGCGCAGCCCGAGTGACGTCAGCACGCGAGGATCGGCGCATCCGCCGCCAAGCGGTGGCAACCCCGCACGCCACGTCAACCGCCATTCTTCAGCATGTGCAAGACACCCTGGCTGTTCCAATATCGACCAGAACAATTTCCCGTCGATTTGTTGAAGGAGGCCTGCACTCCCGGCGTCCGCTCAGAAGACTACCATTGACTCCACAGCATAGACGTGCACGCCTGGCATGGTGCCGGGGTAGAGCGACTTGGATGAGGGAATGGCGGAACGTCGTGTTCTCCGATGAGTCACGCTTCTGTTCTGTCAGTGATAGTCACCGCAGACGAGTGTGGCGTCGGCGTGGAGAAAGGTCAAATCCGGCAGTAACTGTGGAGCGCCCTACCGCTAGACAACGTGGCATCATGGTTTGGGGCGCTATTGCGTATAATTCCACGTCACCTCTAGTGCGTATTCAAGGCACGTTAAATGCCCACCGCTACGTGCAGCATGTGCTGCGGCCGGTGGCACTCCCGTACCTTCAGGGGCTGCCCAGTGATCTGTTTCAGGAGGATAATGCCCGCCCACACACTGCTCGCATCTCCCAACAGGCTCTACGAGATGTACAGATGCTTCCGTGGCCAGCGTACTCTCCGGATCTCTCACCAATCGAACACGTGTGGGATCTCATTGGACGCCGTTTGCAAACTCTGCCCCAGCCTCGTACGGACGACCAACTGTGGCAAATGGTTGACAGAGAATGGAGAACCATCCCTCAGGACACCATCCGCACTCTTATTGACTCTGTACCTCGACGTGTTTCTGCGTGCATGGCCGCTCGCGGTGGTCCTACATCCTACTGAGTCGATGCCGTGCGCACTGTGTAACCTGCATATCGGTTTGAAATAAACATCAATTATTCTTCCGTGCCGACTCTGTTTTTTCCCCAACTTTCATCCCTTCCGAACCACTCCTCCTTGGTGTTGCATTGTCACTGTCAGTCAGTGTATAATTTACATTGAAAATTTGGTTGAGTGGAGGAAAGAGAGATCATTCCAAGAATGCTATCCTTTTTCCACAAAAGAATACATTATTGTTTTAGGTGTTTAGAAATAGCGGGACTTTTAGTCGACAGTGAGAGATGGATTTGTTGCCAGCTACAGTAATATTGCTACGTGCATCTGCTGCTGAAACACATTAAGCAGGCTATTTTTGACACTGATCGTGAATGACAGATTATTGGCAGTCAATCACTACTATTCGAATCGAGGATATAATCTCTATCCCTCTGACTGAAGCTTCTAATTTGTCAAAGTTGTTTAAAGACTGTATCGGATTTTTTCGAGAGAAAAGTATGAGAAAATCATTCGAACTGCAAGGAAAAGCAAAAATCTCTTTGAAGTTAAGAGCGTCCAAACCAACCAAGTGCTGAACTTCAAGGATTGGTGGCCTCGCAATTTCAAGAAGGTATCCGAGTACAATGACAAGAGTGGTTGATCCTTCAACGTTAATACATACAGCAATCTGGAGGACAATAATTCACTGCCTGACAAAATAACTTAAGCACAGAGAAGGAGTGGTACAATATTATCCCATTTAGGGATACATGCATACCATTGATGTGTGAGTAAATAATTACATTTAGAAGGATCTGTAATCTGTAGAACACCCACCAGAGTGCATTCGTGATGGCACCCTTGCTGATAAGTTGTTACCTGTCAACTGCTGTGACTCAGACAGTTAAGCAAGACGTGCAGTACAGTACAAAGCACCCGCGATGCCTCGCAGACGCGTTAGACAGCCTATCCATCAAGAGGCAGCATTTGACAGAGACCGTATTGTGGGACTGCATGAGGCTAGTTGCCAGGCATGTGGATCATTCAGATGTCACAGAGGCCCGACGTTGGATTCAGCGGGTACATGAGGGAACCCATCACGTCGTTCACGTTCGGATCGACCAAGAAATACCACCCCTAGGGAGGACCTGCGTATGGTGCGCCAAGCATTGCGGGATCCCGTAACTTCGGCACCCGCCATCTTCGAATATGTACTGGAGACTCTACAACATCCTGTGAGTTCCCGCACAGTGTCTCGACGTCTTGCATCCGCCGGATTGGGGTCCTGAGCTGGTTCTTCTTACTCTAGTATAGAAAAAATCAAGATAATTACTATTCTAAGAGTACAGTGTTTGGAGTGTAAATATGTAAATTTAAAATTGTCTACATATATGTAAATATTCAGTAGAGTTTATGTACACATATGGAGATGGAGGCACTGCCGTGTATGTGGGGCTTGCCCTTTCTCCATCTACCACCCCTAAAGTGTACATGCACAATTTAAGGAAAATAAATAAATACGTAAATAAATAAATAATAATAATAATAACAATACGTCGGTCTGACATTGACATCAGAATAACAACGCTTGCGTTTGGAGTGGTGCCTTACTCGGGAGGCATGGGCAGAGGACGACTGGCATCGCATAATGTAATGAGTCCCGCTTCTCCATAACCTCCGATGATCATCGTGTGCGGGTTTGGCACCTCGAGGGCAGAGGGAAGATCCTGGTCATATTGTGGAAAGATACACAGGCGTAATCCCTGGCATCATGGTGTGGGGAGCCATAGGATATGCGTTCAGGTCACCTCTTCGGCAGACTTTGACGGCACAGGGATACACCACAAAAAATCTGCGTCCGCACGTCTTGCCCCCTATGGCACAGCACCCTGGGACAATGTTCCAACAAGATAATGCCCCTGTCTATGTATTGCCTAGAGCATGTCGTGGTCCCCCCGTGGCCAGCAAGATCCCCGGACTTCTCCATCATTGAACACGTTTGGGAAGACATTGGAAGGGCATTCCGTCCCAGTACAAACCTGTGAGACCTGGAGGGACAGCTGCAACAACTGTGGACCAACGTACCACAGGAGAGGATCCAAAGGCTGTTTGACACCATTCCGAACCGCAAAAGAGCATGCATTGCGGCACCCTACTGACCTGGCATCAACAATCCACCTGTAACTGCCAACGGCCCTGTCCCTTTCATCCCATATTGTAATCAGTTCAGTAAAGGCACATGGTCTTTCAGCATTAGTGGTTTCATTCACTTTCAATCCCTCCTTCTGGGTGCTTAACGGTTTTGTCAGGCAGTGTAAATTGAAAGGAGGTGTGAAGGCTTTTAAGGTCAACGATGGCCTAGTGGAGAGGACTTTAAAGATAAATAAAAATGAGTATAAGGTACTCCCGAAAGACAAAGTGTATGATAGGTGAAAGTCTTTCTCAATTCTAATGACATTTCCTAGGTCAAACACCGTGTACCTTAAAAACTCAGGTCATTTTAACATGAGATTCTTCAGTGGCGTACTTCTAAAAGAGTGAACAGTGACAGTGATAAATGGAGTGTCTGGAAATGATTCTGTAAACTTCAATAGGCTTACTTTGATTACGTTTCTTTCCAGTAAATACATGGCCATTTACAGCTGTAACTAATGCCTTCAATATTTTGTTTTAGAACATTTTCTGTCCAAATAAGCGTTTCCATCACTATTTCCCCATGCATTTATTAAATGAGTGAAAAAAGGATAATATTTCAAAATAATTCATCATTAACTAACAGCATTCTTATTAAGATATTTTCAGGCGTAACCACTTATTACTAGTATTATAATTGCCTAATAGTGAGTATTTCAATACGACATGTAGTTTGGGCTGAAAACATTGTTTTCGTTTCTCCTTAAACTTGGTAAATGGAATGCC
Organism: Anabrus simplex; assembly: GCF_040414725.1. Taxonomy (NCBI): domain Eukaryota; kingdom Metazoa; phylum Arthropoda; class Insecta; order Orthoptera; family Tettigoniidae; genus Anabrus; species Anabrus simplex. Next base: position 117,240,737 of record NC_090265.1, read on the forward strand.
ATATATTGCTACTCATCTGCTCAATTTCTATTCAACTTAAGTGAAGGAAAAGGTGCCCTAACCACTGATGATAGGCACCGGACAGATGCCATTTACTCGAGACGTCCATTGAGTAGAGTATTAGCAAGTGATGCATTATTATTAAAGCATTAGATTACTTTTACAATATATATTTATTTTAATTTAAAATTGTTTCTTTCCTCGTTTAATTTCGGTATATTATGAAATTTTAATTTTTCACATGAAATTTAAAGTGTGCTTTGACACTTTGGATATATATGATCAAGAGAATTATTATATAAAAGGTATCCATAAAGGAAAAGAACACTGTCATTTATTATGAACATAAAGTGCTATTTAACATAATCCACCCATAATGACCTACACATAAAATCTGGGGTTATTGGACAGATATTGAACCAAAAATCCGACTCATGTTTTCTTTCAATATGAAGGCGGGTTTTACAACCTACCACAGTGAGAAGAACTACATAGAATGTATCCTAAATTGATATTTCATATCTCTGGAATGACCGGATTCAAAAGAAACCCTTCAGACATCAAGATGTTTCCATATAAAATTTCCCGCAGCTCGAGGGACAAATGACTTCGCTATTTGCGATGAACGGAACACAAATGTACAAAGCGTCATTTAATTTACATCAAAAGAAACTCAAGAAACAAAAGCGGAGCGGGTCCGCCTTGGGGCACCACATATTCAATGTTTATTGCAGAACGTAACAAAAGACGAGAGATGCACTCAACATCCCCGATAAAAGAAAACAACGCAGGAAATCTTGTTTCTCTCAAGGTTTCTTTTATATACAAACTTGTGTTCGAGTCACAAAAGACTACACTCCTTTCATCGTGACCGGCATCTCTGATAGAGTTTTGTTTTAGACTTGAGGTGTGCTCACTTGCTTAATTTAGAGAGTAAATAGCAAAGTGAGGGAACAACTTCACGGTATTCTATTAACTCATCCACTTCGTTACGACTGCAGAATAGCAAATATTGCATAGGTGTTGAATATCTTACATTCTATAATTTAATATTAAAATGTATCCCTGTCAAGAATTAAAAGGTGGATTCCCCCACTATACTCTTATCCTCCCTATATTTTCCTACTGTCGTAGTACTAATTGATGCCACGAGAGAACAACTAAACCGATTACAACGTGCTATGAACTCATGTATTAGATTTATCTTTTCCTTGCGCTATGATGTTCATGTTACCCCTTATTATCGAAAACTTTCCCTTCTAAAATTTGAACAATATAGAAACCTTCACGTGGCAGTATTAATCTTTCGAGTATTAAAAGAAAATATCCCATACTACTTATCTTCACAACTCAATTTCCTATCCTCTTTCCACCAGCATAACACACGCTCTGGCAGTACACTTGCTATCCCTCTCAGCAGGTCAGCAGCATTTAGCCGTTCCTTTGTTGCAAATGGAGCTAGAATATGGAATTCACTCCCCCACAACATTAGAGCCATAAATTCCTTAAATTCCTTCAAGTTGTCTTGCCGTGAGCATCTCCTCGATGTCTGCCGCCAGGCTGAATGAATCTGGTAGAGTGAATGTGTGTATGAATGTACGTTTACTGTGCTTATGGTATTTTGAGTCATTCAACTTTTAATTTGTAACGATAGTTTTAAGACATGACTAAGAATATTTATAGAGTTTATGTTATTTTTTTTCATATTTTGTTTCTAGTTTGTAATGGTAGTTTTAAGATAAAATTATGAATATTGTTCTCAGATATACATTGTTAATGAAGTGTGGTTAAGTGTAAGAGAGGACCATGAGTCCTAACTTCGCCACTACAAATAAAGGCAAATATATATATATATACACGGAAAAATCGATGGTGGATAAGAAGGCTGAATTTAATTTATTTATGATTTACTGTACATGCTACTGAGGCTGAAATGATAAAGATTTTGTACAGATGCATCATTATAAAACATATTCTCTTAAGACTACTACCAGCCAGTAGGTAGAGGACTGTCTATTTTTCCTAACGAGAACATCTATTAATACATTATACATGTTTTCTGACAGAGAATGAATTTAGGTACTCCTTGGTGTATGCAGCATGTTTCTATCTGTCCCTTGACATAAGCCAGAGTAAAATATAGCTTCCAATGAAGCCTCAGTCTAATTTTTGACAACATAGAAGCTGTCGTGATGGAAGTAGTGCTGAATAATGACATCTATTGGGCCTAGGTGTTATGAAAGCTGTTGAGACTTACAACATAATTTAATATTTTTAAAAATTTCTGAATGAAGTAGGTTTGGCGTATTCTTTGTCTTAGGCAGCCTCCAAGTGGCGGAACATTTTGAAAAAGAAAAACCTTTTACCGATTCAATGTGGGAAGCAACGGAAAAACTACCTCACCTCTCACCATGTGTTGTGTACCATAATATGGTGCCGCCACATATTTTGCCATTTCGCATCCATTTAAATTATGAAGCTACTATTGGAGGATCCAAGCAACCCTCGGGCTGAAGACATAACAGGCTGAAGAAATCAGTACAACGTGTGTGCCTGTAGTCCGTTTCAAACAGGCAACTTGTTTCAATCACGGTCGTTTTACCAAGTAAGCATGCAGAGTAAAAATTTGAAAAGTCGTGACATAGCAGCATTTAAAGGCAATAGTTGGCGCCAGCGTACTATGACTTTTTGGAAGTGCCCAGACCTACATCAGGTGTAATCTGACATCTCGAATGTGAATGTAAACACCACCTGTACTGGTCGTGGCAAGGTGACGTGAATGATCGTCTTAGGAACGGGGCATGATATTGTAGTGCGGGCCAGATGAACGGTATACTCCAATGTCAAGGTTGTGCATACATTTAACATTCGTTGACCGACGGTGTCGCGTAACGTATGTGTCGGGAATATCTCATGGAAGTCATTACCATCCACACTGAACAGCGCAGTGGCAGACGACGGAAGCTTAATGGTCACGATTAGCAGCGTCTGTTCGTGGCAATAGACAAGTCACACTGACTCAAATCACATCCACATTCAATCCTGGAGGTAGCAGACACGTATCCAGCAGGCCAGTGCAGCGTTCTGTAACATTAGTGGGATATGGGAAAAGAAGATCTACCAGAGTGCGCTTGTTATTGTTAAAACTACGACACCGGATTAGCGTCTTACCCGGGCGCGTGATGTTGCTGATTCGACCCCGGAGGATTCGCAACAAGTAGTTTGGTCAGACGAGTCACTGTTGCAATCGTTTCAAACCGATGGCAAGGTTCGGATATGGCGCAGGCCCCATAGAGCCATGGACTCCAGTTGTCAACAAGGCACCATAGAGGCTGATGTCCCCGTGTGGGTGGGGTGGTAGAATAACACCCACCGTATCGCCTGGCTGTCTTAAGAGGCGACTAAAAGGGGCCCCAGGGACTCTGAACTTTGGAGCGTGAGTTGGCGACCACGGGGCCCTTAGCTGAGTCCTGGCATTGCTTCCACTTACTTGTGCCAGGCTCATCACTTTCATCTATCCTATCTGACCTCTCTTGGTCAAATCTTGTTCTTTTCCGACCCCGACGGGATTACGTATGGAGGCCTAGGGAATCATTCACTTTCACGCCCTTCGTTGCCCTTGTCTTCCTTTGGCCGATACCTCCATTTTTCGAAGTGTCGGACCCCTTCCATTTTTTTCTCTCTGGTTAGTGTTATATAGAGGATGGTTGCCCACTTGTACTTCCTCTTAAAACAATAATCGTCACCACCACCACCACCACCAGAGGCTGATGGTAGCTCCATAACGGTGCGTGGTGTGTTCACGTGGCATGGAATGGATCCGCTGAGCAATGACTGCTAATTTGAACTGATTGGTGAACACTTCATGCACTTCACGTGTCCCTACTCCTACTCCAGAAGGATAATACACCGTGTCATCAGCTCACGTTGTTCAGAATTGTTTCGAAGAGCGTTCAAGAATGTTTCAACGACTGCTGTGGCATCTCGTTCGTCTGATAAGAATCTATCACCATCAGCCACAAGAGATCTGCATTCAGGACAATCGCCCAGGTGTCAGATTCCCTATTAGTTGTTTACCTAGGCTTTTCTTAAGTCATTTCAAGGAACTTGGATATTTATTACATATCGGCATTGGCAAATTATTTCAATCCCTAACTCCTCTTCCTACAAACGAATATTTTTCCCTAATTTGTCCTCTTGAAATCCAATGTTATCTACCTTCATTTAAAAACACCTGTCGTATTCGTTTAGTAATGCCATTCCACGCCATCTATCAACTGTCAGCTCGGAACATACCGCTTAATCGAGCAACTCGTCACATTTCTCTCAAGTCTTATCAGTCCAAAGTTTACACCATTTTCGTAACTCCACTCTTTTGTGAGAAATCCCTCGGAGCAAATCGTGCTGCTTTTCTTTGGCCTTGACTGGCTGAGTGGCTCCGACGATTGAGGCGCTGGCCTTCTGACCCCAACTTGGCAGGTTTGGTCCTGGCTCAGTCCGGTGGTAATTGAAGGTGCTTAAATACGTCAGTCTCGTGTCAGTAAATTTACTGGCACGTAAAAAAAACTCATTCAGGATTAAATTCCGGCACCTCGGCGTCTCCGAAAACCGTCAAAGTAATTACTGTGACGTAAAGCATTTAAAATTGTTATTATTATTATTATTATTATTATTATTATTATTATTATTATTATTATTATTATCTAATTTACATATTGTAGTTTCTACCTAATCAATGAATCGAACTAAAGCTCGATAATTAAATCTTCCGATACAGTCTCTAAGGCACCACTAAGTCACCTACGCCAGTGGTTGACAGCACGTTCTGGAATATGGCCCCTCTGTTACATATATGGCGATCTATAGCAAAACAATGCACAGTTGGAAGGTTATTAAAGTTAATAATTCCTTTTTTTCATTACCTTTTCTCACGTTTCTATCAGATATTCGACTTTATGACCCCGATGGAAAGCCTAAAGGCTCAGTCCGGTGGTATTTGAAGGTGCTCAAATACGTCAGCCTCGTGTCGGTAGATTTACTGGCACGTATAAGAACTCCTGCGGGACTAAATTCCGGCACCTCGGCGTCTCCGAAAACCGTAAAAGAGTAGTTAGTGGGACGTAAAACAAATAACATTAAAAAGCCTAAAGGTCGTTTTAAATTTTTCATATCCTTTGCCATTCTTTACCTCTGATCCCTCTGTATCCCGGCCGCCTTTGCCCCTTGGAATTAATCTAGTATATACTCATTTCTGGTGCAGGCTGAGTGAACCTCAGGGGCATGTGCACCTCGGCACTTGGTGGGGTGGTGTTAGGGTGGTTAACTCTACGCCCAGTCGCTTTTGCCCCCCCCCTCCCCTCCCCGAAGTAATTAATCTGGTATGTACTCACTTTTGGTGTAAGCTGAACACTATCTTCTTCCCCTCCTGCTTTTTCTGGTAATATTTTGTTAATTCCTACCCTTTAAAGAACAAATACCACGATAATAATAATAGTAATAATAATTGTTACTGGATTTCCGTGGTTCACAGAGCGTGTTGGTAGAATGACTGGAGAAGGAATTACTTAGAGCAACTTTTAAGATAACAAATATCAAATCTTTTTTTTATTTCCTTTTTTTCTAAAAAAAATTAGTAGACAAATAATCTGAAGGATTGACAACAATATTAATGACCTCGTCAGCTCTAACAATAATAGGGACTTAGAATTCCGAAAGTCAGGTACAAAACTTGTGATAATTAATAGTTTGGTTGATTTACATAGAAAAGAGCGTAATTGCTCTCAAGTGGTACAACTATTCTATAAGAGCAGGATTTGCTCCCAGAAGTTACATTACTCAGGAGACTGAGACCATCGTCTAGCCTCACGGAGGGATCAGTGTCCTACGACCTATTAAGATTCCATCTCACATTAAAGTGTTAATGCTCAGTTGCCCCGATGTGGGCTTATCCATTTCACAATAGTCATTGTTCCCAAAAGGAGCTAATACAATGAAAATTGTATACACTGAAAAGAATATACAGGGAAATAATACTACACCGGGGTGACAAAATGAGAAAATTTGAACCAAAAGGATTTACGAAATTTAGGGTTTTTGGAAAACTTTAGTTACTCCATGCAAGGTTGAATGGATACGGCGGAGCCTCAAATCTCTTCGTTCCCCTTATATTACCTGTCTCCCAGTAACAGAGTTCTCAGACTTGCCAAACATTCTACATTTAAACCATCAGATTTAAAAATTTACATTAAATAAAAGAGTTTAAAACCTTCCCCTCACACTATCCTCATGAGCTATCACATATCTATGAAAATTCTGCCATTACCTTGACTCGCTGGGCCTTCCTCACTCAGGCCGCGCCCCTGCCTCCCTTCCGACACGTCGCACGCACAATAACTGGAGCAATTCAGACAATACTGTGCTAAAGCGCCCTGCTTTTATAGTACTTTAAGGGGAATCTTCCAGACCTCTTTACTGATAGACTGGATTTCTAAACACACTCCCGTTCTAATTGGCTAGAGAAAATATTTCCAAGTTTTTGATGGGTTGATTACGATCTAGGAGGAACCAGCTGAAGTGTTGACAACTTCGGAACATAAAAAAACAGTCCTCAGAACCAGGTTTATAAACATCAAGAATAAACATTTCTTTGTGAAATAATTAGAGTTTAGCCCGCTAGAAAGAGCAAATAAACCGACGGTAGAGACAGCTAATAGTTGAAGACCATTGTTTCTTGTAGTTCGCAAGTTCAACTTCGTTTACATGGATGGCTTTAGAAAAGGCGCACAGTTTAACTAGCCGTGAAAGGTGTACTCCTGGTATATTAATAATAATAATAAAAATAATAATAATAATAATAATAATAATAATAATAATAATAATAATAATAATAATAATAAATACGTTATATCCATTACATCAACTGGTGTTCTTTTAAAATCGATTTCTTTTTTTTAGAAATTTTTCTTTAATGCATCCCTTACTGCTACCATTGGTGCTTTCACGGCCCTTAGTTTTAGACATGATATAGGCTTTTTGGGCTTATGCCGTGTCAAGAATATTAAGTGAAATTCTTTACGTTTCGCGGAGAACTTTGTTCTGCGTCTTCAGAAGAAATCGACTGTTCAGGAGGAAGACTTCTCCAAGAAGTATTGTTTTAAGAGGAAGTGCAACTGGGCAACCATTCTCTCACACGGCATAAGCCCAAAAGCCTACATCGTGTCTCTTATTATTTGGTATCCTATCTAAAGGCTTTTAAATGATAGTGTGTCGCAACTGGATTCGATTCTGCAACCTCGGTCATAGGAATTGAGCAATTCAAAGTCAAAGTAAACTCATATTTGAACAGGCCATAGAGAGCCTTTGAGTGGTGGAAGGTAAAGGCTTCCACTGTCCATAACGATTTTATGGTATTCGGAAATGTCGATGTTTTTCTATTTAAGTAGCTGCACATCTACCGACACTGTTTGGGGCAGAGTTAGACTTTTTAGCTCTACGCCCAGTCGCCTTTGCTCTCAGGAATTAGTCTGGTATGTAGGCTACTCATTTTTGGTACGGACTGCGTGAACATCGGGGATATGTGCACCTCCGTCAGTGGAAATTTATTTTCCTAAATTTTTCGATTTCTGCAATAAGATACCATGTACGTACACATTTCCATTTATTTAGGAACAACATCCTGCATTTAAAGGCTGTCATTAAAAAAACGTAAAACATGCCAAAATTATATCTATAGTTTCATTAATTGAGCAAAATTCTGAATTCTGACTAAGATAAGGTAAACAGTGTAATTAGTGCGGCATTTCAGTTTTGTAGTGGTGGTATCTCAGGGTCTTGATCGATCCTCAGACGACGTGAAAGTTATTTGTATACCTGGTGTAAATGTTTTGTTTTGTTTAGCTCCTAATTTCACTTCAAAACTTTTATTTAATTTTAACTTTATTTAAATTATATTTCTATTTATGTTATTCACATACTTTTCCTGTTTAAAATTCCAATTTTTGTCGAGCGGTATATCATATTTGGAGAACAAGGCTTTGTGTAGAATTCGTTCATAACGAATTTTAAAGAATGTTGTATTTCCGAATACTCCAGCTATATTCTGCAAGAAAGCTTAATTATACTTCTTTCGATCATAACATGGCAAACTGTGTGATAATGAAATACAGTTTTTCCGGAATGTACTGTATATATTTTGCAAATAAACGTTTGTTAACTGAAGCTCTTCTTCCGCGTTTACTTCCTCCCCTCATTGTTGTGTTATTATGATAAAAATCATCATCATGATTGGATCTTTATGGGGTCATTAAGGCAACCGCAGCTCATTATGATGAATGCACGAGGTTTAAACCAGATGTTCTATCTCACACCATGCGATTCTTTTAATGAAAGTTCTGTAACGATTGGGAAAACCGGGTAACTGACAATGTATTCCTAAAAATTATTTTCCTTAAGACTGGTCACGCCTCTCAGCCACGTACGGATATGCAGTCCATCAGATCAATAGTCCTTGTGTTCATATTCATATGGCTACATGTACAGGAAAATGAACCGTACGTTCATTATACTGTAGGATGGAATCATGCATACATTTCTACAGCAGGCCAATGCCACAAAATATGTAAGGTTCATTTTCCTGTACACATAAGCATATGAAAATGAACACAAGGACAATTCTTCTGATGGACTGCATATCCGTACGTGGCGTAGAGGCGTGACCAGTCCTAAAGGAAAATAATTGTTAGGAAGTGCATTGTCAATTACCCGGTTTTTCACAATCGTTGCAGAGTTATATCCATCAGTCACTGGGATTCGAAATTTAGTTGTCAGGGTGGAAAGGCAACTACCAAGCCACATTCACGATAAATTATTCGTGGAATTGTAAAACATTGCTAATAAAACTCCGAGAAATTCCCTGAATAGTCTCCTTAGTCATAGTAGTACCTATGTCTGTGGAAAGAAAAATCATACGCTTTTAATGTTTTTGCTTTCATCAACCCGAAAAGACTGAATTAGGTATAGAAGACAGAGCAAAGTATCCTAGGATAACGGTGTCACGGCTTTACTGTGGCCCTACAGTTCTACTTCCGGAAGGCTGCTGTGCTAAGAAAGTTTTCCGTGTTTTTTTCGTTCTCCTCACTAACGCGAATGCCAGCACAGCATGTGTTGCGCTACTCTCACTCCAAAATGACCATTAGGTTCCTGGTAAATAACCAGCAACGTGGGAAACACGTATCGACTTGCCGAAGTAACGGTTTGGGTGGTGTAAGAGTGAGTTGTTGCGTGACCACTCCGCACCGAACTTCTTACCGACTTCTCTCCCTTGTAATGCAAAGTTCGCAATGAGTCAAGTTCTTTTCGTATACCACTTTGGTCGGTATTATAAATCTGTATACGTTCCATGGTATACATTAAGGACATTACCTCTTTGCGAAACTCGTCACATTGTTCCTTCACGTCATCATCTGTATTCCAGACTTTAGTGGTTACACATTTTGTTATTGCCCGTGAACCAAGATGGTGTCTCTGTTTAAACCGTGCAACCCATCCATGGGTAGATCCAGTGAATCGAGTCAGTCCTATTTCTCGAGCCTTTTCTAAACCCCAAGCACGAATATCCCTGTCGTGAACATCAGCGACTAGGAAAGTTCTCGCCACCCTGAAATTTTCAGCTACACCGTCGAGCAGGGAAGTTTTGAGCGCTGGCCTAGCTCCCCTTTTCCTACTATGTGACGTAAATATCGTAGATGATGTGCGTCTTGCACCATACGATATCGTTTCTGTACTGTATTGAAAATCGTTTGGTTTTCCCGGAATCTTGGAATGAAATTATCTCCTTTGCCTTTTCAAAAGATTCAGCATCCCACCTCTTCCTCTCCGGTGGGCTTGGCAGATACGCAGATGACTGGCTTCCATCACTTTTTATTAAAAACTCTTCCTCACAGTCAGGTTCAGGATCGTCCATAATGTATTCACAATCATATACGTCTTTCTCTGCGTATTCATATCCTTCAATATATTCTATTGTATGTTCTTGATGCGTACCTTTGTTTGCCACTGTCTCGTCATCACATTGATTATGAATGCAGCTGCATTTCTCTCAATTACCGTAATTTCTCTGGATCTTCGTTTCTGTTTGTAATGACTAACAATTATACTCACTATATTGGCAGGATTCGTTATCACGCGATTACGGTGACAGTGACTCGCTACGAAATTGGAAACCCCTCAAACAGAAGGAACTTTATGAACGGTCGAAGCAGATACACCACAGACGGAGGTACCTATTATACTAGCTTCCTTGCTCTTATGCGGACTACCGAACTCGATAGCTGCAGTGCGGCCAGTATCCAGTATTCGGGAGATAGTAGGTTCGAACCCCACTGTCGGCAGCCCTAAAAATGGTTTTCCGTGGTTTCCCATTTTCACACCAGGCAAATGCTGGGGCTGTACCTTAATTAAGGCCACGGCCGCTTCCTTCCCACTCATAGCCCTTCCCTGTCACATCGTCGCCATAAGAGTCGGTGCGACGTAAAGCAACTAATAATAAAAAAAGAAAAAACTTATGCGGACTGTCTATTTGGTTCCCCTAGATGTCGCATCGGCAATTGTGTCGGGTGACCTTGGACACGGCGCGACGTGTGTCGACCAATGCATAGGTTACACGTAAAATAACTAAAGTAGCTACAGAAAACGTTTACGGTGTCTAAAGTTACTAAAGCCACGATATCATGTTCGATATGGTCTACTTTGAGCGGAATAGCGAATCTTCGTAACTTACACCGTAATTGGCGATGTCACTTAGTGACAGCACCTCAAACAAACCACAAATCACCTGCCATTGCGATCGCAAGTTGTGCTAACTCCCTTGTTAGAGGGGGGGTCACCTTCTACGAGGCCCACCGTACCCCATTAGGGTACAATATGAAAAACGTTTTAGTAATAGTAGAAAGATGTGAGAATATTTGTCTTATCAAAGGGTTCTTTAGCTCCTGTAACCCGTACAGTGGGTATTTTATAATTCCAGGAATTGTCAGCAGCGTTCTAAGAATTACAGCATACCCGCTGTAAGATAGCTGATATTGAATTATGGAAGATTGTTTTCCTGTTTTCAGCTGGATACATTTCACGGTAAATTGAAAAAAAATATTTGTATCTGAAGGCAATTTATAAGAATTGAATGAAAAATGAGACACTCATTTACTCTAGTTAGGTAAGTGTTAATATTAATGGTGTTTTTTTTTTTGCTAGGGGCTTTACGTCGCACCGACACAGATAGGTCTTATGGCGACGATGGGATAGGAAAGGCCTAGGAGTTGGAAGAAAGCGGCCGTGGCCTTAATTAAGGTACAGCCCCAGCATTTGCCTGGTGTGAAAATGGGAAACCACGGAAAACCATCTTCAGGGCTGCCGATAGTGGGATTCGAACCTACTATCTCCCGGATGCAAGCTCACAGCCGCGCGCCTCTACGCGCACGACCAACTCGCCCGGTATTAATGGTGTTAACAGTAGTTGTAGCACTGTTTGGAGTTCAAGGAATAAATGCCAGGAGCGAAAATCCAGAAAGGATTGTATTCACGTAGGTTCAGTGAACACATCTCTTTAGTTAATAAAGGATCTAATGTTCAACACACTGTGGATGTTCATTTTGATAATGACTGGTTTTTAAAGCTTAATTGTCCGACTCGTTGGCTGAACGGTCAGCGTACTGGCCTTCGGTATAGAGGGTCCCGAGTTCGATTCCCGGCTGGGTCGGGGATTTTAACCTTAATTGGTTCGTTTCTACGGCACGGGGGCTGAGTGTATGTGTTGTCTTCATCATCATTTCATCCTCATCACGACGTGCAGGACGCCTACGGGAGTCAAATACAAAGAACCCGTCCTGGGATATCCCGGCACTAAAAGCCATACGACATTTCATTTCAAAGCTATATTTATGGAATGGGAACATTAATTATATCAGCGGTGACTGCTCGAGGGGTCAGTGCTTTGTGAAGTATTCTCAGCAGTAATTAATTCCCTGGCCGTGGTATTTGTAACCTCGCAGCAACAGTGGATATTGTTAGACGGCACTGGGTATCTCTGATGTCAACAGCCATTGTTCTCTCGCAGCGAGTTGGAGACCTATCTAGTTCAGAATTAGCAGTAGAAGACAAAGCTTCTAGAAGTCGCCAGATGCACTATTAACCTCGAGGGACTTAAACTTCTCTTTTGAACTCTGAGCCCAACGATTGTTCGATGATAGCATCCAAATATTACTATCGCGGTGACAAACTTGCCAAACAAGATGAGAAAACATATTGGATAAAATTATTCTCCTTTATCAGCGTTTCGTACTTTTACTCTTGAATTCAGTATATAATTTTCTTCTCACTTTGTATCGTGATAGCTTACAGGGTCCGTAAAATTACCGAACTCAAATGAGACTCAAGAATTATGATTTTTTTTTATCGGCCAGTTCATTGGATTTAATTGTATTTCTCGACCATCTACAGTAATGAAGTAATATTCTGGTTCAAAGCGCTAAAAGCAGTGTTTGTGAGCGAGAATTCTCTCCGAACTAGAAAGCCGGGCTGTAGGTTTTGCGACTGGGTAGTAAGGAATTTCCTTTAAAGAGTAGCCTAAAGAAAACCCGCTCGTATGGCTAAAGCCATTACCGACTTTTTTCAATGCGCCTCGATGTTTATTGTGGAGAAAATTGTCATCGGTGTCGTATCATCTGCGATCATTCCCATTCGCGAATACTCAGGTAGAATTCAGGGCAAATTTGTTTTTAACGAGTAAAGAATTCTCCCACATGTAATTATTATTATGAGTGTGACCACTGTAAGAATATAACGATTTAAAAATACTCAGGGTCCGCCTCTGTGGTGTAGTGGTTAGCGTGATTAGCTGCCACCCCTGGAGGTCCAGGTTCGTTTCCCGGCTCTGCCACGAAATTTGAAAAGTGGTACGAGGGCTGGAAAGGGGTCCACTCAGCGTGGGGAGGTCAACTGAGTAGAGGTGGGTTCGATTCCCACCTCAACCATCCTGGAAGTGGTTTTCCGTGGTTTCCACTTCTCCTCCAGGCAAATGCCGGGATGGTACCACACTTAAGGCCACGGCCGCGTCCTTCCCTCTTCCTTGTCTATCCCATCCAATCTTCCCATCCCTCCACAAGGCCCCTGTTCAGCATAGCAGGTGAGGCCGCTTGGGCGAGGTACTGGTCATTCTCCCCAGTTGTATCCCCGACCCAAAGTCTGAAACTCCAGGGCACTGCCCTTGAGGCGGTAGAGGTGCGATCCCTCGCTTAGTCCAAGGGAAAAGCCGACCCTGGAGGGTAAACAGATTAAGAAGAAGAAAAGTACTCAGGTAGCTGTGAGGGAATTCTCTATTTATATCTGAGGGAGTGGTACAGAGAGACAGTTCTCAAACAACCAGCGACAACTACATTCTAGAATTATCATTTGGAAACTCATTGAATTAATTTTGTTTTCCGTATATGTCTGATGAGCTAATATCGGGACCGACAAACAGAGACTAAATAGGGCCCGTATGGGCCTTTTATGTAGGGTTACCAGATGGTCATGAGTGTAAAGGCGGACAAATGAGTGTTAAAAGGCAAGCCAAAGCAGGACATATTAAATGAAAATGAAATGAAAACCTACAACCTGTTTTCCAGTCATTGACCGGGTCAGGGATGGAATGAATGAAGCCCAACCTTGCGGCGAGGATAGGAATTGTGCCGGCTGCTGAAGTCTGTCGCATTCCTCTAGGACAATGATTAATGAATGACAGATGAAATGAAATGATATTGGAGAGCATTGCTGGAATGAAACATGACAGGGAAAACCGGAGTACCTGGAGAAAAACCTGTCCCGCCTCCGCTTTGTCCTGCACAAATCTCACATGGAGTGACCGGGATTTGAACCACGGAACCCAGCGATGAGAGGCCGGCGCGCTGCCGCCTAAGCAATGGAGATATATTGGATACAATGTTTTAATAAATAAACGTTTATTGTTAAAATTCAGTTTTCCATAAAATCCAAGTCACTTCTTAAAGGAGAAAAATTTCGTCCAGCTCTTTACCAGGCGGTAGCGTCCCGAGAATATGTGAGATTCCCATGCATTAGAGCTATGCTGATGCGCTGAATAAGTAAAGCAGTTGACTGGCTATCGCCTGAAATCTGATCAATCCGTTGGTCCACCTCTTTGATAAAATTGAGGCCATCACTGCCCCAGGTACCACTCGATTCATTGGCTACCGGCACGAAGAAGAATTTGCCCGACAAATCGCTGTACTTTTTTCTATAAGCATTTTCACTACTCACGGCTGCACCACCAACACTCATTGACTAAAGGGGTAAATAGGACTGGGCGAATGTGTCAGCACAGTTAAAATCCCACATGAGAGATCGACCCCTTTTACATGGCACAAGTGTCATTCCGTCTGGCCTTTTACCGTCTGAACGGCACAGCCAGTAGGCTCTCGTATAGAAGGAACTTATGTTGAAACCAGAGCCTGCAAGATGACATTATTTATAGTGGAGTGACGGATGTGTCTGCCTTTACATTTCACACAAGAAAGGCCATGGAGGCACATCGATCAATCGATGAGGCTCGCAGAAGGCTGTTCCCAAACGTAAAGCCACAGCGATACGGAAAATCTCATTGTTCTCCTCTATCAGCTATTCATATTTTTACTCTTGAATTCAGTAAAGGAGTTTCTTCTAACTTTGTGCAGTGATATCTTACGGTGTCCGTAAAAATATCGAACTCAAATGTTACTCAAGAATTATAATTTTCTTATCGGCCAATTTCACAGTTTTCAAATTCAAAACATTGTTCTATTGAGCCGTATCCTGACGGCCCATAAGAGACACTCCGATTATTATTTGCCATAATATATAATTTTATTGAAATAAATTTCAGTCAGGCTTGGTAAAAGTAGTGGATCGCAGGATAGCTGAGACCGGAAGTCCATGGAGACATAAAGTCGCTGGATATTGCGCGATGCTTCCTCGGGACCGTGAGAAAGGCTTAGCGTTACCAGAAGTTAGCACATCTCGGCACGTGTAGAAGACGTTGGCCAAGAGGAACATTCAGCCAATTAGAACGCGTGGGTGTGGCAAATATGGAGTCTGGATCGTGCGGAATTAATATCCTAGGTTGACCAACATGGATAATTGCATGGAGAAGATATCGTTATAAAGGAATCAGTTCTGTTAGTTGACGGTTTTCCACAGGTCGGAAAGTGTAATATATTAAGGAAAAAGCTATAGAAATAATCTGAGTTATTTTATGGTGGGTTTTAATTAATATATAAGTCATTGTGAATGGCAAGCACGCTTATTGATTGCTCCTTTAAACATACGGGAACCCCATAGCTACAACGGCGTTAGCCAAGCTTCTCCAGCGTCCCAAGCTTTGAGAGCATCACTCTGAACGTGGGAGCCGACGTGGTGTGAACGCTGCTCGGTATTGCTCTGATACTTGTGGGTGAATGTTGCCACGTGGATAGATATATAACAATGTATGGTTTTACGACCGAGAAACAGTGCTTTTAATTGTGAAGTTTACTGAATTAACCGGCGCAGTGCTAAATTGCCGATTTCATTATGGCGCAAAGTTTTACTCCAGATAAATAGACGGTAATAATAGCCGCAGACTGGATAGTGAAGAGCAAACGCTCAGCTGTATTGCATTTTCGTGTCGGTCGCGTTTCGCGTAGAACATTCGAACCGAACCGCGAGCCGCTCTAACTAACTGTATAAAAAACCCTAATTGATTAATTATAAGTTTGTTTGTTTGTTTGACAGTAATGTTGGCTTAGTTCACAGCTAACAAGGGTTTGTTCGGCACGTGCAAATCGAGCGGTTAAGAGACATTCACCTAAAGTCTTCTGTGTTGCAGTGTACAGGACCTTTCATCAAGAAGATGGCACCGCCCATAGAAGAAAGAAGATTGTTTCCCTGTGTTAAAGGAGTGATCAACATAGAGTAAGACACCACCATGGCAAGGATGTGAGCCGTTGCCAATGTCCAGGGAGTCATCCAAGATAAGACGCATGTTTTTAAATTAGATATCATGTTATATGAATTATGTTTAAATACTAGTGAAGTTTAGTGTAAGGATTTTTCCTTAACGTAAATTTTGCCCGACGGCATGTATTTATTTACATTTGTAATGCTGTAAATACGGATAAAAGAGGAATGCATGATTTCTATATTTTTATTTTACTCTACGATTAGTTAGCTGAGATATTGAGGGAGTTGTTAGGATTTATTTTGTTACGTCATTATGCGTGATAATTAGCTTAGTATTATTCTTATACTCTTGTATATTAGAGATAGGAGGATTAGATTGACAAGATCATCTACTTTCCGAGTTAAACACTTGCTACGTTGAGAGTAAATGTTGTTTAATTTCGGTCATTTAGAAAGTTAGTAACAGTTAGATTGCATGACGCATGTTAATTCAGGAGCTGACCTGTGTGGAGCTGTATCGGAACGTTGAATGAAAAAGGAGTCTTCCAATGTAGGTTGGAAACTGTTTCGAACAATAATGTGTATGGGAATCGAACCTGGATTTATAATGGGAAAGGCTGATGAGATTGTAAGAAATATAAGAGCTTTTAATGCATGCTGATTTATGTTGATGATGCAGGCCGATTGCATGCCTGATGAAGTGATAAAAACCATGTGCAGTGAATTTAGCCCTGTTCTGAGAGAATATTGATAATCAGAATTGACGGGAAATTGATGCCAGGCCAGTGAGTCTGATGTGTGTGATAAATTATTGTACCATGCTAGTAAGAAGCACAATTGTATGTGAGTTTCCGTGCAGTTGAGGAAATATGAGATCGAATTACAGGTTTACTTATCAGCCGTGTTTACATAGACAGCGTGAATGAGATGTTATTTCCGTGATACGATATTGTCGAACAGTAACCAAGCCCCAGTGCAGTATTCAGTTTTAACATTTCTTTTCAGCCCACAGCACAGCAGGAAATATGTGACGGATGAACGCGCTTTTGGGTACGCAAATGCAGCAGAAGAATGCAATGTTGCCCATTGCTTTTCACGTGTTTAAAAAGGGATAATACTATGTTTTCTCTTACAGGATAGTTTTTGTGCTATTTCATGTTGTTTTGATATAATGTCTTGTTGTTTAATGGGGAACAGCCCGAGTGCTGATTGAATGTTGGTGGTCAATCTAGTTCTCACTAGATCTTTGGTGAACTGCGTTTCACGGCGAGTCAGTGTAGTATGTAAGATTTCCCGTTCTTTATCCGATGTAAATAGGTGAGTTACTTTGCTAATATTGTGTTCATTGTAAATATAGCGTACGGAAATTCCACTAGTATTTTTCGTAATTCATATCATGTCTCATTGCGTCTTAATTTTCTTTTTATGTTAACTTTGCGACGACTCCCCAAAATTAAAATCAGTATCAATGTGATACTTAACATCGTGTTACTCCATACGAATCGAATACGTATTTGTATACACATACGTATACTATTGTGAACATGAACTTTGGACGATCAAGTGAAGAATATTTTTGAATTTCACAAGTATTTAATGTTGTGTTTGAACTTTCCTTTTGCATTTAATTATTTGAATAATTAACGTTTTCATGTCCAGTTCTTTTCAATTTTTGAGATAATGTTATTATCATTTTTATTATTTGATTTTTTTATGTTAGTATGATTTGGGGTTATTTTGTGAATAAACTCATCCTACCCCATATTATTGTTTCTCATTCGAGTTATACCTCAATTTTCCTGTCATTTACTTTTAATTAAGTGAGAAACTTCGACTTTTAGACTTGCCAATGTACAACCAACCCACTTCTCTGTCCAAACCTGAGTTAGTCGGATAGTTTATACAGGAATGGAGGCATCGTCCTAGAGGGTTACTACCCCTGGGTACGGTACACTATAACACTCTGCTTCTTCGATAGTGCAGTTCGTTTTTGAGCAATTGTATCTTATCTCCAATAGTAGTAAACGTGCACTTTCTTTTCCCCATTATACAGTAGGAAACATTATTACATGAACGCGTAAACAATGCTCTAACCATTCTCAAGCATTTAGTAAACTGCTAAAAATGTAATTAGCCTACTTTCACCTCCATAAACAAATTTATACTTTTTCTGTACACTCGAATTAGTTGTACAAATGAAGAGCTTAATTTCTACAACTGAAATTAGTTTATGAAATATTAGTTCTATACATATAGTTATAAAAGATCAATTGTTAACGCCAGCCAGAACTGCGTGCCTTTTTTATAAATAGGTAATTCAATAGTTTGGTATGAGCGTGCCTCGTCGCCCTTCACCAGCTTCAAGACAGGGTGTCAAGTGACCTACGAATGTTAAGGACCGTACTTGGTCTTCAATTATTGAAGACCTAGTTCCATATGCAGCAACATTAGCTGCCTTGTCAAATCATATCTATATTTTTTTAAATCTCATTGTTTCCCTACAGAATTTTTCCTAGTATTTTCTTCATACATGTTGTTCTTTTGTCGTTAGTCAAGTTTCAAAATACACTGAAGAAAATGGAAATTGCAACACCCAGAAGTAGTGATGCTACATTGCTGCAATTGAACATGCAGGACGAGTGTTCGGTTGTGATTCGATGATTACACATTCAGGTCCCTCTGACCGCAAGTTTGGACAACAATAAATATAGGATGTGCCCACAACGAGCTGCAGTACATTGATGAATTCGTTGAGGCATGGAGTCAATAACGCCCTGCATCGCTTCCTGAGGAATTGTGGCCCATGCTTGCTGCACTGCACGGGTCAGTTGTTCCAGAGAGTTGTGGGTGGCTGAGGACGGTTGGCCAGTTGTCGACCCATCATGTCGCACACATGCTCAATAGAATTGAGGTCCGGGGATCTGGCGGGCCATTCTAAGGTTGTGATATCGTGGAGAGCTTCTCTGGAGATGCGTGCAATGTGAACCCGGGCATTGTCCTGCTGAAACATCCCATTAGCAATGTTCGCCATCATAGGGACAACCACTAGATTGAGTACCCTATCAACTTATTGCCGAGCAGTCATAGTCCCCTCAACAAGCACTAATTGTGATTTCACATTAAAGCCAATAGCTCTCCAGACCATAATGCTTAGTGTTGGCCCGGTGTGCCTCTCGACAATAAGATCTGGGCGGTCCCTCTCCCCGGTACGTCGGCGCACACGATCCCGGTGATCACTGAGGGCAAGACAGAAGCGTGATTTATCACTAAAGACGACCCTATGCCATTCGTCGACCCACGTCGAACTTTCTCGACACCAGGTCAGCCTTACACGTCGCTGTTGTGGTGTCAATGGAACACCTTCTGCAGGGACACGGGCTCGTAAGCCAGCTGCACGCAGGCGATTACCAACTGTTTGTTGTGTAACGTGGGGTGCCACAGCTGCTCGAATTTGCGGTGCTGTTGCATGGGGTTCCATTCGGGCCATCCGAATGATGCGGTGATCCTCTCTCACAGTTTGGCCACCGCGCTGGACCTGTGCCAGGTCTACGAGTGTGGGTACCTTCATTTGACCACTGCTACCATACACGTTGTACCATAGGTGCCTATCGGCCAACACGTGCAGCGGCAGGCCTTAGCGATTATCCAGACTCATACAGCCCAATTGTCCGACACCCTCTCAAACGGTGACAGTTGTTGATAGCGTGCTCTTCTCTGTCGTCGAGGCATGTTTGACGGGGAACACTTCACTGCACAGACTGCAAGTCAACTACGCTACCCCAGAGTCCGTATACTGGAGTTGATTGCTCCGCGATCAATCACGTGGGGAGACCTGTAGCAACAATCCAATGGGTCTGAAACTTTGATCGTTTACATACCTACATTGCATCGTTCCATATCTTGAAAATCAACACAAACGACAAATGCCTTCATGGTGCTGCAATTTCCATTTTCTTTAGTGTTTAAAAAGATCGTTATAAGAAACTTTCCAATATCAGTAGGCCTACCTTCTTCGTACCTTCCAGTAATGTTTGCTGATTTCCCCATGCAACTCCCTATAGAGCTTGTCCCTTTTCAACCCTTCTAAATTAAAGCCCATCCTCAGAATCTTATCATTAGATTTCTCAGTTTGAGATTTAAGCACTTGATGAGATCGTTCCCATCCGACTGTTCTGTTACTGTTCCGAGCAAGTTGGTCTTGCGGATAGGGGCGTGCAGCTGTGAAATTGCATTCGGGAGATAGCGGGTTCGAACCCCACTGTCGGCAGCCCTGAAGATGGTTTCCGTGGTTTGGTATTTTCACACCAGGAAAGTGCTGGGGATGTACCTTAATAAAGGCTACGACCGTTTCCTTCCCATTCCTATACCTTTCCTACCCCACCGTCGCCTTAAAACCTATCAGTGTCGGTACGACGTAAAGCAATTTGTAAAAAAAAAGTTATGATTCCATCATTTTACTGAATTTTTCGTTGTAGGACATCGGCGATAGCAGTTCCATAATTAAGATGACATTATCCGCGAAGTAGTCGAGGAATTTCACGAGCTTTTCATCTGGTGCGTGCCAATGGATATATAGAGAGATTTCTTCAACACCTACAGGCCTGAGAAGTGAAAGTGCAGCACACACAAAGTCTGACGTCTTCATTTTACTGGTATGGTGTGCTTATATAGTATACTGAAACCTCCTCCAGATATATTGCTTAAAATGAAAAAAAGTGATAGAATATTAACTGAGGGAAATATCTTCTTTATGGCTGAGATAGCCTTGGACTCGAAATCAGTACATACAATTTCCGGTAATCAGGTGTTTCTTGTTTGTGATTGATCAGAGTGCTATTGCATTGCCGCTGCGCCACTTCCTAGGGTTGTTTTTATATCGGAAGTGGTCGGGCACCTTCTCGTGCAATCGAGCGAGTGAGTGACTAGAAAAAGCAGCATGGCTGCCCGACTATGTTCAAATGTGCTATGTGGACAAGTTCTGTAAATATCTAAACCATCGCGTGAGCGACAGGTTAAACAAATGTATCACGATGTGTATATAGCGTAATAAACCTAGTATATGTATAATTTAGGCCAAGGCCCTTCAAGGGCTGTAGTGCTATGGGGTTTGGTTTATGTGTATAATTAGTACATTTCATATTTCTATGTGTATGAACCAGCATGTGGTTCCTAGCACCTGTTGTCCGAATGAGGTCGGAACATTTCTCGTAGAAGCAATCGTAGCATTCTTAACCTCTTCAGTCCCGAGCCTGTTGATGCATTCAATGCGTTATATTTTGCTCAAATAATTTTAAAAAATTCACCATAGAAAATTAGTGTGTTTCACTAAGTTGTTTTATTCGTGTAGCATATATGCTACCTCAGGACTCAGAGTTGACTTTCCTACCATTATTACTTTTTTCCTTAAATTACTTTGTTTTATTGTAAGTAGACAAAACCACATGTAGAGCATATGCTACATACGGACTCAGGAGGTTAAGTAAGTTTCTTTTTGACATAAAGAAGAGCAA
This sequence comes from Anabrus simplex, assembly GCF_040414725.1. Lineage (NCBI taxonomy): Eukaryota > Metazoa > Arthropoda > Insecta > Orthoptera > Tettigoniidae > Anabrus > Anabrus simplex. The sequence continues at coordinate 117,262,210 of NC_090265.1, forward strand.
AGACGACTGAGCCAACGTTAGTTCCATCTTCGGTGCTTGCAGGATCGAGATTTATGGAGTAGATTTGATGTAGCTGACTACTGCAGCTTTTTAATGTCCCGACCATGAAGGAAAACTCTCTTTTCTTCTCAATATCTCCTTCCCCTTGTCTCCACCGAATACCAACATCCTGTCGTTTAGACCATCATCGGCCAGAAAAATATTCTCCCCGTCAGACATTTTTAGGATTTCCTCACGAAGAACATCCTCTTGGAAATTCTTGGTTACTTTTGTACTCTTTGTGCACAGTTTCTGTTTCGGTACAGAGAAATCTTTAAATTTTAGAACTTCGGTGTCCTTGTAACGCATTCCTAGCCTCTGTATAGTATAGGATGAATATATGAATATGAGGAACAGCCGCACTGTTCTCCTCGCGGGCTCGATTGCGTCTGTACCTCCAAGTTCGCCTCGTCAGAAACGCACTGATGATCGATCATTCTCACCACTGTAATGTTTTCACACTCCAGTATTCCTTTACTTGGCACTATTTTTCTTTTTACACACACCCATGTAACCAAACATCCTTGACCTTCCCTTGGGTTTCTGTGATAGTATCCATTATATAAAGCACAAGGCTTATTTTTAGTTGTCTCAATACACTCCATGTCGGAAGCAAGCACACGGATAACAACAAAAGCTACATCAATGATGGACGTCTACAGTTGGAATAAGCATTCTGAAAACTATAGACTAGTATTACCTCAAAAATAGTCAAGGGAGAGGGGACGTATTAGGAAAATTCCTGAACCAAGCCTTAGACTACCACTATTTTAAAATTTCCCCTGCTGCATGGAAGTTGGTAAACCCAGACTGGCTGCAGATAATTTGACAGTAGTCACCAGTTGGACAAAAACTAGATTCTTCGTATTCATTTTAACATGGATATGTTTTTATCTGGAGGTTTATCTGGAACTAGCAAATGTATCCGTGCTTCGCTACGATATTCTACATTGTATACGGATTTCTACTTAAATTACTGTACACGCAGTGAGTAAGATATTATTACATTGCATGTCCCTTAGCGTTATGCGAGAAACACCACGTGAAGTCACCATACGCTGTTTCCGACGTAAGGTGCGCGATGGGGAGTTTAGAAGGTAATGACGTGCCACGTTTCCTACTGGCATTCAAATCGAGTTCGGGAGTTTCCAATAGAACGGCAGGCCTACTTAGCTACCACCATTCATTATAAAGAAAGGCCCCTTTTCCTAGTTGGGAAGTTTGAGATATAATGGCAGCCACACTTGCCTACCGCCAGACCCAATCGAGATTGGGAGACTTGATTACAATGGTATAGTCTCGAAACTGAGCCATGATTGTGCTATCTGTTTTGTGATACAACATACCGTTTAGCCACCAATTACCCAGAAACGAAGGTCTGCACCGTCATTAAAATTGCCTCTATATTGCAATAGTTTTCGCGGCCAAAATGTAACACATTTGAACATCTTGCAATTTTTCCCTACGTTACAGGCTAAGATATACAATTTTGCAAAATTTCAATTTTTAGCTCGTTTGGCTATCTTGATTTGCGGGAGGTAGAAATTAGGACTTTCAGGAAACTGTAAAACCCATGAAAACATTATACGTCATCGCTTTGGAAAAATAATCCCACTGGGTGAAAGAAATGCTTACACTTGCGTTCTTATGCCGGCCCAAATTTCAAAACCGGAAGTGGGTTTGATCCTGCCTTAGTTTGGTGGTTTGTGATGAAGTGTCGTTTGTGGGAAGCTGGAAATCTGCAAAGCTTGTGTCGGTAGATCTACATGTACATAAATCAACTCTTGCGGCACAAAATGTCCGGCTCCTTGGTGTCTTCGGAAACCATGGGATGTAAAGCAACTTTATTAAAAGCGGTCTCAGGCGCAGTAGATTTTCAGTGACGTTCTCTCTGCGATGCTATCAGCATCGTTCCCTGATCACTTTGAAACCGGCGTGACGTTCAGAAGCAGTCTTAGGTGCTCTATACGTGGAGTGGTGCTTTTAGGCTTTGAACGTAGATTTTCCACTGGCAGCTCGGATTTTAGTTGCCATAGAAAGAGGCACCAACTCTAAAAAATGTCACAACCTACCTAACGACTCTAAATTAGTTCCATTTAACGGTACTTTATGCAAATTAATCGGCGAAATCATAGATTGCAAAGGAAAAATGCATGAAAGAAATATTGCATAGTATTGCTCAAATGAAAGAGATCCCAGGTTATAGATATAGAGTAATAAAGAAGGAAATAAAAAATCATGAAATTGTTTTAGTCTCGGCTTTGGCTAATTCTTTACCTGTTGAGAGGTTAGTAAATGCGCGGGTCTCTTGCTGTTTCCTGCTGTGTCCGGTAGATTTTGGGCAGCCGTTTCTCCACTCAGGGTTACCGATTTACCTTCTGCTTTAACAAAACTTCAGGCCAGAGGAAGACAATATTTCAGGCGATGTGACGTTGCGGAACGATGAGCAAGCCTTTCAGTTCGTGTGACGTCAGGCAAGAACAGTGTAATATGAAGTTACCTAGACAAGCGACGCTGTGAGTACGGAACTGGAGGAGTCAGTCAACTCAAGCGCTTCTCGATGACAGTGGCTTTACGTCGCTACGACACAGATAGCTCTTATGGCGACGAGATGACAATATCATGCCTGCTCCTGTTATTAGTCTCTCTGAAGCGTATGTGCAAATCATACAAAACCTTCATCACAGTTTGAGTCTAGATTTCAATATATCGAAACATTTTCTACTACTTTTCAAATCTTTGCAACCCCGTATTCCGTGGATGTCAACAATATTCCTAGCAGATACTATATGGAACTGTTAAATTTGCAATGCGGGGATTTGTTGAAGGATAAATATAAACACAAGGAATACTTGGCTAACATTTACAAGAATGTCACCCAAAACCAGAATTTTGAGGTTGGGTGCACTTGCTGCACGGATATTATGCGTGTTCGATTCGATACATGTATCTTTTCTATCATGAAACGCCAAAGTACCTTGTAAGATCACAACTTAAAATGCAGTCTTCGATTATGACCTAACGTCGATAAATTAGTTAAAGAAAAACGAAATAGAAAATGCGGGAAAATGTCCACTGTAATTCTTCCGTATGGCACTCTTCGAAATAGCAGAGAAAGTTTTATTATGTTACATTCGATTTACGTTATAACATGGCACGAAAATTAGAATTGTTATATACTGTTATATGTTTTCTGGTTATATAGAGGCGCACTTTAATTGTTTATAATCTGTGACCAATTGTGTAATTCAAACTGTCAGCTTTAATATTACGACATCCAAGGAATAAGTTGTGTTATTAACACCAGATTTGTTTCCTGTTTCTCCGAAATTGCTGCATCCCACACACCGCAAAACATTTCCACTTCCCCTATGGCTGCGAGAAATCAGTGCAGAGCACAATGACGTCACACAGGTGAACTACTCGTTACCAGTGTTGCCAACTCAGCGGTTTTTCCGCCAAATTTGGCGGATTTTTAAATGGAACAGCTGATAAATTTTCCATTTAGCGGGTAAGGATGTTTTGACGGATTTTCAAATTTCTTTTAGCGATTTTCAGCGGTAACAATATCACCAGCACAAAATAATATAGAACTTACTACGGTATAATAGTCTACTTATTCCCATTGTATTGAACTTATTCTTCATACTACCACTCGCTTTCTACACCAGCTCAGGCCCACAGCCTCAGTCAGAATTTGTTACAATCGTTATTGTATTCTTGATGAGCCGGGTAGTGTCGTGTTTGTTGACGTGTTTCTTTTGACATCACGTTCCTTTGGGCACGTGCGTCAATATGTCGAAAGGGAAGGTTAAAAACAGTCAGATATTTCGTAAAGCGTGGTTAAATAATTCAACTTTAAAAGACTAGTTGGTTGAACTTCCCAGTGATCCCAAATATCGACGGTACATCTATTGGCAGTGCAATATAAATGCGAAGTTATTTGATATTATTTCTGTCCGCACTTATCAAAAACAATGAAAACATTATTGAAAGTGAAAATAACTTTCGAAATAGATTTGACATTTCCGTATGTGTTTTGCTGCTGTGAACTGCCAGCATATATTTTGAACAAGAACACTACCATGTGGCTTCATATGAAACCACAGGACCTCAACCCAGCACATCTGCTTCATAGCACTCAGTGCGGGGAGGAGAATATGATGAACTCCTGTTCTGAAACTGGTGAGTGTTGAGTTAATCTCTTTTATTAAAACAGCTGGTATATGCATTTTGCTTCAGTTCGAAATTTAGCGGAATTTAGCGGAATTTAGCGGATTTTCAACTAAAATTTAACGGAGAAAAGATTTATGAGTTGGCAACACTGCTCGTGACTGCAAGTGAGCTAACGTCACACCGGCGCTTTCTTATCCTCCATTTGGGTGTTGTACTAATAAACCCGCGCAATTACTGCTAGGCCAGTTAGGTTACGAAAATTGTCAAGTAAAGGGGATCTTGGACGTAAAACCCAGGTAAGGCTGGGAAGCGGTTGGTAAGCATGATAGTGACCCTAAGGCGGCCGTTAATTGGGCAGTTAAGTAACTATTACCGATAAGCATTGCTAGAGCATTTAGGTAACGAAAACAAGCCCTGATAGGACAGAAACTTATAAAATTAAAACAAACATCTTATAACGCTCACACAAAATAAACGAACATAATTTTATATAACACACACCATGGAAATTCACGAGCTCAGGGCGATGCCACGACGGAAGAAGTTTGCTCTCTTGTGTGGCTGCATTGATACTGGAACTTTCCCAATTTCCTTCTGCCAATTATAATGCATGGTATCAGTCAAGGCCACATCATTATTATGTCAATACGAATATTTCACTAGCCAACGGCTGTAGCCGTGTTGAAACACCGGATCCCGTGAGATATCCGAAGTTAAACAACATTAGGCGTAGTCAAGATGTGGATGGGTTGCCACGCGCTGTTAGTGAGGGGTAAGGGAATGGAGGAGCGGAAAGGAACTGGCCACCCTACCGTACGTAAACTCCGGCTCAGGCATACCTCTGCGGAGGTTCGGACCTGCCTTCGGGCAGAATACACCCTCACCCTTAATATTTCACTATACGAGTAAAATACAGGGTCTATCCGTGATAATGCTGCAATTCTTTCAGGGATGATGGTGGGTAGCAAATGGATCAATTTGAAACAAAAAAAAAAATCATGTTCAGAAGACGAAAAGTAAAAAAATAAGCAAAGTTCTACTCATTTAAGTCCGTTTACCTGCACAAGTTTCATAAGCTGCTCCATTTACAACAAATGTTCGAAGTGGCGTCCCCCTGCGTCAATTCAGACAAGGCATCGTCGCACAAAGTTCTGTCGCACCCGTTCGAATATCCTTGGTGTCGTTTGAACAGCGTCGCATGCAGTGAGAATTCTTGCCAAGAGATCCTCATCAGTCTCTCAGGCGTCTCATACACAAGGCTTTTCACATGGCCCCACAAGAAGATATCAACTTAACTTTTGACTGTTGGCCACAGTGGTGTAGTTGATACGGCGTTGGTCTACTAATCCCAAGTAAACGGGTTCAACCCCAACTGAGGTCGGTGGATTTTAAGGGTGTTTAAAGGTGACAACCCCATGTCGTTGGCTTTCAGCCCGTTAAAGAACTACAGTGGGACGAAATTCTGGCACCCCGGCGTCTGTTAAGAGCAACTTGGCTTATTAATAATCTTTGACTCGAACGTTTCCGGACTACGGTTCCTGATCTCACATTGATCCATGTGTCGTCCTTCATCATCTCTGAAAGCTTGTAACATCATCACCGATACATTCTGTATATTTTTGAAGTGGAACTGTGGGACAAAAGCATTCAATAAGAACACATCTAAGCCTTTAGCATGTACGGCAACAATTCCTTCAATGTATTAACACTGTGCACTGTCTCTTTCATAGGTGCTGGACTGAAGGTAAAATAGTACACTCTTTTGTACATCACGGATTTTACATACACCGATGGACGTGTGAACCAAGAGTATTGGTTGGAGAGCGATGTGTTACAGTCTCACCCATGGAAAGGCTGTAGAACAGGGGCTCTCGAAGTCGTTGTTGGCGTTAAACCATGTGGGAGCACTATTGTAAGAGACAAGGTCGTGGCGATTTTTATTTTTTAAAGTGACAAGGGGGCAGCAAGAGAGGCGCTGAAGGTGTGCTGCAGTATTCTGAAGTGTGAAATAATCATTACTGATGTTTGCTGGGGAGTTGAGCTCCTTAGTTGAATTGTATCATCGTTGAGGCCTTCGTTTCAGGAGTTCCCGGATTCTATCCGTGTCCGGGTGAGGGGTTTCAATCACGTCTGATTAACTCCATTCACACGGGGACTAGGTGTTTGTTTTTCTCACAATATATTCCTCTTCATCGACATACGATACACCACATTATAAACAGCCATAATAATAATATACACATCCCTCCATGTATGGTTAGCATTAGGAAGGGTAACCGGCCGTAAAACAAGAAGAAGTCAACTTGAGCAACACTGTCTGCAATCCATCGAGGTGCGGAAAAAAGTGTCTAAAGTAGTATTAGATCAATAGGGAATGGATAAGAGTCCCTCTTAATATTTTTAACTCCGGATAACTCCGTCCCATGCCTTTGCTGGCGGGACATAGTGTTTACAGTGCACCATGTCTTCTGGTATGGGCTAGAGCAATTTTGTTACTTTCATTAGTCTGACTGTCTTATCCTTGCCTTTGACAATATGAAAGTGACTGAGGTATGAGCGATGCTAGTAATGCCATTCCTTCTGCAGCCAGTCCCTGCTATGAATGGTGTCAAAATGTTGCTCATAGGGTCGGTTGGTGCATGCATTTTAGTGGGCTTGGCAGACTGGTATGTAATAGCAACTTCTGGCTGGGTGAGGAAAGCAACGGTAAACTACGGTACATCACTCCTCATTTCCCTAGTACGCCTCTTCAGTGATGTCTAGGCCATGTATGACAGCTGATGGCAGAGCTGTTGAGGATCCAACGAGCCTTAAAGCTGAAGTCTAAACATACATACAACTCCGCCCCGTGATCTAAGACGCCTGTTATCACTCCGTAAAGCCCTTCCATCAAGGTAAGTATCTTCCGAACATTCAAGTTACGAGCTACTATCCAATACAATATTTGGTAATATTTCAATGTAAATTTGCCATTGACTTCGCATGAATATATGTTGCAAATTAAAAGTTTGTTTTTAAATGTGAATACCGTTTCCTGTTAGTTGTGCGTGAGTTGCTTTCCTGAATGTAGGATGCAATCAGGTATAGAAGAGAGTCACCGACGTTGAGTTTATGGAGTCGAGGGGACGGTGGACCGAAATGTTTAGGAACAACAGTTACTACTCTAGAAGATGATGTAATACATTAATTGTGTATTTAACGTTCAGAACCATCTGTTGCTTTTATTATAAAATTGAAAAAATTGGTTCTTTGTAATTAGTTACGATGTATATGTATATACAGGGTGTCTGAAAATAAGTTACGGAAATTGTAAGGGGATATAGTGATCTGAAACAAAAATCGAGCTTTAGCGTATTTTATTTCCTCCTAGTGAAAGCGCACTATCAAATCGACAAAGAAATGTTCAATCTTGCTCAACATCTGTGCCAGCCTATGAAGTGTGTGAGCGGCCAAGCTCTCTTGCTTAATAACCTTGGGTGGTGCGCTCCCGTTGCACACTGAGCGGTCGCTCACTCTCATACAACCTTGCTAGTAATGGCGGCGTATCACAGAGCAGCATGTCGTCATCATGCTCGGATAAGGTAGCGTCCTTATTCTGATTATCATGCGCTGAGTTATCCCGAACCGACTGGCGTACAAAACTGAAATCCTAGTAGTAAAACTCCTACCAGTTTCGGGTGAGCACAATGCATTTGTTTTATGAAGAATATCGGTAAACATAATACATTTCGTGCATGTCGAAGTTCACCACACTGCGAAATAATTACTGAAATGACATACTCACGTAACTTAAGTTATGGAATAAAAATAAACATTTAAATCACGTACTGGGGTATTGATATGTATTAAAAGCCAAGTTTAGAACAGAGAACCGTAGGATACGGGATAATAAAATTAATTCCAACGTAGTTCCGTGCGTCATTATTGTGTTTTGGTACGTTATAATCAGAAATGTACACCATTATAAATGCCAAACACCTTATTTACGTTATTTAGATCTCCTGACGTTATAGGCTGGGCCTTTACAACTCGGTTTTAGGGTTTTTAGTCCATTGAGGGGATATTTTTATTGATAACTGAATTCTGTTAATTGTTTGTGTATCGTACATACTGTGAACGTCAATATTTTAATTTAATTTTTGTAGTTTGTTTCACACAGTGCAAGGCACAAGCGCGAAAACTTTCAGAAAATGATACTTTAAGTTTCTCTTTCTCAATGGCCCGCTTGCCCACTCTCCTCCCCTACATGTTTCAGTCACGCAATGCACTCTTCTGTACTGCTCATGTAAACAGCCGATAACGTGCGGTCCTCAGTAACACACTCATGTCTGTACTCCGTTCACTAGTAGAGATTTTGACCATTTCTTCGTACCCCATGCATTTTCCTTGGTAATGTTGAATGCTAATATTAACACTCTTCCCCGCTAAGGTTTTGTTGTGAATGCAGTGCATTACACTGCAGAACATAAAAGATATGAACTAGTTAACCTTAAAAACTAACCAAACGGTTTAAGAAAATTGGATGAGGAATCCTCTCATACATAATTGTGTTTATTAGCTCTTAAATTTTTTGTAACTTATTTTCAGACACTCTGTATATACAGTGAGTTTCTCTTATCGATTGGCCGGCAGGCGGCCTCAGCTTATCTGTCGCCCGTTGACTCATCACTCCCCGCTCCGCTGCAGAGAAACAAGGTCACCACTTCGTTCATTTTATCCGTCCATGACAAGCGGCAATAATTAACATATTAAGGAAATTAGTAATTAAGAATATAGCAAGTAAGCTCGTACCTTATGACAGGGGATTTTGGAAATGTTCTCCTCCTGCATCCACACATTTCTGCCATCGTCTTACGAAATTCTGATTTACACGCATAAGTTCGTCTTCCGTAATTGAGGCTACTTTTCTCTCATAATATGCTTCGTAGCTCTCCATTATGCGCTCTTCGAAACGCTGGTTTCTTGTCCAAGTTGTTGTAGGGATGTTCTAATTTTTCTGCGATTTCGTTTACTTTATCTTCATTGAGCTCATGTTTTTTACCCTTCGCATCTTATCGAGTAATGAACCCGTTTCTCTCAATTTATTTACGAGTTTCGGCACGGTCTCTCAATGTGGAGTGCATACACCTGGAAATTGTGTTACAAATCGCCTAACGACTTCCCTGCAAGACTCATTTTTCAAATTATCGTACATAAATACCCTTTCCTTCTCACATCTCGAGAACACTTGGAGCGACAGATTAATACTTAATAAATTATAATGTTATTTGCTTTACGTCCCACTGACTACTTTTACAGTTTTCGGAGACGCCGAGGTGCCAGAATTTAGTCCCTCAGGACTTCTTTAACGTGACAGTAAATCTACCCCCATGAGGCTGACATATTTAAGCACCTTCAAATACCACCGGACTGAATCAGGATCGAACCTGCCAAGTTGGGGTTAGAAGGCCAGCGCCTCAACAACCGTCTGAGCCACTCAGCCTGGCGATCAATATTTAATACACGTTCTAAGCACGGACGTGAACTGCGAAGTGCGGGCATTCCCGGGCTGTCTGTGCGCTGTGTAAAGGGAAGTAATGAATCAACGGGAGGCAGGTAAGCTGGGCGCGTCTGCCGGTCAACCGATGAGGGAAAGTCATTGTATAACATGAAAGAATGTTAAAAATTATAACAACACTGATGGCGTAACTCTGAACTACCTCGTTCAATCTATATATTTGCACAAATGGCACTCACCCCATTCCTTACAAATCAAATTTCCTATTCTCAAGAAGGCAGATTTTCTTTCCCTTCAGTTGGTTATTTTTGCTATTAATGAGCTGTCATGGTACACTTTATATTTCCTACCAGGAGAACATTTTCATACAGATGTGGAATGACGGAGTCGTCTCAGTTACGGTATATATATAAAACTTTCAAGTCACACGTTCAAAAGCTTTTGTAAAAATATTATTGTTTGATCACAATAATAGAATCCTTACAACTCACTGCTCTTTCTTTGCAAACAAACCAGCTATAGAAAACAGTTATGTCATTGTATTCCTGCCTGTATAATGAAGTCCCTGTACGCCGTAGAGGGAGACAATAGCAGGCCATGTCCTAAGCCGCCTGACATGAGAACAAAAGCAACAGGCTGCAAGTGGCGCCTCTGCCGCTGACTTTGTTATCTTCTCCCCCTCTCTCATTAGTATATGGTCCAGGGGAAAACTACAATCGTATCATTCATTGTGTGAGATGAAATCTTTTCAAAAACAAAACAGAGTGTTATCTCCATAACATGGTTGTCGACATCAAAAGGGTTGAAATTGAGTCTGCGGGGGGAAGCCAACATGACCTGACGAGTTGCTAGGGAATATGTGAGAGCGAAGGCTCCAGTCACATTTAGGTACGGCACTGGTAACAGACATTTTAGAAACAAATGCGTGGAATACCGGCAGGAATATAAAGATATAAACGCTGTGTGGAACATGATAGCTTCAGGGTATAGAAACTCTGCAAATAAAGAAATATGAATTTAACGACCCCGTTTCTCATTCGGCAATATTCGCATGCTGATAAATATCATATCTGAGGGAGTTAGTGGCGACTTTTATTTTAATAATAATAACTTTAATGTAGCCATATGGCCATATACAAGTCATAATTATACAATCATACAATCAGCCATTTCAATCATTAAAATGATGTGGCCTCTTTAAGTCGTGGGTATAGGTAGGCCTTCAACAGTCTTCTCCAAGTAGAACGGTCTTGGGCAGATCTCATCCAAGTGGTACCAGCGATCTTCTTGATATCTTTGTCCCATCTGTCCGGTGGTCTTCCTCTAGGCCTTCGATGTTCTCTCGGACTCCACTCCAGCACTAGTTTTGTCCATCTATCATCATTTCTTCGTGCAACATGGCCAGCCCACTGCCATTTTAAGGAGCGTACTCTCTCTAAGATGTCTTTAACCTTTGTAACAGACCGGATGTCATCAGCTCTTTTCCTATCTTTCTTTGTATAGCCTAGCATTGACCTTTCCATGGCTCTCTGCGCGGTCCGAAGTTTCCCTTTTGTGAATTCGTTCAGAGTCCAAGTCTCACAGCCATAAGTCAGCACAGGAAGGATGCATTGGTCAAATACTGTTTTCTTCAGATTTGCTGGCATTTTTGATCTTAATACTGAAGAATTCCTTCCAAATGCTTGCCATCCGAGCTTGATGCGCCTATAGATTTCTGGTCTTATATCACCTGTCATATTTATAATCTGGCCAAGGTAGATGTAATCACTGACCTCTTCTAATGGCATGTTCTTAATATTCACATTTCCAGCTTGAACCCATTCGTTGGACATAACTTTTGTTTTGGAAAGGTTTATGCTTAGGCCAATCAACTGACATTCTAATGCAAGATCTGTAATTAAGGTCTGGAGCTCTTCGAAGTCGTTTGCCAGTAAAGCAATATCATCTGCAAATCTCAAGTTATTTAGCCTTTTCCCATTAATTCTAATTCCCTTTTCTTCCCAGCTCAGCTTAGACATAGCCATCTCTAGGACCGCTGAGAATAGTTTCGGGGAGATGGGATCACCTTGTTTGACACCTCTGTTGATGGGGAATTCTGGGGTTGATTTACCGATATTAACGAAAGCTGAAGAAGTCTCATAGATATTGTTGAGCACTTGGATGTAAGCTGCTTCCACTCCTTGCTCATGTAAAGCTTGCATGACAGCTGTATGGCTGACAGAGTCAAATGCCTTTTCAAAATCAACAAAGGCAATGCAGAGAGGCAAATGATATTCATTTGCTCTGCTTATCACTTCTCTTACAGTCAGTATGTGGTCTATTGTGCTAAAATTACTACGGAAACCTGCTTGTTCAATAGGTTGGGCTGAGTCAAGGATGAAACTGATTCGATTTAACAAGATCTTTGTAAAAAGTTTATACAAAATAGAGAGCAAGCTGATAGGACGATAATTTTTGATACTGTGAATATTTCCTTTCTTATGTATCAGTATGATCTTTGCTTTGTTCCATGATGTTGGAATTGAAGCCGAGTGCACACAGGAAGTGAATATTTTTGCCAAGTGATTTATTGTCTCCTCCCCTGTGAGTTTCAGGATGTCCACACAAAGCTCATCATCACCCGGCGCAGTTCCCTTTTTCATACTATCTAAAGCACACTTGACTTCCGAAGGGAGAATATCTGGAACATTAGATATATCATTTAGTTTAGGTCCATTCAGGGCTTCCTTTGGTTTGCTATACAGATTGCAATAAAAGTCTCTGATGAATTTCAAAACTTCCTCCTTTTCAGTAATTCGACCATCATTTCCATCTAGAGCAATTAGCTGCTTTTTACCGATTATGAGTTTTCGTTTGGCTGTCTTGAAACTCGTCTTGCTCTCTAAGCTTGTTCTTAAAGTGTCTTCCCTGAATTTCTGTAAGTCAGTTTTCATTTCTCTTCGTACTGCCTTACATATTTCAGAATATTCTATCATGTCACGATCAGTCTGAATTTTCTTTTCTCTCCTTCGCTTTAGCAGGGTTTTAGTTTTGTCACTGAATTTCTTTGGTTGGTCACTTTCCTTACATATGCCCCCGATTTCTTGAGCACACGAAACAATCATTTCTGCTAGATCTTCAGCCTTAGTTACATGGTACTTACTTTGAAGAGCTGCCCGGAATGATTCCGAATTGTTTTCTAGGTTTTTGAGATTGATTCTGTTGCTCTTTCTTCTTATGAGTTTGTTCCTTTCATATCTTACATTAAGTTCAACTCTTGCTCTCACAAGACGGTGATCACTCCCAGTGCTGAATCGGTTTAACACTGATACGTCTTTTACAATATGCGGTCTATTCGACAGAATAAAGTCAATCTCATTTTTTACACTGAAGTTAGGGCTCCTCCACGTCCATTTTCGTTCAGGATGTTTCTTAAAGAATGTATTCATGATGGACATATTGGTGTATTCAGCAAACTGGACTAATCTCTCACCTCTATCATTTCGGTCATCAATTCCATATTTACCCACCACAGTGTCACCTTGTTTCTTGGTACCGACTTTTGCATTAAAGTCTCCAATAACCATCTGGAAGTGGCAATCACTTCCCTTTTTGCAGGTGTTATCAAGGCTTTCATAAAAGGACTCAATTTCTTCGTCTGGATGGCTTGAAGTGGGAGCATACACCTGAACGATCTGCAATTTGTATTTATTCGACAACTTAAGGACCATTCGAGCTACTCTGCTGGAAGATCCTTCTAAAATTGATACTCTATCAGCAATGTTCTTGTTAATTAAAAAGCCAACTCCATTGAATTTCCCTTCCGGATCACCACAAAAATAGAACAAGTTGCCAGATTTCAAACGGAAACAGTCTTCCCCTTTACGGCGCACTTCGCTTAAACCAACAATACTCCAGTTGATTTTTGTAAGTTCTTTCTCGATCTCTTCTAGTCTGTCATTGCCTAATAGAGAACGACAGTTGTATGTACAGATCTGGAATATCTGTGAATTCTTTCCAACATTTCTTAATGCTTCGGACATCAAAGTTGCACCCACCCGGAGATCCGACTGTGGGGCTAATTTACCTCCGGAAGATTTAACGTTAATGCCACTCATCATGATTGACTTAAAGGGTATGAAGCATAATCACCACGCCTGCTTCAATGACGGATTGGTGATCCTCCCGCACTGATCGGCTCGCCGACCCAGTTTCCCGCTGGGGTTGGATACCCAACCTTCCACTGGGTTGCTCGGCTTAACAGGGGCACCTCTTGTAGGTTACGTGCTTGGAGTTGAAGTGAGAGAGGCTAGAGAACTCAAACTTGCCGAGTTCTTATATTATTGTTGCTAGATGGGCAGCAACGACGCATCTCACTTCCATTACACCCCCACAAGTCATAATAGGCTATTTTAAATAATCGACTGAAATTACTCCTCCAGGCAGAATTTTGCTACGGAGGTCCCTCTTTAGAGGCAGTTTAGAACGTGATATCTCTCACAATGTTGATTGGAATGGTCACACACACGCAATCTTAATCAGGTGTATGATAGGTTTTCCTTTTGAATTATCGGCTGCTGAAACCGTGCACTGCCATTTGGGACACCAGGTGTCGCAGATCATAATTCGCTCCCGCCAATCTGCGAGAAGTCATGGCCTCTGTGACATAGAATTCCATCCATATATCTGCTCTCTTTTGTTGTTGCTCCTTGAGAAGATGGTTGTAAGCTGGAGTAGATGGTAGCACCATGCGGCATCGAATGTTCTCAATAAGAAATGCCTCTCTTGTCATGTCACACACTAGAAAGGAGATTGTGTATTTTGATAGACTTAGCACCTTTTTTAAGTATGTGTCCTTCACCTTCTCGATCTCTTTCATGTCTCAGGCTACGGCCACACGAGCAGTTAATACTGTTGGAAGTCAGTAGCAAATGAACAAAACATGTGCATCTTGAGTTGCAATGTGATGGGCCACATTTACCAGTAAATGCAGTTCGCCGGAAGCAGTTCAAGTTTTTGCTGTTGAAGGGATAGGCCAGAGCCTATTTCTTTCACTGCATAGGTTGTTGGACAGTGGCCACATGAGATGGTATTTACTGCGTATTTCATTTTTATTCATTACGTATATAACAATAGTACATTTACGTGTCATTCTGGAAGTGGAGAAGTACCCATGTTAGTACAATACGCGCAGTAGTGGCGCTAAGAAATTGAAAATGGTTCTCTCGTTTCCTGATGAGTAAAGTTACATGTTTATTTCGTAGTCCAAGATTTTATATCATTACAATCAACAGCAACAACGACGATATTTTGCCACTTATAACTGACAATAGATCGTGAAAAGAGTTCAGTGACATGCGGTATTATTAAAGAAGTTTAAAAAAAGTTTAACAGGTTCTCACGAATAAGGGCAATTTTACCCTTCGTTCACCTTTCACTGATAATAAGATGAATCCACCACCTCTTTTCTTTTTTTTTTTCTGTCAACGCAGCCTCATTCGTACAAGTCACACGGATAAAGCAACATTCGCTGCAAGATTCATAACTGAACTAGATCTTTGGGAACAACAGATGATCTTGCTCTGCAGCAACTGTGCTACAACTGTATTTGTTGCCGCAGTGTGGCATCCAGCGTCTGCAAATACCGTTGCTGCAACTGTATTTACTGCCTCGTGTGGCCTTAGCCTTTAAGCGCCGTATCTAGAGAAAGCTGGTTTAAGCGTGGAATACTTGCAGCTAAAATCTCTTCTCGTGCATGTGCTTCGAATGTATCCCCACGACTCTGACACGTGATGCCAAGATATTTGAAATGGTTCACAATTGCAAGCTTTGTACCATCAGTCGAGAATATTCGACCACCCCGTTGAAATATCACTGTTGTTTTAAGGGTAGGTAAAATTAGACAACTATGCCCTCCCAACACTAAGGAAAATGGAAGAAATCCAATCCTTCACAGAAGGACATCGACAAAATTATGGGAAGAGCAAATAAGGGAGTTAATTTTTTTAGCATATATGTTTTATTTTGTTAATAAGGAACTTAGATTAGAATATGTGTAGGCTGTAGTAGTTATGTGGAAAGGAAAAGGTTAGCTTAGGACAGAGTGGCACGGAGAACTGGACTGGCATGGACTGATGACCCTAACAAGAAGAAGAAGAAGGAAACCATTCCTTTCCAGTGTCGATTCTATTAATACAACTTAAAGTTTTTCAATCTGTCGAAAACACCAGATATAACACTATAACATACTTGTAAACTTAAAACAATCCATTTTTAATTTTTTACAGTTATGTTATAGTGTTACATTTCGTGCTTTCGACAGCCTGAAAAACTTTAAGTTGTAAGCCCTCTTACATGGAATGTCCGGAGATATGTTCGGCTGCCAGTTCTATAGCTTTTTTCCCCAGTACACATCATGAGGGTGAGCTGCATACCGGTGTCTGACAATGTTGTTCGTGAGTGTAGGTACAATTGTATGGGCTAGGAATGGGAAGGAAGCGGCCGTGGCCTTGATAAAGTTACCATTTCCTACTTTGCCAGGAGTCGAAATGACAAACCACGAAAACTTATTTTGAGGATGGACGACGGGAGATTCGAACCCACCTGTCTACTGAGTACAGAGCCAGGAGCCATAACTGGCCGTGACGCAACGCACCGGACTGACCTGTCTGAAGGGCATGAAAATGTATGACCCCGCAAACATAATATCGTCCAGATCGGGAGGGGGGGGGGAAATTCGGCTGAGGGATATCAGATAAGGATGATGTAGGTGAGAAGGCGAGAAGAGTACATAGAAGCAGTTCCTAAAAAGTGTACACTCATGCACAGAAATGGTGTTCCAACATAAGTAATCAACACTGCCCCACTCCAGTACTGAAGAGGAGGGGAGGGAATGGGTAGTGTTGAAAGTTACTCCAGTACCGAAAACGAAGGGAAGGGAGTGAACGGGTAGTGCTGAAGGCACAGTGTATTTATTGCTATACATCCACCACTGTGTCCATTATTAATTGCGAGTCTTTTAGTGGGCTGCATACTTGCAGCAAGCTGGGAATTGGAGAGGTCGGGGGCCTCCGTGCTTTGTTTAAATCGGGACACCTTAAGTCAGGTACCATCCCGGCATTTACCTGGAGGAGAAGTGGGAAACCACGGAAAGCCACTTCGAGGATGACTGAGTTGGGAATCGAACACCCTGTACTCAGTTGACCTCCCGAGACTGGATGGACCCCATTATAGCCCTCGTACCACTTTTCAAATTTCGTTGCTCAGCCGGGAATCGAACCCGAGCCTCCAGGGATGGCAGCCAATCACACCAACCACTACACCGCAGATCCGGGCGTCCATAAATATGCACCATGTTATATCACAACTTAGCCAAGGAGTTTACGGTCGTTGGCACGGTAAATATATTATAGAATACTGTATATAAGTGGTACGTACGTCCAATTGAATTGTGGCATAAACGCTCGGGAATTATTTTTTATATACACTACGTTACCATCCTTCAGTATGCTGCAAACTGATAATACTACGTGACTGGTACAATATCCAGACAATTTAACGTTAATTTGTAATATTTGTGAAACTACTGACGAACTTTCTTAATCTCTACTGTACTTGTGGACACTTTTCTGTTCTACGGTATACCTGAAGACACTGTTAGGGAGCAAGGTCTCTTGTAATACCTCGTAAGTCCTCCCTGCCAGCTAGCAGGACAGGCAAGCTCCTACTCTGAACAAGATTTACTCTTGTATGTGTCGTCATGAATATTCAAAACTTTTATTATCAGTAAACAGTTTCAAGCCGGAATTCTTTCCGTAGCTTCGTCAAGTTTTACAGATGTTAGCCTCACTCCATCATCACCGTAATATCAACTTCTGTACTGTTAGGAGAGGTCATTTAAATCAAGACATTATTCCTCCAATTTTGAACTTCATAAAATTGATTGTATACTACTTGTGATAATGACAGTTGGTAATATAGTTGCAATTTGATTTAGGAACTTGATCACCATGGTCAGAAGCCAAAGCTATTTAAGTCTGTGTTTGTGCGAGATACGTTCTGATAATTCCATCTGTGGCAGTGCTTGTAACAGTGTGTGATTTAAAATGTAACCTGGGACTACACCTGTGACCTCTATATAATACATTGCAATATCAAATTACTTACGTAGAGAATAACTAAATAACTTTGAATTTTAAAATTTTCGACATTAAAATTTGGGATGTGTAATAAATGCTTTCTTCATCAGTAAAATTAAGAATTTAGGTTAAATGCCATTTTTTTCTGGAGAGGCAAGCAAACTAGTTAATTATCTTCACATTTTATATAAAATACGAACCTCTGTCAGGGGTTTTGTAGTGCCTAAAATACTAATTTCTAGCTTAGTTAATATGTGCTTTGTGATATTGTTTCGTGCACCAACGAAATTGTAAGTTTAAAGTGTTTTCTTTTCGAAGATTTTGTAATGGTTTGATTGTAGGAAGTTTTGCAATTTGAGTTTTAGAAATAATGTCGTTATATGATTGGACTACTGTGATATTTAGAATAAAATAAAATATATAATATATAAAATTTGTTAAAAATTCCATTTACAAACATTTGTGAAAAATATGTTGATGTTCGCGTATGCTTAGTATGGTACTGTTTAAACATAGGCTATATTCCATGAACGCAACGAGTTAAACACACGCTTTGAAGAAACAATGTCTAAGTAAAGTGATTGGTTAGGTTGCCTTGGAAAGTCAGGGCGTTTATATTTGAGTGCTCATTATGCAGCTGCACTATTCAAAAACACATGATATGTTGTAGTTGTGAAGAGATACTCGTTTGATTCTCGCAACCGGTATTGAGTGTGAGATTTTCGCTAAAGCTTTTGTTGGAATATGATAATTTACCTATCGGAAGTATTTGATCTCCGTGTGTTAAATAATGGCAAGGGCTAAGTACGAAGTTGTTCATAGTGAATGGAGAGAGATAGCAACAACTCGTCCTACTCTATCACACCAGCTGACTGAACTAGCGCTTATATCAATTGGCATCCGGGTCCTTACTTCAACTTTTCGTGCTATACCTACATTTGTGGCAAAAGTAGATGTCACATTAAAATGAAAGCACTTAACAAATTCAGTTAGCTATTTACATAAAACTTTCCAGCTTACATCACTTCTTTGGTCGAAAAGCTAACATTTTGGCATCCGACTAACATTCTCATGTCACGATTTCAGTCTCGTGCAACAAATTCCGTATCAATTAAATATTTAAATTATAAGGTAGCCGTTATTAATATTTCTAAATATACTCTTAATATTCAAAACTAATGAATTATACTAATGCCAAGTTTTTAAAATCTTAACCCCAAGAATGTTAAATCACAGAATAGTAACCGCGCATTAAAAATTTTTCCTCTCCCAAAATCAGCTTGCCAAAAGATGGCGGCGATGATTTCACCTCCCGTGATGCTTGTTAAATGGATGTGTCCTTCCTATTGGTCTTATGTGTTCGCTTGGCTGGTCACTGTAAAATAATACCAGCGCAATGTTATATCCCCATGACTACTTACATGTTAAGACGGGTATGGAATATCGGGTGATTACACATTATATTTTAAACTCCGTTGAACAGAAGTTGCTGTTGTGTGTGTCCTACGCCCGCATGCGCACCGACGTTTCTGGAGACCACGAGGTGTGGATGCAGCGCGCTGACGTAATGGTGTGACGTCAGCCAGCGTGCATAAATTGGGCGACGTCTTCTCCACTACAGGCACTCCACAGTGTCCAGCGATCAGACTACACCGTATGTCAGACACGGAGGTACCCTCTTAAAAATGTGTACTGAACAGGTGGACTAATTCTGATCGGGAGGTCTCACCTCAGGACATCTTCGCCTCAAGTTATCCTGCCTAGCATTCTGCTACTCATGAACTTTGCCACAAGTTCCCTTCAAGTTCTCAAACTTCTGCCTAGCATTCTGCTACCACGAACTTTACTCCAAGTTCCCTTTATAATTCTCCAAACTACAGATAGTCATCAACTATCACGAATATTCATTCCTGCGGACCTCCTATCTCTGCAAGATACATATCATTGTACATATAAAATCTAAGTATATAAATGTACATATATTTCTCAGACCATCAGTCAACTAGTTTATGTTGTTATTTAACGTGTACAGCACTTCAAGCAGCAAGTCAAATTTCGTTCATTTTTGTATATACTGTGTGAATATTTACAAACTAATAAACTTTTATGTTGTGCTTTGTATTTCGTGATTCTTGTATACAACAGTTGCACCGGTATTTTCGATGATGATAGTGGTGTTGATGATGAATGTGATTGTTTCAAGAAGTCTAATATTCAAGTCATCAGCACTACTCAGTTTTGCCATGTGTGCCACGTAGGTGTGTAATAGTTACTTACGCAATGCGAATACTGAAGTGGATGATAATAATAATAATAATAATAATAATTTCCTTGTGGATATAATTGGACCTGTCTGTACAGGGAGAATCTGGATGATAAGAATGTCTCATGGCCTGTACCAACACTCAGAGAAAATCGCACACACATTTAGGAAAAACGTTTGAAATTTTTCCGTCATATTCTCGAATTGAGTAATCAGAGATAGATCAAAAGAATTCTGAACCTTGCCCTATCAATGAAAGTTGGAAAAGTTCTTTATCATAGAAACTTCACAAATGACATTGTATTGGACAGATCTAAGTTCATAAAATTAGTCGACAATCACTGCAAACACGCCATCCAAGCACTAGCACCAACAAAACCTGGTCAGTAGAGCGCAAGAAAAGCTGGAGCGAGAAGAAATTTTGGGAGAAAAAACAGGCAACACCATCAGCTAAGTAAGTTCAATCGCGCTCCTTAGTCGGGCATAACTAAGAAATAATAATAATAATAATAATAATAATAATAATAATAATATGGGAAAGTGGAGTCATACCTGTAGATTGGAAAACTGCCCTGATACACCTACTGCATAAGAAAGGAGACAAGATGCATCCAAACAATTACCGATGTATTTCTCTTCTGCCAATAGCATACAAAATTATTCCACGTGCTCTGCTTGCCAGATTGGAACAACAGACAGAAGATAAGATCGGCGAATACCAGGCAGGCTTCTGTCCACATCGATCGTGCGTGGAACAGATCTGGAACTTTAAGATTATACTCCAACACCGCCAGTCAAACCGTACAGTGGGCACTTTCGTAGATTTAAGAAAAAGCATACGACTCAATAGATACTGGTACCCTGTTCAATGTCCTTCGAAAATACGGTATTGATAACGAAACAATCACGTTAATTCAACAAATCTTAACAGATACAACGCTAAGGTGAAGTTCATGGGTGAAATCTCTGCACCCTTTGAAATAAAAACAGGCGTTAGACAAGGTGATGGATTGTCCCCACTTATGTTCAACCTAGTACTGGATAAGGTCGTTAAAACATGGGAGAAAGAAGTACCCGGAATAAACTTGGGAACGAAAAGTAAACGGATTAACATTAAATGCCTTGCCTTTGCTGACGATCTAGCAATCAATTACCCAGACTCCCGAAGAAGCCAGGCACGCCATCGAGAACTTCAAGAGATTGCAATCAAAACAGGTCTCCAGATCCCCTATGAAAAAAACGCTATACATGGACTCCAAGTGCACGCACCTAATTTCGATAGCGACCAAAATGGCAACATTTTACAAGTCAAACAATTCCAGTACTTGGGTGAAATTATTGGTGATTCAGGCAATGAAAAAGCAGCCAACAAAATGGGCGCAGAGAAACTACGTAACGTAAAGTGACCGTGCACATTCTCCTAGACTTCAGCAGTGCTTTTGACACTATCAGTACGGACATATTAATAGCGAAATTGCATTCCTTCCATCTTAGCCACGCTGCTCTCAAATTGTTCGCTTCCTACCTCCATAACCGACGACAGTGTGTTGTCATGAATGATAAGAGAACGGAGTGAAAGTACAAAGTTAATGGTGTGCCACAAGGTTCTATTCTCGGCCCCCTGTTATTTATTTTATATTTGAATGACATCTCTTCTAAGTTGAAAAACTGCAAATACCATCTCTATGCCGACGACCTTCAAATTTACTGCCACACAAAAGTGAATGACATAAATGCAGCTATTGAAAATATGAACCGAAACTTAGAGCAGATCAGCTGTTATGCAGCTGAGAATTCTCTCTCCATCAACCCAACTAAAACACAAGCTATCATACTAGGGCAGAGAAGAAAACTGCTTGCCCATTTACACAGTCTACAAATTCCAGTCATTCAACTAAATGGCGTTGCTATCCCATTCTGTAAATCAGTAAAATGCCTTGGAGTCACTATAAATGAAACTTTAAACTGGAATGAGCATGTCACTAACGTATGCAGGAAAGTTCATTCATCACTTCATCCCCTTAAGATTCACCAGACGGTATTACCTCTCAACTTAAAAATAAAACTGGTTCAAACATTGATACTTCCAATTTTTAACTATTGTGATGTTGTGTTGCTGGATGCTACCAGTGAACAAAATAAGAAATTGCAGAGACCTTTAAACTGCTGCATTAGATTTATTTCTTCATTGAATTTTGCCTCGCATGTATCCCCGTTTTTTTTTTTTTGCACAATTTTCTTGGTTAAAAGTAGAGCAACAGACAAATCACCATGTATCAACCCTTATCTATCGACTCTTGACTGAAAATATACCTGAATATCTCTCCAGTAATTTCCGTTTTCTATCTTCCTTTCATGACGGTGACACGCGATCTGGGTCAACAATTGCAATACCTCCACATCATACATCTGCCTTCAGTAATTCATTCCTTGTGTCGGACGCTAGAATATGGAATGCTTTACCCCCTGAAATTAGAAATTGTTCCTCATTAATTACTTTCAAAAGACAGTCTAAAGATTTCCTCTTGAATACGTAGGCTATATCATATAGTTATGTGTGAATGTGTGAGTGAATGTCTGGAGTAAATAGTTCCCAAAAGTTTACATAAATTACTGTTATATTATATGAATTCCACCTAGAGTAGTTAATATTGAATTTATTTTTCTAATTTTAGACTTAGGATGTAATCCTTTAGTTTTAGTCTATGTTAAGTTATATTATTATTATTATTATTATTATTATTATTATTATTATTATTATTATTATTATTATTATTATTATTATTATTATTATTATTATTATTATATACACTATGTTAAGTTTGAATATTAAGCTTGTATTCAGTATTAAGCCGCACAATGTGGTTAAGTGTAAGAGAGGGCAAAGAGCCCTAACTTCACCACAAATAAAGACATCAATAAATAAATAAATAAAGCATACCTAATCACCTAGAAATTTTACAATAAGAAATCAATATCCACAAAAGCCAAACTCCGGGACTACCACACTGTTGTCCTCCCTGAAGGACTCTACGCAACTGAGACATCATCACTCACCATTAACATCAAGGACGTTGAGAAAATTGAACGACAGATACTGTGGAAGATATTCGGGCCCAAGTTTCAAGAGCGTATATGAATGCGAAAAAGCTCGGAAGAACTCTATGCATTAACTGAGCGATTCACTTCAGTCGCACGCAAACGGCGTATGAAATTTTATGGACATTTAGCACGAGTGGATGACTCACGACTGACTTAGAAAATATTTCTTATTATCAATGGAAACCGACAAACCAAAGTTCGCTGGCTGGTAGAAACACAAAAGGACCTCGCAGAAGTCGACGTTGATCCAATAGCAACCACAAGGAATACAACAGGCAAAAGATCAACACCCATATATTTGCACCCAAGAACCCATCTGAGAAAAGCATGAAACTCAAAAACTCATGGACACAAGAAAGACAGCAGGACGTAGAGAAAGGATGAGGAAGTTTTGGGAAGATAATAAGAACAAGAATATGAAGAATACTAGTGCTATTTAATGGTTCCACGTGCTCCTCAGGGGGAAAAACGAATGTATATATTTCGTGTGGCTACTACAGTCTGGTCCAGCTCGTATAAAGCGGACGCTCGGATGTGTGTGCTCTTAGTAAATCAGCGTGGAGTCTAGAGGGAATTTTTAAAATATTGACGACTATGGGAGACTTCAATAGTCAGGCAGTCAATGCAAATTAACGGAAGAAATTGCATGTAAGCATTCAATATAAGAATTCAGAATTAATGAACAAAATGGGTATAGTGTTGCAGCTGGACACGGAGGTTCTTCTGGAGTGTTTGACTACCGGTACCGTATAAAATTTATACGATATTGGATGGAATTTTCTGCGATATTTACTGGACATAATGTCATTGGTATTCCGTTTCTTTATATGTCTATAGAGCTGCATAAACGGAGAATCATTTGGTCGTTTAATACTGTCAAAATGTGCTTGGGTGTTTCATTTTCCTCTAATCTAAGCAATTTTTATTAGGATAGATTGTTAAATTGGTTAAAAGAATGATTACATTCATGGAATAAAATGTAATACTGGATATTTTATTTCCCTTTAACCCAACCCACTTCCACATAGATGGAATTTTAAATTGCCGGGTGGAACGAGACAATTCTCAGAAAAAAGTAGAACACAAATATCGTTTCCTTAAATTCCTAAATTCTTTTCTATTTCTACATAAAAATATACGTAAAATGTTTCAAGCAGCTAAATATAACTTGTTAACGAGTGAGGAATATCTAATAGGTGAGTATGTGCTCTCAAGTTGATATTTGATAACGGTAGTGGAGAAAGGCAAATATACATTTACTCAACTAGACGTGTACGTCTAAACGAGAATTATTCCAGACAGACAGCAATTACGTTAAAGTACAAGGGTTACAGCAGACGAGTTCAGTCTGGGTCCCAGGTGCTCCGTGCTCTTCGTATGGAGTGAATGGTCTAACTGCAGGGGACAAACTCAATTATCACGTGGGTTAGGGACGTGAATGGGCAATAAGGCAGGAAGTAAATATTCACATTAATGACCACATTACAGTCCTGGAAAGCCAGCAAGACACTCCACTGGAGCATTATTAGAGAAATAGTGCATGGATGACCTTGAGTTCATTCGAGTATTCAGCAACAAATAAGACATGATTGACTTAACTGCACATGCCAGGGGTTCAATGAATTAGATATGAGGCAGTAAGCTCCAAAATGCGATAAGTACGTAGGACAACACGTTTCAGTAAACACCAACAATAAAACAAACAAACAAACAAAAAATAGATCTCTTAATAAGACTGTTTACCGTCGTTGCCGGGACAAAACCTCCTATGTGACAATATTTTTGGAGATACTGACCCACAGCACTTAATTATGAAGAGCGAGAATGCCTTGACATTATGCACACAATATTGCACTTCAGCTGAGAGAACCTTACCAGCCAAAGTTCTAAGCTAAAATATTTCACACAGGAGGTTTTGTCCCGGTAGCGACGATATGTTGAATTTTATTTTGAGTTGGACAACGCGAAGGCGGGACAGGTTTTTCTCTGGGTACTCCCGGTTTCCCTGTCATACTTCATTCAAGCAACACTGTCCAAATTCATTTCATTTAATCTGTCATTCATTAACCATTAACCCACAGGAGTGCGACAGGCTTCGGCAGCCGACACAATTCCTACCCTCGCCGCTAGATGGGGCTTCATTCATTCCATTCCTGACCCGTTCGAATGACTGGAAACAGGCTGTGGATATTCATTTCCACGTTGAATTTTATAACTTCAGATGTAAAAGGGAGTTAGTATAAGTGAGATCAACCATGTAAATCACATCTTCATATTTTCTGAAGGTCTAACACATAAAAAGTGGCATATATCAAGGTTTGGTGCAAAAGGGACAGTATGAACTTGTAAGAAAAAACTGTTTGCAAACACAAATTACTCTTAAAGCCTGATATAAGAGAAACAAAAGGTAACAGTAAACAGGTAAATGATTTTTAAGTAAATACATATATACATATCTACATTATCATTAAAGACTGTTATACCTTTCAGCGTTCAGCCTGCAAGCCTCTGTGAATTTACTAAACTTCGCCACAATCCTCTATTTGCAACTAGTGCTGTAGCCTCAGTTAGTTCTATACCTCTCATCTTTAAATCGTTAGAAACTGAGTATAACCGTCGTCGTCTTGGTCTCCCTGTACTTCTCTTACCCTTCATGACAGAGTTGATTATTCTCCTAGGTAACCTATCCACCTCCACTCGCCTCACATGACCGCACCACCGAAGGCGATTTATGCGTACAGCTTCATCCATCGAGTTCATTCCTAAATTAGCTATCATAGCCTCATTCCGAATACCCTCCTACCATTGTTCCCAACCGTTTGTGCCAGCAATCATTCTCGCTACTTTCATGTCTGTTACGTCTAACTTATGAATAAGATATCCTGAGTCCACCAAGCTTTCGCTCCAGTAAAGCAAAGTTGCTCTGAAAACAGACCGATGTAAATATAGTTTCGTCTGGGATCTAACTTCCTTCTTAGAGAATACTGTTGATCGCAAGTACGATCTCACTGCATTAGCTTTATTACACCTTGATTCAATCTCGTTTACTATATTACCATTCTGGGAGAACACACAACCCAATTACTTGAAATTATCGACCTGTTCTAGCTTTGTATCACCAATCTGACATTTAATTCTGTTGACTTGCTTACCTACTGACATCAATTCAGTCTTCGAAAGGCTAATTTTTATACCATACTCATTGCACCTATTTTCAAGTTCCAAGATATTAGACTGCAGGCTTTCGGCACAATTTTCCATTAAGACCAAGTCGTCAGCATAGGCCAGACTGCTTACTACATTTCCACCTAACTGAATCAATCCCTGCCATTTTGTGCCTTTCAGCAGATGATCCATGTAAACTACGAACAGCAAAGGTGAAAGATTACAGCCTTTTCTGACGCCTGTAAATACCCTGTACCAAGAACTCATTCTACCATGAACTCTCACTGAAGCTCTTGTCAACATAAATGCCTTTGATTGATTTTAATAATCCACTTCTAATTCCACAGTCCTCCAGTATGGCAAAAATCTTTTCCCTCGGTACCCTGCCATATGCTTTATCTAGATCTACGAAAGATAAACACAACTGCCTATTCCTCTCGTAGCATTTTTCAATTGCCTGGAGCATACTGAAAATCTGATCCTGACAGGCCATCTGTGGTCTGAAACCACACTGGTTTTCATCCAACTTCCTCTAAACTACTGATCACACCCAACCTTCCAGGATGCCAGTGAATAATTTGGCCGGTGTACTAATCAATGAAATACATCGATAGTTGTTGCAATCCTTCCTGTTCCCTTGCTTATATATAGGAGAAATTACTGCTTTTGTTCAATCTGCAAGTACCTCACGAACACTCCATGCTAATCTTACTACTGTATGAAGGCATTTCATCCCTACCTTCCCACTAGACTTCACTATTTCAGGTCTAATTCCATCTCTTCCTGTTGCCTTGTGACAATGGAGTTTTTTTCCATACTTTCCACTTCCTCAAGTGTAATTTCACCAACATCATTTTCCTCCTCCCCATGAGCTTGGCTGTTCGCAACACCACCAGGAAGATTTCCTTGTACGTTCAGAAGATATTCAAAATATTTCCTCCACCTCTCCAGCGATTCCCTGGGATTTATTATGAGTTCACCTGAATTACTCAAAGCACTGTTCATTTCCTTTTCCCTCCCTTCCTAAGATTCTCTATTACTGTCCAGAAAGGTTTCCTTGATGCTTAACCTAGCCTTTACAGGTTATTATCAAAATCTTCCCACGACTTCTTTTTGGATTCAACAACTATCTGTTTCAGTCTGTTTCTTTCATCTACGTCCAAATCCCTGTCTGCCTCGGTCCTTGTTTGGAGCCAGTTCTGATAAGCCTTCTTTATACGTTTACAGGCTGCTCTCACTTCATCATTCCATCAAGTTGTCCGCCTTTTCCCGCCTTTACAAACAGTTGTTCCTAGGTATTCCCTTGCTGTTTCTAATACAGCATCCCTGTATGCCACCCATTCTCTTTCTATATCCTGAACCTGCTCACAGTCTACCGTTGGAAACTTCTCACTAATCATATCCATGTACTTCTGTCTAATTTCCTCGTCCTGGAGACTTTCTACCCATATCCTTTTGCAGACAGATTTCACTTTCTCTACCCTAGGCCTAGAGATACTTAGATCACTACAAATCAGATAGTGGTCTGTATCATCGAAAAATCCCCAGAAAACTCGT
This sequence comes from Anabrus simplex, assembly GCF_040414725.1. Taxonomy (NCBI): domain Eukaryota; kingdom Metazoa; phylum Arthropoda; class Insecta; order Orthoptera; family Tettigoniidae; genus Anabrus; species Anabrus simplex. The sequence goes on from NC_090265.1 coordinate 117,290,126, forward strand.
ACATTCCTAACAGATTTTCTGAATTCTAAATCTTTTAAGATATAGTCTATTATGGATCTGGTACCCCTAGCCTCCCATGTGTAGCCTTACGCTTGAAGAATGTATTCGTAACTGCTAAACCCGTACTAGCACAGAAGTCCAGCAAACGGTTCCCATTCCCATATCTTCCATATCATCCCCTAATTTACCAATCACTGTTCTGTATCCTTCAGCTCTATTTCGAACTCTTGCATTGAAATCGCCCATTAGCACTATTCTATCCTTGCTGTTGACCCTGATTACGATGTCACTTAATGCTTCATAAAACTTGTCAACTTCATTCTCATCTGCACCTTCACATGACGAATACACCGACACAATTCTCGTCCTAATTCTTCCAACTACCATATCTACCCACATCATTCGCTCATTTACGTGCCTAACAGAAACTATGCTGCGTGCAATGGTATTCCTGATAAACGGTCCTACCCCATACTCTGCCCTTCCCTTTCTAACACCCGTTAAGTCACTTTATAATCTCCTATCTCTTCCTCTTATCTCCCTTCACACGAATATCACTTACTCCTAGCACATCCAGATGCATCCTCTTTGCTGACTCGACCAGTTCTACTTTCTTTCTTCCAAAATCCCCATTAATGTTGATAGCTCCCCATCGAATTTCATTACGTTCGCCAAGTTTTTGCAGTGAGTCCCTCGCCTGTCAAAAGGGAGTGGGAATCCGTTACTCCCATAGGTCCGAGGCTTGCTTAAAATGTTCTGAGCTCGGTAGATTCATGAAGCAGGATGCTACCCAACTTGCACATAGTCCAAGTGAGGATCTCTCCTCTAACTGGTTATGGACCACCGGGTGATTGTATAGTCCTAGCCGCCTGAGCACAAGGAGGACCATGATTCAGAAAATTTCTGAAATGCCCACTCCCATTCCATAGCAACTGGTATCCCGACTCTCAGGACCACTTACTAGGCCACTCAGCCGTTGCCCATGGTTCACGAACTAGGACGTGATTTCAGTAACCCACACCATGAACCATAGTAAATACATATTCTTTTCAAAATTACTGCTATAGTTACATATATTCATTATTATATTTGTTCGATTCAATTGGAAATATCACTTCAAATCCTGTGCAAATTAATAAAAACACAGTGTAAATGAATTTATTTCTTGAATGTATTGCATCATGACCTTGACTGCATTTACGCGCTCTGTCGTTCTCCCTTGGAAGAGGAATCCCATATCTAATAAATAAAGCAATTCATTCCACTTTAAATTTGGCGTTGCATTGTTTAACTCAGATCGCTTATTCAGTGAAGTGATTGGTGATATAATGCCGAAAGTGAAGGCAGGTGTTCATTCTCGTTTGAAGCATTATCTTTCTGAATTTCCTGGAAAGGTTTATCCTTTTCGATGCAGTGTTGCCCAGGCGTTCTTTGCTTCCATAGTTGGGCTCTGTGTGTTTCTGGCGAAGACGTTATAATTTACACAATTATGTGAAGAAAGCTCTTCCTTCATTTCAATCTGTGAGGCTGAAGGTCGTGTCTAAACGACGAATATCGGGTGTTGGGGTTTTTGTTTTCTTTCTCCCAATATTTCAGCTGCGACTGTTAAACCACCAGCGCAGTAAGGCACTACACTAGCGGTTAGCAAACATGCACCGGTCGATACAACCTATAACCGGTGTTAAATAAACCAAGTTTATTAAACAAATCAAGGAAATCAGTCACAAGGATAGGAAAATAACATCCAACAGTTACTTACCCAGCAAGGCCCAAATAAAACACCCAGAGGAAATGGATAAAAATTCCTTGTTTCGGCGTTGAACCACACAAATAATAAAGGAGACACTGGTTTCAATGAAATAAACTTTTAATTAAAGAATGAAAACTTAACATGAAACCAAAAGAACATCGTCCTATCTGAGGGAATAAAAGTATTTTAAGTAGTTCAAAACAATTAGTGAATAATAGAAAATACACGGATGAAACTGAAAAACGTAGTCCTTTTCAGAAAATGATACTGATGCAAATCATTAGTTTAAAAACAGAAGGTTGTACTAATTAAAGACACTAAATCATTACCAGAAACAGTACACCTTGATAACCTTACTATAATAACAGAAAATGATTCGAATTAAAACTTAAATTGTTCACAGAAGGTTTAAACGGGGCCCGTTTGTTAGAGTAACTAAAATGAAATTAAAACTAACGTATTAAACCTAGGGAAAGCCACTCAATTAACAAGTTTCATTGCACCTTCTTAATAAGAGGAGGCTTCGCAGGAGCATAGAACTCTAGCCAAATTAATAAATTACGACGGGTCAATTAAGATTAGCGCACGGAAAACACACACAGTAAACAAAGGGAAAAGGGAGAAAACCGTAAGAGATCAAGTGAGGAGCAAATAAATTTTCCACCGAAAGCGGAAATTCTTAAGCAAACTCCGGCTCCACAATAAAACACGCAAAACAAAAAACAACAATCACCATCATCTCTCGAAAACAAATCGTTACCATAGCAACGAAACCAAACGCCAGCCAAACCAAACATGGTACAAGCACAACAAAGGCAGGAAACAAAATAAAATCAGGAAACACAAAAGTTTAAATTACCAGAAAAATAGAAGCAAGGGTTTACCTTTTTTTTAAATCAAGGAAACCAGATTTATATGCTTCTGCGGAACCTCACGCAGTATAAATGGCATTAAGTGCCCGACACAATTTGAATTTACATGATCAATGAAGTTCATTAACGGGTGAAAATGATAGTTAATTTTAAAAGGTTTTCCTCATTTTTGTAGTTGTTACATACCAATAATTATATTATTAGAATTTAACACACGTCCCTCTGCTAGTAATTTCCAAAATAATTATTTTCACGAAATTCCACCTTGAAGGAGTTAATTTTCAAGTCACGAATCACACGAATTTGCTTGCCGTTTCATATTCACAGGATATAACTTGCCAAATGATGAAGCCACTTACTTGGGTGAAGCTGACGCTTAGCCATGATGAGCTGGTTCCTCACATACTTACAGATCCTTCATGATGAGTTTGCTTTTCCCCGGTCAGAATTAGTTGAAAGGTATCAAAATAGGACGATGCAGGAGACAAAGTAATTTGGGTTTAAAACCCACATCTTAAGACTCTCAGCCGGGGTCTTCACTCCAACACGACGCCAACATCTTAAGGATCCAATAAACACAACCGCACGCCATGACTTCTCAATGCGTACTGTCGGGGACAAAATGGCGAGGTTTTCCCCATGAGGAAGTAGCCGCGCTCTGATAGGTAGAAGCGCGCTAGGGGAGGGGAAACTCATTGTGGGTGTCTGGCAGAAGATTGCAGCACTTATTGTAAGAGAAATGAAACAGTCTGTACAATTCAGGAATGCGATAATCCAAAGACGTTGCCATCAGTCCACAATAAGAATTATAAATAAGTTCGATGAGTATCACCAAAGCACGTAGTAGTACGAGGGAATCCGTCCGCTTAGACATATAGAAAGATTAAAATTTTCTACGGCGATATTGCCAGTTCAAAATAGGTTCACAGGGTAGAGTAAATTGCGTTACACCGTAACACTGTTCTCCTTATATCGGAAGGCATCATGCATGGCGTCGGTCGTATTCTATAATAATTGGACCTCTATCGTGAAGTGAAGTGCCAAATTGTTACTTGTTTAGCATAGATCGAATCTCTCCATACTCCTTGCAACATACTTTTCAGTTGAAAAACACAAAGCAACATCATTGTTTGCACTGTACATTATGCTGTACTAGCCACGTGTTATTTGTGAGTTCGAAAAATTAATATAGAAGGAAGATTCAATAAAGTAATTAACAAGACCTATCCTAGTGTAAAAGTTTGCTGCTCATACATACACGTAAAATCAATGTTATAAACTTGATACATCTATTATTGTCATGTACAGTCTCTGTACTCATTTAGATTTGAAGAGTAAACCAAGGCGTCTATCTCGGCACAGGAGGTAGCAATGCACCAGTTTGACAGGTTAAGTTTTGATTGATAAATGAGTAATGACCGCTTAGCGTTTCATTTTCTGAACCAGTGATAATGTAGAATTCCTACGCACTGCAGTTGCTGAGTTTCAGGCTTGCTATCACTCCGATATACGCATTACACCTGAAATTGGCATCAATGTGTACTTCTTTGTGTGTTGTAATTATCGTTTGATTTGTAGTACTGCTGCGAAATGTCGCAGAGGAGTCGTTCACTGTGTTCTGGAGTAATAATCCTTTACGATCATGTGTACCTTTAAATAGAAGAGCGTTGGAATTATTTTGAAGGATTCGAAAATTCTTTGAGCAGCAGAAAATTTTTCGCATTTCACGGCAAACCATCGCTCAAATCGTTGGCAGCTGCAAGCTACGTGCTTATTCATGTAAGTTGGCTGATTTCTTTATACCATCAGAGGCAGTGTTACAGTGGATGGAAGGACTGGACACCCTGATATGAAATTATTTTCCAGCTGTTGTAATATATTCAATTGTATATCTATATGTATGTAGCTTTTATGCCAATGAACATTAAAAGTAGCAAAAGTTGTTCTGATGTACTACATATCAATATGTGGCTGGAAGGCATGACCAATCTTAAGGAGGATTATGGATAGGAAGGGCATTGTGGGATACGAGATTTTGCCGGTGCAGCGTCGATATCTTTTCGTACTCCTGGAAAAGTGGAAAGTACTGTGATATTTGGAACATCACAGCATGTAATAAATTATTGAACTGTGTAATTAATTGAAAAATATATATATTTAATCACTTGGATGGTCATTTTTAAATTACTATGTACTTATATACAGGGTTTTAATCATCCATTTCACATCATTTCATTTCTATGTATCGCGGCTATAAGGTATTCTGAAGGAACGACTTATTGAGTAAAGTATTTCAACATCATTCGTATTAATAGCTTGCAGTAAATTTTCCCCCAGCCGAAGTCAGGTGACCGGAGAGCAGGCTAATTTCAGCCCGTTACCAGGAAAGGTACGTCATCAAGCTTACGAGAAACCTTACCCTCTCCACACGGTGAAGAGACAGTTAAAACCTTGTTAACGCTTTCTTTTCGAAGTTCACTACCTGACGCTTTGTTTCCGCGGAATGGACGTAATGAAGCAACACGATGGATTCACAGCAATGGATAGGAAAAGGGATAAGACATCAAATCTTACTGGACAATGCGGTTTGGTTGATGGAGGGAGACTTTGGAACCTATATACTCCGACGACAGGCACTTGGAAGGACACTCTTACTTACAACTACTTAGAAGAACGATTCTAATCTAACATCGAAGGAGGGCTGTACGTCTTGACATCGGAGAAGATCTTAACTTAGTTCACATCGCATCTGAGTGGTGTACTACTCAAAAGTTACTCTGATTGGGACCTGTTAACCCAATGACGAGAGTTAAAGTCAACGGGAGACCGGTTTTGACTGGTATAGGGCAGGAGAGATTTTGTTATGAACTTTGTTACGCTACTGTTCCGTAATACGGAAGAATACAAGTGTATTCTCTCCATGAACATAACCCATGGGGGTTTTGCTATTAAAATTAGGACTCATTTCGACTTTATGTAAGGATTACAGTAGGAAATGTTAAAGGCAGGAAAGTCGTAGTACAGCTAGTGTACTATGCATAAAGCAGAATTAGGACTGGAATCCACAACAAGAGATGACGACGCCTGTACGAGAGGTCTATCAGTCATCAGCGGCTACATAAATCGTATCCAGATAACATAGTCTACAAATGGTGAGCTAATGGCATAAATTACTCCAAGTCTCCGCGTAACAATTCATGTTCTTAGAGTTTATTAATTCAATTTTTCTTTTGCTTCCGTAAGTACAAATTTCGTTAATACGCTGTTACGTCACGATTTTCATCCTATTAAATAGTTATTTTAATTTGTATTTTCGGAAATTCTTATTAATGATCGTTAACTTCCTGGGAGTTTTTAGAGTCTCATTATGTATTATTATTATCATTATTTATTATCAACTATTGTTTTCAAGCCATAAGCTTGAAGGCTGGTGCCCATGGGATATTGCTTATGGTGAAACAACGATATATTATTTATATTAAAATTAAGGTGACCCGCCACGTCACAATTTGTCACACATCTGTGGGCAAGAGTGGGTACGTCACAGTGGGCTTTCTCCTGAGTCTAATATCGATGCTCCTCATGTGTGTGCAATTTACTGGCATGCTTTTGCCCATGGAAATCTTTAAAGGAAGGGAAGATTTTTCTTACTTGGGTTTAGGAAGCAGAATGAGCGGCTCAGTCATCAGGGCAGCGTTACTGGTAATTCGTCTACCTCGCGATTTAATTCTTTTTCCACATCTCCTGACTTAATTCGACTTTAATCCATTACAATGAATTTATTTTTTGTAATTCTGTACTCAAAATCAAATCAAAACCTCTTTATTTGCAAATGAGGTGTCTACCTCGGTGGCAAATGGTACACTAAAATACATTATTGTCAAGCACTAAATATTAAATTAACAAGAGAAGAAAATTTTCCCAAAATACAATGTTATACAATTTACGCTAACGATTTTTTCTATTAAACACACAGATCATCCTTAATAAATGTATATTGTTTACAAAATTCTACTTATAATATCTCCTGTACTACTTACAAATATAGTCAACTGATATACAGTATGTGGAATTACTTCAAATGATAGTATACAACTGGTATAAGATTAAAATTTACATTGCATTTATTTACTTTTTTTTACCCATTCTGGAACCTGAGTAGCATAACGACCTGCTGCGTCTTAACCAGAGACTCTTTTACCACCACTTTTCAGAGTTCCTGAAGGGCCTTCACAGCTACCGTAGCGGTCCCAGGGCCCTCCAATTCCCCACTGTACTTCACCCCTACAGGCAGTCCCCTACTTTGGCTGTCCAAACTCCTTAGACCAAGGGATGGAATTAATTTATTCACACACATTTTTTATTTACATTAACCTGCACTGGTCGAATGCCCTCTAACATTTCATTTATTTTCTCTGTTGCTGTTTATTCTTTTCTTGAATATATGTACAGATTTTGGAAAATGATCAAACACTACCCCTGGTAAACTGTTCCACTCCTTCACACCCTTCCCAATGAATGAAAATTTACCCCAATCGCTTCTGCTAAAATTGCCGATATAATTATTTTCCAACTGAAGCCACTCACGGATATCTCCCCATGCTTCTTCTCCTGTGTAGGCTCTAGATAATCCAATAAGTCTAGTTTTCTCCCTTCTTTTACTTAAAGTTTCCCACACAAGTTCCTTTAACATTTCTGATACACTACTCTTTTTCCTGAAATCCCTTGTTACAAATCTTGCTGCTTTCCTCTTCCAAGACTGTAGCATGTCTTTCAACAGATTCAGGTAAATATCATCGAGAAGACTCAAGAGTTATCATTTTATCGTTGATTAACCTCACCTTTTGCCATATACTATATATATATATATGAGAAGGAGAAATAATCTGCTATCCTACTACATTCCGTGGCGGGTTGTTGTTTGTCATTCATAAACATGGATGTTTATTGTTCGTTTGACCTTGTGTACATTTTTGATAACCGTCTTTATTAAACCACTTCCTGGAGCACAAAATAATGTCATGTACTTGGGCTAGCTCTTCCTTACGTGATCGAATATACGGTCAGATTTGTAATATTTTAGGGAAATGAAAATGACCTTCTTCCAATTCTAATTCAAGTAAATTTGTTAAAAAGTCCCACGGTACTTTTCACATTTATTAGCACCATCATTCACCACCAAGAATCAAAATATCAATTTTTAAAAATCGGCTGGCTCTTCCTGTGTCTCATCCATTTAAGTACTAAAAGGAACTGAGCTGATTGCACCTCGAAGACAGACGTAAACTTTTCACTCGGTCTTCTACACCATATGCTTAAAATACACTCGCCATCCTATCTGTAGGAACGATTCGATACCCTCTCTGAACACCACGAATAGAACACATACAACTGTTATCGCCATTCCAAGACATAGATCCTCAGCTTTCAACTCCTCCTTCACAGTTACAGCTAGCCGAGAATAGCACTTTCTTCCACATGATGTGAGAGGTGAACAGTTTCAAACGGGCTTGTTCAAAATACCTCTACGGGAAAGTTATCAGAAAGGCAATAGGCAACTTCTTTTTCTTCTTCTTCTTCTTCTTCTTCTTCTTCTTATACGCCCTCATATTCTTCTCCTCCCACTGTGACTACTCTTCGACTCTAAAACTGTACCCTTTGCGCCTTTCATACCGATTTATTGATCTACTATGAAACTGTTTCCCTTTTATACAACGGTTAATAATCAATAACGCGATTAGGATTGTCATCACTCCCAAAAAGGTTATAATAATAAGACCAATAATAATAATAATATTAGTAATGGCTAGGATTTATATGTAATAAAAATGGCTTGATATGTACATACATACGTACTAAAATGTCAAAATTTGGAGTGAAATATGGATTACTTTTTATAAAAATGGTGAAAAATAATATAAAAGAATAGTATATCAAATTTTAATACCGGTACCTGTACAGTTGAAGATTTATTGCTTGAACATGAAACTCACAAAAAAGAAGAATTCAAAAATAAGAATTTAGCCTTTTGGATATGGGTCACAGTGCGTGTATTGATAGCCAGCAAGAAAGGAAAACATATGCATAGAGGAGAACTTTCTTTCCATATTTATAGAAATACCTTAACACAGCTCTGACTTATTGATGCTAGCACATATATTTTAAATTGTTTTCGGGGAAGAATAACTTTGAAACCATGAAATATGTAAATATATGTGAGTTTTCCACAAATGTGTAAAAATATATACAAAGCTGGAAATATGGACAAAAGTGGAAGATAAAATATGTTTTAAATCACCCCAGATATCCTAATTCGTAAATATATGACAAAACTGAAACTAATTTTTATAGTTAATGAAGACAAATATGCATTTACATAGAAATTCCACCCGTATTAATAATAATAATAATAATAATAATAATAATAATAATAATAATAATAATAATAATAATAATAATAATAATAATTTGTGATATAAAATCTAAAGGAAGAAATTTATACAAGTTGAGATACATATCTCCCCTAGTGCACTGTCATTGCAAGGAGGCTTGCTTCGGAGTCTCAAAAACACACTAGCCGTCAGCGTCTTGGAAGGTCGTGACAATACAACTGACGAGCCTACCACCACACTGGGGAAAATGCTAGTAATTTCTCGATTGCAAAAGCTCAAAGAACATGAATTTATTTATTATTATTACTATTATTATTATTATTATTATTATTATTAATATTATTATTATTAGTGCCGTGATTATGATCGCCATCACCACAGTCAGTTCATAGTATGTCATCTTGAAGTGGTATCTATTTTATTTTTGCTCCAGTTTACTTCATAACACCCACACGAAAGTCAATTCTTAAGGGATAACGGAGCTTTAGATTTCTAAGAGTGTTTTGGGCACTTATACACGATTTTATTACACAATCTCAAGAGTGGAGCAGTAAATTGCTAACGCTCTTGTAATATTTATATGCAAGAAGCATTTCGCACCATAATGGTACGATATAAAATTTAAAATTTCGTTAAAATATTTCGTAGAAATAAACCATTCCATCTCCCTTTCTTTCTTCTCTTCTATATCCAAACATTTTATTGCCCTTCTCAGACATAAATGCTTTCACTGTAGAAAATTATGGTTGCTTTCAAAAGATTTACATAATATTGCTGTACACAGAGAATTTATTAGGGACCGTTGAGTGAAAATATAAGCTTATATATACATGTATATTTCCTTTTGCGTTGTGAGGGCAATTGTTAGGCGCTGCAGTAGAATTTATGTTATACGCTATCTGAACAATAGGAGAGTAACCTATGCCAGCTTTTAAAACGCAAACAAAATGAATCCATAATAGATAAAATACCAGGGCTTCAAAATAGAACATAACACATTGGATTTTATATCAGCCAAAGGAGAAGAGAGCGGAAATGTTTTTCATTATTAATCCCAAATGGAAATAATTTCTCCTTTCACTCTATGATCGCCTTAAAAGGAGTGCAATATTCACAGATGTTCTATCCAATGGAAGAGTGAAATGTTTGGTATTCACATAAATATATCATAGTATTCCTCATCTCTACCATTATATCCATTAAAATTAATAATTTCTGTTTACTTCCTTGCCTCTTTCTATCATCGTCAGCATGAAGTTCTTGCGTTTTCTCTTCTTCTTCTCCATTCCCCTTGACTGCCTCGCTTGGCCTTTTCCCTGTTCCTGACAGCTTGTAAGACAAACATCTTCAGAAGGCCTTGCCAGAGCAGACCAATAACTTACTACTACCCCCGACATTCAACGTCGCAAACTCAAGTGTCAGAAAAAAAGACTGAGAAATATTCTTGGGCTTGAGAAACGTTTGCCGACTTTTTGTATTATTTAGAACAGACAAATATCCAGTGTCACATTACGTCGGGCAGGCCTGTGGCAGCGCAGCAGAAGCCAAGAGACACGTAATGGATTCTGACGTGCGGCGTTAAGTGTCTCTGCCAGAAGATGGATACAATAGGTGAGAACATTTATCACCCTCACTAATGACTTTCTCAAAGAATTATAATCTATCCAAGTATTAATGTGGATGGATGAAACGCATCTTGAAAATACCTTCGTACTTTATACGTGCATACGCACAGGAGAGTTGTATAGGAAACAGGAGAAAGCAACGACGAGTTAGTCTTAAATTACCCATGCTGCTGAAAAGGAATGTTCAGGGAATTCTTCGGAACGTTCCAAACTATCAACTAGAAATTTTACAAAAGGCAGAAAAAAAGGAACCTTGACATGAATTATGACATAATCTTTACTTTTACGTTTTGTAATAACTTTTAAAAAGGCAGAAAAAAGCAAACCTTATCATGAATAATGGCATAATTATTAATTTTTAAGTTATTCATTTTGATTTGTTTTTATGGATTTGAGTTCTAGAGATGGCGTAATATTGATTTTATGCCAAATAAATGATAAAAATTGACCGGAAATCTTGCCGTTTTGTGAATCGTCTTTTATATGTTTCAGTTACGCCGAAGTCACACGACTTAAGAGCTCAATATCGATGTGTGCGCAGTAGATATTTTGCTAGTTGCTTTACGTCGCACCGACATAGATAGGTCTTATGGGGACGATGGAATAGGAATGGCCTAGGAGTTGGAAGGAAGCGACCGTGGCCTTAATTAAGGTACAGCCCCAGCATTTGCCTGGTGTGAAAATGTAAAACCACGGAAAATCATATTCAGGACTGCCGACAGTGGGATTCGAACCCACTATCTCCCGAACGCAGGCTCACAGCCGCGAGCTCCTAACCGCACGGCCAACTCGCCCGGTGCGCAGGAGATCGAAACGCGGAGTAGATACTGGAAATGTCAACACGGTATGACCTCTACATATTTTATCTTAATCCCAATTACGAATATTTGATAGGGTACAGCACTTCCCACTAGTTGAATTAATTGTGCAAAGAACATTGCACACGGTGAAGAATTCTAACATAGCACGCTATCGTTCCTAACCCAGGAAAGTCCAAACTGTTTAACTACTGTATACGGTATATTTTATTTCTAGGTAATAATGATATTGGTTTTACGCCACATTTACTACTTTTGCGGGTTTCAGTGACGCTTAATTTCTAGTTAACCTTCATCTGGCCGCGGGGCCTGGCGCCACGTTCGCGCTCGCGCGGACGGCAACTTGGCCATCCATCGTGTATGATCATTTTCATTAAATTTTCTGCACTTCATAATAATCACGACAGAAATTCTGACAAAACTTCACAAGCACAGTTTTGACCAAAAATAATGATCAAATAATTCACATAAATATTCATTACGTACACCAGAGAAATCTTCTAAATGAATTTATTTCTTCGTATCTTCTGGCTAGTAAAATTATAACATATTTGCACATTTATTTTTTCTTTACTATTTCACCCAAAAAATCAGGTTTTTATAGAAAATCGTAAATAAAAAGAGGTTTAAGTGAATGTATTTACATTTTTTTCTTTTTTTTTTTCTTTTAAAATAACAACACAAATCTGAAAGTCTTACTTCCTCTTCTTCCTTCCCGAGTTTCTCCAACATTCGAATAATATCTTCAGAATCGCTGTATTGTTCAGCCCTGAACAAAAGAGTAGGTATGTAATTAGTCGGTAAATTCATCGTTAGTATTTTCCGACAAAGAAAAAAAAAGAAATCTATGTTTCAAGGAAAAGATGAACTGGAAAAATTGTATGCCACCAGTAGTTTACCGAAAGATGAATATAATTCCGAAACAGTAGCAAAAAGAAGCAAATATTTACATCTTCTGTTGGGGGGTAAACAAAGAATTGTCCCTTCCGCTCGCAAGACGGCAAGCTTGGCCGTCTTCGTCAGCTTTCGGCCGGTACTAAGATGGTAGGGGGTGTGGTGGACCGGCTGAAATAGAACTGCAGCTAGCGACGAGATGAGTAACTAAGGAATGCCTCATCCCCGCCGGCCTTTCTCAACTCTCTCGCGAGAAATGTGCGACATAACAAGTCGAAAATACGAAACAAATGAGTGCTAGAATGCGAGAAGGAGCTAAGCTACACAGACATGGAACTGGGATATTTTGACTTTTGCGTTTGTCTTTAGTGCATGAAATTGAGCATATTAACAGTCACGTTTTTGGTTCATAAACATTTATTTATAGTCCAAAAAATATAGGAAAATTAAAATAGTATTCTAATATCCATTAGTTATCTGAAAAATGTCAGCTCCAAATCACCAAATCTGAAAAACGAAAATTTAAAAACTGGTTATTTTAACACGAATTGAATTTTCATCAATTACTTGTTTTGAAATGCAGTTAGGTTCAGATTTACTTCAACATGAACTTCTTGTCACATTTACATTTAAGCCACACCGGCTCTAAACAGCTATCTGTCACCGTCAGCCATGATGTCAACACTAAAACATGTGACAGCAAGCGCGTGTGCTATTGGCTACCACTAGCTGACGTAATGTTACCGCGTGGCTTACCTCCCTCTCGAAGTGCAAGGCTGCTATTCAGAGATATTCCAAAAATCTTCTTTTGTACAGCGGGGGAGTAAAAGTGGATGATAATTATTCATACATTATTGGTTAATATATATGTCAAGAACTCATTTTTTTAACAGTTTGTGGGTTAGTTCCTCTCGCATTCTAGCACACAATAATGTAAAGATCTTAGTTAATGTGGTATATGATGTTCTCAAATACGATGCTAGACTTCAGGAAGAGCAAAATGCATTTTACTTCATATAGAAATCTCTAGTTGTTACCGATTTCTATATTTCGTCGCCATAAGACCTATCTGTGTCGGTGCGACGCAAAGCTCCTAGCAAAAATATTATTACTGTGTGGGTTATGCGTGGCCTAATGCGGGCATTCTTGAGAATTCAATTTTCTTACCCTAGTAGCTCTTTAACAAATGGAATGCGAATACTCCACCTCACTGGCCTTCGGTTCAGAGGGCCCCGGGTTCGATTCCCAGCCGGGTCGGGGATTTTAACCTTAATTGGTTAATTCCAATGGCACGGGAGCTGGGTGTATGTGTTGTCTTCATCATCATTTCATCCCCATCATGACGCGCAGGTTGCCTACGGGAGTCAAATAGAAAGACCTGCACGTGGCGAGCCGAACCCGTCCTGGGATATCCCGGCACTAAAAGCCATACGACATTCATTTCATCTCTTTTATCGAACTTGAGCCTTCGACACTGTTGTCCCAAATGTTGGTGCCCGGAGGTGAGACGGCTCATTCCATGTTCGAGATACCAATTGATCCCGACCACACCGAGTAATCTGTGAGTGCAATATCACAAAAAAATAAGCAGCATAGCATAAGTGCTACGAGAGTGCGCTCTCGTCTTGTGGGATGAGTCCACTATTGCACACAAGAAACTAGTAAAAGGAGTTAATCTCACGCTAAAAGACATAAGAAACAATACCAGATCAAAGTTGGGGTAAAGTTCCTTTTATTTCTGGCGATTACTGCCAGATTATCCTGTGATATCGGGACCCGCGCTGACGCCAAATCTGTGATCTGTCCACTGGTCTCAGCCAAAGATGCTCTCGCTTTCTACAAGTATGAAAGCTCCACTGGGTGTTCCGGGGTGCCACCTGCACTGTGCATGACACTCAATGAGTCAGTCACCCAAGTGTACCCCGCCATAAACCACCCATCAAGCAAATGCAACTGTTGGCTTTGAGAATGAGCAATCCTCACTCTTAAAGAAAACCAGGTGGCCTCTATTAATAACACCATTTTGGCCATGTTCGAGGCCCACGAGGTAATGTTCACATCCATCAACCCGGTCGGCAATCATGACAAAACGCCCAATTATCCGATCAATGTTTCAAACTCTGTGAATGTTGCGGACTTCTGGTACGCTCCATCGCATCGAAAGTCGGTGTTTGTTATGTTGTTGGGCAAGATGAGCGCTCCCATACTGTACCTACAACAGGACGCGTAAGCTGGCGAATTCGCTACAGAGAAATGAGACAAAAGCGATCATGCTAATGTGCAACGACCGTGGAGAAAGCGAGTTCATTCCTTGTATCCATCTCATCCACAACAACTGTCCATTCTAGTAAAAGCGTCTGTAGTTCCCCGTGAGCGTCTGTTTAGGACTATCTACAAGTCTCAATCCTCCGCACCACAGGTGTCGTCGATCCACGAATGAGCTGCTGTTTCTGGAAACAAGACACATGACGTAGTGAATCAGGAAGCTAGACGGTAAAAACAAAGGGCCAGAGAGACGCTATGGAGAGGTGGGACAACGACTTGAAATAAGTAGCAGTCAAACAGAGGTGCCGTATAATTAATGGCTCTGATGACCAGGAGGATCTGAGATAGACTGGAGAGGTTGCATGCCCTGCAGTGGGTAACAAAAGGCTGAAAGGGAGGAGGCGCTGTGTACACTCTAAAACGTTCTCTATCACTCTGAGTGTTCCGAGAATATAATCCAGTATCATAAAGTTATAATTTGTGAAACCCGAATATCAGGCAGACAAAGTCGCGGGAACTGCTGATAGTATTATAAAATAATACACTTTATTCAGTCCTTATGCACGTTGCATACAATAAATATAGCAGAATTAAAGGAAACCATAAACGTACATGCATAACTAAGTATAATATATCCAATAATTTCAGTATGCCAGTATCTCATTAATTTAATAACATTTCTCCATTGATTATAATGGTTCCATTCTCTTCGGCGTGTCTCAGGATTGAAGTAAACATCTCAGTATTATTTTCAAGACAATTTTCGAATTTTTAAGGTGTTGCGAAGATTGTCAACTAGGCTCATGGGTGAGGATATTCAAGTCAGTCAATGACCTCGAATCTTCCTATTTCCTAAACAATATACCGCACAGTAAAAGGTACCCTACAAAAAAACATTTTTCCAGAATAGGACTGTCAAAGACGGGATTGAAATGGAACTGGGCATACTAGAAGTTGAGCTACAAATCCTTCTAGCTGATTCTCCAATATCACAACGATTTTGTCAGCCGTATATTTATTTACAGGTGATAGGCAGATATTAACTTTATACAAGTGAGATCATACCACAAAAACGAGTAAATTTGTACAAGTGATACAACATAGTAAATTTGTGATTCCACGTGTCAATGTAAAAAATATATTTATGATAAATACTCCAATAATAAGACATATCGTAAAATGAACGTGATTTGTGTGACTAACAGATGCACTATTGCATATTGGTGTACCGTATTTTAAAACGAAAATTGTGTACAATATAATGGCTTCGCAAATGTTGTAATTTTGATAGATAAACGAGGGAATACAAAAAAAAAATAATGTAAGCTTTCTAGTTGTATTACTCACAAACAAAGGAACGTAGTTCACTTCAATTTATGTATTTGATATGTCGTCTGGTAGCCATGGTTGTTAGAGGGTCAAGTCTATAATGGTCTGACACCGTGGTTAGCCGGTTCGAGTGCCATTGGTCGAAAACTATCACCATCAAAATGTTGACCGGCAGGGTAGTAGAGGAGGTGGTACACAATTTTAACACGTTGAGTGCCGAGCCGATTGTAGCACACTATGCCATTGGTGCCAGGCATGTTTTTGAATTGCATTCCGCTGGTGCCAAAGCAATTGTACGCGTTGTAGTCTGTTTATATAATCTTGGGATGTATTTATATGATGTACTAAGTAAATTTTATCTCACCATACCATGGTCATGTGTAACGCCATATGGTGTCACATCAATTTTTAGGGAAGATAAAATATAGCGTGACGCCATATGGTGTCAGAGAATTTTTTGACGTGGAATGTGCAATACGAATTTCAAATACGGGATATTTATTTGCTAATTCAAATTAACGCAATATTTATGAAAACCTAGTAAAATGCAAAACAAGTACTTATATTACATTACATATTGTTGTGAACAGTTTTCTGATAACTAAACAATGAAAATATGCGTCTCGGCACGCCCGAGTTCTTGTTACTCGTTGTAATTTTTCAAACCTTATTGGCATCGTTGTTCTAATATCGTCCTTTGTATACTTATTTCATGTGCTATTTTCATATTTACGTTTTGCACATTTGATCGGGACGTTAAGGGGAGCGCGCTAACTATACGCTACCTGGCTGCTAGCGCAGCTCGACGAAGCCCGGTTGGCTCACTTCCGCTGCTTCGCTCCTCCCTACCTCTCCGCCACACCCCGATACTCCCGCGGCACTTCTAATTTTATGACTATTTATTTGTTCAATTTTGGCGTTTAAACTTGCGCTGGGTACATGCAGTTTTCACCTTAGCATTCTACTACCTCCCACGAATATTCCTACGAAATTTCAACCGAATCCGAGTGTAACACATGTATGTGTTCCCTCGTAAGATTATTACCAATATCTTCCATTTTTTATATTTTTGCACAACTATATAAACTGAGTGATAATACGTACGTAAAGGAGGAATAAACAATGCCTTGCGCGCTTTCACCTGTGACAATGACCACTGGCCAGTCAGTGGCTTCGGAAGAATACTGTGGTGCCACATGGTGACATAGAGTAAAAATACATAGCTGGAATAGACCCTGAAGTTCGCCCTTCATGTAGTACCAATTTTACGCGCATAGATGTCACAGCTGATTATCTATTGTGCATCGCCTGAAACTCAACTGTGCCGCCATATGAATTCACGCCAACTCTGATTTCAAGAACGGTGTGCCGCCATATGGCGTCACGCCATCTCAAATTTGAAGACCACCGTGACGCCATATAGCGGCACGTGGCACCCAACGTGTTAATCACTAGATTGCGTGCCAAAAGCTTGGGTTCAATTCCAAACCACTCCGCAAGTGTTCATGTGGAGTGAGGGCATATGACGCCGTTGATGGTGATTCGTCCGTCGGATGGGGACCTAAAGCTTTGAGCGGACCCCTTGGTGTTATTAGACAGGAGTAAGCTATGTGCCGACAGCGGGTTTCATCATTACCTCATCATCATCCCCCCGCACATTCAGACGAGCAGGTCACACATGGGCGTCAAATACAAAAACCTGCACCAAGCAAGCCGAACATGTTCTCTGACACTCCCGGCAATAAAAGCCATACGATAAGTAAGTATGTATTCGATGGACATGATATAGGCTTTTTGGCTTATGCCGTGTCAATAAAATAAGGTGAAATTCTTTACGTTCCGTCAGCTTCCGCTTCGAACGCTAGCGCTGTACCGCGTCCGGTGTTCCATCTGGTAACGAATGAACGTAACACTTACACTTCTATTATAACGTCTAAATTCAATCCTCATTGTTTGAGAAACGTTTCTTGTAAACAGTTGAGATTTTTTTTGCTGAAGGCGCAGGGCAAAGTTCTCTGCGAAACGCAAAATTAAAGAATTTCGTTAAAGTATCAATGATAGCATGTATTCGATGGCTTGTAGACACACCAAAGGACTGTGTTCAGGTGCACAAGTTGGTGAACCAGGACCTTGGCATAGTGACAACTGGAGAATCACTGTAGCTGGATGGGTGGTCTTGAGGGGAGTTCCGTATAGCGATCGGTTACAGACCGAAAAGGTACGGATTCTGTCATTATTCACAGAAGGACTGCGTCTGCATTTAGAGTATAGAGAAAGTGCTGTAGGCCTATATCCAACAGCGGATGTGGTGCTATGAATCTGCCGAGGGTCGAACGGCTGTGGAACGCAAAGAATGCATCAGAGACTACGGAGTGAGAGGAAATCTCTCTTTGGCATTTTAAATATCAACGAAGCTTATAACAACAACACTGGACGGGCAGGTGATTCTGATTCCCATCACACTTTTACTAGCTTTAGACTAGTTAAATAATTGAAAAAGTTTCAAATATTTAGGTGTGTTTCAAATCAGTTTATAAAAACTTCGGCATTATTTAATTACTAGGAAGGGTTTTCTCAAAGTCAGTTACATTTTATTTACAAAATTTACAGTACATTCAGACCAAAGATCAGGTTATCCATAATGGAATGGGACTAGTCTCATGGAATTTATTCCATATTTTGTAAGAATGAGATCGCACTGAGAAACCCTCTAAAAGTGTCTATATCTTCGTGCCTCTTTACTGTGTTCTCTATTCTTTCATCCAGCCTTCCTTATGCAGTTTTCTTCTGTTTCCATCAAAATTTACCTGAGGTCTCATTTACGCGAAGGCTTCCAGAATTGTAAATCATACGCAGGTGCGCTGCATGACCAAAATATGAGAAGCCCGCAGGTAGTATTCCTTTTGAGCTGAATATTCACAACATTCCATTTGAGCGGAAATTTTACTGAACTCACTTTTCAAAGAACCGTGTAATACCGTGCTGCTTGCAACCAGGTACCCCAGCCAGTCAAAACAGGTTGTCAAAACAGGAATTTTCCGTTACATACCCTTGAATGTCTGTAAATGCTATGAGGCCTTCAGACACACCTTCTTCACTGTTGAAACAGCGTAGACCTATGGAAAATGTCCTCGACACAAACAGAGACATACAAGTACCTTGGATTTGCTCAGAATGTAACTCTGGAGCACAAGAAAATCAAACAGGAACTCATTGACAAATATACATCGAGGTTGCATCAGATTTTGCGCAGCTACCTAAAGGCCAAGAAAAAAAATTAAAGTAGTAAACACGTGCGCTATTCTAACTCTCGTTTATACATTCGCACGAGAACTTTGCTCACCACCTATAGATTACATCATCCAAATTAATGCAGGAAAAGGGTCACTTTTCCACGAAAATTGGAAGGCCGAGGAGTACTGGATCTTCAAGTCATGCTCCCGAATCAGATAAAGAACCTAAGGAGATACATCCATAAAAAGCAAGAAAACAACCTTCTCCATAAAGCTGTAGTACTTGCTGACAAGTACACTGTTCTGTATCCATACAATGCCTCTGACCCTCATACAAATCACCAAGTATCCCTGCAGGAGAAAGAAAGGACCTGGCGAGAGAAGACCCCCACGGAAAATACTTCAGCAGTCTAAACCAACAGAGCATAGATAAGGATGCGTCGTGCAAGTGGTTACAATGTAGGCGCTTATTTGGGGAGACAGAGGGATTTGCAATTGCTATACAAGACCAAGTAATAGCTACAAACAATTACAAAAAGTACATCATCAAAGACACCAGCGTACTCTCCGACAAATGCAGACGATGCTCCGTTCATCTCGAGACCATCGAGCAGCTGCCCAGTACTTGCCCCCGTAGAATACACGAGACGACACAATCATATCTCGGTGATTATACACCAGGCACATGCTCAGGATAACCAATTAATTCAGGAGCGTATCCTTTATTACAAGTACCATCCACACTGCTGTAGTGACAGACAAAACAGTCAACCATAACAGAACAGACATTATACTAATAAACAAGAAAACTGAGGCAACTTTCGTTATTGACATCGCTATCTCCAATGACACCAACATTGACAGGAAGTACAGTGAAAAAATCTACAAGTACAAAGAACTTGCAGAAGAGAAAAAGAGGATCTGGAATATAAAACTGGTATGGATAGTCCCTGTGATTCCGTCAGTCAACGGCCTCATTCCACACACACTTCACAAGAGTCTGTGAGAACTGGGTCTTCCACCGAACATCTAGAAAATTATCCAACATTCTGTCCTCCTGTCAACATGCAACATTGTGCGACCGTTCGTCTCGCAAGAATGAAGATCCCGTGATCTACAGTTTTGTATATACCTGTATATCAATATTTGTGTTATAATGTGTAAATACTTCAATTATTGTAAGGCACTTGGTGCATCCCGTGCCCCATCACTACCCATATTTTCTGTGGAGAAGTGTATGAATAATAATAATAATAATAATAATAATAATAATAATAATAATAATAATAATTCATCACCGGTAATTAATTTCAATTACTGACTACTACGCAATTGATGCCCTGGTAATCTCAGATAAACGACAGGAAGCGCAAAAAGGTAAGAGCGATTAAATCGAACCAGAATCAATGTATGAATACAGTAGAGTTCAGCACCCAAACCGAAACAGATCGTGCGATGAACAACATGATTTTTTTTTTTAATTTTCAGTTAACTCAATATTGCATATGTATCGTTTAGGTGACAAAAACTAGTAATTTTATACAAATTAAACAGTTCACTTGAAAATAGATTTCCATGAAGAAGATTTTATAAAGTAGTAATATAGAGAATGAAGTGACAATAAATAGGTAATATTCTAAAATAAACTAGCCTATTTACCTAAGATACGGTATGCATCAATACTTACATTTTCGTAAGATGGCTGAAAATAATTTCTTCTAAGCGCCGATTCATGGGAAATGTCCCTTTTGGTATATTTTTAAACAAATCTCCTGAAAACTGAATTATCTACTTTTCTCTATTAAATATCGGCGGCTATCATTGCGACACACAATTCGGAAGAGAATTCGTCACGGCCTACGTCACATGTCTCAGGATCAAAAAAGAAAAGCTGGTATCCCGATTTCTTACCTGTGTTTTCCTGATGTATGAACGTCGGTTTTGTTTGTTCCAGGTGATATATTTTTTGATATTTGAGCTAAAGCAATAGCGTCATAGTAACGATTCACTTAACTGAGTAATCTGTCCAAACAACAAAGATAATGTAACCGTTGATTTCGACACAATTATTAAAAATAAAACATAATTACACAATGATAAAAGAATACCAAAAGAAAGTCTTAGACTTACTTCTTTCTAACAAGCCTGGTAGAAAAAAATGTTCTTCGTTCTGTGGAAAAGAATGATCAGTTGCAATCCTTTGCTTCAAATACACACTTCTATAACTTTTCACCTTTGGCATTTTCACCACCCCTTTCGTGCAGAAGACGTGCACTAAAATACAAATAACTATAGAACGGCCTGATTTGTGCTTAAAGAGCCGTTCAAAATATATCAATACTGTATTTCTAGAATTGGTGTTCATTCCCTTTTGTTCCTTTTACGAGGGAATTTCATAATTGTCTACGTTCGATACACAACGGCCTTGTCTTACCAGTTTATCACGCCACTAAGCAAATTTGCCCTTTCCTGGTGAAATATTTCAAATTCCATACCAGTATGCAAGAACAGCCAAGCTCCACGTGGAAGTTAAAACTGCAATATGATTGTATGCACTAAGCGAGTATGGCAGAATGACACATTGAACATCGACAACCAAAATATGCACTAATGTATCAAATAGGCAACTCGTAGCATGAAACGGAGTTATAACGTAAAAGCCTACGTTTCAGAACAAAGGAATAAGAAAGGCAAATAGGCAACATTCGTGTCGTAGTAATAATAATGTGTTCATAGAACGAAGAGCCCAGCAAACCGAAGAGGGATTTCTTTTGTAGCTGCAGGTCTCAGGATATATATTTCCTGTATTTTTAGGGTGTAATCCTTTCTAAAGTAGTTATAGCTTCATGATGGCTTATTAACGTCAAGTACAAAAGGAAATTTGGACAAAATGATAATAGATTTTTCGAATAAAATCAGTGTTAGAAATTATCACAACACAATGACAACTGGATCCGAATGTTTTCCCACTCTCTTAATTCATTTTACCAACTTACAGTACACTATATAGTGCATTAGTTCACCATATGGTTCCAATGATACATCAGAAGAGAAGAGCAAAGCTGTACAAAGTTTACTGTCACCACTATGTCCACTGTCAAATCGAGTTAACCTTCTAGTTTCCTCGCCGGTCCCAGAGGTCGCTATGTTTGCTCGGCAACAGAACACTGAATATAATATGATTTACGAACCAACCAGTCTCTTGGCTTCAGAGATTCTACGTCCACATTTGTAGAAGGTTCTTTATTACCGTAACACTTTTGTAGTAAATCTGGGAAATGTTTAAAATATATATCGTCGCTGTCGGGACCAAACCTCTTGTGTGAAATATTTTAGCTTAGAACATTGGCCGGTAAGGTTCTGTCATCTAAGGTGCAATATTGTGTGCATATTGTCAAGGCATTCTCGCTTTTCATAATGTAAGTGCTGCGGGTCAGTATATCTCCAAAAATATGATCACATCCAAGGCCCTACACCGCTGGCTGCGCAGTAGAGTGTGACTGGGGAAGAGCTGTCCATGCGCGTATCGCCATGTTGCGGGCACTCTGTAGCTCGCCGATGAGACCGTAGTATGGAATTCATGCATTAACTTCAATTACGCACAAATGAAAACACCTGTCGACAGGTTATTTTTATTCCTGCGATACAGGATAACACGGTAAGAAAAGATGTTAATTAGATACATCCAAAATAAAATGCTTAAAAGGTGCCGCTTTAGAAAGCAAAAGGAGAAGATCCGTACGGAAATATTTCTTTACAAGCATCAGGGTAACTTAGCTATTTCCAGATCCTAATGCATTAATAATAAATGGCACAACCTACACCGATTAACGTGAATACACGCAATAAATATACAAGAATCAAGACGGTAATAACACGGAAATTATACTTATGCTTACAAACTGAACACATTTGCATTGTTATTGAACAAATCTCCACAAATCATTTAGATAGCTGGCCTAGAAGTAACAGACGTAATAAAACATTTAGAAAACTGGATAAGAAGACTTCAAAATACACTAGTAATGATAGTAAATATATACCTACGTAGATAAACACATGTCTTAAATTTAGAGAACACTCTCCAAAAACAGAAAACATTGTATACCAGTACATTAAATTAATAATTTTCAAGAAAGAATATGTAGCTCACATTAGGCCTACTATAATGATCATGTTTGTAACTGATTTGTTTGCATATTCGGAATAGACACATGCAATTAAATCCTACACTCAGCAGTTAAGTTTTCATGAAAATACCAAGACATTTTCAAATCACAGCAGTTTACAACTTCAGTATGATTTCCAGATCATGAGGAGAAAACCAATCTCTTACCTGTGACATAGGAGACTGGAGAACATCAGTAATCTATCAATTCTTTCAATATTTACAGTTTTTACAAACAGTTGTATCAAAAGCAAGAATCTGTAATATTGGCAAAAAGAAAACCTGTGAAACAGATTCTATGAAAGTTACATGCCATATCTTTTCTTTCTGATGAATAATCACAGCAGATATTATTCAGTACTATGAACAGATTGTTGAAAAGGTACATGACTGCAGAAATCTGTAAAAAATAAAGCTATGCCCAGTGTTCACCACAAGTAACTTTGCTTACTTTACTAATTTCCATCTGAGTGACATTTTTCTTTTTTATTATTTCTAGGATGTGAAATAGTATATCAGGATGAGTATACTTCAGTTATGATTTCTATATGGTTTGGAAAATAGCTATCTAAAATCTACTGAGATATGCTGAGATTTTTATGTTTTGTGGGGCTTCCTGCACTAAAATAAATGTGCTCAGATGAAATGCACTGTGTAACAGTACTGACTGAAGTGCTACATGGACTGGGATCTATGGTGTTATTCTGTTGATTTGTCTCTCCAAAATCTAACTTCCTTTTTAAAATCCTACAGGGAGCCTTTTCAGTCTGAAAAAAATAAATAGACCTATTGGGTCTACCATAAGAAAAAACTTATCATTGATTAAAAAAAAATTAAAATGAAGAAATACAATATCTAATCCAAATTACTCCAACTACAAGTACCTTTTGTAGATAATCTGGAAAGTCAAACAGTGTTGGAAATGCATCATCTTTCAGAATTTTGTTCCCTTCAGATTGCCAAAAACTTACTTCTGTGAAGTGAATTGAACATAGTATATGCAAATAAGTTGGAAAAAATTTGTCTCCTTTAACAACAACAAGCCACTTTGACAGAAGTTCAGGCTTATTCAATGGAAATATGTAAGCAATATGTCTAAAAATAATAGCCATGTATTCGAAATCAAAGAAATGTATATATTTCTATCTCCTCCTTTTTTTCTCAACCATTCCTGGTACAATGACAGAACATCCTCCAAGTGATTTATCACAGTATATTCTTCTGCTTCATAAATAGAACCTCATATGATATATTTCAGAACAGAGTGGTGGAGCCAGCAATCATTCACATTTCACTACATTATTTTACCTTTTGAAAATATTCTTCCTGAAAAAACTCATTACACTAGTACTGCTCTACCTCATAATTCTACATGTATCTAACAATGAAAAGAATACCTAGCTTAGTTTAAGCTTCTCGGAATTAAATATATTTTTACCAGTTGGTTAAATTTAAGAGAGGAATAATATATCATTTAGGTTGCAAAATTCCCTCTCATACTATTCTCATCTTAAATACCAATATTAGCCCTAATGATTTCATAAACTCGAACTGAAAGGAGATTTCCTGAGCACAAATTAAAATGTGTTCTAACATTTTATTACAGGAACATTATGATTCACATAAGGAAGAAGACAAAGGAGCTTGAATATTAAGCTTATACGAATATAACAGTTAAATAGGTAGTTTGATTAGTGTTTTCTAGTGCAAAGTAGTCAGCCTAGTCAAACTTCTCTGGAACAGCATACTTAACAATTCTTTTATTATAAAGGAGATGTGAAAACATGGGTAATGATATCAATAAATCATTTTTCTGATAATTGTTAACAATCTGAAGCCATAATTTGACCTAAAAATAGATGGGATTACCAAGCTTTATCAATCATATTTTTCGGATTCTAGGCCCGTGTTTATCGAAATTTTAATACGGGTACACAGTCTGTAAGAACAAAATGTGCGCTTTTTCAGAATAGCTGTTTAGTTCTTAAGAACTTCCCGTAATGAAATGAAAAACGCCAAGAAGAAGAAGCCTAAACATTGAGAATGTCACGTCCATACATACCTGAATCCACCACTCTGTAGCCCATTCTCGATTATGGTAATTTTATAACATTTCAATTTCTACTCACTTGTGAAAATAAATACCAGATCCTTTCTGATACCGATTTGTGCAATTGAAAGCTGCACAAGAGGTCACCATCGTGAATATTTCTCCATTCCGCACTTACGGCTTTACTTAGGCCTGCTCTCCTTTAATATCGCCAATCAATGTAAGCTCGCACTCATCACTAAAATAGTTGCCAATACTACAAATTATCACTTTATCACACAACACAACCACAGACCCGCTAACCGATAGGAATCACCATGAAAAACACACAAGAAACAGTAAACATCACTACGTGTTAACCATGCATTCAAAACTGAAGCGCCCGCAACATGGCGATGCGCGAAGATATTCAATTTTCCGCATAGCACCAGCGCGCTCTGTGAGTCTAGATAAGTAATATTAAAGTCTTTGATCACATCATGAGGTTTTGCCCAGGGAACGACGATATGACGATATGAGGACAGCATTAGCCCTTCAGAGAAGCAACTCAATGTTGGAAACATCCTAGGAATATGAACTACGAATTTTAGGTACCGGTAAATAAAAAATGTTGTGAATATATTCTTTATTTATTCCTAAAAATTGCAATCCTTTCCTTAATCATCTTTATTCGGTCGGTTAGATTAGCAGTTTGCTTTTTTCTACCACTACGAGCGCTAATGTGAGTCAATGCATTGTTTCACCTAAGCACCACAACGAACGCTAATTTAAGTCAAGGCAGACTTTCACTTAAGCCCTTATAAACTACACTCAGCGACATTACAAATATATACTGCTAATCTGATGGCCATCTTTGAATCTCCCTGAACCACTGGCAGCCATGACACTTGAAGGCAAAACATATGCTTTTTTTCTCTGAATCTGCCATAGAAAGGATCTGGAGAAGTTGTTTTGTGATGGAGTACGGTCTTTGAGAAGGCGTGCAAAGTTAAACTAAATAAATAAATAAATAAATAAATAAATAAATAAATAAATAAAAATAAATAAATAAATAAATAAATAAATAAATAAATGTAGGCTATGAATTCAGTAGAATGAAGTCAGGCGAGTGTTGTCCAAGAGAGGTCCGATAGAAATATTAAAGTGGGCAAGTTGGTATACCGTATGTGGAAAGAATCCTACACTCATCCAGGGATCCCGTAGTCTCAAGTTTAGAATCTGGGATTACGGCGTTTAGTGGCCAGTTACGACAGGTAGAGGATGCCGTAGAGAAATTCTACGCCACAACCAATGGACATATGGGCTGCTTGTTGTACATCAGTTCTTAGAAGGTAGCCATAAATAGAAAAAAAGCATAAAACCTAACAAACCAGACCAAGGAGCAAAATTAAAAAATTATACCAGATACTGACACTGAAGTATGTCATGAAAAGGCAGTGGTATCTTTCTCTCCGTGTGTGAATTCCTCAATGAACTGCTATACGTATAACATATCTTCATGTAGTGAATGGATTTATTGTTAGTGTATGATGCCGAATTATCCATCCTTCTACATACGTAATTCTTCGTATAACCAAGCAAATACCTGACATATTCACTGTGCCTATTTCATTATAACATTAATTCAACATTAAGAGTGTTTGAAAACGTCGTGCTTATTTTAAAATGAAATTATAATTTGTATTAAAACATAATCTCATCAACTCATTGAACTGATAATAGGGCCAACTATCAAGGCCAAGAAGTGGCAGCCACCATGACAGTTACAGGCAGAAGTTAGTTCGCTGTGCTTCAACCAGAGGCGCTGTAACGAGTATATTTAGCAGTCTACATCTTTCATGTTGACTACACTGGGTGTGGGCACTTTTTCTAAAAATCAAAAAATACGACAGGGTATTGATCCAAAGAACACATTACAGAAAGAATTATGTAAATAAGTTAATTTAGCTAGGATTTCAATCAAAAAGAAAACGAGTAAAGAAACAAGAGATTTTAGACGGTTTTTCCGGAACTACATTTAGGCCGGAATTGATTTTTGAAATTTGTTCTATATTTTAATAGAACTATCCAAGACTCACAATTTGAAACCTTTTCCGGGCCCTCTATCCCTTTAACGTCCAGTACAATTGTCTGCTGAGAATCGGAAAAATGCAAACTGCTAATCTAACCGACCGAATAAAGATGATTAAGGAAAGGATTGTAATTTTTATTAATAAACTAGCATGTGCCCGCGGATTTGCCCGCGTTTCTTAACTGAACCGTTAAATGTTTCTAAACTATTTATTTAAAAGCAAATTAAAACATTATATTTATTAACTCACATCGTTTTGACGTAAATTGCATGAAATACGTTATTTTATTTTTATTACATTGTTACTTTCAATGCTTAAGATACCGGGTTGATGGATTGTACAAATAATATTAAAACCATGTAAAACACCATGTTATATAATACGAAATATATTGTTTCCTTATAGAGCTTCGGAATAAACTATATTAATGACCTTCCATTTGGAGGTAAGATGTATACTGTATCGTGTTTGCCTTTCGAACTCTTGAACAATCCACGTACAGCTGACAATGGCAAAAAGCACCGTTTTCGAAGATGGAGTCCTACAACTTTAAGCGATTGTCCTATGTCAAAATTTCAGATCTCTGTGTGCAGTAGATTTGACTGAAAAATGTTTTCGACTTTAAAGCGTAAGCGGGGACAAATGATATGATGGTGTTGTTTCTTAATAGGAAGTACAGTACATCTATATAACCATCCTCAAATGGTATGATGGTAGTATTATTTGTATTCTGGAATTTGGAAATAAATATGTCAGTCTAAATTATTTAAAGGATTGAAAATCGCACGTGACAGCATTTCGTAATCCGCGAGTATTTAAGCCCTAAGAGCAGAGAAATCTGAAAGAAGTCTATGGACCACAACGTCATGCGGCCTTAATTTTATTTTGGGGGAGAATTACATATCGATGTACAACATAATAAATATAAAGGAATTTTTTAATACATGAGGAAACCTATTTAAATAATTACAAGTAAATCATCATTGAACAGGCTTATAAGAGAAAGAGAGAGGGAGAGAAAGAATCCGCCTGAGAGCCGCCTCTATTAGGGAATAAAAAAATCAGCCTTCTAATCAGTTCATGTGAAAATAACTCAAGATTAACACTAGAACGGCCGAACATTCCTCATACCTATAAAGGCCGCAGGCGGTCATTTTGACCGCTGCCGCTTACTGACATATACCTAGGATCCAGGATCTGAGAAACATGCGAATGTTCAATTATTTATTTTAAAACAACATAGTTAATCATTAGGATGTATTGTATACAGGTCAATCCATTGTTAAATATTAATAATTGTTCATATTATCTCACTTCTGATAGGTAACAATGAAATATTTCGGCGGACTTGCTATTGAATGCCTTTGTGAAAAATTATGATAAAAATAACGGTCTCTATTTGTTTACAATCCTATTTAGGCACTTGACAAGCAATTCATGCAAGTTATTACCTTACACGAACATTTTCCACAGACTACTTTGTTGCACGAAGAACATGTGTCAGAGGTTTTGTTCTGTTTACAATTGGAGTTCACTTGACATTGTCGTCGCTTTCGACTGGCATATTGAACCTGAATCTGAGGCTCAGGCTGAAGTGTAGGGAGTTCAATCAACCGGGATCTTGTCTTCACAAAATCAGATCTTAGTTCTTGTATTACTTCAAGAATATAATCATGTCGAGAGATTCTCTGTCCCGTAACTTCCTTGTAGACTATCCATGAATTTATTGCTGCTAGATCAAGTACGTTGTAAAATACATGTACAGGCCACCTTCGGCATCCAGCTCTAGTGGAGTATTTACGCGCCATTTGATCAACTACATCCACACCATACTTAGTTTCGTTATAAAATTCAGTAGTACTAGGGAGCTTCTTGTTATCTTCACTTACTTGAACACTTGGATGTAGAGTGCTTAGCAGAAGCACATTCTTGTTCACTTTTCCTTGATATACTGTGATAGTGGTGTGATCTTCCTTCTGAAGTACGACAGTCTCGTACAGATTCATACGTAGTGCTTTGATTGACACCGGGATTTCCTTCCTCACTCGATTGATTGTTCCAACAATACTAGTTTTCTTCTCTTTCAGTCTCTCAGCCAACTTTACCGATGTAAAGAAGTTATCAGTGGTCACGTTACGTCCTTTCATGAGGTATAGGTCCATAAGTTTCATGACAACATTTTCAGGCAGTGACTCATTGGCGGCTCGCATTTCGTCTTTCCCAAGATAAGGAAACCCATTGCACACATACTTAGAATCAACGTCTACCAGTAGCCAGAATTTTATGCCAAATTTATCTGGCTTGTTGGCCATATACTGCGTGAACCTGCACCGAGCTTTGCTGGGGAAGAGTTGTTCATCAGCTGTGACATTCGCTCCTGGTTTATAGCACGCATAACAATTCTCAATAAATCTATTCCAAATAGCCGAAGCCAAAGCAAATTTATCTGTCTGCAAACGAGTGGATCTAGTTTTACGGAGATCAAAGCGCAAATACCTTAGAATTTCTTTGAACCTGTTTCTTGCCATAGTGTTAGTGAAAACAGGGGGACCCCATAAAGAAGACCACATATGATCTACAGCTAGACTAGTAAGTTTATAAGCTCCACGGGCGTATAACAAAGCAATAAAAGCATCTAATTCTTCCAAAGAAATAGACCAATTATTATCCGTTGTCTGTCTACGAGCTTCGGTCTCTGTACACATCTTTATATGCTTCAACATGGATGCGTCAATGAATAAACGCCAGGCACTAACCTTGCTGTTAGTCTCTACGTTACGCTTAGCGTGAGAAGTAGGCCCTGCTGCTTCTTTCAGTACATTCTGAGCAGCCATCCTTCCAGGGGGGTTCCCACTACTGTCGACAACAGTCCAAATAGTTGTTCCATCATTACCACATAACTGATCCCCTGGTGCAAATGAAGAAGACTTTACCAGTTCATGACCTCTCCCACCTCGTTCCCTTCCTCTTCGAACAGGTTGCCTGCTGCTAAGAGATCGTCCTCTGCTGCAAGATTGATCACGGCTGGTTGAAGGAGTAACTGCGTCTATCGTAGGTGCGAAGTCCACTGTGTGCATATTTTCATCAGGCGAATCACCATCACTGTCCGACATATTATCACACTGTTGAGTTATAAAATCCTCATCGTCACTCATTGCGTCTATATCTGATAATGTATCTTCGTCACCTGATTCGTCTTCTCCTAGCTTTTCAAGTTCTGCTAATAATTGAACAGGAGTAAGTTTTTGCCGCCGAGCCATTATTACGCACTATACGACACAAGGGACAGGCACTAACTCGTCCACTCGCAACCACTGCTAGAGGCATACTATTTAGTTACATCATACGCCCCTATAGCGCCACTTGTAAATATATCACAGGAAGCAATCAGTGAGCAGAATAGAGCTTTCCGTATCAAGGAAGTGAAGCGGTCAAAATGACCGCTTATGGCCTTCCTAGGTATAAGGGACAATATCGGCGTTCCCTTATTATCTACGGATGTAATTTTTGGCGTGAATGTACATAACCCTAAAATATTAAAAGTCACAAAAGAACAACCTCGTGCGTAAAAAATTACGAGCGTGGAAATACCATGAAATTCGCTAACGGTCAAAATGACCGCTCTGGCCGTTCTAGTGTTAAAAATGCCACCATCAGACAGATTGTCTCTTTCAGATTTTATCTGGAAAAGGAAAACCAATACATGGTACATCAAGTTAAAGAATATAAATGGTGTCTAACAATCGCCAATAAATTTTTCAACGCAGGGTTCGCTATGGTCTGGATAATGGTGTCCGGGATTTTGTTTATTCTTAAGAAGGTCAGCGTCTCCTTAGGAATTATCACTCTCGCGGCAATCATAAAGCCAATGACTTCACGTTTAGTAATTTCATTAATAATAAAATTGCGTTATAACATACTTTTAGTGAGATGGTTGAACTTATCGGCGGTAGCAGAATGCTAGGATATCCTACTCAATATTCGTTGACTTCAATGGAAAATCAGTAGATGCTCTAAGCCGATTTCTGAATTTTGTTTTCATTTGAAAGGACGGATAAATATCCTCTTTCCCAAATAGTGTCCGTTAAAGGATGTAAGACGATTTTCAATGCACATTCAAAAAATTCATGAAATTCAGTTCTCACTGAAAGGGAAATTCAGAAACGGGACAAATCATGTTCACAGAATTGAATTTTAACCCACTGTCAGTTGAAAGCTAAATGAACTGTTCTTTCTTCGATAACGAAATATCATTCTAGTGATTATAAGCCTGAGGTGATCGCAAAACCAAACCAAACCCCAAACCCCATGGTACTACAGCCCTCGCAGGGCCTTCGCCTACCAAGCGACCGCTGCTCAGCCCGCAGGCCTGCAGATTACGAGCTGTCGTGTGGTCAGCACGACGAATCCTCTCGGCCGTTATTCTTGGCTTTCGAGACCAGGGCCGCTATCTCACCGTCAGATAGCTCCTCAGTTCTAATCACGTAGGCTGTGTGGACCTCGAATCAGGCCTCAGGTTCAGGTAAACATCCCTGACCTGGCTGGGAATCGAACCCGGAGCCTCCGGGTAAAAGGCAGGCATGCTACCCCTACACCACGGGGCTGGCTTTGAGTTGATCGCAAGCCCACAGAAATTTACCAAAATATTATTTGGAATTTTTTTCAAATTTCTGCTTCACATGTTTAAGGTGGTCATAAACCACTTCAAGACATACATTTGTTTATAAATTTCACTAATTAATGATTCCAGTTTGGGAAAAGTGAAAATTGTGTGCCTTTCACGCAACTAATCTATAACACCCAAATGTGTTTATATTGTTGTAGGCATGAAGAAAATCTATTTTTTTTTCCTGAAGACAAATTAGCCATTTTTTTAAAGCGAATAACCAAGCTTCGCCAACGTAGTGGTATGTAAAGTCAGTTTTATATTCATTTGTATGTGTGTTGGATATTCAGCCCGAAGGCTGGTTGGATCCTCAACCGGTTCTCCATTAGCTGTCATAGATGGCCTAGGTGTCACTGAAGAGGCGTACTAGGGAAATGAGGAGTGAGGTAGTTTCCCGTTGTTTTCTTTACTGAGCCAGAAATTGCTATTGCACATCAGTCTGCCAAGCCCACTGAAATGCATGGACCAACCGACCCTATGAGCGACATTTTCACACCATTCATAGCAGGGACTGGCTGCATAAGGAATGGCATTACTAGCATCACTCATACCTCAGTCACTTTCATATTGTCAAAGCCAAGTATAAGACTGAGACAGATCAATGAAAGTAACAATTTTATTCTAGCCCATAGCAGAAGACATAGTGCACTGTAAACACTACATCTTGCCAGGAAAGGCCTTATATTCATTTACAAACACTAAAACTTCATTCCTTAATATAAATCACTAATTTGTCCCCGGAAATCTTGTGATTTTTAAAATGAATCATACGATACGTGTATTCATCGCAGCATATGAAAATTAATCAGTTATTAAACAATGGAGTGTTAATAAAGATTAACTAGCTCTACTTTAGTGTTGTTTTAAATTATGGTGACATTTCTTTAGAGGCTATTGATTTCCTAAATATGAAAGCATGCACACAATTCATAACCAGAGCTACTTCTTTGGCCTGATAAATAATCGCACTATGCCTGCCTGTAAGTGTCGCGAACTCCATCCGTTCAGAGGCCACATATGAATACCACTGAACACTTTGTCTCTTACGTAACGATTAAGTGTGTGAAATATATTCTCCAGCTGTTCGGGTTGAAAAAGTTCTGCAAGGTAGAATGCCTTCATGAATGTTGTTATGCGTATATCTAACATAGCACTTATAACTGTCCTTTGCTGTGTTTATGACATCAGACCGCATCTACTTTCAATGCATGATGAGCACTCTTAATATCTCTTTCGATTCACTGACATTCTACAATACCTGCCATATTGCTGATTCTGTGAACGGCATTGTCATATGAGAGAGAAAGCAAATCAATACATTTGAGTTACCTGATTCCAAATATGCAGGGTGGTCAGAAACAATCTGAACCGTGTGTATGAACATTAGAGGGTTGGTCATACTGATAAATAATTTGATATCTCGCGCCTTTTATCAGCTGAAGAAGTTAGCCAATCAGATCATTTCGCGGGCGAATTTCAGTGGGCTAGGCAAGGCGATGTTTGCTAAATCTGAACGTGACTTAACACGTTCCGTGCGGTTCGGGTCACCATGTGCCCCGAAACATGTTACTCTTCTCCGTCGGTGCGAACTTCCCAGAATTGCGAAGTAAGTAACTACGTCCTAGTTACGAATTTCCGTTAATTAATGGCAACCTAGTGTTCCAATTGAAGTAAAGGATCGAGGCATACTGCTAGTTTTGATCGGCCCACCGGTGACGCGAAGGAGGTGTTTTTCATCTTCCATTCATATCGCTTCGGGTCACCCTGAGTCCGGATTGTTGTCTGACCTATATTTTTACGCGGGAATCGCTTAGCGCGGTTACGGTGAATGAAGCCTAGAGTGTTGCTTCCCGCAGATGGTAGATTGTTGTTTAAGGAGTAACCCTTCTTATATCTGCTTTCTACATTGCTCTTAGGAAAGCCTATAGAGGTTACTGGAGTAGTTATTGATATATTTATTATCTTCCGAATATAATATTTACAAGCAATTTCACGTCCTTTTTAGGTATGGAGCTTTCACATTCTGACACACCGGTGGCACGGAAAAGAAAGAGGGTTAGGACAGCACTGGGGTAGGCTTATATTACCGGCTTGAGAGGCATGCTAAGAAATCAGCACCGTCAAACACTAAGACACCGTGGGTTTCAGCCAGTGTCACCGTAGCGTGCTTGGTATGACATGATCCTGTCAGTTCGGAAGTCCGTCTTCAAATTCTTGCCCTGGCTAAGTTCTTTTCTTCGATTGGTGGTCTTAAACCACGTGCAGCTCTAGCAACACCGCCTCGCAGAGCCCATTTAAATTCACCCGCGAAGCGATCTGATTGGCAAACTTCAGCACAGGATAAAATGAGAACGGCGCGAGATATCGAATGATTTTTCTCAAAGTATTTTTCAACATGACAAACCCCCTGATGCTCGCACAACCGGTTCACGTTGTTTCCGAACATCCCGTTCGTATTGTTGGAAGAAGTACAATTCCTCTGGAGTATGAGGTATCCCTGTTTTGACTAAGAATTATTATGGATTCAGTGTACTGTTTTTTCGAGCCCTTGTCACACATTATATGTTTCCAGTTATTACCTCCCCCAAACGGTAGATAAAGAATTAGTTCCCCTAAGCGGCGCTGAAAAAATTAATTTGTTAATATTTCACATTACAACTCACCATCATCATCATCATCATCATCATCATCATCATCATCATCATCATATGCAGTTTCCAGCTATTGGCCAGGTCTGCTTGGAACATAAGCCTCTCCATCTCCTCTTGTCTTCCCAACACTTCTCCCTCGTCACTCTTGCCCAGTCCTCTCCTCTTCTCTGTACACACTCTTCCACTCCTTTTATCCACCTGCCTCTTTGTCTTCCTCTTGGCCGTTTTCCTGCTATCTCAATTTCATGCATCTTACTCGGTATCGTTTCCCCTGTCATTCTATTGTGCCCATATCATCCAAGTCTAGATGGCTCTATCCTGTTTTGTAGTGGCTCTTCTCTAACCTTTTCGTTTCTCATCTTATCCATTCTTGTCATTCCTATCCTGCTTCACAGAAATTTAATTTAACTTTCGTGTATCCCAGTTATGGCTCTCTAGATCATTACTCAAGTTTCTCCTGCATACGTCAGAATAGGTACATAGTACGTCCTGTATATCACTATTTTTTTTTTCTCTGGGGGGCATCCTTGCTCCAAACCAGGCGTCTGACACTTTTCAGGAATTCTTCTGCTTACCTTCCACGCTCTATCAATTCCTTATCATTGCTTCCACTTTCCTCTATGATACTTCCCAGGTGCTTGAAACTCTCCACCTTCCTAAGCTGTTACCCTCCAAGCATTATCCCTCTCGTAGGTCTCTCCTTCTTTCTAGTTGTGCCGGGCTGAGTGGCTCAGACGGTTAAGGCGCTGGCCTTCTAACCCCAACTTGGCAGGTTCGATCCTGGCTCAGTCCGGTGGTATTTGAAGGTGCTCAAATACGACAGCCCCGTGTCGGTAGATTTACTGGCACGTTAAAGAACTCCTGCGGAACTAAATTTCGACACCTCGGCGTCTCCGAAGACCTTAAAAAGTACTTAGTGGGATGTAAAGCAAATAACATAACTTTCTAGTTGTGATCACTATCTTGCTCTTTTTAGCATTAAACTTCTTTCCATTTTGTTTCACCTCCTCTTCCCAAGCACCTAACTGTTCCTCGATATCCTCTTCCTTTTTTCCCCAGACTAACAAGTCATCTGCAAAC
Organism: Anabrus simplex; assembly: GCF_040414725.1. Taxonomy (NCBI): domain Eukaryota; kingdom Metazoa; phylum Arthropoda; class Insecta; order Orthoptera; family Tettigoniidae; genus Anabrus; species Anabrus simplex. The sequence continues at coordinate 117,325,991 of NC_090265.1, forward strand.
ATTATCACTTTTAGTTTTCCTTCTCCAATTTTCCTTGTCTATTATATTCTAAATGTCATCGGGGTTTTGTAGGTTTCATGCATTCGTTTCATAACTCTTATTAACACTGAAAACACAGCGGTTTTCATCAAATAGATTAATATCATACTAGTGGAAACTCCTGCGAGAAACTGGCGACACTGCTTCTACGTGCCATCTAGCTGTTCGAAGAGATAACTACACGTGCTATAAGGAGCGCAGCGATGGACCCAGTCGGCCGTACCTACTGCAGTCACCTGTGCACATTAAAAGTGTCACATTTGTAATTGAGACAGTTTTATGCTTGTTACGTATCACTATTTTGTCAATGCCAGGAGGAGGAGTTATTTGTGCTAAGTACGGGTGTTTTATTTACAAAAGATAAAGTGATCGCAAGTCATTTGACAGATTAAAAAACTAAGCGCTGTGAGTATACTTAATATTTACGTGCCCGTATTTTTTTCTATTTATGTGAACGTTCTTTCCTTAAAACGTTGTTATGATGAAACCCATGCATTTAATCGATGTGCAGGTGTCTCAGTGGGTTGTGAAGACCATAACGGCAGATTTAGATGAAATTTGGAGGACCAAAAGACCAGAACATTTAAATAAAGGCTATGTAGTGTGCTCGGACCACTTCACAGAATAGGATATTAGAAACAAAAGTCTCTTAGGCTAAGGGTATATATGTGTAGTTTCTTGTGGTATTTCTGCACGGAAACTATTCTGGTCAGAATTATACTGGGTACAATGATTATGCTTTCCATTCTTTGCTAACTAGGAGGATAATACAGGACTGCATGGCAACGTTTTTTCAATCATTAAAGCAAAAGGAGGTAAAAATGTAACCCCAGATGCAACAAAATTTAGCAGTCCCATAAGAGGTGTAACGGTAAATAAATTTTTCTGTGCTTTTGATGACACTATTGTGAATCTGATGTTGCAAGTTTTCTTTTTCGTTTTGTTCCTTTTTTTACAATTTGCTTTACGTCGCACCGACACAGATAGGTCTTATGGCGACGTTGAGATAGGAAAGTGCTAGGAGTCGAAAGGAAGTGACCGTGGTCTTAATTATGGTACAGCCCTAGCATTTGCCTGGACTAAAATGGGAAACCAGGTGAAACCATTTTCAGAGTTGCCGACAGTGGGGTTCGAACCCACTATATCCCGAATGCAACCTGATAGCTACGTTACCCAAGCCATACGGCCACTTGATCGGTGCAAACTTTCTACTGACTCATAATTATGTGATTAAGAGAAATTTTGTAGCTAATGTCACTAAACAGTGTGAGTTAAGTGATCAGATAAATCGTTATGACTATGATGTAATACAGGAAAATGCAGACCATTATGTCATGGGCTGGGCATGTAGCAAGATTCCCCATGCTGAGTGTAGGGATATGTTGTCATCTTATGATGATGATTATAGCATGGGAAATTTGCACTTTAAAACGAAGAAGTATGTATGTATGTATGTATGTATGTATGTATGTATGTATGTATGTATGTATGTATGTATGTATGTATGTATGTATGTATGTATGTATGTATGTATGCATGCTCGGTATTCAGCCCGAAGGTTGGTTCGATCCTCAACAACAGTTATAGATAGCCTGAGCGACATCGAAGAGGCATACTAGGGAAATGAGGAGTGAGGTAAATTCCCATTGCTATCCTCACAGAGCCAGAAGTTGCCATTATATCAGTCTGTTCAAGCCCACTGAAATGCACGCACCATCCCACCCAATCAGCGACATTTTCACACCATTCGGAACAGGGACCGGCTGCGTAAGGAATGATATTACTAGTATTACTCATACCTCAGTCACTTTCATATTGTCAAAGCCAAGGATGTGACTGAGACAGGTTAATGAAAGTAACAAATTTTTTTTTAGCCCATACTAGAAGACATAGTACACTGTAAACACTACGACTTGCCACCAAAGGAGTTTGATCATTCTAAAATAATATTTCTAAATAAGTGTGGGGAAAGTTGTCTGCAAAAATATCAGGGACATTAGAAAATAATTTTTTGGAAGGCACACATGGAATTATAAGCAAATTAACTGACAGTTTTTAATCAATGAATATAGTGAAGGTATATGTAACAGTTGCATAAAATTACTGACTGACACGTATTTTGAAGTCCTCATTAAGGCGCATGTAAATAGAACCATGATTCAACTGAAAAAAAATTCCATGTATGATTTGCTCTTGGAGATGTAATCAGACTGTAGTCATAACATGGCGATCGAATGTTTTGATTTAATAATAAATTTGTTTTATTCTTATCACTGATTCTTTTAAATCAACATACACATTCTTCCTTCCCTATATTATGTTACAAGAACGACGCAAACGTCTTAAAATCTGCATTTCGTTTGGGTTTCGAAGTAGAAATATGTATTGTTTTAATAGCTAGTTGTGTTAGTGTTCTCGAGCCGCTAGATGGCAGCACTACACGCTGTCGCCGCCAAGGAAGGTCAAGACATTAATGTTACTTATAGAGCCGCCATATTGGGTCTTTAAGTGAGCGTAAACAAAGGCAAGTGTATTCGAATTTGGAGGATTTAGGTACCAAACATTGAAATAAAAACAAATAAACAACTATTTTACATGCAAAATTTAATTAGGCATCTACTTTCCTTGTATAAACAACTGTATAACACTTAAAATGCATGAATACATCCAAAGTTATTGGAATAGGAAGATAATTAAGAGAACACGAATATCATTTTCTGAGGAACAAGAGTCAGCAGAAGTGCTCATGTATTTTCTTTTACTTCCATATAGCTTGTTTTTACTGTGTTTCTTATTAATATCATCTGCCAAAATACGTGATCATTGACAGAAATATTGAAATCTGCACGGTCCCCCTGTTAAATTATGATTATGTGAAATATTGAACTTCAAGTCCTGAAAGACAGTTGTAGTAAATTACCTTCAGCAATTCCTTTATTAAGAAAGTAGTTAACGGTATTACGTTTCTGAAAGGTTATCCCAGCATATTGCCAAACATTGAATGCATCTTGAGTTGAGTGCATTAAATTATGTTTGCTAACTGTTGTTATCCATTCATGCGGTAATTTCTTTGGGTGCCGAGGCAAAAATACTCTTCATATATATAACAGGAGCGATGTTCTTAGCTACGTTTACTATTTTATGGATAACCCATGCAACTAAATAGAACGAAGTGGTTGTGGCGGCGGTGGTGGTGGTGATTATTGTTTTAAGAGGATGTACTACTGGACAGCCATCCGCTGTTAACACTAATCACAGGGGAAAAATGGAAGGGATCCGACACTTCGAAAAATGAAGGTATTGGCCAAAGAAAGACAAAGTCCCCGAAGTTCGTGAAAATCAATGTCTCCCTAAGCCTCGAATTATCTAATATGGTCGGGGTCGGAAAATAATAAGCGTTGACCAAGGGAGGTCGGATGGGATAGAAAAAGGTGAGGATCTTAGCAAAAATAAGTGAAATGAATGCCAGGACTAATGATCATCAACCCACGCTCTCAAGTTAAAAGTCCCTGGGACCGCTTTTAGTCGCCTCTTACGACAGGGAGGAGATACCATGGAGATACCCACAAAATGGTACAAAGCCGGCATCTGTATTATGTATTTATCAACATCATTTGAAAACTGGTGATCATAATTGGTATGGCTATAGTCTTCAGTTGGCTTTTCGCAAGAAAAAAAATCAAGGTAATACTCATCATCATCATCATCAGCAGCAGCATCATCATCATCATCAGAAAAAAAGAAGATGAAGAATAAGAAGAAGACCAAGCAAGTGGCTGTGCGGTTTGGGTGACGTAGCTATCAACTTGCATTCGGAAGATAGTGGGTTCGAACCCCACTGTCGGTAGCCCTGAGGATGGTTTACCATCGTTTCCCATTTTCACACCTGCCAAATGCTAGGGCTCTTCCTTAATTAAGGCCACGATCGCTTTCTTCCCACTCCTAGCCCTTTCCTATCCCATCGTCTCCATAACACGTATGTGTGTCGGTGTGACGTAGAGCAGATTGCAAAACAGAAGAGGAAGAAGAAGAAGAATACTTAGTTATTATGTATATATTGGCCTGCACTTATCATTCGAATCACATGTCTCGCTTTTATGCGACTAATATAACACTTGTGGTAGGTAACTGTGAACCAGGTTGTAATAGGCTTTCATAATATTTACCACCTGTGGGTGGGGGTGATAGAATAACATCCACGATATCCTCTGCCTGTTGAAAACCGTGACTAAAAGGGCCCCAGGGTCTCTTAACTTGTAATCGAGGGATAGTGACCACGGGGCCTTTTTGTTGAGTCATGGTACTTTTTCACTTAATTGTACCAAGCACCATACTTCAATTTTTCCTATATGATCTCCCTTGCGTAGTTAACTCAAAAAAGGAAGCACGAATAATATTATTAGGCGTATACTGTTCCTGTTACCTTTGTTGCTTCTTTTTTTTAAATCGTTGTTTGGGAGGTTTTCCAAAACATTTTATTGGTTGTATTAGGAACATTTCTGGGATGGAGTTCCACTTGAGTGTTACCGTTCATCTACCCTCTTCTATCCATACTGCGATTCATTAAAATTATATCAGAAGGAAATACATAATGGAACCCATAAATAAAATCGCTCATATAAACATGTTTCTTCAGGAATAATTTCAATGTAATAACCTACTAACCTTGAACAAGGCTGAATTATAAAATGTAGGTTGCCATTTATCTCGCCTGGAAATTTGTTCCATACCCACCGAGCTCATCATTGCTTATCACTGGAGAGCGAAACACTCTAATCTCGCCAGTTAACTTGTTCTGACAATTAGATGTAACGCACTATCCCACTTTCCTTAAAAATGCAAATATATTTCACATATTCACATCGGGCTTGCCCACATCATAACGATCCTTAAGACTCAATATGGCGGTCACAGCAATAGATTGTGGTAGCTTGACCAGACCTTCCTAGACTGACCTTGGTCGCCGCTCCTTTGCATGGTAAATGAGGAGAGTTTCGTTCACTTTCATCTCGACACAGTCGATTTTTGAAGTGTAGTTGCTAGATAGCAGCACAATAGAAATTAGTGTCACAAAATCTTGATTCTCAATATGAACTTCCATATTTCCTCCTGTACTTTTTCTTTGAAAAAACACAGATTAAGAAAGAAAGAAAAAGGAAAGTAGACACAATTTGCAATATTTTTTTATCGGATTTACCGATTTTATGGTCATGTCTGTCTGCAGGGATCGATTCCAGTACAGCCAGAACCTTTCGCTTTCGAGCACATCGAATGATCTGTACTCACAAAATGAGATTTTCACATCCATAAGTCTATTCATTTCTCAGTTTGAGTGTGGATTTGTGAGGAATGCTTCACCCTTCTTCTTCTTCTTCTTCTTCTTCTTCTCCTTCTTCTTCTTATTCTTCTTCTTCTCCTTCTTTATCTGTTTACCCTCCAGGGCCGGTTTTTCCCTCGGGATCTCACCTCTACCACCTCAAGGGCAGTGTCCTGGAGCTTCAGACTCTGCGTCGGGGGATATAACTGGGAAGGATGACCAATACCTCACCCAGGCGGCCTCACCTGCTATGCTGAACAGGGGCCTTGTGGGGAATGAGAAGATTGGAAGGGATAGAGATAGGAAAAGGGAAGGAAGCGGCCGTGGCCTTAAGTTAGGTACCATCTCGGCATTTGCCTGGAGGAGAAGTGGGAAACCACGCAAAACCACTTCCGGGATGACTGAGGTGGGAATCGAGCCTACATCTACTCAGTTGAGCTCCTGAGGCTGAGTGGACTCCGTTCCAGCCCTCGTGTCACTTTTCAAATTTCATGGCAAAGCCGGGAGTCGAACCCGAACCTCAGGGGGTGGCAGCTAAACACAATAACCACTACACGGACGCATTTGATGTTGACCCGACCAACTTGATTAAAAATTCGGCCATAGGAGCCCAACAGCGATTTGGTTTACTCTGCCATCTAGTGTAGGCCTGGAGTAAAACGGAACGTCGAAATTGACGAGCAGGCAGCCAGATGACGTCATATTAAAATGCCTGTACATGATAGCTGAGGTTATACGATTATTATTAATATTATTATGTGTATGTTGGGTATTCAGCCCGAAGGCTGGTTTGATCCTCAACAACTCCACCAACAGCTGTCATAGATAACCTAGGTGTCACTGAAGAGGCATACTAAGGAAATCGGGAGTGAGGTAGTTCCCGTTGCTTTCCTCACAGAGCTAAACGTACCTATTACATATCAGTCTGCCAAGGCCACTGAAATGCATGCACCAACTGACCCTATGAGCAATATTTTCACGCCATTCATAACAGGGACTGGCTGAATAAGGAACGGTGTTTCTAGCTTCGCTCATACCTCGGTCACTTTCATATTGTCAAAGCCAAGGATGAGACTGAGACAGGTCAATTAAAGTAACAAATTTATTCTAGCCCATACCAGAAGACATAGTGCACTGCCAGTAAAGGCAATATTATTATTATTATTATTATTATTATTATTATTATTATTATTATTATTATTATTATTATTATTATTATTATTATTATTATTATTATTATTCAACTTCGCTAATCGGCCAAATCGGCACCACGATAAGCCTCACTTTACATTCTGGCATTTGTTCATTTTTCGCTTGATCCACATCGTCTTCATTAGCTCACTGTGTTTAGCACGACGTTCTTCTGTCCATTTAGCACCAGTTGCCCGTTTTTCGTCCCGGAAAGTTCCAAAAGTCTCGATGGCTGCTCTGAAAATATTTCGGTCTAGTGCATCTTCTGCTTGTAGGCCCAGTTCTTTAAGATCTTTCTTGAGATGAACGTACCATGGCATTGCCGTTTTTTGGTTTTGAGCCAAATATACTGAAGATACGTTTCGTCCATCGAGAGTCGATCATCCGTCGTATATGATCGTAGAAACGAACTCTGCCTTTACTCGTTGTGCCCGTGATCTTCTCTATCTTAGAGTATACTTTTTGCCTGGATTTTCTAATGCAGATGCCGTTTTTGTAGTTTGGGCCAAGTAGCCTATGGTGTGTAGGATCTTTCTTTCTTTCCTCTCTAAACCCGCAAGCAAACAATTCTCGGACAGGATAAGGCAGTCAGATGCATACAGCGATACTGGTTTGATGACAGTGTTGTAGAGACGAATTTTCGTGTTCAGGGAAATGCACTTTTTGTTCTGCGTGTATGTTGCGGGTGGTTTAGAAAGTGACTTATATTATTATTATTATTATTATTATTATTATTATTATTATTATTATTATTATTATTATTACTATTATTATTATGTCATTAATACATATCATTTTTACCCTTATGGACAGTGTTTTAACTCGAATATCTCATGATGACGCAATTTTCACTTCCTTCCCTCTTCCTCTTCTCTTCCCAAAATCTCTTCATCCTTTGGCCGTGCTCATGTTTCCTTTGTTCTGTCCACAATGTTCCTGTCTTCTTCTCATTTACTATAAATTTTGTATTCCTAATTTTGTTTCTGAATTCTTTTCTATCTCCTATCATTTGCCTGTTGATCTCCACCTGCCTTAAGTCTTCCTCTATTTCTGTTACCAATTTGTTTTCTTGCTTGAACTGTTTACTACATCAAAGATTTTCTTTGTAAGTCTGTTGTTGTCAATTCTCTTTAAGTGCCCATAGAAAGTCTGCTTTCCCTAATCATGTCTGTGAGTCTGCCAGTGTGCTGGTACAGCTCTTCAGTAGGTCGTTTCATCCATATGCCATCTCCGTGTATTGGTCGAAATATTTTTCTGAAAATTTTACGTTCTTTTTTTTCTGTCTCTACGATGCCTGATGCTCCAATTGTGGTCATTTCTGGTGCATACAATGCTTCCGGTAATACGGCTGTGTTGTAGTGTCTAAGTTTGGCCTGTCTTGATATGCTTTCCTTATTATAATGTGACGATGTGAGTTTGTATGCTTTCTGGAGATTTTCCGTTCGTTCTATGTTAGACGCCTTGCTTGATCCTCCTGTTTGTATGCATTACACTAAATATTTAACATTTCCGACTCTTTTTACGGATCCATATACAGTACTCATGATGTTCACATTGTTGTTCTGTCGTTCCATGTATTGGATCTTCTCGTAAGATATCTGTAGACCTGTTTTGGCAGCTATTTCATGCAAACGTTCCAGTGCTTCCTTTGCCTCCTGTGTATTACTGCTGAGTATGGATGGCTATGTCATCTGTAAATGACAGATATTTTATGATGGTTTTTGGTTCACGTATTCTTCCCATCTGTATTCCTTTAATAATAATAATAATAATAATAATAATAATAATAATAATAATAATAATAATTATTATTATTATTATTATTATTATTATTATTATTATTATTATTATTATTATCACCATTAACAGCAGAGTAGATGAGAATGACATAGTTTAGGCGCAGGTAGACAGCAAACATGTTATAATAAACGTAGTTGACTAGTTGTTTAAGATTTTCAAATGATGAAGTGCAGATCTAAACTGGCCAAAGGTGATCACATAGGAAACACCGTCAATTGGAAATCACCTTATACTTCGCTCCACCGGGCGAGTTGGCAGTGCGGTTAGGGGCGCGTGGCTGTGAGCTTGCATCCGGCAGATAATGGGTTCGAATCCCACTGTTGGCAGCCCTGAAGATGGTTTTCCGTGGTTTCCCATTTTCACACCAGGCAAATGATGGGGCTGTACCTTAATCAAGGCCACGGCCACTTCCTCCCAACTTCTAGGCCATTCCTACCCCATCGTCGCCATATGACCTATCTGTGTCGGTGCGACGTAAAGCCACTAGCAAAAAAATAAAAAAAATACTTCCCTTCATATTATGTGGCTACGATACGCTTCAAAACTCGTAAATTCACACAATCTTTGAATATAATCACATTTTCATAATTGCATTTGATTATAATTGTATTTACAGTGAGAATAAAGGATAGTGTTACTTCTTCTTTCTTCATTGGGCCCAATTAAAGAGCGCGATTGAACGTGTTAACTTGGTCTGACTGTTTCCCCTTCTTCTTCTTCCCCCAGAATCTCTTCATGAATTCACAGTGTTGCATCTTGCTTTCTTCTGTCCATGAATGATATGGTTACATACATACATACATACATACATACATCATCATTATAGACCCTTATGCCTTTCAAAGTTCTGTCTGCAAGCCTCTGTGAATTTGCTAAACGTCGCCACAACCTTCTATTTGTAACTAGTGCTGAGGCCTCATTTACTTCTATACCACTTATCATTAAATCGTTAGAAACTGAGTCGAACCATCGTCTTCTTGGTCTCCCTCTACTTCTCTTACCCTCCATAACAGAGTCCATTATTCTCTTAGGTAACCTAACCTCCTCCATTCGCCTCACATAACCCCACCAAAGAAGCCGGATTATTTGTATAGCTTCATCGATCGAGTTTATTCCTAACGTAGCTTTTATCTCCTCATTTCGAGTACCCTCCCGCCATTGTTCCCACCTGCTTGTACCAGCAATCATTGGTCTGAAAACAAACCGGTCTAAAGGTAGTTTTGTTCAGGAGCTGACTTCTTCCTTATAGAATACTGTTGATCGCAACTGCGATCTCACTGCATTAGCTTCACTGCACCTTGATTCAATCTCACTTACTATATTACCATCCCGGGAGAACACACATCCTAAATGCTTCAAATTATCTACCAGTTCCAGCTTTGTATCACCAATCTGACAGTCAATTCTGTTGAATTTCTTACCTACTGACATTAATTCAGTCTTCGAAAGGCTAATTTTCATACCATACTCATTGCACCTATTTTCAAAATAATATATATTAGACTGCAGGCTTTCAGCTCAATATGCCATTAACACCAAGTCGTCAGGTAGACCAGATTGCTTACTACATTTCCACCTAACTACCACTTTATACCTTTAGCAGATGATCCATGTAGACTACGAACAACAAAGGTGAAAGATTACAGCCTTGTCTAACACCTGTAAGTACCCTGAACCAAGAACTCATTCTACCATCAATTCTCACTGAAGCCCACTTGTCAACTTAAAAACCTTTGATTGATTTTAATAATCTACTCTTGATGTCGTAGACCCCAATTTGGTGAATATATTTTCTGTAGATCTACGAAACATAAACAAAACTGTCCATTCCTCTCGTAGCATTTTTCAATTACCTGGCGCATACTGAAAATGTGGTCCTGACAGCCGGTCTGTGGTCTGAAACCACACTGGTTTTCATCCAACTTCCTCTCAACCACTGATCGCACCCTCCCTTTCAAGCTGTCAGTAAATACCTTGCCTGGTATACTAATCAATGAGGTAGTTGTTACAATTCTTCCTGTTCCCTTGCTTATAGACAGGTGCATTTACTGCTTTTGTTCAATCTGAAGGTACCTTAACAACACTCCATGCTAATATTATTCTATGATGCCATCTCATCCGTGCCTTCTCACTATACTTCACCATTTCAGGTCTAATTTCATTTATTCTAGCTGATTAATGAAAATGGAGTTTATTTAACACCTTTTCCACTTCCTCAAGCGTAATTTCACCAACATAATTTTCCACCTCCCCATGATCTCCGTTGTTCACGACACCACCAAGGAGATTTCCTTTTATGTTGAGAAGATTTTCAAAAAAAATTCCCTCCACCTGTCCAGTGATTCCCTGGGATCTATTATGAGTTCACTTAAATTACTCAAAACACTGTTCATTTCCTTTTTCTCCCTTCCTAACTACTTTATTATTGTCCAGAAAGGTTTCCCTGCTGCTTGACCTAGCCTTTCCAGGTTTTTACCAAAATCTTCCCATGACTTCTTTTTGGATTCAACAACTATCTGTTTCGCTCTGTTTCTTTTATCTACATACAATTCCCTGTCTGCATCAGCCCTGGCTTGGAGCCATTTCTGATAAACCTTCTTTTTACGTTTGCAAGCTGCTCTCACTTCATCATTCCACCAAGATGTTCTCCTTTTCCCATCTTTACACACAGTTGTACCTAGGCATTCCCTTGCTGTTGCTACTACAGCATCCCTGTATGCCACCCATTCTCCTTCTATATCCTGAACCTTCTTACTGTCCACTGTTCGGAATATCTCACTAATTATATCAATGTACTTCTGTCTAATTTCCCCGTCCTGGAGATTTCCTACCTTTATTTGTTTGCAGACAGATGTCAGTTTCTCTATCCTAGGCCTAGAGATACTTAGTTCACTACAAATCAGTTAGTGGTCTGTTTCATCGAAAAATCACCGAAAAACTCGTACATTCTTAACAGATTTCCTGAATTGGAAGTCGGTTAAGATATAGTCTATTGTGGATCTGGTACCCCTACCCTCCCAGGTATAGCGGTGAGTAGCCTTATGCTCGAAGAATGTATTCGTAACTGATAAACCCATACTAGTGCAGATGTCCAGCAGACGCTTCCCATTCCTATTAGCTCCCATATCTTCCCCACATTTACCAATCACCCTTTCGTATCCTTCAGTTCTATTTCCAACTCTGGGATTGAAATCTCCCATTAGTACTATCCTATCTATGCTGTAGACCCTGACTACGATGTCACTCAAAGCTTCTTAAAACTTGTCAACTTCATCCTCTTTTGCACCCTCACATGGTGAACCCACTGAGACAATTCTCTCCTTAATTCCTCCAACTGCCAAATCAACCCACATCGTTCGCTCATTTACGTGCCTAACAGAAACTATGTTGTGTGCAATAGTATTCCTGACGAACACCCCTACCCCAGACTCTGCCCTTCGCTTTTGAGCACCCGTCAAGTACACTTTATAATCTCCTATCTCTTCCTCGTTATCTCCCCTTACCCGAATATCACTTACTCCTAGTACATCCAGAATACAGATGCATCCTCTTTGCTGCCTCAGCCAGTTCTACTTTCTTTCTTCCATAAGCCCCATTAACATTGATAGCTCCCCAGCCGGGCTGAGTGGCTCAGACGGTTGAGGCGCTGGCCTTCTGACCCTAACTTGGCAGGTTCGATCCTGGCTCAGTCCGGTGGTATTTGAAGGTGTTCAAATACGTCAGCCTCGTGTCGGTAGATTTACTTGCACGTAAAAGAACTCCTGCGGGACTAATTTCCGGCACCTCGGCGTCTCCGAAAACTGTAAAAGAGTAGTTAGAGGGACGTAAAGCAAATAACATTATTATTATTATTATTATTATTATTATTATTATTATTATTATTATTATTATTATTATTATTGATAGCTCCCCGTCAAATTGCATTTCGTTCGCCGAACTGTTTCCATGGAGTCCCTCACCTGTCAAATGGGAGTGGGATTCCGATACTCCCATAGGTCCGAGGCTTCCTTAAAATGTTCTCAGCTCGGTAAATTCACGAAGCAAGGAGGTACCCTACTTACACATAGTGCAAGTCAGGATCTCCCCTCTAACAGGTTAGGGATCAGCGGTGGATTGTATAGCCCTAGCCGCCTGAACACAAGGAGGGCGATGACTCAGAATATGTCCGAGATGTCCACTCCCATTCCGTAGAAACTGGTATCCCGATTCTCAGGACCACATACTAGGCCACTCAGCCGTTGCCCATCTTTCACGAACTAGGACGTGACTACAGTAACGCATACCATGAACAATAATGTTATTTATTTATTTATTTATTTATTTATTTATTTATTTATTTATTTATTTATTTATTTATTTATTTATTTATTTATTTATTTATTTATTTATTTATTTATTTATTTATTTATTGTTAACATTGAGAAGTTCTATACTTTTTTTCTGTGATCACATACTTTGTCGGAATGGAATGCTTTACTTGCGAAGCCACCAAATGTATGAACTCTTTGCGAATGAATACCAAATGATGCATGGTATGCATTGCTCGTTTGCCATTTCAATTTAGGAAGTAGGGTTTCACAATGAATACCACAATAATTTCATGCATATTTAACAACCACTGTAGGCTGTGCAGACCAGATAAACATGCACCAGGACACTGGGGTACAACTCGGGAGGTGTGTGATATTTCGAAATGTGAAAACTATTATGCTTTCGAAGTACGACAGTACGTTTATATACTGATTCATGTGCAGAAAATGAACCATAATTAGTTGGATGGATATAAAAGTAATTAAATGGTTTTAAGAGATATAAATTACAAGACACATATGATAGTCACAAGGAAAACGCAGCCTTCCGAGCATACATTAACAAATTTCTAGTGAACAATAATGAAGACAGAATTCTAAGGAAGAAAAATATGAGAATATGAACAAGAAAATTTAAATGAAGATGACGATATGTCAATAAGATCAGGAAATGCAGATAACATGTGAAAGAAGACAAAAATATTTCCAGCAACGAGGGAGCATCCTTAAAAGTTGATGTTAGCTGCTGATGACGATTCACGAGACTGACCTAACTTTTCCTCATTTCCTCTTTAATCCTACGTCCTCCGAAAGGAAGTATTTATTAAGGAGGCATACAAACAAACAAACCCCATGGCGCAACAGCCCCGAAGGGCCTTGGCCTACCAAGTGACTGCTGCTCAGCCCGAAGGCCTGCAGATTATGAGGTGTCGTGTGGTCACCACGACGAATCCCCGCGGTCGTTATTCTTGGCTTGCTTAACCTGGACTGCCATCTGACTGTCAGCTAGCTCCTCAGTTGCTATAACGCTACCCCTACACCGCAGGGCCGGCATTAAAGAGACATAGTAGTAGGATATAAATTAAGATATAAAAGCTTGAACATAAAACTTTCTTGACATGTTATTATCCTGAAGTTTACTTGTTATCCATATTGTAAAAATGAAGGCCAAGTGAGCAGAAGGTCGATCGACAGGTGACAATCCCAGCGGAGCGGCGACAGTGTGGGCGGACCAGCAGCGAGCAATACAATACCACCGGCGAAGTGTAGAGGATCACGACAAAATAATCTTTTAGACAAAGGCTGATTAATTTTGAAGAGGAGACCTACAATGATCTGAAAATGAGAACTAAAAGACATTCCGTGGACCTATACAGAGTGTAGCAATAAGGTAGACAACATTTTCAGGACACATTCCGCACACACAGAAGAAAATACGTGATACAGACATGGGTCCGGAAGCGCTTTATTTCCACGTTAGAACTCATTTTCTATAACTCTACATAGTACATTAGTCATATGAAACACGCAGGAACAGATCGTACCAGCATACCACACGAAACTCTTTCTTGAATAAAATGTTGAAAATGCCTTCCGTTATAGAAACATGGCGTTTTCAGACGCATGTCCATATAACATATTTTCTTCTTCTACGTATGAGGAACGTGTCCTGAAAGTTTGGCCTACCTTATTTTTGCACCCTATATACAGAGTTCATTTTTGTGGGAGCGCAGAGTCGTTCTTCAGTGAGTCAGTACTGCGTCAATCGCGAGTAACTTACGAGCCGGTACTGTGAGTCAGCGAGTACTGAGGTGATTCAAGAGAGTCTTCATTACGGGGCGACCAGCGAACTGTAGAGTGAACTAACTGTTCAGGAATGAGGTTGAACTGCGAGAACTCTGTTGGCAAACAGGAGTTTGACGCACTGGAATGTTGCGTGAGTGCCCAAGTGTGTATCACGAATGTTAGTAAGAAGTGTGTCGGGTGGAGAACTCAAACGCGAATGAACTTGTAAATAACTGTAAATGAAAGAAACAAACCCCATGGCACTACAGCTGCAAGCGACTGTTGCTCAGCTGGAAGGCCTTCAGTTTACAAGGTGATGCATGTTCAGTGCGACGAATCCTCTCGGTCGTTATTCGTGGTTTTCTAGACCGTGGTCTCCATCTCACTGTCAGATATCTCGTCAATTGTAATCACGTAGGCTGAGAAGACCTCAAAGCAGCCCACAGATCCAGGTAAAAATCCCTGACCTGGCCGGAAATCGAATCCTAGGCCTCGAAGTGAGAGGCAGGTACGCTACCCCTAGACAACTGGGCTAGCACATAACTGTTAATGATAGTTTGATAAAATTTAGTTATTAGAAGATACGCTACCTCCCTGAGAAGTAATTTTAGTTTTAAGGTTCCTGATAATTTGCGACAACAGCATACAGTCTTGTGTGGCTGATGCGTTGAATGTCAGTATGTTAAAGAATTACTAATAATAATGTCATTAGGTTTACGCCTCACTAACTATATTTTTATTGTTTTCGGACATGCCGATGTGTAGGAATTTTGTCCCGCACGAGTTCGTTTACGAGCCAGTAAAACTACCGACAAGAGGCTGACGTATTTGAGCACCTTCAACTACCCACCGGTCAGAACCAGGATCGAACTTGCATAGCTGAGCGCAGAAGAGCAGAGCCTGAGCTACTCAGTTCGCCTAAAGCAGGGATAGCAAACCTTTTCCGACTAGCGTGTCAGTTAAGGTCTTGTTTATTACTTTTTACTGGCTAGTGCGCCCTCGGTTATTTTCCATTAAAATCAACATGAAACCGCGTCATTTGACTTAATTTTAGTATTAGATTTCTTACATATACATCCTTTGTTTTATTTTGCAATCATCACTGAAAATCACATTTCCATTACAGGTAAATTTTAAGAATACGATATACTTTTGCTTTAACCTAATAAAATGTGTTAAAAATATGGCCGTAGAATTAATTGCGACATACTTACTTATTAAAGCTTAATGTTAAAATAGGCAATGATGCTAGATTTTCGACCTATTTGTTTCATGTTAAAAACATTTATGGTAGTATGTTGTCTGACGTGCCAGAAAAGTCCTATTTGCGTGTCACCTAGTGGCACGCGTGTCATATGTTCGCCATCCCTGCCCTAAAGGAATCTTTTTTTATTATTATTATAGGATTGTATGTCTCTCCTGGAAGAAACTAGTGTAAATGATGCGATTAAGAAGCTACGCCGGGTTGAGTAGCTCATTCGGACGAGCGTTGGCCTTCTCCACTCAGGTGGACAGGTTAGATCAATCAATCAATCAATCAATCAATCAATCAATCAATCAATCAATCAATCAATCAATCAATCAATCAATCAATCAATCAATCAATCAATCAATCAATCAATCAATCAATCAATCAATCAATCATTCATTCAATCAATCAATCAATCAATCAATCAATCAATCAATCACCGCTGACCTGCGTTTAGGACAGTCGTACAGGTAGCAGATTCCCTACCTGGTTTACCTAGTATTTTCTTAAATAGATAGGTAGATGGATAGATAACGCCTTTGTTGGTGGTGATGTTAGGGGTCAAGCCCTCTCGTACACTTAACCACTAGAAGAATATACATCTGCATAACTTTCAATACAAATAACACAAATTATGTTAATAACAATATTAATAGTAATAAGAAAATCCTCAATTTTAAAACACACAAAATAAAGTACACTTAAATGAGGTAACTACAGTAATCCATTCATTCATCTCAGTCATTCATTCACTCATTCAACAATTATCCAACAAGTCAGAGGAATCTACTCAGGAAACGCTCGCCGCAAGCCACTTGAAACTTGCGAAGAAAGAGAATGTCTCTAAATGTTCGCAGGAAGTGAATTCCATGACCTGGACACAGAGATTATGAAGGAGCCGTTGTAAGCAGCAGTGTGATTTAAAGGTATGGCAAGAGAGGAGCCAGATCTTGTATTGTGGTCATGATATTACAAGAGGTAAGAAAAAGGTGAAGAAAGATGCTAGGGAGTATTAGTGGAAAGTGTTTTGTGTGAGTGATAGCATGTGAAATTCACGGCGCTGATGCACTCGAAGCCACGGCAGCTCTTTATAACAAGGCGATATATGAGTATCATATCACAGATTAAATATACAGGCCCTATCTTATGCAGCTGTTAAGGCTCCGGTCCAGTTTCTTGTTACTTTCGCAGGTTATCTCATTAAAAACAGTGTCACAATAGTCAAATATAGGTTCGATCCTGGTTCAGTCTGGTGATATTTGAAGGTGTTAAAATATATCAGCGTCATGTCGGTGGATTTACTGAAGAACTCATGAGGGACAAAATTCCGACACATCTACGTCTCCGGAAACCATAAAGTAGTTAGTGGAACGTAAAACCAAAATTATAAGTAGGAGGCTACCTGGGCAAAGTGGTGTAAGAGTGCTCATTTCACCTGGAAGAATGTGGGTTCAAAGGGCAACAGTTCGTAGGTGAAGGAGCGGGGCAATCACTCATTAGCCCAGTCCTCGAATATGGAGCAGCCGTATGAGATCCACACCAAACAGGAACTTGAGACGGTACAGCGAAAGGCTGCAAGATTCGTGCTTAATGATTTCGATCTTCGAAGTAGTGTGACAAGCATCATACAGAAACATGGGTGGTAGACGCAAGGGGACTAGAAGGAAACGAACACGGTTATGCGCCATGTATAATGCTCACACGAATAAGCCAACTTGGGGAGAGGTCAACAGTCGACTAGAAAAGCCCTGTTACATAACCAGGGCAGATCATTCGCATAAAGTAAGAGATAGATCGCAGAAAACTAACTATGGTAAATATTCCTTTGTAAATCGGGGAAATGATGATTGAAATTAATTACCTTCAAGAGTCTTTTTCCAAAAATGTAAGATGCTTCAAGAACAGACTCCAGCATTCTTTAAACTGTGTGTAAATTTCTGTGATGGTGTCATATTTTAATGCAACGCTCAATCCACTGTAAATTGTAGTATTAAGGCATCGCAATTATTTAAAGTACGGCATGTGTGATTTTGTATATGAACGTGCTGTATTTACAGTGCTAAGATAATAGTGATTGGACCGCACAATATACTGTAAGCCATAGTGTAAAACTTTGAAATACTAAAGGTACTTCTGAATTTGTATATAACGGTGTTATAATGTTAAGCTACTAGTGAGCTCAACCTATAGTACTGTAAGCCGTAGTGTCAAGAATTGGACATACTTAAGTTGTGTGTGAATTTGTACATGATGATTCTGGATTTAGAACGTTAAAATAGTAGTATTCCTTGTAATATTTTCTTTCATGGAATTGCTTCTTGTACTCTTGTTGTTGTTGTTGTTGTTGGATAATTATGTTTTAACTTTATTATCACTCTACTGTAAGTGATCATTCCCATCGGGATATTTCCCAATTGCGATGTATTTGTTAATAAGAATAATAATCGCTGCCAGGAAATAGAAGGAAATTATAAGGAAGGCTTCAAACTCTGAAGAGTTATATGGCTCTGGAGTTTAATCTGCTTACACTAGAAATTGGCACCGGGTTAATTCTTAAGTGCAAAGACAATGGGACAAAGAGCTAATCAGTCTGTCACACTTACGCCAAGTTCCAAGGTTGAAGATAGTGAAGAACCTTATCGTTTACTACTGCAGAGACCTGGTGTCCGGACATTTTGTACCACGGATATTCCGTAGCACTTGATTTTTGAAGACATTTCGTACCATCTAGGCCGTTAAGTACCTGCGAACGGTTTTCCTGTAATCCTCAAATATTTAAACCAGGACAATCCGTACCACTTGATGTCAAATTGGAATTTCATTTCCACGCCAGCGGGCGTAATGAGTCTGACAGACACACTTTAGAAATCAGAAACAAAAAAGTTTACATCATCAGTCACTACTGATCTGCATTTAGGGCAGTCGCCCAGGTGGCAGATTTCCTGTCTGTTGTTTTCCTAGCCTTTTCTTAAACGGTCGCAAAGAAAATGCGAATTTATTGAACATTTGGTGAAGAAAACTTCTACTGTATA
This sequence comes from Anabrus simplex, assembly GCF_040414725.1. Taxonomy (NCBI): domain Eukaryota; kingdom Metazoa; phylum Arthropoda; class Insecta; order Orthoptera; family Tettigoniidae; genus Anabrus; species Anabrus simplex. Next base: position 117,344,714 of record NC_090265.1, read on the forward strand.
TTATTTTAATAATTGCCCTTTAAACTACACTAACCAACGGCCGTAGCCGTGAGATCTCCGAAGTTAAGCAACATTGGGCGTGGTCAGGAGTTGGATGGGTTGCCACGCGCTGTTGGTGGGGGTAAGGGAATGGAGGAACGGAAAGGAACTGGCCACCCTACCGCACGTAAACTCCGGCTCAGGAATACCTCTGCGGAGGTTCGGACCTGCCTTCGGGCAGAATAACCCTTACCTTTTGCCAACGGCCGTAGCCGTGTTGAAATACCGGATCCCGTGAGATCTCCGAAGTTCAGCGACATTGGGCGTGGTCAGGAGTTGGTTGGGTTGCCACGCGCTGTTGGTGGGGGTAAGGGAATGGAAGAGCGGAAAGGAACTGGCCACCCTACCGCAAGTAAACTCCGGCTCAGGAATACCTCTGCGGAGGTTCGGACCTGCCTTCGGGCAGAACAACCCCTTACCTTACCTAAACTATACTTATCACTCATGTTTACGTAAATAGTATCATAAGAAAGTCGATTTTTTGAAGTGAAACGAAACAATACAATAGAAATACACATCGTGTTCTGACGCAATGTGCCTGACGAGCACAAGGATAGATAATATTACTATTATTGTGAATATTAACTAAAATAAAAGATTCTGATGAACTGGACGATACGTGCTTGAAGGCGACGCGAAAACAGGAAACTGCTTAAAGGTGGAAGTAACTAGATCCCTGCGAATGACGAATACGAGATAAGAATAAACACGTGTGCTAATCAGACCAGTTTCGCCCGTCGGAAAGTTAACATCAGTAGTGGTCACACAGTGCGGAGGCTTCTGCGCCAGTAGTGGACAATGGATATAGAAATGGATACAATAATTAGGATATCGTTTTAACTTCGCAAAATTCCCCACTCTTTCAGGTGGTACGGAATGTCTTCTCCTAAATATTTAAAAGTCATTAACTGACACTTCGCAAGTAATCAGCTGATCAAGTGGTACGAAATGTCAGGTGGTACGAAATGTCCATGGTACGAAATGTTCTAGAACCCAGAGACCTTCATGATCAGTACGGAGAAGGCTTTGACCAAATCTGTCGATTTACTGGATTTTTCAAGGAAGAGGTTGGTTGAATATGGAACACATTTTTCGGAATTTGTAGGCCGTGGTCCTTTTGAGTTTGTAGCTCACAGCTGTTCACTGGGAACTATGACCAACAATATTAGGGGTCCTTTCTCTCCGTAAAATGAAATATGCCAGGTAGAATTTTGTTAGCTAGAGACCCAAATAGACCATGGCATACAAGTCCGATGTTATTCCGTATAGAGTAATGAATAAGTTACAAGATTGTGAGCAACTGCAAAATGACCTTGATAAAGTTATGAGATGGACAGCAGGCAATGGTATGATGATAAACGGGGTTAAAAGTCAGGTTGTGAGTTTCACAAATAGGAAAAGTCCTCTCTGTTTTCATTACTGTGTTGATGGGGTGAAAGTTCCTTTTGGGGATCATTGTAAGGATCTGGGTGCTAATATGAGGAAAGATCTTCATTGGGGGTAATCACATAAATGAGATTGTAAATAAAGGGTACAGATCTCTGCTCATGGTTATGAGGATGTTTAGGGGTTGTAGTAAGGATGTAAAGGAGAAGGTATATAAGTCTCTGGGAAGACCCCGACTAGAGTATGGTTCCAGTGTATGGAACCCTCACTAGGATTACTTCATTCAAAAACTGGAAAAAATCCAAAGAAAAGCAGCTCGATTTGTTCTGGGTGATTTCCGACAAAAGAGTATCGTTACAAAAATGTTGCAAAGTTTCAGCTGGGAAGAACTGGGAGAAAGAAGACGAGCTGCTCGACTAAGCGGTATGCTCCAAGCTGTCAGCGGAGATATGGCTTCGAATGACATTAGTTGAACGAATAAGTTTGAGTGGCGTCTTTAAAAGCAGGAAAGATCACAATATGAAGGTAAAGTTGTAATTCAAGAGGACAAATTGAGGCAAATATTAATTTATAGGAAGGGGAGTTAGGGATTGTAATAACTTACCAAGGGAGATGTTAAATAAATATCCAATCTCATTGAAATTATTTAAGAAAAGGTTAGAGAAAAAACAGATAGGGGATCTGCCACGTGGGCAACTGCCCTAAATGCAGATCAGTATTGATTTATTTATAATTTCTTCTATATTCATCGTGATGCCGACCATGAAAGAAGTTGAATTGCCCTTATGTTCTTCAATTAGCCCACCAATTTTAATTGCTCAGACAAAATTTTACGTAAGTCTCTAATAAACTAGAATAAAAGAAAAATTGCAAAATAACTAACGGAACGAACAAAAATGTTTGCTTCATAATTTTACTAATTAATAAAATTTAAGCATTGAAACATGCAACCACACTATAAATTTCTCAAAATTTTAAAATCAGGTTTTACATATAAAAACTGTGCGTTCCCTGCTCAAAGAAAATCAGCACGAGGATTACTTTCTTTAATTTTGCTTTACGTCGCACCGACACAGATAGTTGTTGTGGTGCCGATGGACCGGGAGTGGGAAGGAGGCAACCGTGGCCATAATTAATGTACACGACCAGCATTTGCCTGGTGTGAAAACGGGAAATCACAGGAAACCATCCTCACGACTGCCGACCCGAATGCGTGTTTGTAACTACTTGATGCAAACCGTGCAGGAACTTGTTCTACTGCATCTTTGTGTGAAACTGATACCAACAATTAATATGTACATCATTCTCTTTCTTCTATAACAATGATCACATCTCTAATGGGTACTCTCATCAAAGGCATTTATTCGTCGACGAATATGGAGTAAATAAATACAATGTAATTTGGACTTATTACTCGTGTTATCTCAGATGACTGAAGAGTCCGATTCTGGATTCACAGATTTTATTGCAGGGACAACACTACATAACATGGCTAGTTGTTGCAGCAGATGTTCGTTCAAGAACACCATTCCTCGCATTCGCTCGTTCTTTCCTGCGGTTCCTCCTCTCAGGTTCTAATCTTCTCCTATCTTGTTCTAGATGTTCAACTCCGTTGTAAACAATTCTACACCATTTGGGCCTAACCTCGGCTGAAGTTTTCCCAGTTGACCGTACCAATTTGACAACTTTTGAGATTACACTTTAGATCATCCTTATATCGTTTAACACGTTGAGCGCCACAGCGGACACCGGTGTCTATTCTCGGACTCTCTTCTAGGCCACGGCGGACACGGGTGTCCGCTGGCTCAAAAGTGGTCAAGTACGCACTTTTCCGACTTTATAAGGAATTTGACCATATATAAAATCTGTCAGATCCCATTCGGTTATAATACACGAACAAGGCTTCAAAATGATACGATCAGGTACAATAAATTTTATTTTATTTACTAGGACCGCCTTGGCCCCAGCCGACGTAAGTTTCCCAACAGGCCATAGTGGACACCGGTGTCCACCTTAATGTATTCTAGTTTTTTTACATCATTTTTTACTTTTGGGTTAAAAACGTGGTAGAGTGTTGCTACTGTAACACCAGAGAGCGAAAATACAGTTTTGGCCCACAGAGCAAAATTTCAAAATTTCGCTTGGCACTCAACGTGTTAAGCTGCCTTCCATAGTTACGCAGGCCATTCTTTAGTTAGGAGTACATGATTTTCTTTGGGAGGCGTGTATCTGGCATGCAGATGATATGGCCAGCCCAGCGTAGCTGATGCCTGATTATCCTTGCCTCCATGCTTGTAGTGTTGGCTTCCTCGAGGATACTATTGTTCGTTCGACGATCTTGCCATTTAACGTTCAGTATTCTCGGCAAGCACCATTGATGGTAATTTTCCAGGCATTTTTGGTTTCTCCTGTAAGTTGTCAAGGTCTCGCAACCATAGATAAGAGTAGGGATTACAACAGCATTGTAAATGTAGAGTTAGGTTCTCACACTGACATGTCAAACACTCATTTCAGGAGACCACCGAAAGCCGCACTAGCACATCTTAAACGATATTGGATTTCTGCATCAATGTTTGCACATGTTAAGAGATGGCTTCCAAAGTAAGGTGATAAGTAACATCAGGAAATAACCCCAGTTTATCCAGTATACAAGCACCCGTCAATGTTTTTATCTGAAGTACATCTGGACAATAATAATTAGGGTTCGGAAGTTTATGACGTAAAGAAGAACGAAATATGCAAGAAAATATGCACTACAACTAGCTAAATATGACCTAAAAACTGCAAAAAATGACTTAAGCATTTTTTTGCTAGTTGCTTTATGTCGCACCGACACAGATAGGTCTTATGGCGACGATGGGAGAGGAAAGGCCTAGGAATGGGAATGAAGCGGCCGTGGTCTTAATTAAGGTACATCCCCAGCATTTGCCTAGTGTGAAAATGGGAAACCACGCGAAATCATCTTCAGGGCTGCCGACAGTGGGGTTCGAACCCACTATCTCCCCACTGACAGAGTTACAGTTGGTAAGTAAAAACTTTATACTAATACTGCCATTGATGCTTTTACGGCCCGTACTTACAGACATGATATATAGGCTTTTGGGCTTAGCCGTGTCAAGAAAATAAGGTGAAATTCTTTACGTTTCGCAGAGAACATTGCTCTGCGTCTTCAGAAGAAAATCTCGACTGCCAACGAGAAAGGTTTCTCAATCAATGAGGTTTGAATTTGGGGTATACGAAATTCACTGTACTTGTGGTAAGGTATACATTGGCCAAACATGCCGGACCAATAGTACTCGTATCAAGGAACATGAACGAAATATTCGCCTCAACCAGCCAGATAAATCAGCAATAGCTGAGCACGCTCTATAGTTGGGTCATTATGTACTGTTCAAAGATGCTCGAGCTCTTACCCACACTAGACACTACAGGTCCAGGATTATACAGGAAGCTGTGCAAATACGTAGAAATTCCAAGAATTTCAACAGGGGCACTGGTTATCAATTAAGTAATACGGGGTTGCCAGGCATTAAAGATTTACGTAGGTAGTTCCCTTCCCTGTCCCTTCACTATTGTTATTTCGTTTCGGTGTTTTCCAAATTTGTACGTTCTTCATCGCCAGATGTTTCATTTCAGGCTTATGTCAATGTCATACTTTCATGTGTGCGTACATCTGTTATGTTGTGTGACCCTCTCAGACTGATTCTGATGGTTCCGTTAGTTTTCACTTCGAATGCTAGCGCTTTACGCGTCCGGCGAACCGTCTGGTGACGAATGGACGTACCTCTTCCACTTCTGTTATAACGTCTAAATTCAAACATCATTGTTTGAGAAGCCTTTCTCGTCGACAGTCGAGATTTTCTTCTGAAGATGCAGAGCAAAGTTTTCTGCGAAACGTAAAGAAGTTCGCCTTATTTTCTTGACACAGCATAAGCCCAAACAAATATGGCTATTTATACTAATACATGCATTCAGTATCATAGCCCTGAGGTGTAGCTCTCCCTGTGTTTTCAAAAAAAAACAAGAAAACGAAATATTAGCATGTTTTTGGTATCTGTCGGTGTACGTTTCTACAGCATCTCTTTCTCCGAATCATGGCTTCTAAACTTGCTATCTATATATTTCGGAAAAAGAAATAAAAATACATCTACAAGGAAATTTGGAAATCCTAGGTTTTCAACTCAGATAACATATACCTGTACATTTATATGCAACATAAAATTGCTTTAAATGGGGTCAGGGATCCATTATTCACAATTATTTTTCAGTTTTCGGGTCAAGTGGCCTCAGGAAAGAAATATAACTTTTCCTTAATATCCGAACCTTATTAATAATTGTTCTAAATTGGCAGTTAAATCTTTTCCATTCTCACATGCTTTAACTATCTGCCATGCATTTCGGCAAGCTACACGCAGACCAAATGGAAAAGTATCAGTCACCATTTATTTTTCTTTATTCTTACCTAAGGTCATCCAAGCTTTAAACGGACCTTTCAGCAACTTCCACATATTTATTGTGTTTTTGGATCATTGATGGGCAGCCCATCTGTATCTGTCGATTTCTCGAACTCGGTCAACCTTGTGCAACGAACTGGTTCAATGACAGAGGACGCACTGACTATACCATTTCACAACCAGTAATTCTTAAGTTGCTCTAAGGACATGGTGGCGTGCCAGAGGCGACCGTGCCGGAAGCGACCCGTGCCACTAGCGACTGCATTATCTGTAACCGTACCGGATGCGACCGGCGTTGACAAGCAAATTGTCATTTATAAGCTTTGTCATCGCCCAAGATAAGGTAAGCTATATCAGAACCAGAAAAAGTTAGAGAAAAGGCCATAAATTGAGAACAGTACTTACGGGGTAGGGAATGAAATTGTCTTTGTTCTGTTCAACTATTAAACCGCAAACTGTGCACAACATTCATGCACACTGGATTAGTCATCGGGAAATAACCTATACAGCTCTTTACGGAGAACAATTCGAACGATTACATGAAAGGCTCACAAATAATAATGAATGAGTAGGCCTACATTTGTAACGAAAGTTTAAATAAAACATACATTACTTCACACACACACACACACACACACACACACACACACACACACACACACACACACACACACACACACGTAATATCTGAACCCAATTCAAGAACTCGTTGAAATATGTCATTGTAATGTATAATTTAGAATGCCATAAACCGAGGTATTCCTTCCCCAAAGAAAACACAGATGGGTGATAAATAGGCATAACGCAAGAGATATTTCAAGGACAAAATGCTAAAAATTGGGGGAAATGTACAAGCAGATAATCTTCTGCTGAATACTAGAATAACACAAGTTCGGTTATATTTTAACAAGAATGATTTGTTTTACAGTTAACTGATCTGTAACATAATTATTATTTCGTCCAACGATACTCGAACCGGCTAACCACGTCAGACCTTTATTTTACAAAAGACAAAGTTAGTATCTGATAGGCTATCTGCCACTTGGTGACAGCCCTAAATGCAGATCAATTGCGATTGATGTGTCGCATGCGGCACGATAATGGCCGGGTCGCATCTGGCACGGTCTCTTCTAGCACGGAACCATAGGACATTACTCCTAGTTTCTGTATAGTGAACTCGGATATGGTAGCAACACGACAGTTTGAAGACGATTCTCACGCAGTGTACCTGTTCCTCCACATGCGTTAAGCAATCATCTCGTTGTGTGTATTACGGTTTACTTTTCAAAACATTCTCATACACTTTGGAGTCAAATATTCAATCTAGAGTAAAATTGCAATATCAGTTTTGAATTCATTTAGTTCTAAACTCAGAATGTGATTCCTGTGTAAGGTATACATACTTGACATAGCAATGTGCTCTGCTGTATAATCTCATCACTAAAAAGGCAGTTCAAAGCATTCCACAGGAGTCATAGTGAGGTTCACCTCGGTACAGGCGTATTCCTAACTGTTGCCTCGTCCTGAAAATAACGTTTCCTTATCAGACACTCAGACAGTAATTTATGTTGTAGAGTGCGATAACTATCTGATGGCACAAACCTGCGCGAAAGACGGGAGAAATGTAATGGAGAGGGTAACTACCGCTTTGCTACTGGAAGTGAAATGAGCTAGGAAACCAGTACACCAGTAGGTGACAACAGGAATTTGAGGCTTAAAGCAGCTCTATTGAAAGAAAGTACGAGTGTAGTGAATATGTTATCCTTAAATTGAATTTGACGGGTATGAAGATACACGTAGAATGATACTTGTCCAGAATGAATGAACTATGTGTGTCGGCGTGAATAAAGAAACTTGGAAGGAAGAATACACTGACTTAGCAAATGTCATGGGATAGTAACCTAATAGCGTGTGGGGCCTTCTCTGGCCCTGCGAACTGCAGTGAGACGCCGTGGAAGTGAGTCGACAAGTCCCTGGTAGTCCTCTGGACGCAGCTGACACCGTTTGCAGAGCGGCCACGAATGCTGGTCTGTTCGAGGGTGCAGGATCCATGGCACGGAGTCTGCGTTCCAGGACATCCCAGATATTCTCGATAGTGCACCCATAAGCGAATTTGCGTAATTAATGTATGAATTAAAAGTTGGATAATTCACATATTGGAATACAACAGTAGGCTGTGAAAGCTGGCAGTCACAAGGCAACATTCTGGCGCCAGTCAGACGGCTAGGAGATCCGCAAAACTTTTCTCATGGCACGAACAGCTTATAGACTGGCCTAAGTGCTACATCCAATAAAGTTTATGGTACCGACTAGGAGTGGCAACTTTCTACTTGGTTCTCACGGGAAAATCACGCGTTGAGGCCTGACCTAGTTAGAAGTGCGAGAGACACAACGATAATACCCGCCAACCCTTGGCGGAAAATGGAAGCATCCAAGCTGCGGAGAGCGCGAACATCTCAGCCAATCACAAAATTGCAAATTTTAAATGTCTTGTCATAGCGGGAATCTACAGCCAGTATTTCGCTATTTGGAGCCCGGAGTAGTTGTGAAAAACAGTGTCCTGACTTCCTAATAATATTTGAAAATTTATCGGTGCAAATGTGTGAATAATTATTGGTTAATTAAGAAAATTTTAACTTTACACGGAAGAGTAGGATCGCCCAGGAACTGAACTATCATGGCGGGAAGAGACCATTCGCAGAAAGAAAATAACGCCGGTGACGCGCGCCGTCGTGTGGATTACCCTGTGATCGTTTCCCACGGCGCAATATAACAAGTAAGTCAGACCGAAATTAGGAAGATTTGGTACATATTTCTTAAAGCTTTAACCTACGGATGTATGATAAAGCGCTCCCAAGTGCTAGATTACTACGCCACATCCCTTCCACAGAACTATTTTCGAAGTGGGGGGGAGAACTGATTACAAAACCAACGAGCAGAGTGGTGAATCTTCAGTGTGTGTCAGTTAATTCAGTGTGTGTGGCAGTTTTCAAAGTCAGTTAGTTAGTTGGTGTTTAATACAGACGTGTTGATGTTGAGTTCAGTCTTGTGTGAACATTTTCTTTGTGAATTCTGAGTCTGGTAGGAACGCGATCAGAGACACTTGTTGGCATCCGAGTGAGCCATGTATTCACTTGTGAGAGTAATATTTCAGGAGAAATGAACACTTTAACAAACTTTTATTTTTATTTGAATTTTATGCAGAGATACCAGGCAATAGCTACACTTTTCAACACTTGCCTTAAATGAACTTACACAACCAACCGAGAGGGACAATGGAACATGTCGCAACACGTAACTGCATAATTTTTCTAATCCACGTGTAGTTTGGACATTTGTTGAAAGGCCATTTTATTCTTTTATTTTTTGGAGGACGATTAGTATAAAATTTCTCCACACATCATTGGAAACTGTACTTTTAGATTGCTTTCATCACTTTCAGTGAACTGTTATGGCAAGCGAGATGTTACGGGGAGAAACTAGTTAAAGCAGACAGGGAGAAGAATGACTTTGTTTCATTAATGGAAGGCCGCGATGTTTAGACCTTGAGTAAACTGTTATGTTCCGAAGAGGTGAACAACCGGTAAGCCTTAAACAAACAAACTGAGAGGGGTGTGTGAGACACAGCAGGAGACGACAGGCAGGTAGCGGAGAGAAACTTTCGACTTCACGTCAGGTGTTATGCAGTGTTATTGTATAATCTTCATTGAAGTGCTAGAAAATGCGAGTGTTTATGTAAATATGAACGTGTGTAACGCCTTTATAAAAATGTATCAAGTATGCGTGTGTGATAATTCGGAATACCACATCAGCTTCAAGATGGAATTCTAATTCATCATGACAGAGCCCGGAGGATGATCCAACCTGCCTCCATCACCAAGGTAATGAGCACCAAAATCATGTATAAATAAATATGTAGGACTATGAACCAACCGATGATGAAATGTAGCTTAGACTGTTAGATAGGATTGTAAATAATTCACCTCATATAATAAATATAATATTAATAATAATAATAATAATAATAATAATAATAATAATAATAATAATAATAATAATAAGTGTGAGCTAGGGTTATTCGCGCACTTTTTAAGTAGATGTGTTTGCATATTATTTATGGATCATTTTGTAGTAAGTCACTTTGACAGATTTGAATGCTATCTTATGAGATTTAATTGAGTGTAATGCAGATTAATAATAATTATAATAATCATCATGTTATTATAACGATAGTTATGAGCGATATTTCTGTTGAAGTTATGATTTTGTAGATGCCGCCTTGTTGATTTTTTAATGCTTATTTTGCTACTTGCGCATTCAGTTTGTTTATGTTGTGTAATCATCATTCAGATGACCGTTTCCGGTAGCTTTTATACCGTGTATTTTTGCGACGATTTGGCGGACACGCGAATATTTATTTCTGTGTGTAATTGCGGTTACTCATTTTCAATAGCTGTGTTTTTGAGAGGCAATCTCGTCATTTTTAGTAAACAGTTAGTGACAGGAAGCCATTGATAAGTCAGCTCTGATATTTTGTAATATGTGAAGCAGAGAATGATCTAAAGATCGAGCTAAGTGAATAATATCCCTGATGATCTGCGTTGATAATGGAAATGTGATATTTTGAACCATGTCATGAACACTGTCGTAAGAAATAGAGATGTGTACGACAGATATTTCGCCCGCCGGATACGAGCGAGGCTGTATTATGAGTTACTACGTCGAGAATAATAATGAGTAAATAGAATAGAGAGATGAATAATTTAACCAAGAGTGTTAAATATGTAGCGGCATGGATTATGATTGTAGGCAGAAGCCTGTATTGTTTCAAATAGTTTCCAGGGAAAGTAGATGCTCGGTAAATATGCGAGTGATAGCACGAGGTAATATGTGAGCGGAGCGACGAATCAATGTGTATTTTGACAGTCATGTAGAGTCATTGATGACATGTAATAGCAGTAATTATTGTCCACAAAGGCTGAATAGTGTCATGGCCAGACATTTTTCGTCTGAGGTTAGAAGATTGCCGTCAAATTCACAATATTTTTGCTACTTGTAGCGGGGTAAATTTTCTTTAGGCTCTGATATGTGCGCATTTTATTTATTTATTTATTTCTATTAACTTTCGGCAGGCAGCGATGTTGGGATCTAGATTTTTTATTATTATTCTTTCTTTGTGTACCTTTTTCACCGTTTATTTGTAGGATCTGATCATACGTGAATTATTTGTATTTGATTGATGTAAATAGATAGGTGTAGTTAGGCTACTTTGATTTCAGTAATTTTTTTGTTGGAGCAGTGTTTCTCCATTAACAAGTTTAATTATGTAAATAAGATTTCATGTGTTAGGTTAAGAGATCATAGATTAGTTCATAGTCAAAACCATAGTAGTGGTATGCTCATACCAGACATTCAGTAATTACCAAGCCTTAGAAATCCACTACATTTTAATTAGGAAATGAAGCGATCTTTAATAAACCAGTTGTATCATAACTGCCGCAAATGAATGAGGTAAATGAGATGGGATCTGCCTCCAACTAGTGGTGGTACCACAAATAATGAGTTCGTAATGAAATGAAGTCAGCGGCAAATGAGTAAAATTTTAATGTAAAAGGATCGCTGTCATTTGAGATGTAAACATGAGGCACTTGGCCTAATCATCTGAATTATTTTAAGAAGTCCAGGCTATCACAGTCATGCAAGTGAAGTTTAAATAATTAAATGAGTGATTGTAACATTCAGGTTCATGTTTCAATAATTTCTTGTTTCAACCACGAGTAGTTTAAAATGTGGCAATGGTTATGTGGTAGATGAAGTACAATGTTCATGGTTGTTTCTTTAAATTCTTACTCTTATTTGTTACACATGGTTGGTGCAGTCCATGATTATTTAGAGGTGGGTGTTTCCCAACTGAATCACATGTGTTAAATATTTGATAAACACCTCTAAGTCAGTGTTGATTTGATGACTTGACCAATTCATTAATTAACTACACTAGTTTATTTTCATAGACACTTTTCTATGTATTACAAGTCTATATTTCAAATGAGGTGGTATTTCTGACCAGAGTTTTGAATTTATTCACGTCATCGTCTTGGAGACAGTGTCGACGTAATCTGGAATATTTTAAATTTGATGGACCTTCAGTCAATTTTATTAGGCAGATAATTGAGTTATTGTAAGGTAGATCTTTAATCTTTTTTTTTTTAATTTCATTTTATTACACTTTGTTTTATATTTTTCACCAGTTTATTTTCATAATTTTGGCACTTTTCACTTTGTTCAATAAATCAGTTTGTTATTTAAATTTTAATTCAGTCTTTGGGTACCGTCATTTATAGTTTAGTTTACCCCATCTTTTCATCTCCTCATTCCCCGATCGACGTGTGGCCTATAACCCGTGGGATATTATCGGACGCACCGCGACTGAGGAAGAAGAGTCTACATGCAGCGGTGAGTATCATTTAAATGTCATTTATTACAGGAGCAGCCGGCGCACAGAGGAAGGAAGAGGATCACCGCATTTGGTGCCTTTGGAAGGGCACAATAGGGTTCATATCGGGGCTCCTGGGTGGCTATGGCAGTCGTTAGACCTTCGCTGCATGTTCCTGGAACCATTCCCGGGCGACGTGGGAGCGATGTGGCGGCGCGTTATCATCTTGAAACACCGCAGAACCGTCTGGGCGCTGGAAGGCCAAAAATGGGTGGAGATGGTCTCCGAGCAGCTCAACATACCGCGTACCATTCAAAGTCTCTTCCGGAACAACTAGGGGGCCCATTCCATACCAGGAAAATGCACCCCAGACCATAACAGAGACACCAGCGCCCTGGACCACACCTTCGAGGCAGGCGGGCTCCATCGCTTCATGTGTTCTGCGCCAAACACGGTGCCTCCCATCGGCATGGTGCAGTTGAAATCGTGATTAGTCCGACCATATCACGTTACGCCATTGTCCAGTGTCCATCCGGGTGGTGACTGGCGACAAATGCGCGTCGTTGTGCCCGATGACGTTGGGTTAACAGTGGCACCGGTGTGCGGCGCTTGTTCCCATACACCATAGAACCCATGTTCCTACGGATTGTCCACTGGGAGACGTGTCTAGCACAGCCTGTATTGAACTGAGCCGTGATTTGTTGCACGATTGCCCGTCTGTCACTATTGACAATCCGTCTCAGATGTCGCCGGTCACGGTCATCAAGGGTGGCTGGACGGCCGGTCGTTCGTCTGTTGTGGACGGTGATACCCGCATTCAACCATTCACGATACACCCTGGTCACGGTTGATCGTGTGAAGCCGAATTTCCGCACCACTTCCGAAATCGCACTTCCCATCCGTCGGGCACCGACCACCATACCCCATTCGAACGGTGTCAGCTCACGACGACGTTCCATGTTACACCTGTCTTATGCACAGCCACTGCTCACAAGGTCTCCTATACAACTGCCGCTGGCACAGGGGGTGTGTGGTGCGCAGACGACACACCTACGCATCAGTGCTCCGCTATCCCATGGCATTTGCTCAGTCAGTGTATATTGTAATTCACCCTGAATTTGCTCAAACCTTGAAACATTTCGTAACAATAATGTCAGTCGAACAAAATCCGGTGTTCAAAAATGTTTAGTGGATTTGTACCACTTACACGTCCTCCTCTGCGGTGTAGTGGTTAGTGTGATTAGCTGCCACCCCCGGAGGCTCGGGTTCGATTTTCCAGGCTCTACCACGAAATTTGAAAAGTGGCACGAGGGCTGGAACGGGGTCAACTCAGCTTCGGGTGGTCAACTGAACAGAGGTGGGTTCGATTCCCACCTCAGTCATCCTGGAAATGTTTTTCTGTGGTTTCCCACTTCTCCTCCAGGCAAATACCGGAATGGTACCTAACTTAAGGCCACGGCCGATTCCATCCCTCTTCCTTGTCTATCCCTTCCAATCTTCCCCCGCCCCCTATGCCAGGATCCTGCTCAGCATAGCAGGTGAGGCCACCTGGGCGAGATACTGGTCTTCCCCCAGTTGTATCCCCCGACCCAGAGTCTGAAGCTCCAGGACACTGCCCTTGGGGCGCTAGAGGTGGGATCCCTCGCTGAGTACGTGGGAAAAATCAACCCTGGAGGGTAAACAGAATGAGAAGAAGAGAAGAAGTAGGGGCGTAAAGGGGGCCTAGTGTATGAAACCAACACCCAGATTACATGGAAAAGATCCAAAGGAAAGTAAGTCTAGGTGATATCCGACTAAAGAGTTGCGTTACGAAAATATTGCAGACTTTGGGCTGGAAAGCCTTGTGACTAAGGAGACGAGCTGCTTGACTAAGCGGGATAAACCGAACTGTCAGTAGACAAATGACGTGGAATGACATTAGCTAACGAATACGCTCGAGTGGAGCTTTTACGGGTAGGAAAACCAAGCAAGTGGCTGCGCGGTTTGAGTCACGTAGCTATCAGCTTGCATTCGGGAGATAGTGGCACTGTCGGCAGGCCTGGAGATGGTTTTCCGTCGTTTCCCCTTTTTACACCAAGCAGATGCAGGGGCTGTACCTTAATTAAGGTCACGGTCACTTCCTTCCCTCTCCTAGCACTTTCATATTCCACTTTGCTTACTAGATGGCAGCACAGTAGGAATGTCAAAACGGGATGGGGTCGGCTACGTAGGCATTAACTCATCAGAAGATCTGTACCAAGGTAACCGAAAATGTACGATTATTGTAACATTAATTTTATTATTGTTCTATTCTTTAAACAAGAGAATCAAAATAGTATTCATTTTATTTCTTGGGGGCTGTTCTCGATGACAAAACAGACATAAACAGCTACTTAATCTACCCGGTGGTATCACACAGACATTAAGAGTAATGAAAATTGAATAGACTAAATTAGTTAAAAATGAAGCCATGTTTTCCAGTGTTGACTTAGTTAAATGTAGCAAAGGCTTTTTCAGTCTGTCAAACACATAGCAAATATAATGTAAATTAAAACACTAAAAGCATATCATAAAACACACACTAACATACAAAGAATGACATGTTTCGTTCTACAAGAACATCCTCAGATTCTATCAAATCACTTAAAATAAGCTTATATATGTACAGTATTGTTTACGTAGCGTAAACTTGTCAAAGATAGAGAGAAAAGTGATAACATGAAACAGTAATGACAAAAAATAAATTATATACAATTATAATACAGTGAAAAACTTACGTATTTATCTAGACTGCCGATGTTAAGTCTGTTGTCACCAAACACTATTTCAGTCCTGAAATAGTGTTTGGTGACAACAGACTTAACATCGGCAGTCTAGATAAATACGTAAGTTTTTCACTGTATTATAATTGTATATAATTTATTTTTTGTCATTACTGTTTCATGTTATCACTTTTCTCTCTATCTTTGACAAGTTTACGCTACGTAAACAATACTGTACATATATAAGCTTATTTTAAGTGATTTGATAGAATCTGAGGATGTTCTTGTAGAACGAAACATGTCATTCTTTGTATGTTAGTGTGTGTTTTATGATATGCTTTTAGTGTTTTAATTTACATTATATTTGCTATGTGTTTGACAGACTGAAAAAGCCTTTGCTACATTTAGACTAAATTAAGTGCGAAGGGAATCAAAACCTGAGATTTGCTCATGATAGTATTATCTGACTTTGCAAAAGATCTGGAGAAACCGAGAAATTGCTGAATGGTATCGACATAGTCTTGGGTAAGGAGTACTAGATGAAAATAAATAAGTCAAAAATAAAGGAATGCTGTCGAACATATCCACTGTTACCACTGATAACAGTTTGAAAATATAAAAATCGAATATTCTTAAATATTTTTGTTTCTTCACCTGGACGTGTCGCAAGAACTCTATTGCAGCAGTTTGCCACCATCAAAGCTGAGCGAGAGGCTTTGAATCTCTTCTAACAGCTAGGTGAGTATTACTGCGCCTGCGCCAAGCAAAGCCCCTCTCCCCTCGACACAGAGATGTATACTACTACGTTCTCCGGTCGTGTTACCACAGTGGAAAGTGGAAACAAAAGCTTATAACGTCGGTGCTGAGTTGTTCCGTCCGTTCCTTCTGCTGAGCTAAACAGTGCAATGTTATATTATTGTGTTATCCCTATTTCCAGTCTTTTTTTCTTTACAGAAACACAATTTCTGCCTTTTCCGCCGTGGGTTTTCACTCTATTTTCACGCACCTATTTTTCAACCGTATCTAAATCTTGCTGAAGCAATAGTTCGTCCTCCTCTGTCTTTATCTCACGGTATATGACGTAATCATCAGCAAAGGGAGTACTTCCAATCTGATCAAATCAGGCATATCATTCATAAAAAGTATGAAAATAATTGGGCCCAATAACGCTGCCCTGAGCCACACCAAACGTAACGTTTGTTGGAGAAGATAGCGGTTCTCCCACGCGCACCCTCTGAGGAGTTCTAGTATACATTTCACCACTCTGATGTCAATGTCAGTGCGCGTTCATTTGTTATGTTGCACTGTATCGAATGAAAATCCAAAGCCTGTTTCCAGTCATTCGACCGTGTCAGGAATGGAATGGATAAAGCCCCCATCTAGCGAGCGAGGATAGGAACTGTGCCGGCTGCGAAAGCCTGTCGCACTCCGCAGGGGCAATGATTAATGAATGACAGATGAAATGGTATTGAAAGATGACAGGGAAAACCGGAGTACCGGGAGAAAAACCTGCCCCACCTCCATTTTGTCCAGCACAAATCGCACATTGAGTGACCGGGATTTGAACCACGGAACCCATCAGTAAGAGGCCGGCGTGCTGCCGCCTGAGCTACGGAGGCTTACATCGAATGCCTTAGCAAAATCAATTATTACTGCATCAATAGGCCTACTTGACCCATCGTCGAGCTTATCCGAGATATCTTGACATACGGAACAGAGCTGGCTTTCGCAGGAGAAGCCTTCCCTAACACCAGCTGTATCGATGGTCTCTACATTACCTATTCTCGTCTTAAGAACTTCGATACTGGACTCTGCTTTGTTGTTTTCACGGCAGTCAGTTTGAATGGAACCTTCTTCTTCGAAATTTCCTGAGATTTAGATTTAAAATAAAATATTTGTCAGTCTCCACCAAGAATTAGTCACTTTCCATGTTTTCCTAATATCGCATGATATCCTAGGTAAAATGATCGTGTCTAATCATCTATACTCTTTCTCAATATTTCCAAATATGCGGTCTGGAGGAAGGTAACTGTGACTTCGAATGGGAAAAAATGGAGAATCTTCTTGAAAACAGTAGAATTATCTACTATTTTCATGAGAATGGACAGGACTGTAGAATTGTTGTTTTGTGAGGCACATGAATCCGAGCCGTGGGACAAGGTTCTTTTTCGTTTTCCTTCTTCAAATTGTTTTGCATTTCAGTTATATAGTGGTTCAGTGCAAATGCGATTTCGTTTCAAACATGTAGATACCAAGTTTCAGTAAGTGCAGTGTAGATGTTCACTTTTGTAAAAACCCGTTGCCAGTAGATGTTAAGTTTTGTGAAAACTCCGTAAGTTCGTCCGAAATAAGAATACTAATTTGTGCGCTAATTGACTTGGCTCTTCTTTTAAGTGTGTTTGCAAATATTCGAACACATATTTGCTGCGTGCTATTTCACGAATTCCCTCTAGACCAGGACAAAACTAAGGAGTGGCTCAAAGCAATTTCTCGTGATAACTTTGTCCCTAACACTAATTCTGCTTTTCCTGCTGTCTGTAGCCTTCATTTCAAAGAGAATGATTATTCGTTTTAGGCATAAAGGTTCTGTTCCATCAAAGTTCCCTAACTACCCTAGTTATAAGCTGACTAGTGCTAAGAGTCTTAGAAGAAAAATTACTAGGACCACACCACCCTCACCCAAGAAACGCATAAGAGTTGAAGCTGCTTACCATTTTCAAAATCCTGATGCATGCTCTTCAATTTTTCGGTCATTAAAATGTTTATTACAAGTCAGAAAGCATGTCATGTCGAATCTTACGCTAAACCGTTTCCCTACAATGCACGCTAAACCCATAGATAGCTTTGCTCATGAAAACTTGTATTAACAGTCCATAGTTTGCAGTGTATGTCAGGGAGTCTCTCAGACCCAACGTCAGTAACATTGTTAATGAATTCTCAGCTCAGCAGTTGAGGGTTAATCCCAACTTATTGGGGTTGGTATTGGTATTATTTTGGCCCTGTTTTACGGCCAGATTCCCTTCCAGACGCAAACCTCGTATGCAGGTATGTATTCAAAAAAGAAGTGTATTGAGACAAACACACCATCCAGTCCCTGAACCAGAGGAATTAGCCATATGCAGTTAAAATCTTCTGCCCGACCGAGAATCGTAACCCAGTGCCCTTTGAACCGAAGACCAGTACGCTGATCATTCAGCCAACGGGCTAGACTGTGAACTGTATGACATATTTATGAGTTATTCTTTGCTGATACGTTTTAAAGTTTAGGTTCCATTGTTTATAAGATCGGACCTTTGCTTGCTTGTTGTTTTAAGGGGCCTAACATCGAGGTCATCGGCCCGATCGGACCTTTGGGCACAAACTTCATTGCCTTATAAAAAAATATGGCTTCTGAACAATGGATTGAGTGTTTCAGAAATTGCTGAAACTGTACATCAATATTTCCCTTCCGTGCTGAAATAGTGCCGGCCCCGTGGTGTAGGGGTAGCGTGCCTCTCACCCGGAGGCCCCGGGTTCGATTCCCGGCCAGGTCAGGGATTTTTACCTGGACCTGAGAGCTGGTTCGAGGTCCACTCAGCCTACGTGATTAGAATTGAGGAGCTATCTGACGGTGAGATAGCGGCCCCGGTCTAGAAAGCCAAGATAACGGCCGAGAGGATTCGTCGTGCTGACCCCACGACACCTCGTAATCTGCAGGCCTTCGGGCTGAGCAGCGGTCGCTTGGTAGGCCAAGGCCCTTCAAGGGCTGTAGTACCATGGGGTTTGGTTTGGTTTGGTTTGGTTTGGGCTGAAATAGTTACAAAATAGCAAAAACTCCATATAATTTAGGTTAATTAAGCTGTATCAGTGAGAATGTTTACTGCACGTGGCCTTTCTATACTAATACCTCTCTCTCTCTCTCTCTCTCTTTCTAGCGCCACTTGCTTCACTTTTCCTTTCACAGATTTCAGTAACTCGGTTATCCTGTAAAGACAGTAAGGCCAGAAATAAAGTATACTATAAATCGTAATGTGAGACAATAAATGCAAGATGTTACTTGTAGAAGCGATCAATCAATCAATCAATCAATCAATCAATCAATCAATCAATCAATCAATCAATCAATCAATCAATCAATCAATCAATCAATCAATCAATCAATCAATCAATCAATCAATCAATCAATCAATCGATCAATCAATCAATCAATCAATCAATCAATCAATCAATCATTTAGGGCTGTCACCGAGCTAGCAGATCCCCTACCTGTTGTTTACTTAGCCTTATATACATGATTTAAAGAACTTGGAAATGTATCGATCATCTCCCTTGGTAAATTATTCCACTCCCTGACTACTCTTCTCATAAACGAATATTTGTCCCAATTTCTCCTCCTGAATTCCAACTTTATCTTCATATTATGATCTTTCCTACCTCTGAAAGCTCTACTCAAGTTTATTCGTCTAGTAATGACATTCCAGGCCATCTCACTGACAGTTCGTAACATACCGCTTATAACGGAGCAACTCGTCACCTTTCCAGCCCAAACTTGGCAACACTGTGCATCCCCCTTAACGTTGATGGACGAAGACCGCGTGGAAGACCAAAACTGCAGTGGCTGCAACTGTCAACAGTGAACTACTGCGACCGATAGAAGAAAGTGATGTTTATTGATCCACTTTGCGGACCGCGTACCAACGGGATAACATTAAGAACATTAAGTGGAAGAGGACTCTTGCTCCGAGTCGAATTTGCAATCCGGAATGCGGAGAATCACAGAAAATGGTGGCTTTTATCAATCATTGTTGGATAGTATACAGAACATGTGATCATGCTGCTCGAATAGTAATTTATCGACGCAAGAGGACACAAGTAAGACGTCCCTTATCTTACTTCTTGAACGTTCCACATACACTTTTCTTAATTTGTTAGGAGTTAAGTTGACGCTGTCACATTAGAGCACTATCTAATCAGTTCGCTGGAGTATTACTACACGGAGCCTTGCAAAATGTCTAATAGTTCTGCTATCTTATCTGTCTTCGTAGTAAAACAGGATATTCAGGAGGGAATACTCTTACCCCTCGAAAGCTCAGTTTTGCAACGAAAGGGACGGACTGAATGTAACCAAATGAATGTAACTGGAGCGAAACACTGGTAATCTTACGACTTTCCTGAATTTAACTTAGTTACCTCCGTCGGAAGCCATTTATGATGATGATGATTATTATTATTATTATTATTATTATTAATGCAAAATTAAAGTTAAGATAAAATTTAACAAGGTTATATTTTCTTTTCAAAATCAAGAAAACCGGGCGAGTTGGCCGTGCGCGTAGAGGCGCGCGGCTGTGAGCTTGCATCCGGGAGATAGTAGGTTCGAATCCCACTATCGGCAGCCCTGAAGATGGTTTTCCGTGGTTTCCCATTTTCACACCAGGCAAATGCTGGGGCTGTACCTTAATTAAGGCCACGGCCGCTTCCTTCCAACTCCTAGGCCTTTCCTATCCCATCGTCGCCATAAGACATATCTGTGTCGGTGCGACGTAAAGCCCCTAACAAAAAAAAAATCAAGAAATAACAAGCATGGCAGGTACAGAGTAGCAAGGCAACAAAAGTACAATTACAGTATTCACAGGATTTGGGCTTCGAGCCCCGGACTCACAATTCTTGAGCAATTAGCCCAACTTTACGATATACACAATTCAACAAAGGGGCAGAAGACCCTTATCATGCCCAGGAACACTTGCTCCCAATTACACAGTAAAGCCTCCTCGAGGCGCGCAGGAAACAAAAATTTTTATTTTGGAAAGAGCAACCAGCTCTCAAAGTTCTAGCCTATCAAAGGCCACACCAAATTCCACCTTCCAGCTGTCCTCCAAGGACATAGACACAAGGGTACAAATACCCAACCTACTGAGGCCTATTAAGTGAGAAAAGGTTAATTACATGGCCTCTAAAATACCAATTTGAGAGGAGGCGATCTGCACTCCAAATACATTTGTTTAAAACCTACTTGGCACTAGGCCGTTAATGCAAGGGCTAATCCCATACTAAAGTGGTGACTTTTAGAAGGAACAATTTACATTACGTTGAGGAAGAAAAAGTTGTGAAAATAAGTTCACCTCAATGCAATATGAGTGGGAGCTCGAGAGGGTTAAGCACTCTCTATCCCGATTTGTAATTTAAAAAGATGGAATAGATACCAAGTGTTTTTACATTTTAAGGGAAGTTACATGGTAAAAGGCTTCGGAACTGCCCCGAGAGTTAAGCTGCTGAGCTAGCAAGAAAAGAAGTTATTAAACGGCCATTACCTTGTGGATGAACTGCTGCCCGAAGAAAGAGGCGCTTCCCGCCCCCTGCTACGTACTTTACACACTGAAAGATGTTACTGAAGTGGCCCAGAGACCCTAAAATCAGCAGTTTATATACTCTCGCGGAAAGTTCGAGGCGTTTCAGGAATGAGAACACCCTCCCACAAGAATTTTATTGGTTAACCAAGAAAACCCCTACACAAGATGAAGAAGAAACACATTATTGGTGGAAAATTAATTCGAGAAATACGGGATTGGCTAAATTCAAAACAAGGGGAAAGAAAGGATTAATATTGCCAACTTAAACAATAACAGAAAGAAATTTAACAAGGAACAAATTTTTGAAATAAAAATTTCTCCAAAAAACAGTTCTTTCACTTCGCACTAGGCTGCACCATTGTAGTTCTTCAGTAGTGTCCTCTAGAAGAGAATGTTCACACTTCTTACTACAGGCAAAACAAAAATACATCGAAAACGACCCAGTTCAGAAACTTCAAAATTTCCAAGTAGTGACATCTTCTGAGAAACATGAAAATTAACACATTAGATAAAGTTCAGACTTCCTCCAGTAGGGGAGTTTCAACTGGCGCAAAGTTTGAATTAGCGACGTGGAGGTGTTGTACCGTACCCAGGGGTAAATACCCTCTAGGACGATGCCTCCATTCCTGTATGAACATCCGACTAACTCAGGGTTGGGCAGAGTGTGGGTTGGTTGTCGATTGGGTCAGGATAAAAAGTCGAAGTTCTACACTAAAATAGCAATCAATGACAGGAAATGGAGGTATAACACGAATGAGAAACAATCATAGGGGGTAAGATGGATTTATTAATAAATATCCCCGATCAAATCACACGAAAATAGATTGAATCAAGAAAAATAAAAGTAATTTGTAAAAAAAATGAACTCAAGGTATATAAATAAATCGAAATTAGAAACGTTAATTGAATGAATATACAAATTTGACATTAAAAAAAAGCAAGTTCAACAATGAACATTTATATAAGTCAAGACTGAGTTTCTACTTATAGTCCAATGTTTATGTTGTATGGCAACAAGTGTACGCAAACACTGCCATGTGGTATTTCCGTATGGAGTTTCACACTATCGCATCCCAACGATACGGTTTCAAAGTTAAGTTACTCCCGAGAGTCATCAAACTATTTCCGTAAAATAAAAGTTACATAATAAAGAAAAATTACGACGGAAAGAAAAATAATTAAGACGCAATGGACGCTATGTAAGTATGCAAAATACTAGGGGCAAATCCTACACTATATTTACAACAATTCAAATAATCAAACTAAACATATATATACATCGGATATCGAGTAAAGTCTTAAATGCTACACTGATTCTAATGTGAATCCCGGTTCACAACAAAAGATCTAGACAGAACTAGATAAACCAACAATACTTCAGCACTCGGGCTGTTCCCTTTAAAAACAACGAGACAAGGTATATAATCACAAATAAAAATGTAAAAACCATCCTGTAAGGGAAAAACATAATAATAACCCTTGATATCATGAAGAAAGCAATGGGCAACATTGCCTCCTTCTGCTGCGTTTGGACGCTCAACAGCGCGGTCATCCGTCATGTACTTCCGGGTAGATTACGAGCTGTAAAGAAATGTTGAACTCCGCTATGCTAAAGATTGGATTTTGTCTCCCGAGGCCGCCACAGGGAAATACTGTCTCTTTCGCACATACAGATAAACACAGGCCAGGAAACAGCTTGCCATGAGATAAGGCCTTTCATCAACTACACGGAAACTCACGTATATTCATTCCTTCTTAGCATGCTTGGGCCATTTAACAACATCAGACTCAATAGTCTGGAATTAACACTGTCCATTCTGATCACAAATACACTCAGAAGACACTAGGCAGGCACACACATCTGCACAATACTCTTTATCTTGTCAGGCATACAATCAGCCTGCACCAATACATTATAATTCAGCATGCAATTATTATCTCATTAATTCTCATGAATCCCACTGGCCTTTCCACATAATGAGACACAGTTCGAGTCCTTGGCAGACCATCAGGCAAACAGAATCCAACTTAACTTCAAAGATCTTATTTTAACAACGACGTTCTGCAGCTCCTTCTGGCAGCTTCTGTAAAACCATGCATCATGCAAAATAGCTATACCTGTCTCTCTACATAACCGAAATAAAATGAACTAATACGTGTTTAACGTAATATAAAAATGAACCTGTCGATCTAGCCCTTCTAGCGTATATATAAGGAAAGCTCGGAATATCCTACGCTAAGTAATATACACAAATAAACAACAACTGATCCTATCAATCCCTCATTTTCCCAAACATCTACTCATAAAGCAAAATAAAAATAAAATATACATGCATTAATCTCGTATCCGAATCTATCATAGTAACAAAGTTAAACAAACACATGCCGTCAGGCTTACATTACATGAAAATTAAAATTCTATCTACACTGCCCGGGTACCTTAACATAACTTACATATCATGCCATAAATATCACATGCGCCTTACTTTACATGACTCTCGGGATACCAGGATAGCAGCTCACATCCCCACTAATTTAGGGATCTACTCCATGTTAATCACAGCATTAACATGTGTGAATGCACTTCCTTACTCTGCAGGCGTATCCATCATCTTGCTGGAAAATAATACACTGGAACACAGAAGACTATAGTTGATAACCTCTTCGCTGCTTAATGCTGCGAGCCGAAATACCCTTTCTTTTTACCAGATCAGCTAAACACACTGATTCACATATATATTACACACTTCACTTAAAGGGTAAAAATACAGTTTAAAAAGCAGCACACGGTTCGGTACGGAAGTTCCATGCAAATACGCGCCCGTCGCAAAATAGTAAAACAATAGCACGTTTCCACTACACTTGTTACTCAGCGGTCACTAAATACCGTTTTATCAATTGAAAGTAAACTCTGCCAAAATTATACTATTTCATTTACTCAAGTAGAGTGAAATATTGCGACTGCACAATTTAAAGTATCAATGAGAACCAGTTGCTATTACTGGAATAACACCACGTTAATCACGATCACCAGTCACAGAGTTAATGCATCCGCACCGTTCAAACTTTTACTACATAGTTACAGAGTTGGTGCATCCGCACTGTTCAAATTTTTACCACGGAATCACAGAATTAGTGCATCCGCACTGTTCAAATCTTTGCTACGGACTGACGCTCTCCAGAGCTAAGGGTTATTGAGGAGGCTTCGGTGACGCCAATAATGCTGGGGTTCCCGGGTGTCTGAACCAACCACCAATCAGAGAGTTCGTCATATATGATGACACAATACTTATTGTGATATATTTACAAAACACAGCTCAAACACTAGCAAATCTCTTCCACCAATTTTTATAATACATTTCCAAATATATCTGACTTCTGAAACTGTGGAAAACCGATTACCTACAGAAACTGACATTATCCACAGAGCACGTTGGTCATCCTGGAATTAATATTTGGCGCGGTGTAGCTTCCAAGTTTGCCAAATCCTTAAGTTCCCATTGGCAGAAATATCTTGCTTGGTCAGCATCTAATACACGTGTCGATCCTTGCCATCGCTTGGGTACGCTATCCTTTCTCACGGTCATACGGAAATATGAAGCAATATCCAGCGACTTACTGTCTTGCTCAACATCCGTTATCAACTATCTTGGGATACGATGCTTTAACATGTTAGACTGTAACTTTATGAATAAATTTCACATATTTGGTCAAATAATATTCCAATTATTATTATGGGCGGGCGGGCAGGATACGGCTCATCGTACCACCCGGTACAGACCTCCTCCCCCCAAAGGTCCCTCCAAGGGGTAACACAGAAGAACATAAACTTTTATTTCAACATAAGGTCCAAGCTATGATGTTGATATGGAAGTTAATTGCAGAAGTATTTACCAACAAATTTTCTTAAATTGATTGGATCCAGTTTCAAATTTCTTGTAGTAACTTTTGAAGTAATGTCTTTATGTTTGTAGAAGTTGAATTCAGAAGGAAACTTTTAGTTTGTAAAGTTGAGGAAAATTTTCTAAGTCCACCAGATATTGCAGTAAAATAAAAAAAAAGGTAGTAATTGTTGAACTGGAATGTCCATATAGCTGGATATGTACTTTAAACGTTGATAAGTTTGACGGCCAGACCAGCCGCCGCTGCTTGAGTTCAGAGGAGGCCGCTCGGACCCCTCAAGTACCCTGAGATACCGCTCGCCCGCACTATGAGAGGAGTAGTGGAGTTGAAGCACGCCGCGCCCGCGGCGAACATGCAGGTCGCGGGCCAGTTACAGGTTGTGCGCCGCACATCAGCCTTGGCCGGGAGGAGGACTCCGGCTCGCCGTACACAGGTTGGCCTCACTGGAGAAGGGTGGGCCCTTACCCTGCCTCAGGAGCGGTACGGCGCCGCGCTGCTGCGGGGGCACTGGAACATTAAAGCTCGGCGGCAGAATTTTGTTTGACCAGAATGATTTTTTTGAGGACACATTCATTGTGGCGAGGTTGAGGGGTCAGCGGCGTGGAGAAATTTATTTAACTTGAAAGCCACTGTGTGTTATGTTAGCAGGAGACGGGAGCGTGGTAATGGCCCCGGTAAGGACAAAATGGCAGTTTAACTGATCGGGGGAGGTTTACAATAAATAATTACACACAAAGGAAACAGATTCCAAGGGCAGAAGGCCTTAAAAGTGAAACCCCTCAAACAAAATATAACCTTCATATTTCTTTCAAAATTATATGAAGCAAGTTAGCACTGAAATTATACCGGTTTCACCTGCGACAGGTGAACCCTAAATATCCTCTCGGTGGCTGGATTGCTTAATAATAATGTGACCGGCGTAAGAAAATCGAGAATTATACACGGCCCATGAAATCTGGGGGCAAGCTTGCCCGCGGGAACAAAATTTTTGACCATCACCTGGTCACCTATCTTCAAATTGGTGGGTCTCCGTCCACAATCATATATTTCCCTAACCTTTTCATGAGACACCTTAAGATTGGCTTTAGCCTTCTTCCAAAGATCTTTAATATTATCTGGATCTATTGTCTCGGGTAGAATGTCACTCAGAGACCAGAGGTTAGAGAGCGGCGTGTTGGGAACGAACTTGAACATCAAAGAAGCTGGAGTAATCTTATGAGACTCATGAACCGCCGAATTCAAAGCAAAAGCTAACCAATGCAGGGACGTGTCCCACCTAGAATGATCTTCATGATGATAGGCAATAAGCGCGGACCTGAGATTACGATTAACCCGTTCAGCCAGAGATGGTTGAGGGTAATAAGCAGAAGTTGTCACATGAGAGATGGACAGGTCAAAGCAGAATTTACGAAATAAATTAGATGTAAAAGCCTTAGCATTATCCGACACAATATATTGACACGGACCAAAAGAAGCAAAGATTGAATTCAGACAAGTAATGGTGGACTGAGCGGTAGACAGCTTAGTCGGAAATAACCAGGAAAATCTTGTAAAACCATCTACACATACAAAGATGAACTTGTTGGCATTTCCCTTTGACTGGGGGAAGGGTCCTACATAATCAATATACAGGCGTTCCATGGGGCGCGAGGCCTGATGAGAAGACAAAAGGCCTACCTTGGTGGACATAGTGGGTTTACTAAGCAAACAAGATTTACAAGCCTTTACTAGTTCACGGATTTCACCGTCCATACCCTTCCAGATGAACCTTTTACGAATCTTTTCACTAGTTTTAAAGATTCCAAGATGCCCCCTAATGGGGTCTCAAGATAGTACTTGAAGATCATAGGTACAAGAACAGCTGGAACGACAACCTTCATCATCTTATCATGCCTCGACGGGCAACATAGAACACCATTCCTCAGTACATAAGGGACAACATGTTCCCCAGAAGAAAGGGTTTCCATTATCGGAGCCAGCGTCGGATCTTCACGTTGATATTTCTCAATGTCCTTAAAGAGCATGGGAGCATCTGTTAAGATGGCATTAACCTCAGATAGTATGGACTCGGGAGGTGATGAACTATCGACCGGTTCATGGGTCTCGACGTCGCTGGAAAACATATGGCTGAGTCCGTCTGCAACGACATTTTCAGTGCCTCTGATATGCCTAACCTCAAATTGGAAGGCAGAAATTCGGATGGCCCAACGGGCTATACGACCAGTACGACGCGGCCTACCTAGGACCCAGCTTAAGGCTTGATTATCTGTCTCCAGGTCGAATTTGACATGTTCCAGATAGAAACGGAACTTTTCTAAGGCAAATAAGACTGCCAAACCTTCGAGCTCATAGATGGAATACTTGGCTTCTTGAGCCGATAGAGTCCTAGATGCATAGGCGATGGGTCGCCTCCCTAGTTCAGTCTCTTGAAGGACTGCAGCTATCGCCGACGACGACGCGTCGGTTTGGACGATAAATTTCTTTGAGAAATCAGGCATAGCAAGGACAGGGGCATTACAGATAGCTAATTTAAGATCTTCAAAAGCGGCTTGTTGAGAAGGTCCCCACTCGAATTTGATGCCTTTCCTACGAAGACGGTTCAAGGGCGCCGCTCTATTAGCGAAGTTAGGAATAAATTTCCTGAAGAAATTCACCATACCAATGAACCTGGCGATACCTTTGATGTCCTTAGGAGGTTTAAAATCACGGATGGCCTGTGTTCTAGAATGATCGACTGCAACACCATCAGGTGACACAATATGCCCTAGGAATGACATGGAGGGCTTAGCAAAGGCAACCTTGGACAACTTAACAGTTAACCCAGCCTTACGAAGGCGATTGAGAACTTCTCGCAGATGATCTAGATGTTCTTCAAAGGTCTCCGAAAATACGACGACATCAACCAGGTAGTGATACAAGTACTCAAATTTGATGTCGGAGAAGACCCTATCTAGCAGTCTAGTGAGTACAGCTGCTCCCGTGGGGAGCCCGAAAGGCACGCGGTTGTATTCATACAAATTCCAATCCGTGGCAAACGCTGTAAGGTGTTTAGACACTTCGGCAAGGGGAATTTGATTGTAGGCCTGATTCAGGTCCAAGATGGTGAAGAATTTAGCTTTACGAAACCACGAAAAGCAAGAATGAAGGTCAGGAAGGGGCACAGATTGTAACACCACCTTCCGATTAAGAACCCTATAATCAATGACAGGCCTGAAGCCACCTTGGGGTTTCGGGACTAGAAAAATAGGCGAAGAATACGCCGACTTAGAGGGCCTAATAATACCATCCTTCAACATCTGATCGATGATTTCTTTCAGAGCCTTCATTTTAGGTGGAGATAGCCTATAAGGTGGAAAACGGACCGGAATCGAATCCGTGACCTCAATTTTGTATTCAATAAGATCAGTAACACCAAGAGTATCAGAGAACACCTCTGGAAACGACTGACACAATTTACGAATACTATCAGCCTGCTCCTCAGGTAGATGTCTAAGGTCTAATAACATCTCATCCTGGGTCGGCGAAATAGAGGAACATGATACAGAATTACACTTTAACAATGGGATTTTACAATTGGAAGCAAATTTGAATGTGCACGACTTACTCTGAAGATCGAGCACAAGACCAGTGTGAGAAATGAAGTCAGCTCCCAATATAATGGGGCAAGACAAGTGCTTAGCCACAAACATTTGATTTTCCATGTAAATTTAAAAATACGAATTTTGACATGTAAAGAACCTAGAATTTCTAATGGAGATGAATTAGCCGAAACATATTGGATCGCAGACAAACAATAGTCAGGAAGCTTACAAACAGATTAACTCAATTTTGAGAAAAGGTACGGATGCGGGGGTATCCGCCGCAATCCTAAGACATTCTTTGGGGCATTCAAAAGATGAATTTGAGGACTGAATTTTCCCTGAATTTTCGACCTGTTTACCAGGGACTGAGCCTCGGGAAGATGGATTAGTCGACTCAGCCGAAGCCACTAGTCACTTTTTATTATTGGCATTGGTGGAATTTGCGCCAGAAGTTGAGCAGAAGGGGGTGCTATTCGAATTTGGGCAATTCTTGGCGATATGTGAGAAAGCCCCACATTTAAAACAACCTTGTGATGAACCAGCTCCATTATTTGCCCTACTAGATTTGACCAAAGGACATTTATTGCGAAGATGGTCAGGCGACCCGCAAGCATAACATTTACGGGGTGTGACTGGTCGGCGAGGTGGAGGCCGAGGATTACTAAAAGAAGGAGGGGGTTCTTTCGCTACACGCAAGGAATCGGCGTATCTAACTCCTTCCGCTGAGACGGCCAATGCTTCAAGTTCAGAGAAGGTTTGCGGGCACGCCGCGAAACACAAATTGTACTATAGGATGGAGAAATGCCTTCCACAATAGCCTGTACAATCTGATCTTCAGGGAAGTGAAGAGCAAACACCCTCGTATAGATCTTAATATCTTGGATGAAATCTGCCAAGTTTTCATCCAACCGTTGTACACGATAATAGTACTTCTGAATAAGTGAGGACCTTGCCCTAGCCGGGATGATAGATGATTGCTCGGCAATGGCTCTTACTATTTTGTCTGAGAGAATACCAATTGCATAGGGATAGATGATTTGCAAAATCTGACATGGAGAAAGAGAAAAAACAAGGGCATGATCCTGAAATTCAACTAAAAACCTTAAGAATGAAATAACTTCACTGGTAGTGTTAACAGAAAACTTAGAGATACCTCTGAGCAACATTGCTAATGGATGAGGCAAGCTGCTGAACCCAGGTGACATAGTAGGTAAAGGTTTAAGTGGCAAAGATGTTAATTCAGAACGTACATTATTCAACGAGGTACGGCGTTCAGACTCGTTGTCCAATGGGGCAGAGGTTGTTTGAGCTGCAACGGTTTTCCTATTGACTTCTCCCTTAGGAGGCTCTTCCTCGCTACCTACATTCACCGTGGTGGGTTGATCAGTTTTGGGAGGAACTTCCCCAGTTAACAATTGGGTAACCTTACTGGATAATTCAGAAAGATTTTCAAGAACCATACTAGCTTCCTTCCTCTGAACGTCATTCAACTTCAGAGACAACAGATCGTTAACTCTATTAGAAAAATGAAATAACCTGGCTTGCACACGTTTAATTTGATTAGGAGAAGGATCATTCTCTTCAAAAAAACTAACTACAGATGCTAGCTCAGTAGTATTGTCAGTGATCGTGGAAAGAGAGTCGTCAATTTCTTTCTCTCCCAAAGTGGGGATGGAAATGGGCAAATCAAGGGACTCTCTAAGCTTATTTGTGTCTACCGCAACCGTGCCTCCAGATTGCACATTTCTAATAGTTAATTCATAGATCAACTCCTCCTTGCGCAAATAGTTAAGATGGAGAACATCGCGAGGGCCGGGCATGATGACAGAACAATTTTGAAAAAGGAAAATAAAAAATTCCAGCAACTGAGAAAATAGTTAGAGTTGTAATCAAAGCAATGTTTAGCCGTCAACAGGGGCTAAATTGAGACCCATTCAACCACGCTCTGCTACCACTTGTTCCGAGGTATCTGTGGAACAGCAGAGGTGAAAGAAGGTGCGGGGGTGAACGGGCCTCAAAATACAAAATTAAAGTTAATATAAAATTTAACAAGGTTATATTTTCTTTTCAAAATCAAGAAATAACAAGCATGGCAGGTACAGAGTAGCAAGGCAACAAAAGTACAATTACAGTATTCACAGGATTTGGGCTTCGAGCCCCGGACTCACAATTCTTGAGCAATTAGCCCAACTTTACGATATACACAATTCAACAAAGGGGCAGAAGACCCCTATCATGCCCAGGAACACTTGCTCCCAATTACACAGTAAAGCCTCCTCGAGGCGCGCAGGAAACAAAAATTTTTATTTTGGAAAGAGCAACCAGCTCTCAAAGTTCTAGCCTATCAAAGGCCACACCAAATTCCACCTTCCAGCTGTCCTCCAAGGACATAGACACAAGGGTACAAATACCCAACCTACTGAGGCCTATTAAGTGAGTAAAGGTTAATTACATGGCCTCTAAAATACCAATGTGAGAGGACGCGATCTGCACTCCTAATACATTTGTTTAAAACCTACTTGGCACTAGGCCGTTAATGCAAAGGCTAATCCCATACTAAAGAGGTGACTTTTAGAAGGAACAATTTATATTACGTTAAGGAAGAAAAAGTTGTGAAAATAAGTTCACCTCAATGCAATATGAGTGGGAGCTCGAGAGGGTTAAGCACTCTCTATCCCGATTTGTAATTTAAAAAGATAGAATAGATACCAAGTGTTTTTACATTTTAAGGGAAGTTACATGGTAAAAGGCTTCGGACCTGCCCCGAGAGTTAAACTGCTGAGCTAGCAAGAAAAGAAGTTATTAAACGGCCATTACCTTGTGGATGAACTGCTGCCCGAAGAAAGAGGCGCTTTCCGCCCCCTGCTACGTACTTTACACACTGAAAGATGTTACTGAAGTGGCCCAGAGACCCTAAAATCAGCAGTTTATATACTCTCGCGGAAAGTTCGAGGCGTTTCAGGAATGAGAACACCCTCCCACAAGAATTTTATTGGTTAACCAAGAAAACCCCTACACAAGATGAAAAAGAAACACATTATTGGTGGAATATTAATTCGAGAAATTCGGGATTGGCTAAATTCAAAACAAGGGGAAAGAAAGGATTAATATTGCCAACTTAAACCATAACAGAAAGAAATTTAACAAGGAACAAATTTTTGAAATAAAAATTTCTCCAAAAAACAGTTCTTTCACTTCGCACTAGGCTGCACCATTGTAGTTCTTCAGTAGTGTCCTCTAGAAGAGAATGTTCACACTTCTTACTACAGGCAAAACAAAAATACATCGAAAACGACCCAGTTCAGAAACTTCAAAATTTCCAAGTAGTGACATCTTCTGAGAAACTACCGGGCGAGTTGGCCGTGCGCGTAGAGGCGCGCGGCTGTGAGCTTGCATCCGGGAGATAGTAGGTTCGAATCCCACTATCGGCAGCCCTGAAAATGGTTTTCCGTGGTTTCCCAATTTCACACCAGGCAAATGCTGGGGCTGTACCTTAATTAAGGCCACGGCCGCTTCCTTCCAACTCCTAGGCCTTTCCTATCCCATCGTCGCCATAAGACCTATCTGTGTCGGTGCGACGTAAAGCCCATAGCAAAAAAAAAACCTTCTGAGAAACTTGAAAATTAACACATTAGATAAAGTTCAGACTTCCTCCAGTAGGGGAGTTTCAACTGGCGCAAAGTTTGAATTAGCGACGTGGAGCTGTACCACCCGGTACAATTATTATTATTATTATTATTATTATTATTATTATTATTATTATTATTATTATTATTATTCCCATGTTTTTCCATGACAGCTTTCGTTATTCTCATAGGTAGCCGATGTTTCAAATTCACCCTCCCTGACACCGGACCACAGCTTGTTCATATGCATAGTTCCATCCATCTATTTCATTCCCAAATTAGTCTTTACCCTAGTATTGTCAATATCCTCCAGTTATTGTTTCGCCTAGTTGTTATCGAAGTGATTGTTCCAATAATTTTACTTCTATTATTTCCAGATTAAGAATAAGAAATTATTATTATTACTGATCAGAGGTTTCCGTGGATCACAGAGGGTAAGAAGCGCTTGGGGTGAATGGGTGGACAAGGAATTAAATAGAGCAGATCTTAACACAAAACATTTTGAAATGTTATTTTCCCCTTTTTTTAGTTTAACATTCGTGAAGTAGAAAATCTGAATTAATAACAATCACATAATGAGCTCGTCAGCTGGAACAATATAGTAGACTTAGAAGTCCGAATATCAGGTACAAAACTTGAGAGAATTACAAATGTTAATTTACACAGAAACGTGCTGAATTGCTTTTGGAAGGTAAAATTTTACAAGAGCACGATTTTCTCCTATCATTTACACTACCGGGGTGTCTGCGTTCCGAATATAGTCCAGCCTCGCAGAGGCATCATTTTCATATGGTGCACAAAAGTTCCACCTGACAACCTAAAGGTTGTCTTCCATTATAGTATTTACATAAAACTGCCCCGATGTGGACTTATCTATTGATCAACAGTTATATAATTTACTGTTCCAAAGTGAACTAACACCAGAAATACTTACTGAATAAACAGTGGCATGGTTGCCCATACTAAATGGCCTTAATGACAAAAGGAAAAGGTTGGTTGTAACCGGCCACAAACAAAATGCAAGGAGGCGAATACCTGCACTCCTTCTAGAAATGGTTTAAATCGTAAGTGGGCTTATGGCCCGAAGATATGGACGCTAGTCCTATACTACATCGGTGTGACTAAATGAAAAACGTGAATGAAAAATAAGTATTAAGAAATTTAGAGGTTTACAATCTTTAGCCACCCCATGCCAAGTTGAATGTGAACCAACAGAGGGTAATCACTCTGTGTTCCCTTACATTACATATTTCCCAGTAGGGAATAGAACAGAGTCCTCTCTTCATTTAAACTAACAAATTTGGAAATTTACAATAAATGAAAGAGGTTGAAAACTTCCCCTCAAACTATCCGCAGGAGCTATCACATATTTATGAAAATTCAGCCATTACCTTCAGTCGCTGGGCCTTCCTGGCTCAGGCCGCAGCCCGGCCCCGCTGGTTCACGTCAATTCACCCTACTCACACTGGAGCAATTCAGATCATACGGGCTCTAAAGAGCCCAGATTTTGCAGTAATTTAAGGTGATGCTTCCAGAACACTTTACTGATAGGATGGATTCCTGTACACACCCCCAATTGTAATTGGCTAGCGAAAATATTTATAATTATTGAATAGGTTGTTTACTTTTGAAGAAGGAACCAGCTGAAGTGGTGAAAACTTTGATACATAAACAAAACAGTCCTGAAAACCTAAGGTTTCCCACTCGTTACCAACGTGGTAAACAAGGACTGGAAATGCTGGCCATCTGGTGGGGTCGTGGAGAGTTTCAGAATCTGCAGCTAAATGTCATCTTTATGGGCTAACCTATACAATGCTCTTAAATAGGAAATAACACATATCCATTGATTTTCATCTGATAAACTCATGAAAACTTTATAAGGAAGGGAAATTTTTCAAAAAATGAATCGTTGTAAATCACGTAATACTTATTCCGTACCTGTCAGTATATAATGTTCTGAAAAATCTTTTGAATTTTCAAGTTCCAGTCTCTCCATTATTGTAGCTACTGTATATTTTTAAATTTATTCCTGTGTAGAAGTTTTAGACAACCCATTGATCTAATTAAACTGTAACCATTAGGTGCTTATCTATGCCATAAAAGAGATATTTTCAAAGAAGTCTCGCCAACTTTTAATGTGTTTCTTTCCGTACGGTCTAGCTGCACTAAAAGAAATAGTTCATTTTAATCGCCATTACTGGCTTTTTGCTTTTGACAATTTCATTTACTTTCTTGTCTACTTTTGTTGTTTATGCCTTCTTCTATGGTTTTAATTCGTACAGTTTATGTCCAAACTTTTTAATCGATTTCCTCAACAAGATAGATTTACTTCTGTTTCTATTGTATTTAGCTTTCGGTATGCTTTTGGAGTTGGGTACTAGAATTGCTGCTTTTGTCAAAGGGGGTTGAAGAGTTTCTTCGTAGGTGATTCTGTCACTGATTGAATTCTTTCTGGTTTTGATTAATATTATCCGGGGAAGGATCACTTCCATTTTGGCACATATTTTTTATGATGGGGTAACCACTATATACGGAAGGTATTATATCTTGAAGGAGCTTCTTCTTTGTGAAGCTAAAACTAAAATCATACATACACACATTATCATTATCATTATAGACCATTATGCCTTTCAGCGTTCAGTCTGCAAGCCTCTGTGAATTTACTAAACGTCGCCACAATCCTCTATTTGCAACTAGTGCTGTGGCCTCATTTAGTTCTATACTTCTTATCTTTAAATCGCTAGAAACTGAGTCTAACCATCGTCATCTTGGTCTCCCTCTACTTCTCTTACCCTCCATAACAGAGTCCATTATTCTCCTAAGTAACCTATACTCCTCCATTCGCCTCACATGACCCTACCACCGAAGCCTGTTTATGCGTACAGCTTCATCCATCGAGCTCATTCCTAAATTAGCCTTTATCTCCTCATTCCGAGTACCCTCCTGCCATTGTTCACACCTGTTCGTACCACCAAACATTCTCGCTACTTTCATGTCTGTTACTTCTAACTTATGAATAAGATATCCTGAGTCCACCCAGCTTTCGCTCCCGTAAACTGAAGGGTGGTTGGTAAATGTGGGGAAGATATGTAAGCTAATGGGAATGGGAAGCGTTTGCTGGACTTCTGTGCTAGTATGGGTTTAGCAGTTACGAATACATTCCTCAAGCATAAGGCTATTCACCGCTACACATGGGAGGCTAAGGGTACCAGAATCTTAATAGACTACATCTTAACCGACTTCGAATTCAGGAAATCTGTTAGGAATGTACGAGTTTTCCGGGGATTTTGCGATGATACAGACAACTATTTGATTTGTAGTGAACTAAATATCTCTAGGCCTAGGGTAGAGAAAGTGAAATCTGTCTGCAAACGAATAAGGGTAGAAAACCTAAGGACGATGAAATTAGACAGAAGTACATGGATATGATTAGTGAGAAGTTTCGAATAGCAAACACTAAGCAGGTTCAGGATATAGAAGGGGAATGGGTGGCATACAGGAATGCTGTAGTAAAAACAGCAAAGAAATGCCTAGGAACAACTGTGTGTAAAGATGGGAAAAGGCGAACATCTTGGTGGAATGATGAAGTGAGAGCAGCCTGTAAACGTAAAAAGAAGGCTTATCAGAAACGGCTCCAAACAAGGGCCGAGGCAGACAGGGATTTGTACGTAGATGAAAGAAACAGAGTGAAACAAATAGTTGTTGAATCCAAAAAGAAGTCGTGGGAAGATTTTGATAATAACCTGGAAAGTCTAGGTCAAGCAGCAGGCAAACCTTTCTGGACAGTAATAAAGAATCTTGGGAGGGGAGGGAAAAAAGGAAATGAACAGTGTTTTGAGTAATTCAGGTGAACTCATAATAGATCCCAGGGAATCACTGGAGAGGTGGAGGGATTATTTTGAACATCTTCTCAACTTAAAACGAAATATTCCTGGCGGTTTTGCGAACAGCCAAGCTCGTGGGGAGAAGGTAAATAATGTTGGTGAAATTACGCTTGAGGAAGTGGAAAGCATGGTAAATAAACTTCATTGTCATAAAGCAGCAGGAATAGATGAAATTAGACCTAAAATGGTGAAGTATAATGGGAAGGCAGGGATGAAATGGCTTCATCGAGTAGTAAGATTAGCGTGGAGTGTTGGTAAGGTACCTTCAGATTTGGCAAAAGCAGTAATTGCACATATCTATAAGCAAGGGAACAGGAAGGATTGCAACAACTATCGAGGTATCTCATTGATTAGTATACCAGGCAAAGTATTCACTGATATCTTGGAAGGGAGGGTGCGATCAGTAATTGAGAGGAAGTTGGATGAAAACCAGTGTGGTTTCAGACCACAGAGGGGCTGTCAGAATAAGATTTTCAGTATGCGCTAGGTAATTAAAAATGCTACGAGAAGAATAGACAGTTGTGTTTATGTTTCGTAGATATAGAGAAAGCGTATGACAGGGTACCGAGGGAAAAGATGTTTGCCATACTGGGGGACTATGGAATTAAAGATAGATTATTAAAATCAATCAAAGGCAACTGGGCTTCAATGAGAATTGTTGGTAGAATGAGTTCTTGGTTCAGGGTACTTACAGGGGTTAGTCAAGGCTGTAATCTTTCACCTTTGCTGTTCGCATTTTACATTATTCATCTGCTGAAAGGTATAAAATGGCAGGGAGGGATTCAGTTAGGTGGAAATGTAATAAGCTGTCTGGCCTATGCTGACGACTTGGTCTTAATGGCAGATTGTGCCGAAAGCCTGCAGTCTAATATCTTGGAACAAAGTCATAATCGAGAAAATAAAAAGCCTAGTATTTTCGCCTTATGTCGAAACGGCAGTTTTCCACTTCACTACTAGGGTTGGATCAGTAAGAAGCAAAGGGAGTGCCTCATTTTTATCTTTCTTTGCGCTGTTTGAAGTACATATTGGAACAAAGCAACATACGATTTTAACGCTTTACTCACATTCTCTGTGCACGAAATGTACATTACCGTACATGACTTGGCTCTACAAGAATATCACAGTATTGGCAGTTAACACCACTCTATTCGTCGCTGCCATAAAGAAACAAACGGTAGTGTTGGTATTTTGTTACAGAAGTAGGCGAAGAAGCATCCTATACAATACTGCTATTATTAAACCTTTTCGTTTTGTACCCTGATGGAGTAAGGCGGGCCTCCTAGAAGGTTAAGCACTTTCTCAGGCCAAGGAGATTTGAAGTTGTGATTTGAGGTGCGGAAGTGAGGGCTAGGTGCTCGTGACCAATGGAAAGGTACGTCCTGGCCCTTGCGTTACTGCAGGGGAATGGAAAACCACGGAAAGCCATTCTCAGGACAGCCAATAGTTGGAACCAGACCCTCCGCCTCCCGAATGCAGAGTTCCAAGTCTAGAAAAACAAGCCGCTGTCGAGCCGAAGGTCACTCTCCTCAGTCAATGTAAATTATATGAATAAACTACAAAATAACCAAGCGGATCGAAACTGATTTATAGACGGAAAAAGACGAAACATTTTTGAAGTTGTAATAATGAAGGAAAAGCGATAACAAGATGTATCTATAAGGATTCTATAATTCGTACAGCTATAGCATGCTAAAAAATACCAATAAAATCATTACTAAACTGCAAACATATCACACACGTAGCGCGAATCTTATAGCAAGTTACGGCTCTAGTACCCTTACAACAGCCCATAACCCTGACATCTACCGGTATGACTGCAAATCTCAAGTCTCCCACCACGGCCGACTGGATCTCACGCTGCGCTCCTTATACCGGCCTTGAGCCTTGACAATCGTTGTGAAGCCCAACATACCGGGCGAGTTGCCCGTGCGCGTAGAGGCGCGCGGCTGTGAGCTTGCATCCGGGAGATAGTAGGTTCGAATCCCACTATCGGCAGCCCTGAGGATGGTTTTCCGTGGTTTCCCATTTTCACACCAGACAAATGCTGCGGCTGTACCTTAGTTAAGGCCACGGCCGCTTCCTTCCAACTCCTAGGCCTTTCCCATCCCATCGTCGCCATAAGACCTATCTGTGTCGGTGCGACGTAAAGCCCCTAGCAAAAAAAAAAAATAGCCCAACATAAAGATGTAACACGGCCGACTGGATCCCTCGCTGCGCTCTTTATACCGGCCTTGACAATCGCTTGTGAAGCCCAGCATAAAGCTGTAACACTGCCTGCTCGATATGCACCCGATGGCTGCTTATACTGCCTATTCATTCCATACTGAAACGTGTAACACGACTTGCGAAGAATCCGCCGCTAGATGGCTGCACCAAAACCCTCTAGTTATCGCGGGAGTACAGGTAGACAAGCACATAAGCGAAGTTCAAACTCTGAAAATAAAGTAGAAAAAAGAAAGAGTTTTACTTATAAAGAGATTTATAGCTTCAGGGCTTCTCGAAGAAGGAGGTTTCGACGGACAAGAAAACCTGGAAACTTCGTCTGTATTATACTTTCCTACATTACTGAGCGAAGGTTTCACATTTTAACTTTAAATGACTCGAAAAGTTCTTACAGTAGGGTAGAGCAACCTCAACAAATTCATATAGCCGCATAATTAGGACAGAAAATCGCGCCTGGAGATACCGTAGGCGTGTCCAAGTAACTGATCATTAGGGATGCACTAACCGAGGTGTAAAGTTTATTCAAGCACGAACTGCATTCAGTTTCTTCTTGGAACACGCACCAAATAACCACATACACTAGTGCCTGCGAAGCTGTTACCAATGTGGCGCACACTGATTCATGGGGCTCACGAAGATCTTTCAGTAAGTCAAATACCACTGATTCTGTTTAGTCAAATCTGGAAGGAGATAATT
This sequence comes from Anabrus simplex, assembly GCF_040414725.1. Classification (NCBI taxonomy): domain Eukaryota; kingdom Metazoa; phylum Arthropoda; class Insecta; order Orthoptera; family Tettigoniidae; genus Anabrus; species Anabrus simplex. The sequence goes on from NC_090265.1 coordinate 117,384,009, forward strand.
GAGGCAGAAAATTGCGAAATTTGCTTCTGCATAACGCTAGCACCGTCGGTGAACATAACAATCCCGGATTTCAGAATTACCTTTACAGAATTCTGAACAGCCCGTGAGTCAGTCATGTCGCTGCTCCCTCTTCCATTCTTAATAGCCCTAAACATGGTTTCAAATGGATCTCCTGAAAGGCCTGTGTCAGCACATTAAAAATAATCATTTGTAGAAGATGAACAATGAACACCTGTAGGTTTGCGGGTACAAATTGTGTCACTCACATGCGGATTTTTTCCGGTTTTACGGCCGGGTGCCATTCCTGTCGCCAATCTTAACTTATGTGAAGGGATTTAATAACTATTGCGTGTTTCTGCCATGATTGGTAGTGTGGGGTTTTGTCCGTATTTGAAGAGAAGTGTGTTGGGACAGACACAAACACCCATTCCCCGAGCCAGGAGAATTAATCAGACGCGATTAAAATCTCTGTTCCGGACGGCAATCGAACCCGAGACCCTCTGAACCAAAGACATCAAGGCCGACCATTCAGCCAACGAGTCGGACAGTGATAATAATAGCTTGATGTGTTTCTTTGGCAAGTCTTTTTTTTTTTTTTTTTTTTTTTTTTTTTTTTTTTTTTTTTTTTTACACTTCTTGTATTTCTTCAACATATTGGCAGAAACTGTCGCATGAAACTGCATGGATGCACCACACATGACTTAATTCTCCGCCACCAAATTTTTGGGACCATGGAGTATTTATTCTATGCTTGTCTGTCACAAGACGAATGACATAGAATCCAGCCTTCAAAACCTGCTGAACCAGAGGGAAAATGCATTTCCTTGTAATGCCTTCACCATGAAGTAGGCAAGCAGAATCGTAAACATTTTTGTCAATCCATGAATTGCAAAGCACATCATTTCGTTGGCGAGTTGATGGTTTATTCCAATTTCTTATCTATAGACTTCCTCTGCTTCGACAAGTCCATATAATCTGTCCTCTTCTTTATTATAGAGCAGCCGCTCTTTAATTATAACTTCCTCGCAAATAAGAGAGCAAACTTTCTTCAGATCATTCAAGTTAGTGGCTTCTGCTTGCAATCCTTATTTTATTAGCGGTGAAATACCTGCTCCAAACTTCATCGCTCCCGGATACTTATCTAATGGACTACGTGAAAGTGACTATATTAATTTTAATTTCTACCCATATTCATAATATTTCGGAGAAGCAATCCGGCAATAAATACAATGTGTATAATATACCATTTACACCGAAAAGCAATGCAATACTAGCCTACTTTGTCATTCCGACAGGTTGGGGCCGTTTGGTTCTGCCGTCTACCGGGGGTATTTGTAAGGACACTATTTCATTTTGTGCCATCTTAAAATGTTGTAACGAGAAGGCAGTATAAGCAGCCATTGGATGCAGATTGAGCAGACAGTGAGCTGTAATTGGAAAGTTTCATCATAATGCCGCTGGAGCGCTGGCTTCCTAGTCACCGACAGGAAGCTGTATACAGCAAATGACCGCACTTCCAGTTTTATTTATATTGTTTTGCTCTCGTAAATGTTGTCAGTGAGTTCACAATGAGGTGTTTATTGGCTTAATATCGAGAGCTGACAGTTATGCGCTAATCACTTTATTTTTTTATTGTGTAGTGTGGTGATTTGATTTTTTTAAACTTAGTTTACAAATCTTGGAATATGTGATATTATTGTGCGCCTTCTTGTACTTCGAACATAAATTTTTTGCAAACAAGAACATATGTAATGAGTGGCTCTAAGTGATTTCTCGCCGTAAATTCTTACTAAACAAAAATTTTAATTTATGCGCTAATTCTTTTTTTAAATTCTGTAGTGATTTACTTTTCTTTAACTGTGTTTGGAAATATTCGAATATGTATTGCCGTGTTCCTTTTTCCACTTTGAACAGGAAAAAGAGCAAAGGGACACTTTGATTTCACGAATTCTCTGTAGACCAGGACACAACTTCGGAAGAGCTCAAAGCATTTATCACTTTCTTCAGAGTTTTCCGTTTCTATTTACGGTATTTATATCTCCTTTCTTTCTTTTTAAATGTGTTAACCCGTCCAGGGTTGGTTTCGCCCACCGACTCAGCTAGGAATCCCACATATACCACCTCAAGGGCAGTGCCCTGGTGCGTAAGACTTCGGGTAGGGGGATACAACTGGGGAGGATGACCAGTACCTCGCCCTGGCGGCCTCACCTGCTGTGCTGAACAGAGACCTTTCCGGGGGATTGGAAGGTTGGAAGGGATAAACAAGGAAGAGGGAAGGAAGCGGCCGTGTCCTTAAGTTAGGTACCATCCCCGCATTTGCCTGGAGGAGAAGTGGGAAACTATGGAAAAACCACTTCGAGGATAACTGAGGTGGGAATCGATAAACCCTCTACACAGTTGACCTTCCAAGGCTGAGTGGATCCCGTTCTAGCCCTCGTACCACTTTCCAAATTTCGTGGTAGAGCAGGGAATCGAGCACGGGCCTCCGGGGGTGGCAGCTTATCACGCTAATCTGGTATTTATTACCCCTACATTTTCTTTCAGTGAGTAATCCTTTAGGCGGAGTCATTTTGCCACATGACAGCGACACAATGCATTTTTATCCAAGATGAAGTTTAACATTTTTTTAAACTGACAAGTAGAAACCATTACTGCTATGGCGGTAAGGCCAACGTATGAAGTGTTACCTGTGCAATGAACAGTTTACATTGTATTTACTTAAAATACTTTTCTCTTACTGAATTTGTATTAAAAATTCTTCTTTTCTTGCAATTTGTTTTACGCCGCACTGACACAGATAGGTCTTATGGCGACGGTGAGAGAGGAGTGGGAAGGAATCGGCCGTGGCCTTAATGGAGATGCAGCCTGATGTGAAAATGGGAAACCACGGGAAACAATTTTCGGGGCTGGCGACAGTGGGGTTCGAACCCACTATCTCGCAGATGCTAGCTCACAGCTGCGAGCCCCTAACCGCACGGACAACTCGCCCAGTATTTAAAATTCTAGTTCAACGTATGAAGGAAATGTAATCTGAAACTATATATATTGAAATTAAAATTGAAGTATGTTTGAGTCAAAATGTTTATGTTATCCATACACCGAATATAGAAAAAAGTAGGACTTTTATGTTTTGTCCAGCCCGCTTCCTGACAGCAGCATTAACATCAGAAGACAAAAGTGTTGTTGGAAATTCTGCTATGTATCTAAATGCTATGGATAATAAAAGTGATTACTATTATTCCTCACAGTTAAGGAACGTCAGTTGGACTACTCCATCTCTCTGGAGTTTCATTTCAGGGCGTTATTTTTTTTAAATATCAACGAAAGTAGCCTTTAGGATTAATCATTTTAACAGTATTAGTCAATGTAACATACTCCTTCTTTCCATAAATTAAGATAAATCGTCAATCATAGTCAATAACAGAACGTCAGCTGGACTACTCCAGCTGTCCGCAGTTTCATTTCACGACATTATTTTGACAAATATTAACGAAAGTAACCTTTAGGATTAATCATTTTAATAGCGTGAACCTATGCAACATTCTCTACACCTAAATCGGCAAAGTCAACATCCTTTCCATAAAGAAGTATGCATTTCTACCGCAAATAAATAGGCTGCAAGCGCCACTTGTCGAGATGAGTAACTTCTCCGATTACAGTGCGTGGACCCGATTGTCAAGGCCGGTAAGGAGCTAGCTAGAGCGACGCATCAAGTCGGCCGTGCTGGCGGAAAATCGCCCGTTCTTCCAGGCCTTGTATATTGCGTAGGCAACGGCCAACAGCAAAAATAAACATTGCTTTATAAAATAATTAGAGTTCGTCCCTCTAGAGAGAGCAATTAAAGCGATGATAGAGACATCTAACAGTTGAATACCAAAGTATCTTGTAGTAAACTAGTTCAAGTTTATTTACATAGATGGAGCGCAGTTTATCTAGCCGTGGGTAGGTGTACCCCGGTACAATTATTATTATTATTATTATTATTATTTTTATTATTATTATATTATTATTATTATTATTATTATTATTATTATTATTATTATTATTACGTTTAGTATGATATAGGTACATTTAAGCATAAGACCTGCAGGGTCTGTGTGATAGGCCTTTTTAATTGCAGATGTTCAATTGATAATACAGAATGTATTAGTACTACAGTATACCAACAAAAAGAAAATCAAAGATGCTGCTCTTCGTGTTATGTTACGAACGGTGGTGAAGTCCAATTGGCGTAGAATATTTTATTTTCTAGAAAAAAGGTTACTTCATTGGCGAAAACGAAAACATTCTCCACTTATGGTTTCTTTATGATACTTCTCCCACCTATAAGTTTCTAGTTATAAAGTATATAACAAAAATTGGTCTAACCTTGTAAATAACGAATTTAATAGCTTTTCCGTGTCTTGGTGCTCCAGATATATTTTTAAAAAATTGTGGAAAAGTAGTAACACTCCTGTTTGGTGACAACAGTCAGTGTAGATAATAGGGATGGCAAAAAAAATGTAAATACCGATATATTGATATTGCGATATATTGAAAACTTATTTTCAATATTTATTGCACATAATATATCGGTATATTCAAACGATATCGTTAATGATAACCTAAGAGTCCAAGACCAACAACAATATCATCATACCTCAATGCATAAATATCAATATTGGTATTCTGCCTGTGCACGCGACTGGTTGGTTTAGTTTATCTTGCTACTGGAATCCGCGGTTTAATTCTCCATCAACGGCTGCTAATTTCAGATGAGCACCAGCCTGCACGGTACTAGGGTTATACTTCTGAAACACAAATTTTCATTGACCCTCAGCCACAAGATATACTTATGTCAACAGGCGCCAGCAGTCGAGGCATAGACCCTGAATAATTAGCTTTTTGAAAGAACTAAGTACACCTGTGAAAGAGAGTGAAAAAATAGTGTCAGTAATGCTTGATGAAGTCCGTATAATCCTCGTAAATTAGTACGAATGGCCGAAAGTAGTTAAGAATATGATGCAGAATGTACCGTGCAAGTATTTATGGCTTTATCATTGCATTCTGGGAATAAAGATATCATTGGTCTTTTTTTCTGGTGAATAATAATAACTCAGACACTTAAAGTGTCAGAATTCATGGTTGAATTAGGTTTTGATGTTTTGTACTTTACTGCTGATACCATTTTACAGAAAAGATTTTGGTCATTATATTTGATTCCCTTAATTATCTTGTTTTTCTTGGAACTATCGTGGTCCCCGTTTAATAGAACTTCAATATGATTTCAAATCCTTGTATTATGAAAAAGAAATGATATCGAGATATATCGATATTTTGTTTTGATAGTAGGATAATATCGGCATGTAGATATCGAAGGAAATATCGATATTTTAGTACGGTATATCGGAACGTCGCTAGATGTTTTCGTTACCTACGAGATACGTAAAGGCCTCTGCATGCACGGTCTCTTCAAGTACTAAATTTACAGAGTAGCAGCAGTTCAAATAGCGGCGCTGGATGTCAGGTTTTCCATCTATTCCTCAGCACGATTCCAATTGGCATTACGAGAATAACTTGCAGATAAAAGCACATTACAAATATAAAACATTGCGTTTTGAGTAGGAAAGTGATATTTCTATGACGTTTAATGAAGAAAAATAAATGTATCACCCAGTAATTCAAGATGAGGTCATACGAACCAGGTAGTATCATTGCAACCGGAAAGTTCACGTCCTAATAAAAATGAAAATACTCCGTAGCATATTTTAAAACACTGCAGTATTCACATAGCGTACGTCGATGAATGCAGAGTGGGTCTCGGTCCGCAAGTGGCCACGGCTGGCCCGTGGTCCTACAGCTCTGCATTCCGACCGGCCAACCGAACAGAGGAGGGGTGGCCACGGCTCTACCGTGGCTCTTCACCTCTGTATTCGGAGGACGGGACAGGGCTGGACCTCACGGCTGGTCCCCACTGTCGACTGTCCTGAGAATGGTTTTCCGTGGTTTTCCATTCTCCTGCACTAAGGCGAATGCCGGAACAATTCCTAGTATAGGCCACGGCCACCAAACCCCTCACCTCCGAGCATGTCCTTCAACGTGACAAATATCCCGGCCTGAGAGACGGCGTCACCGTCTAAGAGGCCCGCTGCCTCCTTCAGGTGAGGAATGAGAACATTTTAGTAGTAGTACATAGGCTAGTCTTGCCGTGCAAATATGATGGATACCCTGAAAAAAGTGTTGGCATTGATTGCGGCTAGTTTTAGTAGAAATGCTAAAGCATGTGCTTTCAAAATATTTACTACATACTACAGACTTCGAGGAAGGTTGCCACATGTTATTCTTCTCGTCACCCCGACATGACATAATTTTGACCCATTTGTCTCGTAGTTCTACATTTGCTCGTGGAAAGAAATGCCACTACCTTTCTGAAGTTTACTTTGGCAGAATGGTACACAGCAATAAACCATTGTTTATCACGCGCATTAAACATCCTGTGAATATAATGTTTACAAAAAAAAAAAACCTCTCTCGGCTCTTGCATATTTATCAATAACACAAAACATTTTCTTTTAATGTAAATCCTCAGCTTGTTTAGTCATTTGACCGGGTCAGGAATGGAACGAATAAGACCTCATCTAGCAGCGAGGATGGGAACTGTGTCGGCTGCCGAAGCCTGTCGCACTTCTTGGGGCAATGATTAATGGCTGACAGATGAAATGAAATGATAGTGGAGAGTGTTGCTGGAATGAAAGATGACAGGGAAAACCGGAGTACCTGGAGAATAACCTGTCCTGCCTCCGCTTTGTCCAGCACAAATCTCACATCGAGTGACCGGGATTTGAACCACGAAACCCAGCGGTGAGGGGTCGGCGCGCTGCCACAGAGTCACGGAGGCTTCTGTTTTCTTAATGTTACGTTTAAATATAAACCATATACTCACCCCAAACTGAATACACAAATCAACGCTTCTTATAATTAATTTTAAGGCTTATCTAACCTAAAAACTCACTGACTTACCTTTTTGCTTCACAGTTTCGTTATACGTCTGAGTTGTTAAACAATGGAGGGCTAACACGAAGTCTAGCGGCGACTCTGGAAGTAGAACGTACTTCGCGCACAGCCGTCTCGATCCTCTTATACTGCCTGCTCTATGCCACTATTTTAACACAGGAAGGCGCGACTACCGACATTTCTCGAAGTCGCCGTAAGAGTGCAGCAGTAGACGCACAATCTTCGCTGTTAGTGTGGGTGTAGTACTGTGTTATTGGTGCATGAATGTGTGTGTAAACCTGAGTTACTTCGTACAATAAGTAAACGTGTCTGGTCACTTTCGTTCGTACAAGAGATATTTTGTATAGAACTGTGAAATGAATTAATCATGTTATGCTAATAGATATTTCAAAAGTGATTGTAAGGTGTTGGTACTCGTTTCTTTTCGTTTGTGTAAGTCCTATTTTTCGTAGAACTGAAACTTCAGATTCTTTCCCCGAAATATTCAACTGTTGTGTACCATTTTGCCAATCTCGGCAAGGTGGTTCACAGCCAGAAAAGATACGACTCCATGAAATACCGTCTAGAAGGGAATTAAGAGAAAAGCGGCTGTCGGCTTTATCTAGGCAAGGACCTAATAAAGGAAGTAATTGGTTATCCTCAGATTACTCTCGCACCTGTGCCTTTACACCTTATTTCAGAAGGTGATGGAGCCTCCGCGGCTCAGGCGGCAGTGCGCCGGCATCTCACCGCTGGGTTCAGTGGTCAAACCCCGGTCAATCCAAGTGAAATTTGTGCTGGAAAAAGCGGAGGCGGGACAGGTTTTTCTCCGGATACTCTGGTTTTCCCTGTCATATTTCATTCCAGCACCACTCTCGAATACCATTTCATCCGTCATTCATTAATCATTACCCCGGAGGAGTGCGACAGGCTTGGGCAGCCGGCACAATTCCTATCCTCGCTGCTAGATGGGGGCTTTATTCATTCCATTCCTGACCCGGTCGAATGACTGGAAACAGGCTGCAGATTTTTTTTCAGAAGGTGATTCAAGCCGTCGAGGATAGTGGATTCCTTGTGATAAGAATCGTGACGGACAATCACAAAGCAAACGTCTTCATGTTTAGACATTTTGGACAACCTCAGATATCCAGTCGATAATATTCCAATCAAACTAAAAACAGGAAATCAAATCCTAATTTGCGGGTACTAGGTTCATGTTGATGAAGAGAGGATGGAGTGTGCATTTTTGTCAGCAACATCTCATTGCCTAGAGCTTCGAAACCGCTAAATGGAACTGATTATGCATCAGGGCAGAGTAGAAGTTCGATATTCAAAACCTTGTTTTGTTGCTCTGGTGAAGCATATGCAGGAGTTCGCTGAAGCTGCTGTGCCCTATTGTCGACGTCCTTCAAACGTTCGAGCTTAATACGAGAACTTGCGACGTCTTCCCTTTCAGAATACCGGACGAGTTGGTCGTGCGGTTAAGAGCACGCAGCTGTGAGCCTTCGTCCGGAAGATAGTGGGTTCGAATCCCACTGTTGGCAGCCCTGAAGATGGTTTTCCGTGGTTTCCCATTTTCACACCAGGCAAATTCTGGGGCTGTACCTTAATTAAGGACAAAGCCGCTTCCTTCCCATTCCTAGGCCTTTCCTATCCAATCGCCGCCATAAGACCTATCCGTGTCGGTGCGACGTAAAACAACCAGCAAAGAAAACATTTCAGAATGTGCTTTTTACAGTGTGAGGTCAAATAATATCAGCAAACTGTTAGTGATATTATCCTAATCAAGTTCGTAAGACCTCTATTTGTTTATATTGCGTAGGCAAGAACACAAAAAGTACGGTACCACTCCAAGCCTTCGTCCAGGGAAATCTTTAAATTGTGCCAACTGCAACTTCATACAGGTAATTTTGCCGATATTTAATATTACTGATGTAATTTACGAGCTTCAGTGAACATATGACCATACTGCATAGTGTTTTGTAGGCTGTCGTCATTAGAATAAGTTTAGAACATTGTGCGTCTATGTCTGCCATCTAGCGGAGAAATTTTGTCGCAGCGTAGTCGCAAAAAGGCTCGCATAGAGCAGGCAGTATAGGAGGATCGAGACGGCGGTGACTTCGCGCTGTGTATACTGCCATGCGGAGGACTTATTACTAATCACGTAGGCAACGGTGTTACATATTCCACCGTTTGTATTCGAATAATAGTCCAGCCTATCAGAGGCTCAGAGCAAGGTATTGATTAGATTGGATATTTCCAGGTTGCAATTCCACCTTCACTAGCACCATCTCTTGAAGAATTATCGGCGTTCTCTAGTGCGTATGTATTTATGAAAATAGTAATTCAAAGAAAAACGATACATTTACGGAAAAACCGATATATTATTCGGTAAATTTAATCAAAATTTCGGTATCGATATACCGATAAATCGAAAGGAAAATATCGGTATTTCGTAAAAATCGATATATCGTTGCCATCCCTAGTAGATAAATACGTAAGTTTTTTCACTATATTTCTAGTCGAAACTGCCAAGAAAATCGGTACCTGACTAACATCCTTGCTAGAGGTACCCAAAATGATTTATTAAACAATTTCATATTTCAAAGGTAAAGGGTTATACGTTATTACATATCGTGCATAATGAAAAATTATTTTTCCAATCCCATGGTGGACTTAGTTTTCTTTAAGTCCACGTTACGAGATTACAGTGTCTGGCTCGATGAATCTCTTATACTTCAGAAATATTTTAAGAAAACTTTGGAAAAAACAACAGACAAGAGAATGGTTATAGTTACAAGGAGAGCGTTATGAAAACTTTATTATTATTATTATTATTATTATTATTATTATTATTATTATTATTATTATTATTATTATTAATTACAGTCCGGCTCCATGGCTAAATGGTTCATTTTTTCATTAATTACAACTAACTTTACGTCGTACTGACACAGATATATCTTATGGTGACGATGGAATAGGAAAGAGGTGGGAGTGGGAAAGAAGTGACGGTGGCCTTAATTGAGGAAAAGGAAAATAAGAACCACGGAAAACCATCTTCAGGTTTCGAACCCACTATCTCGCGAATGCAAGGTGATAGCTACGTGACCCAAACGGCGCAGCCACTCACTCGGTACATATAAACATCTTCGTTATAGAATGCTGTGCTTCTCAGCGTTTAGTCTGCAAGCTTCAGTGAATTAACTGTCGTCATCCTGTCAATCCTCTAATTGCAACTAGTTCCATACCTCTAAACTCAAAATCATTTAAATCATTAAAAACCAAGTCCGGCCATTTTTAACTGTTGTTAGTTTGGTCTCCTTCTCATTCTCTTTCCATCTATGCTTGAGTCCTTCATTCTTTTAGATAACCTATCACCCACCATTCACAGGACATCACCACCGACGCTGATTCCTATTCATAGCTTCATTCATTAAGTTAATTCGTAACTTAGATTTTTTCTCATCCTTTTGAGTATCTTCACCCTAGAACCAGCAATCATTCTCGTTACGTTCGTATCTAATACTCCCAGCTTATGAATAACACACTCTTGAGTCCATTCACTTCATTATGATTTCCGTGTCGACGGTCACAATTAAACTCTGTCCTTCCAGCAATCTGCATTGTTTTGCGTTGGCTGAAAGAAGGTCATATTCTGGTCAAATTCTCACGGACCTGAAGTTCTTCTTTATCTTGGACTTGAGCAATTTGAAAGAGTGAAACTTCTTCGATGACCGAGCGAGTTGGCCGTGAAATTAGGGTTGTTCAGCTGTGAGCTTGCATTCGGAAGATAGTGTGTTCAAACCCCACTGTCGGCAGTCCTGAAGATGGTTTTCCGTGGTTTCCCATTTGCACACCAGGCAAATGACGAGGCTGTACAGCAATTAATAATAATAATAATGTTATTTGCTTTCGTCCCACTAACTACCTTTACAGTTCTCGGAGATATACCGTAACTAAGGCCATGGCCGCTTCCTTCCCACTCCTGGCCCTTTCCTATCCCATCGTCGCCATAAGACGATCTACCAGTGTCGGTACGACGTAAAACAGATTGTAAAAATATATATATATATTCTTCGATGAATTGTCACTTAGCAAAGTTCGATTTTTCATCTCAATACACCGGTGAGAATTTAGTTGAGGGATTTCCAGGTAGTGAAGAGTAATTGGACAGGTTCCTCTCTTACTTTCATCAGTGGATGTGATACTTATCTCCTCAGTTCAGAACGACATTTTCCAGAGAAACACTTAGCATCGAAAATAACGGAAATAAAAATTTCAGTCACTCACCCGGTAACAAATGTATTCCCCCTAGAACCTAGAATGTATATGGAATATGTAATTTTTTTTCGCTAATAATCTTGTTGCTCTCCGAGCTTAGACAAAACCGATATTTCGTCCCGCTTTAATATGAAAGCGGTGAGTACTCCACAGCATGCTGCCGCTCGCTTTTCTTTCATCTAATTAAAGTCGTGACGGCTGGATGTCAAGGAACATCCTGTCTGCTGCCGCTAATAAAATATTTAACACGCGAAAACAAGTGACGTCTTGAAGGCTGCCACTAGAAAGCAGGGAACAGTCAACAATGGGGACTACTGTCATGTTATATCGATCACGCATCTCTCAATTTGCGGATGCCAAATCCCCATTCTCCATGAGGAGAATTCCTTATACATTATTTCATATTGTTTGATTTGTCAAACATACACTACACGATTATGTTTATAATAATGGTATTGGATTTACCTCCCACTAACTACTTTTACGATTCTGGAGACGCTGAGGTGCCAGAATTCTGTCCCATAAGACTTCTTTAACTTGCTCGTAAATCTACCGATACGACGCTGACGTATTTCCAGACTGAGCGGGATCGAATGCTTCAACTTGAGTTCAGAAAGCCCGTGCTCTACCGACTAAGCTATCCAGCATGGCTTCACTATTATAAAACAATGGAAAAACTTGATATAATTGTTACAAAAAGGTTTGATGGTATGCAATATTTTAAAGACTGGGTGGCATTTTTGAGAGATGTAATCTACCCTCTTCCTTTTCTTCTTCTACCACTTTTCCCACATCTGTGGGGTCACGGGTGCGAACTATGTCACACATGTGGATTTGGCCCTGCTTTACGGCCGGTTGCATATCCTGACTCCAACCCTATGTGGAGGAATTTAACCAGTATTTAGTGTTTCTGTGATGGTTGCTTATGTCCTACAGTCATAAGGATTTATCAGACGCTATTAAAATTACCAATCCAGCCGGGAATCGAACCCGGAGCCAAGGAGTCGGACGGAGAGATGCAATTTATATATACAGTATATACTTCTGTTTCAATTCTGTACCTCAAATTTGTGTCTCCTACTTCGCTTTTATCTGTCCTCAGTGGCTCAGGCGGCAGCACGTCGGCCTCTCACCACTGGGTTCCGTGGTTCAAATCCCGGTCACTCCATGCGAGAAATGTTCTGGACAAAGGGGAGGCGGGACAGGATTTTCTCCAGGTACTCCGGTTTTCCCTGTCATCTTTCATTCCAGCAACACTCTCCAATCATTTCTTTTCATCTGTCAGTAATTAGTCATTGCCCCAGAGGAGTGCGACAGGCCTCGGCAGCCAGCACAACTCCTATCCTCGCCGGGGCTTCATTCATTCCATCCCTGACCCGGTCAATGACTGGAAAACAGGTTGTAGGTTAGTAAACTTCGCTTTTATCTGAGATTAACGTAGTCTACCCGCCGGTTGACATGCCGATAATTGGCAATGTCACTGACTTCAGTTTGTGTCCTCCGTTTAAGTATAATTTTTAAGCAGCAAACTTTGCACACTGTTGTTTAACCTGAATTAGCAATCCCTACCATGAACCGACCAAACGCCCAGCTGAACAGCAATTCCGCCGATGGATGCTCCGTAAATAACGGAGTCCTGCAAGATACATGTCTCAGGATGTCAACACCCGTGATCCCCACTTCCTGTACGACCTTTCCTGGCCCCGGTGAACCAGGCTGCTCCAGTTCTTATTTCAAAAGTGTTTCAAATTTCTCCTCTAAATTTCACTTTGGATGTGATGCCCATAATGATCTATTGAATGGTCCCTTATATATCTGACTCTATAAGCCGAATTCTTTCCGAATGTTCATTAATGTTGTTCGATCGATCGAGTGGTGGACCTTCTGCGAATCAACAAACCTCGCCATGATTTTCACATTCCTAAGTTTCAGATACGAAATAATAGATTTAAGGTTCATGATCTGTTCAGCACAAAAGAGTCCTTTCCAAAACCGTCCTTGGTAGTCTCCGAATTACAGAATCAGTTGTTTCTCTGCCCTGCTTTGGAGGGTTTTGGAGATCTTGCGAGAGTAGTGAGTTGTCTCGCTACTTATTCAGTCTGTTTAATTAATCTTTAATTTTATAATGATAGTGTATCAGTGCTGAAGTCCAGCAAATTGGAAGTTCCTCTGGTTCCCAAAAATCGCATATTATCTCAATTGATCGCATTGTCACCTGCATATTTCCAGAGTTCGACTCTACTATTATTATTATTGTTCGGCTCCATGGCTAAATGGTTAGCGTGCTGACCTTTGGTCATAGGGGTCCCGGGTTCAGTATCCGGACATTTCGTACCACGGACATTCCGTACCACTTGATTTTTGAGGACATTTCGTACCACCTAGGTCCTTATCTACCTGCGAACTGTTTTCCCGTAATCCCCAAGAATTTATTCCAGGACAATGCGTACCACTTGATGTCAAATTGGATTTGTATTTCCACGCCAGCGTCCGTATTGAGCCTGACAGACGACACCTTTAAAAATCAGACACAAAAAAATTTCAAAATTTGCTGAACAAAACCTCTGTAATATTTTTAATAGATGTCCCTTAAACTATACTTATTATTTATATATATGTAAATATTATCATAAGAAAGTCTATTTTTGAAGCATAAATAGTGAAACAAAACAATACAATAGAAATATACATCGTGTTCGGGCGCAATGTGCCTGACGAGCAAAAGGATGGATAATATTACTATTACTGTGAATATTTATAAACTACTGCATTATTTTAGTATCAAGTAAGTAAAATATTCTGATGAACTGGCCGATATGGGCTTGAAGGTCACGTGCAAACAGGAAACTACTGAATGGTGGAAGTACACTGAAGGAAATGGAAATTGTAACACCCAGAAAGAGTGATGCTACATTGCTGCAATTGAACGTGCAGGGCGAGTGTTCGTTTATGATTCGATTATTACACTTTCAGGTCCCTCTGACCGCAAGTTTGGATAACAATCAATACAGGATGTGCACACCACGAGCTGAAAAACATTGATGAATTCGTCGAGGCATAGAGTCAATAAGGCCCTGGATCGCGTCTTGAGGAATTGTGGCCCATGCTTGCTGCACTGCACGGGTCAGTTGTTCCAGAGTTGTGGGTGGCGGAGGACGGTTGGCCAGGTGTCGACCCATCATGTCCCACACATGCTCAATAGGGCTGAGGTCCGGGGATCTGGCGAGCCATTCTAAGGTTGTGATGTCGTGGAGAGCTCCTCTGGAGATGCGTCCAGTGTGAACCCGGGCATTGTCCTGCTGAAATATCCCATTAGCAATGTTCGCCATCATAGGGACAACCACTGGATTGAGTATCATATCAACGTACTGTCGAGCAGTCATAGTGGCCTCAACAAGCACTAATTGTGATTTCACATTAAAGCCAATAGCTCCCCAGGCCATAATGCTTGGTGTTGGCCGTATGTGCCTCTCGACAATAAGATCTGGGCGGCCCCTCTCCCCGGTACGTCAGCGCACGCGATTCCGGCAATCACTGCGGGCAAAACAGAAGCGCGATTCATCACTAAAGACGACCCTATGCCATTCGTCGACCCACGTCGATCTATCTCGACACCAGGCCAGCCTTACACGTCGCTGTTGTGGGGTCATTGGAACACCTTCTGCAGGGACACGGGCTCGTAAGCAAGCTGGACGCAGGCGATTACCAACTGTTTGTTGTGTAACGTGGGGTGCCACAGCTGCTCGAATTTGCGCTGCTGTTGCATGGGGTTCCATCTGGGCCATCCGAATGATGCGGCGATCCTCTCTCACAGTTGTCCGTCTTGATGGGCCTGTGTCAGGTCTACGAGTGTGGGTACCTTCATTTGACCACTGCTGCCATACACGTAGTACCGTAGATGCCTATCGGCCAACACGTGCAGCGACAGTCCTTAGCGATAATCAAGCCTCACACAGCCCAATTATCCGAGCCCTCTCAAACGGCGACAGTTGTTGATGCGTGCTCTTCTCTGTCGTGGAGGCATGTTTGACGGGGAACACTTCACTGCACAGACTGCAAGTCAACTACGCTACACCAGAGTCCGTATACTGGAGTTGATTCCTCCGCGACCAATCACATGGGGAGACCTGTAGCAACAATCCAATGGGTCTGAAACTTTGATCGTTTACATACTTACATCGAATCGTTCCATATCTTGAAAATCAACACAAACGACCAAAGCCTTCATGGCGTTGCAATTTCCATTTTCTTAAGCGTACATGGTTGCCGCCGATGACGAATCTTCTTTTTCTCCTTCTACCAATTTTTCCCACACCTTGTGGGATCGCGGGTGCGAACAGTGTAGCACATGTGGATTTGGCCCTGTTTTACGGCGTGATGCCCTTCCTGACAACAACCCTATATGAAGGGATGTAATCACTATTGCGTATTTCTGTGGTGTTTGGTAGTGTAGTGTGTTGTCTGATTATGATGGGGAGAATGCTGGGACAAACACAAACAACCTATCCCCAAACGAGAAGAATTAATCATTCGTGATTAAAATTCCCGGCCCAGCCGGGAATCGAACCCGGGACGCTCTGAACCGAAGGCCTCAACGCTGACCATTCAGCTAAGGAGTCGGACCCGAGAATGAAGAATACCAGATAAGAATTAACACGTGTGTCCCAGCTGCGTCCGACGGAAGGTTAACATCAGTAGTGGTCACACCGAGTGGAGGCTTCTGCGCCAGTAGTGGACAATGGATATACAAATGAATATATTCATTAGGATATGGTTTTTACTTCACAACACTTCTCACTCTTTGAAGTGGTACGGAATGTCCTCTCCTAAATATTTTTAAGTCATTAACTGACACTTTGCAGGTAATCAACCGGTCAAGTGGTACGAAATGTCTGGTGATACGAAATGTCCATGGTACGAAATGTCCTAGAAGAACCGGGTTCGATTCCCGGCAGAGTCGGGAATTTTAACCTTAATTGGTTAATTTCGCTGGCACGGGGCTGGGTGTATCTGTCGTCTTCATCATCATTTCATCTTCATCATGACGCGCAGGTGACCTATGAGCGTCAAATCAAAAGACCTGCATCCGGCGAGCCAAACTTGTCCTCGGGCACTCCCGGCACTAAAAGCCATACGCCATTTCATTTCCAATTCATTATTATTATTATGATTATTCGTGATGCCATGACGTGAAACGGCTCAACAGAATTTCATGAAACTTAAGTTCAAGGATATCCAGGTTGTGCGCTAGGCAGCAAATTATTTGACTAGGGCTATGCAGTGTCGTAGCAATATTGTTGTTCAGTCCTCAGCCCGAAGGCTAGTCAAATTTCTCTGTTAGTATTAACTGTGTCGAACTATACATTTTAAACATTTGTGCGAAAGATAATTTTTAACCTTTTATGTTTCATGCTGTTTTATAGTGCGAACAATATTTAATGGAGGATATTCACGATTATTAATGTATCGAAAATTTGAAAATATCTCGAGAAATATTAGTTCTGTTTAGTATACGGACATCGAAAATCTTATACATAGAATATCCTATCTTTAATGTCCCATGTTTTCACGAATTTAGATTTTTGTTCTAAATATGCCATCTGGGTATAATGCAGGGGCGTTCATATTACCACAGTGGTGTCTGATAAGCTTCTCCTGCTAAACCTGCAGTTCAGTAACTCGTCAGCGAACAAGTTGTTATCAAAATATTTGAATAAATGCCATATTCTTCCGCTTCTGTGGTGTAGTGGTAAGCGTGATTAGCTGCCAAGCAAATGCCGGGATTGTACCTAACTTGAGGCCACTGCCGCTTTCTTCCCTCTTCCTTGTCTACCCCTCCGATCTTCACCCCTACCCCCTCCCCCGCACAAGGCCCCTGTTCAGCATAGCAGGTGAGGCCGCTTTGGCGACACACTGGTTCTTCTTCCTAGTTGTATCCCCTGACCCAAAGTCTCACGCTCCAGGACACTGCCATTGAGGCAGTAGAAGTGCGATCCCTCGCTGATTCCGAGGGAAAAGCCAACCCTGAAGATTAAACGGATTAAGAAAGGGAGAAAGAATGCCATATTCATTATATTCCTTCTTCTCTGAGGTTCATATCTTAGATATTCTTTTTAAACCTTGTCTAATTAAACTGTAATTCAAAAGTCTAATTATCTTCGGAGGCAGAGGTTTGGGTTCACCAGTAGTAAATTTACCTCAGATTCATTGTGCACCAAATACAGATAATATAAAGAAGGTTAGAGGGAGCCTCCGTGGCTCAGGCGGTAGAGCACCGGCCTCTCACCGCTGGGTTCCGTGGTTCAAATCCCGATCATTCCATGTGAGATTGGCGGTGGACAAAGCGGATGCGGGGCAGGTTTTCTTCGGGTGCTCCGGTTTTTCCTGTCATATTTCATTCCAGCAACACCAATATCATTTCATTTCATCTGTCATGCGTTAATCATTGCCCCACAGGAGTGCGTCAGGCTTCGGCAGCCGGCACAGTTCCTATCCTCGCCGCTAGATGGGGCTTCATTCATTCCATTCCTGACCCGGTCGAATGACTGGAAACAGGCTGTGGATTTTCTTAAAGAAGGTTAGAATAACAACGTACTACACTCATAACTGGTCGGATACTGCTTGGCTGGCAGGGGGCGCCCACAGCAGTAGACGCCATAATAATGAAAAATAATATTTGTACAAAGTAGCCTACTTAATGGAAATTGATATTTTTAAAGCAAACCTTATTTTCAGTGGTTGAGTTTCTCTATTGTCCGCCTCTATGGTGTAGTTGTTAGTGTGATTAGCTGCCACCGCCGGAGGTCCGGGTTCGATTCCCGGCTCTGCCACGATATTTGAAAAGAGGTGCGAGGGCTGGAACGGTGTCCGCTCAGCCTCTGGAGGTCAACTGAGTAGAGGTGGGTTCGATTCCCACCTCAGCCATCCTGGAAGTGGTTTCCGTGGTTTCCCACTTCTCCTCCAGGCAAATGCCGGGATGGTACCTAAATTAAGGCCACGGCCGCTTCCTTCCCTCTTCCTTGTCTATCCCTTCCAATCTTCCCATCCCTCCTCAAGGCCCCTGTTCAGCATAGCAGGTGAGGCCACCTGGGTGAGGTACTGGTCATCCTCCCGAGTTGTATCCCCCGGCCCAGAGTTTGAAGCTCCAGCACTCTCTCCTTGAGGCGGTAGAGGTGGGATCTCTGGCTGAGTCCGAAGGAAAAACCGGTCCTGGATGGTAAACATACATAGAAGAAGAAGAAGAAGAAGAAGAAGAAGAGTTTCTCTATTAGGTTGTGTCACACTAGTATATTCAAAATTGTAACTAATTTATTGTATCATATATTTCCTTTGCACTTTTTGCATTTGTTCCGGTCCGGGGGGTGCATTATTTTATCATACTAGATCTTTCAGGCTCCACATAAACATATTAAAACCGAACGGAGGTGTGTCAGACTCATCTAGAACCAGATGATAGTCACAAATCAGAATACGACCTCCAGAGAGAAGAGTACTATATTTTTCTTCGTTCGGGAAATAGTCAGGGAAAGTTATTATATTGCATCATGATGATTCTTTCGAACAAAAAAATAAATTTGCTTCACAACAATGAAGAAAAAGTTTTTTTTCTATTTGCTTTACGTAGCACCTACACAGATAGGTTTTATGGAGACGATGGGATAGGGAAGGGCTAGAAGCTGGAAGCGACATTGGCCTTTAATTAAGGTTTATCCATAGTATTTGCCTGGTGTGAAAATAGGAAACCACGGAAAACCATCTTCAAGGCTATCCCACTAACCCACTATCTCCCAAATACAAGTTCATAACTACGTGACCCAAAGCATAAAGCTACTCTCTCGGGTCCTCTAGTCTAAATTTTAAAAGAGTTTACTAAGCACGGTTTTGGCAAATCCGTCCGTCCGTTCTTCTGGACCAATTTGCTTCATTCCTCTTTTATTCTTTCCGAAATCCACTGCCGGTGAATCGTGAGACATCGATGGGTCTCTAAGTTTAGTCAACTTCCAGTAATCATAAAATCAAATCATTAAATGATCATTCCAGTAATTAGGCTTACCCTAACCCGCAATACATTCTGTACTTAACAGGCTGCTAACCGACTAACACTTTAATTAATGTTCTGATATAATGTGATTTTCATTCTTAGTAATGTGATTGCATACAGCCATATTTGATTACTGCCCCTTTAAGCTGGAGAGAATACACTTCCTCTCATCATGGAAGAATGTTATTCTCTGCTAGATACTCTTTGATTCTCTTCTCAATGTAGTCAACAGATGGCAGAACTTTCGTAATAACTTACACGCTGCAAAGAGAAAACAGTCTATATACGTACAGATGGGAACGTATCAAGTCGACTTGCTGTCTCTATGACCATTAATAACGCGCAGGAGCAAACTCTTGAAAAAATGGGTAGTCTACTTACCCGAACTAATATTCAGTCACCGGGCGAGTTGGCCATGCGATCAGGGGCAAGCGGCTGTGAGCTTGCATCCGGGAGATAGCGGGCTCGAATCCCACCGTCGGCAGCCCTGAGGATGGTTTTCCGTGGTTTCCCATTTTCACACCAGGCAAATGCTTGGGCTGTACCTTAATTAAGGCCACGGCAGCTTCCTTCCAAGTCCTAGGCCTTTCCTATCCCATTGTCGCCATAAGACCTATCTGTGTCGGTGCGACGTAAAGCCACTAGCAAAATATATATATTCAGTCACGGCCAATATTGTATGTTGCACAATCTCGGGCGAGTTCGTTTAAAAACGTTAAGATCCAGATACGCCCGATTGGTCGAAGCACAGAAAATAGTTTATGGAAAGAAGTGTTAGAAACTTTATTACGAATGAATCAGTTATTATGTACAGACGTGCACATTAATGGTGTCCCGACATAAACAATCAACACTACCCCACTCCAGTACTGAAACGGAGGGGAGAGAGTGAAGGGGTGGTGTTGAAGGCCATTTCAGTACAAAACAAGAAGGAAGGGAGTGACGGGGTAGTGCCGAAGGTACAATAACCCACCTTCTCGCTTAAGGGTACGGCCATAGTGCACCGCTTCCCGCTTCCTGCTTTATCGCGGCGGGCGAGCGGGAAAGAAAAGGTAGTGAAAACTGATTGGGGCGGCCATAGTGCACCCGCCTAACTGCGTTAACCAGCTCAAACCGCTTCTACCCGCTTTAACAGGAAATAATGTTTATTTCTTTTCCCCGCTTGAACCGCTTTACCGTCCAACACGCCCGGTCAGTCTGCTGTTTATCTTCCGACTGCGCACGTTGTTCTCACTCTTGCTTTTATAAAATAGAAGCGGATAAAGATATTTTAATCTCCAAAGTATTTATGAAAAGTGTAATTTGAGACGAAAGGTTGCTAGCCCATGTCAACGTTGTTGACAAAGCATGGAAGGAAAGAGCTGCTGAAATGGGTGTTGAAGACGGTAAGTGAGAAATAGACAGTACTTTTATTATTATTATTATTATTATTATTATTATTATTATTATTATTATTATTATTATTATTATTATTATTATTATTGTACCGGGTGGTACACCTCCACTAATTCAAATATTGCGCCAGTGGAAACTCCTCTACAGGAGAGAGCCTGAACTTTAACAACTGAATTAACTCAACGGTTTTTCGGAAGATGTCACTACTGTAAATTTTGAAGTGTTCTGAACTATGTCTATTTCGATTTGTGTTTGTTTGTGCTGTAGCAAGAAGTGTGGACATTCTCTTCTAGATGTCACTACTTAAAAACTATAACTGTGCACCCTGGTGCGAAGTGAATGAACTGTTTTCGAAGAAATTTTGTATATATAAGTTTGTTCTTTGTTAAATTTCTTTCTTTCATTTTTTGGGTTGGCAATATTGATCTCTGTTTCCGCCAGTTTTAAATTCAGCCAATCCTAAATTTTCTAAATTAATTTTCCCTCCAATCCTAGATTTCTTCTTCAGTTTTGACTTGTAATCTTTAGCCGACCAATAAAAGTTTGTGGGCGGGTTGTTATCATTCATGAAAGGTCTCGAATGTTCCACGAGGGTATATAAACTGCTGATTTTCTTGTCTCGGGGCCACTCCATCGACAACTTGCGTAGTGTATGATTATGTAGCAGGGGTCGGGAAGCGCTTCTTTCTTCGGGCAGCAGTTCATCTAAAAGGTAATGGCCTGTTAACATCTTCATTTCTTGCTAGCTCAGCAGTTTAACTCTCGAGGAGGGTTCGAAACCTTTAGTATGTAACCTACCCTTTTAAAATGTAAATTCTTTTCTGTCTATCTACAAACTACAAATCTGTAAAGTGGGGATAGAGAGTGCTTCACCCTCTCGAACTCCCCTTCGTTTTGAATTTGAGGTGACTATGTTTTCGTAACCGTTTTTCTCTTCCTTCTTAAAGTCTTAAACTTATTTGCCGACTAGTCACCTCCATAGATTGGGCTTAGCCCCTGTATCATCAGCCTAGCGCCACATAGGGTTTTTGATAAAAACTTGGTGTAGGAGTGCAAGTTATGGCCTCCATTCTATTTTGCATTATGGGCCAGTAACTTAACCTGATGTTTTGTTTTTTTTCATGTGAAGGCCCTGTAGGTTGGGTACAAGATACCCCTGTTTCACTGTATGTGTGCCTTGAGGGCAGTTAGGAGTGAGTTGGTTGTGGCCTTTGATAGGCTTGTGAAATTGAGAGCAGGACTGCTCTTTCCTAATTTGATCTCTGCGTGCCTCTAGGAGGCTTAACATTGTAATTAGGGGCAAGTGCTCCTTGGAATGATGGGGTCTTCTGCTCCTTTGTTCATTTGGTAACTGGGTAAAGTTGAGCTATTCGCTCAAAAGTTGTGAGTGTGGGGCTCGAAGCCCAAAACTTGGTAAAAAAACCCCTGACGGAAAAAAATCATTTTGTACCTGACTTT
Organism: Anabrus simplex; assembly: GCF_040414725.1. Taxonomy (NCBI): domain Eukaryota; kingdom Metazoa; phylum Arthropoda; class Insecta; order Orthoptera; family Tettigoniidae; genus Anabrus; species Anabrus simplex. The sequence goes on from NC_090265.1 coordinate 117,406,159, forward strand.
CATTGTTATTTCACCTTGTGGAAATTGTTGAATGTTATCTGTTATTTGTTGATTTTGAAGAGAAAATATAACCTTTGTTAAACTTTTAAATTAACTTTAACTTGGTAGTTGAGACCTATTCCAACCCGCACCTTCTTTCACCTCTGCTGTTCCACAGTACCCTCGGAACAATTATTATTATTATTATTATCAACACAAATTATATCGTCATTATTATATCAAACAACTACATTAGTAGTCACTAAACATTACTGCATTTCCCAGTAATGTGTTTTCAGATATTTCCTAATAGTTGAATAGTTTTAAACGGGACTTCAGATTATCAGCGAGTTATTAACAGTGTAAAACTAAGTAAATAATCAATCGATAAACTAATAATTCCGTTTGTTTTCTCAGATGGGGTTCTGCGGAAAAAGTGGAAGTATCTGAGAGAACAATTCGCCATAGAAATGGGAAAGTTCCCTCCCTGTCGTTCAGGTGATGCTGGCAGTCATCCAGAATCCAAATGGCCATATTCTAAATCACTGACGTTTTTAGTGGGCACCAAGAACTACATCGAGCAACTTGAAAAACAGTAAAACTCCAGCTCATCAGGAAAATGAGCATTCTGAAATGGTTGCTCACACTGCAGTTGGGTGTGGAGAGTATTCAGGAAGTGAAAAAAAAAAACCCGCACAGCTCAGGAAACACAGCAGGATGAAACCATAGGCTTGCCAAGAAAAAGGAAGCGAGACGAACTAAGTTCAAAGTATAACCAGAAAATGATACTGATTGAGAAAAAAAGGCTTCTTTGTTGGAACGCGTCATACAAGAACGCAGATGTGACCGATGTGACGACAATGATGATGCATTGTTCTTTCGAAGTGTTTTGGCTTATGTAAGCAAAATACCGCACCATTAGAAACTGCAACTCAGAAATAGAGTTCAGCAATTAGTTGACGAGTTCGTTTATCCGAATTTCCAGGATATTCCACACATTCCCAGCCCTAATTCCAGTCATGGTGGTACTTCATACTCAAATGAACAGACCGTTCAGACCGCACTTCATGGTGATGCATTTGAGACATTGTGCAACTGTAAGGTGAATTTGTGTTACGTTAAAAAGTGTAATGCTAAACATTTTCATTAATATTTACTTCGTATTCATTCTCTAATAAAATTAGGTTTGAAAAAGTGTACTTTTAACGCTTCCGCCATTAATTTATCGTTGAAATTAAATGCTTTTATTTTGTTTTATAAGACGATTTACGTCTCACCGACACAGATAGGTCTTATGGCGACAATGGGACAGGAAAGGTCTAGGAGTGGGAAGGAAGCGGCCGTGGCCTTAATTAAGCTACAGCTCCAGCATTTGTCTGATGTAAAAAGGGGAAACCACGGAAAACCATCTTCAGGGCTGCCGACAGTGGGGTTCAAACCCACTATCTCCCGAATACTGGATACTGGTCGCACTTAAGCGACTGCAGCTATCGAGCTCGGTAATTAAATGTTTATAGCCCAACTATTGTTATAAAATCCTGTTCAAAATTACCACATCATCTCATTTTCCCTTTTGTATAAATAAAACAATCAAAACTAATAATTCAAAACTACTTTCCTCAAAGTTACCGTAAGACGTTCTTCTGGAAGAATTTTCTGTTGGTGAAAGTTACACCATCCTTTTCTTACCCGGTATTCGATTTTGTTCAAGATGTAGTCTGTTCATCCATTCGGAAATATTCGTAAAATTTCTCGGGGTGAGCTTTCAGTTGAGGTAACAAAGTACGTTATTCCCCTACTTTAAGGCGAGTTCTGTTCATTTCGTACCGCGCGAGTTGGTCGTGCGGTTAGGGGCGCGCGGCTGTGAGCTTGCATCCTTAATTAAGGCTACGGCCGCTTCCTTCCAACTCCTAGGCCTTTCCTATCCCATCGTCGCCATAAGACCTATTTGTGTCGGTGTAACGTAAAGCCACTAGCAAAAAAATGTTCATTTCGTGGACGTTTTTAATTCTTTCTTGTTTAATTTTATGATAAATAATATCTGTTGTCAACAACATACACATTAGATCCTCGCGTGACACCTCTATCTTGCCTACTGACAGATGCTTCCGGCCTTCCGCGAGCGGTGCACTATAACCACCACCAGCTAGAATCGCGCGGGTTCACCTCGCTGCTTGCAACTGGCGCGGTTTACGCGACAAAGCGAGAAGCGGGAAGCGGTGCACTATGGACGTACCCTTACGCATTGCTGCATGTATACAGCCCGCTACAAGACTCTGTTGTGATTGAAATGGGCACAGTGGCGGATGTACTGAAGTACAGCATTAGGTAACCTACTGTGATAATTACAGTATCAAGAAGTAAAGGAGGTTTTTAACCGAAAAGTATTTTATACTGGTTAGGAATATTTTGTAGCTGCGTTATATCGGGTCGTAATTTGAAAATATCTTTTACTGGTTCCTAACTTTGTTCTGGACTTTACTGAAGTAATATCATCATAATTTACCACTTCGAATATAGAATTACGATAAATTCTATAAACAGAAAATTAATATGCTAAAATAAGATATTGATGTATAAATGTGTAAGCATTTCTTTACTTAAAAAATGGCGACGATGGGATAGGAAAAGGTAGGAGTTGGAATCTGCAGCCCCAGCATTTGCCTGGCGTGAAATTGGGGAACGACGAAAAACCATCTTCAGGGCTGCCGACGGTGGGGTTCGAACCCACTATCTCCCGAGTACTGGACACTGGCCGCACTTAGGCGACTGCAGCTATCGAGCTCGGTGTCTTTAAGGCTGCGTGGTATTGCTTGAGCTACTGCTTGGGGGACCATGTGAGCTTCCCACATGGCAATAATACGGCCTCGATTCACCTGTGATAAGATAGGAGCCATCTTACAATGTTGCAGTATAATGAAATGTAGGCCGGAATACACACACTGTGTATTCAGCACTACCTGTTCGCTCCCTGCCCCTCCTTTTCGGTTCTGGGATGGCCTTCAACACTACCCCTTCACTCTCTCCCCTCCTTTTCAGTACTGGAGTGGGATAGTGTTGATTGTTTATGTCGGGACACCATTAATGTGCGTGCGTGTACCTGTATTAAATGTTCATAAAACTATCGAAAAGGGCGGGCAAGACAATGTGACTGCGACATGCACATCAAGACGAGTTATCTCACTTACTTATATGGAATGCTGTGGAGAAGCACGTGTCTTCTAGTACTGTATTAATAAAGAATTCATATGAATAAGTTGGATAGTTAACAATAAGACATATTTCAGCCGTCTTAGACTGTGGAAGAGTGTTCAAAATCGACCTACATGTTCTTCACTCAGAATTTTTCTAATGTTTGACTCCCGGGACCTCACAAATAGTTAATTATGTAATGAAAAGACTAATTATGTCAAAAGAAAATTACCCAGTTGTTTTAAGAAAGAATGTAGAAAGATGTGTCGTGAGGACAATGAGCCGGGCTGGGTGGTACAGACGGTTGAGGCACTGGCCTTCTGTCCCCAATAGGCAGATTCGATCCTGGCTTAGTCCGGTGGTATTTGAAGGTGCTCAAACACGTCAGCCTCGTGACGGTAGATTTACTAGCACATAAAAGAACTCCTGCGGGACAAAATTACGGCACCTCGGCGTCCCCGAAAACCTTCAGAAGCAGTTAGTGGGATATAAAAAATATTATTATTATTATTTAGTACAATGAAAAATATGAAGTAGATAAACTGAACATACATACAGCACATTACAGAAAAGTTGTCACAATTTACATTTAAAACATCCTGAACAGCATCCTACTGACTATAGCTGTGTAAAAGAGCACTCTACTGAATTACTAGTGGGACACCGCCTACCTACCTCATGCCTGTACATTAAAGAGAATGACTTCCCGCAACTTTCTCAATCTCTTTAACTCAGGTCATCCATCACAGAGAACGACAATATGAATACAGGAAAACGTAAGGATAATTCAGAATGTGCTTCATGTGTATGCACTGTATTTACAGCTTGACGTACCAGTCAGTACTTACATACGATGACGCAGGTTACGAAGTTTTTAACACGTATGCCAATGTACATATAAACAACAAAACAAATGAATAAATTGGTAGGAACTCTACCTAGGTTCTCCAATAACTTCTCCACTAATTGAAAATAAACTATCTATATTCTGACCTAACCATAACCTGTACATTAGCATTTCATCAACACACAATACATATAAGGTAGCAACACACTCAAAAAATATTTACAATTGCTTGAAGACTCCCTACATACATTCAACAAACCTAGAAAAAGCAAGGCAGTGAAAAACGACAGTTTTGAGTGACAGTAGTGAGCCCGATGACGAATTATTTCAATGCATATACAATATAAGGTATATCGCCCTTCACTGTTTTTTCGTACCAATACAAATTATCTTCACCATCAACACATGGTATAGCCTATCAATTTTATATTATTCCTCTTTTTTTTTTCCACCGACACCGACACTTGGTTTTAGAGACACTTTCGTTTGTACAAACACACGCTGTTGATCTACTGTATGTCTTCAAACTGGGCCATATATTACAGAAAGTTGCCATGAGACTATGGAAGACCAAGTACACGAATTTAGATCATTACCTTAGCACAATAGTTGTATAAGTACTAACAAGCACACAACAACACTACTCCGTTCGTCCTTAATCAAATGTACACCGCCAAATACACGGTAGATAATATTTACAGTAAACTCATCCAAAAATTGTTCCCGAGTAATAGAAATGTTCACTGAATCGCGTTCTCCCAAAACATAAATAAACTTTTTCATCTTAACTCCTTTTCAATATCTTCAAGCTTGTTCCGGCTTGTCTGTCCAATCATGAGCGAGAGATATCCGTGCAAAGGTAATACGTGGCTATCGCCCTACCACTCCCGAAGTTTGACTTGTGGACTCCCGGCATGACTCACTCAAGTTTTCCTTGTATGATTTCTCAAACCTGGAAATAGCAGTGTTTCCAAAATGCATGTACAAAACAAATTGCTAAAATCTAACATGGAGAACTTTCAGCTTCAAATATTCTTACCTTAATCTACATAAAATGACATGTCCTGACTGACTGACTGACTGACTGACTGACTGACTGACTGACTGACTGACTGACTGACTGACTGACTGACTGACTGACTGACTGACTGACTGACTGACTGACTGACTGACTGACTGACTGACTGGCCGAGCTAAAACTACTGGACAAAAAGAAATGAAATTTTGGTCATTCCAGACCACCATAGGAATGTCTCTCGGAAAGGTTGGATTCCTCGATTTTAAGACTTTGAACGGGTTCTTCTCAGCTTTCTCTATAAGCTTCTTTACTGTTTCCTCAAAATATTTCCTTTTTGTTTCTCTGATCAGCGCTTTGTAGCTCTGTCTTTTCCTGGAGCATTCGTACAGGGAGACTTCACAGGGTGACATTATCGCTGCGTGCAGCGGTTGAATCGTTGTTTCCTGGGCTGGTAACAGGCTGCGCTGAACCAGGGCTAGGCTTGATGTCTTCTATTTCCCGTAGGGCGGTGTCAATGTGTCCATACTGTATGAGCTGTAATGTTTCTGTGATCAAAGGGGTGGATTCCTCGATCGTTTGTATGACCAGTGCTCTGGTCCGCATTATAGTATGAGATGTGGTAGGGATGCTTTGTTGTACCTTAAAGTTTGTCCCTACAGGCATATACTTCCTGGCAATATTCTTCTGTATTATTTGGGCTACGCTTATCACGTGCTTCATATTTGAGAATGCTAAATCGATCGTGCAACTTCCGTTGGGGCAGATGTATGTCTTCTCCTTGAAGGAATCCGAGGACCGCCTTTGACTTAGTGTTGTCAATATCGACTCAGCAATTAATGTATCCAGCGAGTATCACCCGTTCCTGTTGTCCCACCTTCTTGAGTCCAATGCTAATGATATCTATAATATCTTTATTTCTATACCAGGTTGGAAATGCACACATATTATCGAACCCATGCTTGTTTTAACCACTAACATCTCTAGTGTCTTGTATTTCACATCGAACGGGTGGTATCTCGGCTTCAGAAGGCAGGTAATTCAATCGGATAACCTACCTTTTAGTCTCTTCAGGATTAGAACATGAATGTTGTAGAAACCTTCCAAATTCCAGTCCTTCGTGAGAAAGGTTTCCGTTAGGATTACAATGTCAAAGTCTTTCAGTTCATCGATTGGGAACATGCTTAAACCATTCACTGAACCTTCTATATTCCATATCATTGTTCTTATGTTCTCGGTCATAGTTTCCTCCCGTGGGTCGGATCCTTAAATCCTAGTATCTTCGAAAAATATATCGTCGGACAATGATCACTCTCGGCAAAAGTTGCGGATGTTTCACCATGCTGTTGGCTTCGAAGGGGACACCCAGTTTGAACTCTTTGGTCTCGCCCGCTGTATCAGCTCTTCACAGTCTATCTTCCATTCAATTCCATCTTCTTTTAGATGTTCAACCAGGGTATTCTTATCGACGGATATGTGCGGCCTACATAGCGCCACGCCTTCCTATCTCCAGCTCTGAATTTGCTATTTTCAAGTACTTTGGACCCCGTTGTGGTGTGCGCTCCCTTGGACTTCCTCCTTCTTCCTTCCTTTTCTTCCCACTCTCCTTCTTCCCCGAATGTATCCACTTCATGTTGACTAACGATTGGTATATCTACAGTCGTAGGTTCTGTGTTTGCATTTGTCTTCTTAGAATCTACCTTCACCTGTTCTTTACCCTTCTGTACTAAAACCCTGTCTTTCTACTTGAGAGTTCTCTTTTGAGCTTGCTGCGATATTACAGCGGCGTCAATGTTCATATGAGAGTTGACATCTAGCCCTTGAGTTTCCCCAAGATCACTGTTTTCGGTTTCAGGACCGTTAGGACCAATTGGGTGGCTGGTAGCCTTCTCCTTATTCGAGCGCTTAATATAGTTTGAAAATTCTTGGCACAGGGTTGATTTTATCTCATCCCTCAGTAGGGTCGTCACAAAGTTCTTAATTCAGCCTTCATAAATGTCTTGAGCTTTTCCAGCAGATTATCTTCCGCATCTGTAAACTTCAAACTTTTTGTTTTGCATCCGGAACATAGCCAAGTGTGTTTACAGTTCCTCTTTTTGAGGATGTAGAATTCTCCACTTGTAATCCCGCAGCATTCGAAGTGCTGACATCTTTCACGTATTTCGCATTGCAAAAAGTTCACTTCTGAGTTTATGACTTTTCTGCAGATGTCGCACTCGTCCATCAACATGTCGCTTGTATTCCAGTTTAACTTATGATCTCTATGGGATGTCAAAATGGCGGCGTAGTGTTGATGCTCTATGGATAAAATTTCGACTCTCTCTATTCAATGACTTCAAAAATTATCACGCAGGATAACACATACATAAGTATACACCACCACGATAAATTTATTTTTCATCACTTCTGCACTCTTGTGCACTTCTTATGCACTTAACCACTGATATCTTACATCGCGAAACACTCACACGTTTTTCCTAATCCACAGAGTAAACAATATTCCAGATATAAAGTAAGATAGGGTTTGAAACATTCCAATTCTCCTGCACGGGTTTCAAAATTAGTGTTAGATTATAAAATAAATAATCATTCCCACAAAACTGTTTGACGTACGAATTGAGGGAGTATTTCCCAGGCTCAGCCAACAGTAGACTCTCGAAAATTTAAAATCACTAATAACCTTCAGTTTAAAACCGTAGCGAAGCACGGGTATTTTGCTAGTCAGCAATGAAATAATAATAATAATAATAATAATAATAATAATAATAATAATAATAACAGTATGCTGGGGTTATGATATGTAGCCTACCATCACAAGTATGTTGGGCATTCAGCCCGAAGGCTGATTTTATCCACAACAGCTCCCCTGTCAGCTACCATAGATGGTCTAGGCGTCATTGAAGAAACATCCTTGTGAAATGAGTAGTGAATTCGTTTCCCGTTGTTTTCATCTACCAGCCAGAAGTTGCTATTACATATCACTGCAGCAAGCCCAATGAAATACGCGCACTAACTGACTCTATGTGTAACATTTTCATACCATTCATATCAGGAAGTGGTTGAATATGGAATGGCATTACTAACATCGCTCATACCTCAGTCACATTCATGTCGTCAAAGCCAAGGATGAGACTGGAACAGGTCCATGAGAGTGCAAACTTGATCTAGCCCATACCAAAGGACAGTGCGCGAGTGCTCAGTATTTAATCGTCCTCCTAATGATATACTAATATCGTTCTTTAGGGAATCAGATTATTGCTCTGAAGAAGGATCACTGAACTTTCAGTAAACACAGGTGTCTCAGGAGGACTAGTAAATATTTCGAAAGGCAGCAGAATGGACGGTTTCATGTTGAAGAAAAGGTCATATATAAATATGTATGCACTTTGTAGCACGTGTGTGTGCACCCAGATTTGTGTATCGTTACATTTTGCAATTTGCTTTACGTCGCATCGACTCAGGTAGGTGTTAGGGCTAGGAGTGGGAAGGAAACTCTCGTGGCCATAATTAAGGTACAGCCCCAGCGTTTCCCTGGTGTGAAAATGGGGAAAGCACGGTAAAACACCTTCAAGGCTGCGGACACTGGGGTTCGACCCCGTTATCTACCGAATACTAGCTGATAGCTACGTGACAGATCTTTCCTATTTAGCCGGGATGAGTAGCTCAGGTGGTGGAGTGCTGGGCATCTGAGCTCAAGTTGATGGGTTCGATCTCGGACCTGCCCGGTGGTATTAGAAGCTACTCAAATACACCAGCCTCATGTCGGTAGATTTACTGGCTCTTAAAATAACTCCTGAGGGACAAAATTCTCGTACCTTGACGTCTCTGAAAACCACAAAAGTAGTTAATGTAGTGGGACGTAAAAGTATTCTTCTTCTTCTTCTTCTTCTTCTTCTTCTTCTTCTTCTTCTTCTTCTTCGTAAAAGTCTTCTTCTTCTTCTTCTTCTTAATTTTATAAATATCGTCCTCCCTATTTAACAGCCCCTTTTCCTGCGGCTGACGGCCCCACGGTCTAGGGGTAGCGTACCTGACACTTCACCTGGAGGCTTAGGGTTTGATTCCTGGCCAGATCAGGGATTTTTACCTGGATCTGAGGGCTGGTTCGAGTTCCACTTAGCCTACGGGATTGAAATTGAGGAGCTGTCTGACGGTGAGATGGCAGCTCCGGTCTTGAAAACCAAGAATAATGGCCGAGAAGATTCGTCGTGTCGACCACATGACACCTCGTAATCTGTAGGCCTTCTGGATGAGCTGCGGTTACTAGGTAGGCCATGGCCCTTCAGGGCTCTTGCGCCATGGGATTTGGTTTTATTTCCGCCCTATGGCGCTACAAAACTGATGAGGCTTGGCCTACCAAACGACCACTGCTTAGCCCAAAGGCCAGCAGATTACGAGATGACAAGCGGAAGCGCTGCGATTGCTCCCGGCTTTTTAGACCAAGGCGGCCATCTTCCGTCTGATAGCTCCTCAGTTGTCCTAAACTAGGCTGAGTGGATCTTGAACCAACCTCAGAACTAGGTAAAGACCTGTGATCTAGTGGGAATCGAAACCGGAGTCAACTATGTAAATACTGTTAAATGCCAACCTAATCACTTTGAGGACAGAAGGTGGACGGATAACCAAATACGCTGCAACGCGGTTCGAGTCTAGATACAGTGCTTCGCCTACGCGTAAAAAGTAGTCTAACGGGAAGTCATTTTACATTTTGAAGAAACACTCGGTGCTCTTGTCCCTGAATATTTGTAATTTCTTTTAATGTCTATCACGAGAACGATCAGAGACTGTTGTAACACACCATTCAGGTGGTTGATACTTAACGACAGGAAACAAGGTCTCTAGATAAGTTAAAGCTTACCTTTATCACGTTCATGGACAACAGAACGAATGCCCTTCACATAGTAAGAAATTCTTAGTTGTATGTGGTCTTCTGCAGACAGACAATGTTCAGTGCATAAACAGAGGAATAGAAATAACAGGTAATTGTTATTATTATTATTATTATTATTATTATTATTATTATTATTATTATTATTATTATTATTATTATTATTAAATAATCTTCACACAGGAATAACTGTCAATTTATCGATGAATAAGTGTCACGAACTCCCGTTTTATGTTTATATGGAAAGCTTCGCTATGGTTTTAAACACTGAAGACCTAAAGTCGATGGAGTTCCTAGAATATACCCTCGGTATCATGTGTAATCCGTAAGATCAATGAGTGAAACATCTTTTTGGATCTAACCCACATGCAAACACCTCACATACAGAACACGTCAAAAATCGAAACCGACTTTCAACCTATTAGGTCGTGTTACGTACATTTAGTACGTGTTGAAAAGATGTTAAGTCAGTTGTATGTGGTCTTATGCAGACGGGCAATGTTCAGTGCATAAACAGAGGAATAGAAATAATAGGTATTATTATTATTATTATTATTATTATTATTATTATTATTATTATTATTATTATTATTATTATTATTATTATTATTATTATTATTAAATAATCTTCACAGGTTGTGGGTTCTGATTTCACTGGTGTCCTGTTCGCCTTTTTCTATTCTGTACTTAACATCTCTTCAACACGTCCTAAATGTACGTAACACGACCTAATAAGTTGAAAGTCGGTTTCGATAACAATGTGGTCGTGAAAATTCAATATTCAATGTCAATTTTTTTTTTTAAATGTCAGAGATGTATGACAGCAACGGTCATGTTAAATTTCACTTTTGTACGAAGAATGGTTTCCTAGAAGTACATTTTTATTAGGAGGTGTTAAACCCCTATTTAACAACTTTAAGAGTGGATATAGTTCAATCGTCTTCCTCGTGAGCACCTACGGTATAAGGGCGACTATCGTTTGAAATTTGAACTTCCCACGTTAAGGAATGTCTAAGATTCGTTGAATAGTCAGCGAGTGAGTTATTGAATGATACATGGTCCTATAAAAGACAACAGATGACATAATATAGATGAGACTGTTACAGTATAGGCCTAAAGAAATATGTCTATAAGTTTCTGAAAAACTGATTTCCAAGAAAACCGTTAAGAAGAAAGAATTTTTTTTATAGGGTAATTAGTCAAAGGTGTAACTTGTGTACGCATTTCGTGGTCTAATAAGACTTAGAACTTTCTTGGTATACATTTTGTTTGATTTTTGAATTTGTGTTGTTTCTTACAACAGAAAGGGTTATCAACATATTTTACAGTTAAAATTTGACTATACATATTTATTTTATGGTTTAACATCATAAACGTTTGAGGTTATAATGCAATACTGCAAAAACCTAAATAAATTCAAATATATTACACCTCTTTTAATGGAAAAGGGGCAATCACCGATCAAAATTAGAAATCTCTTCAAAGCTTCTTCTGGTTCTTCAGTCGTCGTCCGTGTGACTTGCAACTGTTGGCCAAAATTTACTTCCTTGTAGAAATCAGCACAGTCCTCAGGTACATGACAAGTCATCTTTCTTACGTCCTCAAACTTTTGTTTCTTGATGAGATCTGTTTCGGATGGAAATGCACGAACTGTTATTTTGGAATACAGAATATTAGGTCTAACTTATCCTTACAGTGATTAAATCCTCAGTTAACACAAAACGGTCATTTTTGGCACAAAAAATGGCGTACGGCTTTTAGTGCCTGGAGTGTCGGAGGGCAAGTGTGGCTTGCTAGATGCGCTCTATTGATTGGACGCCCGTAGGCAATCTGCGCGTTGTGATGAACATGAAATAATGATTATGAAGACGACACATACACAAAAACCCCGTGCCAGCGGAATTAACCAATTATAGTTATAGTCGAACATGACTGGAATCGAACCCGGGATCCCTGCGTCCAAAGGCCAGCACGCTTACCATTTAGCCATGGTATTTTTTGCACAAAGGTACCTTTTTAGAATATGCCATTCAGATGATAAAAATGTATTAAAAATCAAACTTCAAGACGTAGAAAAACAAATTGATTTATGCGCTGGGAGATTTTGTATTGATAACATCATCATTCCAAGGTAACTGATCTGAGCAATATCTATGACAGTGTTCCGCTGAATAAACTATGGCCTGGGCGATGACTTTAGATATTAGTCCCTTTAAACAACACGCATCATCGTTATCATCATCACCAAACTATGGCCTACGTTCTTAGCAAATTGTGCCAGTCTCATATTATATGTTAAAGCCTTGAAAGCGTTATACACTGATTATAATTAATTTAGGAAATATACTATCTAATCATCTTCCAGTCACTGAAAGCTGAAGGATTGCTTCAAGGTTGAGCTATAGCACCCACGAACAACAGGAATATAATGCGCATAAGAACCATCATCATTGAAATTAATGACGCGAAGATTTTCAGGTAGTATGGATGCGTGAGCCGAATAAAAGACAACAGATGCAATAATAATAATAATAATAATAATAATAATAATAATAATAATAATAATGATAATAATAATAATAATAACCTCCATCGGGCGCGTCCCATTGGAATTGGGGAAGCTCGCTGGCTCTGCCGCCAGCAGAGTCAGAGGGTAGTAGGGAAATAAAATACAACCGTGAAAAAAAATCTGGTCCCTTGCCAGGGTTACGGCGAAGACTGGTAAATAACCAGAAGCCAGAAAACATCTTGAGACAACCTCTAGGGCTAACAACCCTAGTTGTAAAAGGATGGGTACCCGTCCAAAGCAATGTCAAGTCAAAAAGCATGATGGCACAACATTTCAAGAAACATACCCCAGGGGGTAAATCTTCGGATAAATCCCTCGTCGTGAACGCCACGGCGCACGAGTCTCGTTCGGATTCTGGGGGAGACTCGACACCATGCAAGAGACGAGTCGGAGCGCCTCGGTGTAACCCGAAGAGTCAAAAACTCAGGCCAAAATCTAAAACCTTTCTAGCAACTTTCAACATAAATTCACTTACACAAACTGGCAAGCTGAAAACCCTCACCAAAGCTCTTCACGAAAATCAGATATCCATAATGGCCCTACAGGAAACAAGGTACCCAGATGAAGAGATTTTTGAATCCGAAGGCTACCGATTTTTCAAGAGCAAAGCGCAAAGAGGAATCCTCAATGGAGCTGTGATGTTTGGAACCGCGTTTGCTGTTAGAACCAAGATCCTTAAATCGGTTGCAAATTTCGAACCTGTGAATGACAGATTGTCTATACTCACAATTAAATGCGCGAACAAAACCTACGGCCTAGTTAACGCACATGCTCCTACAAACGATAAGAACAAGTCTGATCCAGACGAAGTTGATAATTTCTGGGACCTACTGGATGAAAAATTAAACAAAATCTACAAACACCATGTCAAGCTTCTTTTGGGTGACTTCAATGCCCAACTAGGTCGTGAACAGAAGTACAAGAAAGTTATAGGAAATTACCCTGCTCACAAAAGAACCAATCCCAACGGCAAAAGACTGGTGTCCATTTGCAAAAATCACAACCTGCAGGTCATGTCGACCCACTTTCGCCATCTACCCAGAAAGCAAATGACTTGGCGTTCTCCCGTCCAAGTTCTCGGAGAGTTCCAAATTGATCATGTTGCAATCTCCAGGAGAAACTAGACCTGAGATTATGAATGTCAAGGTAAAGAAAGGCATCAATGTGGCCTCAGATCAGTATATGTCTCTTATCAAATTCAAACCAATTCCCGCAAACACAAGGAAGACAACCAAAAAGATCACACGCTTCGACAATGATAAACTTCGGCAAAGGGTCGAGGAGTTCCAGGAGAAGGCTAGACCAAATGACTGTGACTTTAACAACGCCAAAAGTCTCCTTGTTGAGGCCGCCAAAGAGGTTGCAGAAATCAAGAGAAGCAAAAAGCATGCCTGGTGGAATGGTACCTGCGAAACTGTCCTCCAAGAAAGACTCAATGCGTGGAAACAGTACTACTCTACGAAATCAGAAAATGATTGGGAAACCTACAAAACCCAACGTGCCCAAGCAGCTAGGGTGTTCAGAACTGAGAAACGTAAATACGAAAAATCTCTCACTGAAAACATAGAACAAAACTTTAGGAAGAATGAAAGCAGAGAGTACTACAGAGCCTTCAAACGCAAACTCACTGGCTATAAACCACCATCTCTATGCTTTGAGCGAAAGTGCGGCATACTGGCGACGTCAAATGAAGAAAATTGCAGCATTCTGGCAGATTACTTCAAGAATTTACTTAATTGCTCTAAACCGCAAAGCGCCATTGAGACCAAGGAACCCTTACTCAGGTACCCAGATTCCAGACCACCCGACAGAGATGAAATCAAGCGCCACATTGCCCGTCTCAAAAATAACAAAGCGCCGGGGGAAGACTCAGTAGTAGCAGAACTACGGAGATATTCCCCAGAGGAATCACTTGATATCTTGCAAAAGAAAATAGAAGAAATTTGGAACGAAGATTGGAAAATAGCTTTAATCCATCCATTACACAAAGAAGCAGCATGAAGAACATCAACAACTACAGAGGAATATCTTTGCTACCCGTGACTTACAAAATTCTATCACTTGCCATCCTGGAGCGTTTGGAAGCACAAGTCGAACATCAAATAGGTGAATACCAAGGAGGGTTCAGAAAAGGTCGCTCAACAGCTGAACAGATCCAAAATCTCAAAACGATCATCAGATATTCTACACTAAGGTCCAAGCAGTATGTGTCTGTCTTTGTGGACTTTAAGAAAGCGTACGACTCCATTGACCGGGAAGTCCTGCTAAACATCTTAAATGAATTTGGAGTTGATTTGGAACTGCTGGCATTAATTAGAGCCACCCTGATCGATACAAAATCCAAGGTGAAGTTCCACGGATGTCTCCCGCATTCCTTTGACATCAAAACAGGAGTCCGACAAGGTGATGGGCTATCCCCGATACTCTTAAACTGTTTTCTTGAAAAGATCATCAGAACCTGGCGGGTGAGATTACAGGAAACCAACTACAGTCCATTGAGAATAGGAACCAAATCGAAGGGGATCGCAACAGACTGCTTAGCATTTGCCGATGATATTGCTGTTCTCTCAAACGACATAGAAACCGCTAGAGCTCAAGTTGAAATATTAAAGGAAATTGCCGAACAAACTGGTTTGCAGATATCGTTTGAGAAAACAGAAGTAATGACTAACATCAAAAAGGCTCCACCAAAACTGCATACAAAATACGGGGACATCACCCGAGTAGACAAATTCAAATACCTGGGTGAGATCATCATGAAGAATGGACTGGACAGAGAAGCACTTCAGGAGCGAGTACCGGTACGTAAACTGGAAATAGCCTACCAAACATCCCGCAGAATCTAAACAAAAAATGCATTCCCCAAAACACCAAGACACGTCACTATGAAACAGTTCTGAAGCCATTAGTTCTATATGCAGCCGAAACCCTGTCTCTAAATGCCAACAAAGGACTCCTTGAAGAACTGGAGAAAAGAGAACGCAAAATTGTGAGAGGAATCTTGGGATCAAAGTACAGAAATGGAATCCATCAAAAGAGATCCAACAAGGAAGTCTACAGCAAAATAGAGAAAATTACCGACACAATCAGAAAAAGACGGGCACGATTTTACGGTCATCTGAAAAGAATGGGCGGAAGAAAGTTAACTAAAGAAATCTTTCACTTTTTTGATTCAAACCCCAAAACCACAATTCCCTGGTTTAGAAATACCAAAGAATACCTGCAAATGCTACATATCTCAGCTGAAGACGCCCTTAACAGAGATCTCTTCCGCAAGAAAATATTGACGAACGGGCTAAACTGAGACGAGCAACCGAAGAGAAGACACGGTGCCCCTTGGGCAGAGGCGCGTAAGCATGCCCACTCACAAAGAATGAGGGAAATTTGGGCTCTAAAGAAGGCCAAGTTCAGTGTCAAATGCAGCAAGACTTAACGTGGTCCTTGATGGCCCCTTCGAATTATATATATAATGCAATTTAAATAAAATTTAGAGTGGTTTATCGTATCTTAGTCTCCATACTCTCCTAACACTTAGGTTCATTTGTGTATTGTTAATTTATTATTATTAACATCACTGTTAAACTTTTGTGAACATATTTGTAGAAGAATTCCCTTGAATTCTGCTGTCATTTGTATTCTTCTTTAGTAACAGTTATTAATATAACCAACTGTGGAAAGTCTCAAGACACTATTTCAAGGCTTAAATTACTGAATTTATCTGCCTTGTCGTTTCAAGGAGAGCTGATATAAAAACACACATATACATGTCTAGGATTTGTTTGTTTGTTTGTTTGTTATAGCGGAAACCATTTATTTTCAGTTTCGAATCATTTAATTTATAACTGTTAACTTCTTCAGTCTGTGGAGACTATTTTATAAATAAAATTTAGAAAATAACTTAAAAGAAAACTATAATAATAGAAACAACTTAATTAAAATAGAATGACATGTCTCCTTCTTGAATGAACATCATCAGATTTAATTAAATCACACACTTTTGTAATATAACTTATGAAATGATTAATATTATTGAGAAGTGTAAAACCATTTAGTTTAAAAACCAATGTCCTCTCTTATAATTGTTGAAATGTTATAACTTATATTAATGAAGTACTATTCGTGTGGTTCTCTCCTCACTGGTCCACCTACCTCCGTATTACCTATGTTTATCCATTGATCTCCATTTGGAGCTGTCACCCTGGTGGTAATTTCCCTATCAATTGTTTACCTAGTATTTTCTTTAATGATTTCAAAGAAGTTGGAAAATTTTCAAAGATCAATCTTGGTTAATTCGTTGCTGTTCGGGCAAAAGGTCATATCATATCTGGTTCCCAGCCACGTGTGGATATTTAGTCCATCACAACAATATTCGTTGTGTTCATTTTCCTACACTTACGTGTAATGAAAAATGAACCTTACCGTACCGCACTCTAGGAATGTGTGTTTGCGCGACTTAGTTACGCACTCCTACACTATAATATGCTTAAGATTCATTTTCCTTTACACGTTAGAATACGAAAAGGAACACAAGGAAAATTGTTCTGACGGACTGCATATTCATATCTCGCTGCAAGGCGTGACCAGTTGATAGGAAGAGCACTGTGAGATATTACCTTTTCCCTGAACAGCGACGAATTATTACTCTCCCTCGTTGCGCAACATCGCACGCGTATGTGGACCCGTGAGAAGAGAAGAACCAACTATCTATCACAAAAATATAATATCCACCTTTGAGGGTTATTTTGTTTTATCTACAATCCTCCACGTAGTCCTCGATACACATCAAACTTGAATGTAACTAGGTAACCTATAATTAATTAGGGCATATATCAACACGACATCAAAACTTATACCCTGTCTTGGTGGATTTTTTAGGATTATACAGTCTGAATGTGGAGCGGCCATAGTGTATTGGCCGGTGTTCAAACCACTCTTTTTTAAAAACATAACAGTATAGTTCTGTGCCATGCGCTATGCGCGTTTGATTCAATGTGCCGAAGTTTAATACCGTTGACTTCAGTGTGAATTATTACCTTAATAACTCAATGGCAACAGCAAAAGAGTCCAGTATTACTCCTCAGTCTGAAAACAAACTAACATTTGATGGGGTATGATAGCTGAGTGACATCGTCACTAGCGTCTAATCGAGGAAACCTTGATTCGATTCCCGACTAATGAAAGTGGGAGTTTGGAAATGGAAAGTCAAGTCTCAGCGATTTTAATTCCACTTAATATTGGAAGTCCCATGGCTATGATCAATATACTACAATGATATACATTTTTAACAAACTTCTAAAACATACTAACTAAATAAGGAACTAAGAAATGCGGAATTATTGTTATTATTTCTTACTGTTATTGAAATCAACAAATTGCTTTCTTCTTTCAGATACATCAGCTCCAGGGATGGCGTTTTCGCTTTCCGGTTTAGCCCGTACGTACTGTATACTCTACAAGCTTTGGTCAATATATTAACTATGCAGCATTGGTAATGAAGTACCATTTTGTTTTAATTACTAATGGGAATTTTCTCTCATTCCAATCCTGTTACTACTAACATATTTGTTGAAATTGAAATGCGTTGCGGTGTGACTTATATTTATAATACGTCAATTCCATGCCCACCCATTATCGTAAATTACCGCTTGCATTATTGATGTTGTCCTCGTAACAAATTTAACCCATGCATTCCGGATATGATTGCTGCGAAATGGACCTGAATGAGTCACGAAAAGTTATAGAAATTGCTTGGGTTTAACTATTTGTTTCTTCAGATGGCGATGATAGCAATAATTGCTTAATGGCAGCCGGCAGATATAGTTCAGTGCCTGTGCGTTAAATTTTGATGGCTGATCGTTCAACTTACAATTTTCATAAGCTGGTCCTCTGGCTATGATGTGTGTTCCTTCTGTTTGTTTGTTCCCTTTGCTTAGACTATCAAGGCCTTTAGTTAAAACATGTCACTTCTGGAAAAGCTGCGTCAGTGGTTCAGGAATTTATTTATTTATTTATTTATTTATTTATTTATTTATTTATTTATTTATTTTTATTTGTGGAAGTAATACACCCGAAAACAGCAGTTCGAGGGTAGAAGGGATAAGAGAGGTTTGTATTGGTGGCTATTAGGAGTTCCAAGTAATAGGGGATGGGTAGGAAGTGAGAATAAGGATAGATGTGTATTATGTGGAGGAGAGAGGTGGACGGACCTGCATATATTCAATCAATACCGAGCTTTGGAGGAGATAAAGATTAAAATGCTAAGTAAGAAGGAGATGGATAAGGTAGGGAAAAAGTTAGAAGATGGCATCTTGGTTATGTAGAGAGTGGGAGAAAGGAAGGAGTATAGCGAAATTCTTAGGGTACGAACATGCCGAGTGGATTACTCCTCACTCAGTGCTCATAGCAGTGCTCTTCACTCATCATTCAAAGGCGCACATACCGGTTAGGAGACCCTCGCTCTTTCTTCATTAATGAGGAAAAGTTTTCCATCCAGTTATGATTGTGCAGCATTCACGAGAAGATAGGGTTGTGTTCTTTATATGTAATTTTGTTTCGTGAAAATGTTCATACTCCTCTGTATACATAATAGTACTGGGCGAGTTGACCGTGCGGTTAGGAGCGCGCAGCTGTGAGCTTGCATCCGGGAGATAGTGAGTTCGAATCCCACTGTCGGCAGCCCTGAAGATGTTTTTCCGCGGTTTCCCATTTTCACACCAGGCAAATCCTGGGGCTGTACCTTAATTAAGGCCACGGACGCTTCCTTCCCATTCCTAGGCCTCTCCTATCCCATCGTCGCCATAAGACCTATCTGTGTCGGTGCGACGTAAAGCAAAATAGCATACATAATAGTTAAGTGTAGTAGCAGAAGTGATGATGAACTTATGATAGCACGCAAACTGTACTTGATTTCAAGTTCTGACAGAAGATACAGCGCACATCCAATTAATTAGAGAAGGCAGAGATTGGGTGAATTCCATCATTTATACCAAGAAGTGAAGAAAGACCCACAGAAATGTTACGACTATTGAAGAATGTCAATGCAAACATTTCAGTATACGACTCCTTGGCTGAATGACAAACGTTGATCCCTTCGGTTCAGTGAATCCCGGGTTCGATTCCTGGCCGGGTCGGAGATTTTATTGGCGACATTAATTCTTCTGGCTCGGGGATTGGTTATTTGCGTTTGTTCCAACACTCTCCTCTTCATATTCAGACAACACACCATACTACAAACTACCACCGAAACACGCAATAGTAATTACATCCCTCCACATAAGGTTGACGTCAGGAAAGGCATCAATCCGTAAAACAGGGTCAGTCAACATGTGTGATACGGTTCGCATCCGCGGCCCCCACAAGGTGAGGCAAAAGGCGGTAGAAAAAGAAGAAGAATGCAGACATTTCAATATTTGCTGAAGGGAATTGAAGGCAATATGAAACCACGGAAGTACAGCAGCTATCATGTCAGTCATATTTGCATTGAAGAAGAACTGGTCATTACAATAACGTAAGCAGTAGTAATATAATATTATTCTCCACTTCAATAAAGCAATCTGTACTTCATCGAAATATTAAATTTACTGAGTATAAGGATAATATTCAACATGGTTATTTTACCTTCAGTGAACGCAGGCCGATAATATTATGAGTAGGCGGCCGTGGCCTTGAGCCAACCAATCACAGAACAGCGCTCAAGAAGCACATCGCTCCAAAATCAAACCGATTTGATCCTTGAGGGAGGAGCGGAGAGAAGAGGGATGAGTGAAGTGCCGGCATGAACGCTACTATTGAAATGTATGGGTTTGTTTTGCATCTCTCAACTTCCTGTGTGAAGACACAGGAGTGATGAGCGCTGAGCGAGGAGTAATCCACTCGGCATGTTCGTACCCTTAAATGTGGCTAGAGCTAGATTTTTTTAAGAAACTGAGGGAATAACAGGGATCGTTCAGATAAAGTGCTGTGTGGGGGAATGGGGAAGGCATTATGTTCAGAGAAATGGTTATCCGCCCTGAGCAGATGCGAGAAGGGTATCATGGTGACCATGATATCAGAGAAAGGGGCAGTAGTGTTAGGGGAAGTGGGGAGAGCACCTTGCCCTCTTGAATGGTGATGCACCCGGGGCAAGTTGTTGGGAAGTAGATCGAGGAGTAGTAGTATGTGAGTATGTGAGATATTTAATATATGAGTAATATGAGAGTAGATGTGTTTATGAAAAAATTATGTAATAAAGGAAAACCTGAGAGAATTAGGTATGAGTGGATTAAAAGGGGAGGTTGAGTAGGCCCTGCGAGTAGTGTAAATATAAGAAGTAGGTATATAGTTTAAGTTTATCGTTGATGGCTGAAATGACGCTTAGTTAGAAAATAGTGAATCAAAGTTGTGAGAAGACTGATTGAACTAATTGTCTTGGAAGGGAAAACTGTTTGTTTGCGTTGATGAGGGATGTAGAATGAGTGATGGTTGATGTTTAATTCTTAAGTTTAATAAGATGGAAAGAACTGGGAGAAGACTGAGTGAACAAACTGATTGGATAAGAAAAAGGTTTGATGTGTGTAAGTGTGGTGCTGTAGATTATTGGTTTGTTTAGGTGTAAAGTCACAAGTTAAACATGATGGGAATAACTGTGAGAAGACTGAGTGAACGTATCGACTTGGAATGGCAAACTGTTTGTATGTGTGTATGTGCGGTGTGGTAGAAAAAGGGTTTTGTTTAGGAGTATATGTGTTGAGGAGGTGATGAAAGTGAATGTGTATGGAATAAAAAAATTATGAGAGCTGAAGTGGGTAGTGTAGTAAAGTAGAAAGGGTTGGTAAAATGAAAATTGTGAAAGTATTTTATGGAGAGTTAGAAAAGATAAACTGTTATATTAATGTGAGATGTAGCTAGCGGGAGTAGCGCGAGAGAGGAGAGCGTGACGTATCAAGGGAAGACGGAGGGGTGGGCCTGATCCATCCCAAGGAAGTTAGGCTTAAGCATGTCTGCATGTGAAGAAAAAGGAGAAGGAAGGAAGTGCACTGACAATGGATCAGAGTAGGCGTGACGTGCACATTGGGCGAAAGAGTGTTGCAGGCCGTATGCTGGTCCGGTTTCCACCGCAGGTAGCTTGCCAAGCAAGAGAAGGAAGGAAACACATTGTCAGCAGGGGTCGGTGAGATATGGTATCCGTTCTCACCTGGCGAGGCTGGTGGCGGCGTCAAGGGTTGGTTGGCGTGTGTTCCTTTCCGTGGATGACACCGCGACCAGCCTACTATATATATTTTTTTACTTTTATCTATTTTTTGTTTTTTCATTAGTTTTTTAGGTGTTGGGTTCGAGTTCGGTGATTAGGGTAGTTTGTAGTATGGTGGTATCCTGCACGTGTGCTGGCTATTTGCGCACATGTGGGATGATACGGAGTAGATGTAGAGGTAGTTAATCTAGTTAAATAGCTTTAGGAGGGTTGTAGTGGTTACTTTTATCTTTTTGTCTTTATGACCTGTAAGCCGATGGTGTATAGTAGGGTGGGCAATAAATATATGTATGAATGAATTTTTATTTATGAATTTATTTATTGTGCTTCAGACAGGTATAAACATAATTATGTGAAACATATATACACATGTGACCCGTTGCGTGCAAAGGGGTTTGAAGCCGGAGTTTTCATTTTTGATACTTTTTGGTTCTAAAATTAGTATTAGACACTGGACATTACAGCTTTTACTATTTTTCTTACCAACTGTACAAGGTTTTCATGACATCAAGTGGCGAAGATTCGAATTGTTGCACACCGCCGTCTCGATCCTCTTATACGGCCTGCTCTATGACACTCTAGTTGGCCCACGAGAGTTGGAGCCTGACATTTAAGCGGTAAAAGCTGTAACTACGCAGTACGCTGCGTTGTCATAGTTAACTTCATCTGTGGCATATCACCCTTTCATACCGGCTGAGTTTTTAACAAAATATGTAGGCCTAATGCAACTCAATATTCTTTGACTCGTTCCTACGCTCGTGCTACTAATTCCAGCATTTAAGACAGAACACGTCATTACCGATAAATATGAGAAGTCATAATTACCAACAAAATCATCTGTTTCAGACAATAACCTCAACAAATGCACATGTTCAGTACAGAATAAAACTGTATAACTAGCCACTGATTAACGTACAACAAAATTAACTAACAAACAACGGAAATAATATTCAGAAAACAAACACGTAAATACATGAAGCAGCAACAACTAACACAGTGCCACTCCGAATAAATAAAAAAAGCGACTGAGGGCTGAGAGCAAGCCAACCCACATGGCGATAGCTTCCTTAAAGTGGCATCGCTATTATCGTTGCCATAGGAACAGACCGTCTTCGAGCAGCGTTTGTCAACGTTTTCTCGCCGATGGCGCTAAACGTCAGACTCCAACTCCCGTGGTCCTTAGAATAGTTTAACACAGGAAGGCGCAACTATTAACATTTCTACAAGCCACCGTAAGGCGCAGTAGTAGACGCACAATATTCGCAGTCAGTGTGTGTGTAGCATTGAAAGACCCCAACTAGACTATGGTTCCAGTGTATGAGACCCTCACCAGGATTACTTGATTCAAGAACTGGAAAAGCAGCTCGATTTGTTCTGGGTGATATCAGACAAAAGAGTAGTGTTAAGAAAATGTTGCAAAGTTTTGGCTGGGAAGACCTGGGAGAAAGGAGACGAGATGCTTGACTAAATAGTAGCTCCGAGCTGTCAGTGGAGAGATGGGTTGGAATGACACTAGTATACGAATAAGTCTGAGCGGTGTTTTTAAAAGTAGGAATGGTCATAATATGAAGATATAAAGTTGGAATTCAAGAGGACAACTTGGGGCAAATATTCGTATATCCTGCACGAAGAGGAGTTAGGGATTGGAATAATTTACCAAGGGAGATGTTCAATAAATTTCCAATTCTTTAAGAACAGATAGGAAATCTGTCAGCTAGGTGACTGCCTTAAATGCATATCAGTGGTGATTGATTGATTGATTGATTGATTGATTGATTGATTGATTGATTGATTGATTGATTGATTGATTGATTGATTGATTGATTGATTGATTCATACGTGCATGTGTGTGAAAACTCAGTTATTCCGTACAAACAATAAACGTGCCTGATCGCTTCCCTTTGTATAAGTGATATTTTGTGTAGAACTGTGACATGAATTAATCATGTTATACTTACAGATATTTTAAAAGTTTTTAAAAGAACTTGTACTCTTTTTCTTCCATTTGTGCAACTTACACTTTTTTGAACAACCGAAACTTTATTTTTTCCCGAAATTTTCAACTGTTGTGTACCCTTTTTCAAATCTCGGCGAGGTGGCTCACAGCCAGAAGGGATACGATTCTATGAAATACCGTCTAGAAGGGAATTAGCAGGAAATTGGTTGTCGGCTATATGTAAGCAAGGTACTAATAAAGGAAGTAATAGGAAACTCTCGCGTCTGTAATCTTCATTTTCGCAATACGCACCATAAGAAGAGCGCAAAATTAAATATTTTAATGACAGGTGTCATACCAAGTATTCTCCCTCAATATCTGAGTAATCTACAGTCCGAAGAACGTACTTCCTGTGCAACAATCAGCGACGCTATCGTCCGCGGGGACAGCACTGATAAGCATTTTTCTCGTTATATTAATAACTATTGTATTTTCGCGCATAATTTACGCCCTTACATAATTTACGCGTCCCAATATTTTTGGGTCCAAAGTGGAGAACAAGAAATGTTCACGTATTTGACACACCCAATTGTCCCAACATCTATCACGCAGCTCCGGATGCGTTTCGAAATAAACATGTCAACTACTCCTATTGCGAAACCGGGCATTCCAAATACTAGGCAATGTACTGTTATCAGCCGATAGGAAATACCACTGCACTAGTCCAGTGAGAGAATCAGCGCATAAGTGACTAATCACGCTCTATTCCAGTCTTGTGCAAACATATTTTTTGACAATTGTTTCGGGAATAGGACATGAGTTTTGTTTGATCTCAAAGTTGTTTGTTAGTCCACAGTGAGCAAGTATTCGAGTAATATTTTGACCGTTCATCACGTCACCAAATGTGTACTACGGTATCCTGGAGATGAATTATGCCGTTTTCTGCGCTTCCCTACGTTAATTAACGCCCAAGTTAGCGCACGTTTACCCTCCACGGGATACGAGTGGTGAGCTGCCAGCCCCACGCACCAGATTCGATTTACGCGTACTTGCTGTAACGAGTCATACTTTCGCCTCCGGGCAGAAGCGCTCTCAGTCAGGAGCGCCAGAGTAGGAAATACACAAGCTGCTAAGTAGGTTACAAACACTGTGTCCAGCCCTGGCAAATATCACTTTCTCGCTCCTTTTCCCTGAAAACACCGTAACCAATACCTTACCTTCAACTGTTTTCCATAATAAAATTAACATAACTCACATAATACAAAACAGATTTTCATGACTCAAGGATCATTAGAAGCGGCGAATTTTATAGTAATTTTTGACACCAAGAAATCCTTTACATGATTCTAATGGGATAATCTACGCAGTTCACGGACATTCAATAGGTGTTCACCACCTGGAGAAAGCTGTCAGCGAGAACGAATGACAATCGATCAGTGGAAACTCGGGTAATGAAGCTTTAATTTGATGCTGTAACCAATTCTGGGAACTACGGGCTAACGGAGCGATTTTTGCAAGTAGGAGGAGCCTTACCCTCTCCCTCGAGTCGGACAAGTTTTTATTATAAAAAGAGGGTGCAAACTGAGGCAAGCGACCTGTTCGATTCTACCAGTTAAATTGTGAGGTGATACGTGCCGTGAGTGATTCTTCAGTATTCTTTGTTACAGTGCTACAAAGTGTGACCAGTCAGTAATTGTTTAAATGGTGTTTATATAGCTGAAGTTCTGTCAGCGATATGATTATATAACAGTGGAGTGAAAGTTTATCGATATTAACAGAGTACGGCATTTAATCCTGACTATGACGGTCATGTGATATGCGGAATGCTGAAGTGAACAAATACGTGTGTAAAGAGAACGTGAGTCGAACGCAAGAAGGCTGTGCGATAAATTCACGAACATATTTATTGCCGAAGGAATAACACGGGAGCTCAAATAACTGTGTAATGATGAATGATCAGTTATAGAAGCAAGTGCGGCTCAGTGACAATGTATAAACTACGATATCGGCTAAGAAACCCAAGCGTAGCAGCTAATCTGTATTCTCACATAAACTGGTGCTGAATTAGGCAAAGTTAAACCACGTTCGTAAGGATAGCTTTGGGCTTCTAATAACACTGAGAGTGCGAACGTGTGTAATTAGGGACCTAAAATGCCGACAGTGGAATAGATAGCCAATAGGGAAAGCAACGAGCTACAGGACAATACCAACACTTGATTGGAGGGCTCGAGCCTATGAGTTTCTCTGATCGTAGAAATTATGTGTTGCCATTTATCACAATTATAATTAAGTCAGATTCCCTCATTGTGTTGTGTGCCAGTGACATCATTCTCCTAGGAAGAAGAGGATTACCGGAAGCCCTGTACTTAGTCAAGACGCCGTGGAACCTCGAGAAATTCCTGCATTGTACGAGAAGTCAAGACACCATACCAACGACCCAGCGGCCGCCGAACACAGGACTTCAGGTTGCTGATGCAGTCGTATTGTGCGGCCAGAAGATCATATGTGCCTTCTTCGGTGAGTTGTGGGTGTGATCCAGACAGATGAGTACCATAAAATATTTGAAAGTCTATATCCTGTAAAAATGTAAATCTTTAATGCATGCCAATTCTTTAGAAATGTAGGGTAGGATTTCGATGTTCTCAAAGGGGTAGTTCTAGTTACTTCATAGGGCTTGTATTGATTTTTCACCACGGTCGGTGAGCGTATTTCTTTTTTTATTATGGGAATTAGTGCATGATATATTTAAGGCCCTAGATTTGATTTATTGTGAAGCATTATGAGAATTAAAGGGGCTGCCTGGCCGAGGCGGTAAAGGCGTGCTTGGTTCGCCCGGAAGGACGTGGGTTCGAACCCCCGTCAGGAAGTCTAAAAATTTAAGAAACGAGATTTCCACTTCCGGAGGTGCATATGGCCCTGAGGTTCACTCAGCCTACACCAAAAATGAGTACCAGGTTAATTCCTGGGGGCAAAGGCGGCCGGGCGTAAAGCTAACCACTCTACCCATCACGTGCCGAGGTTAACAATGGTGGAAGCCTTTACCTTCCACTCCTCCAAGAACCTTCATGGCC
The DNA here is from genome assembly GCF_040414725.1 of Anabrus simplex. NCBI lineage: Eukaryota > Metazoa > Arthropoda > Insecta > Orthoptera > Tettigoniidae > Anabrus > Anabrus simplex. Next base: position 117,432,882 of record NC_090265.1, read on the forward strand.
TGTACGGAGGTGACTTTGCTCTTTATTATGAGAATTAAAGGGATTTGTATATATTCACGTGAAATCACTCCATGTATGATCGGTAATAAATAATATGAGTTATCTAGAAATTTCTAAGTTTTCTGTATTACGTGCTTCACGTAAAGTGTTAGGTCATTCCCATGTATGGATTAAGTATGGTGAAGAAACCACGGTGTGACAAGTGAACTGTGATAATGTTTGAGTTTATTTAGATAGTGAGTGTTAGCATATTTTGTCCCGAGTGATAGGGCTTTTCTTTCTTCTATGATATGTGTGTATTGTTTATGCCGAGAAGTGGGACCGAGCTATTCAAGCGAATAAGGGATATAATTAAATACGGTGCTGATGAAATATGAACCTCTCCCCATATGAGTAAATGATATGACCGATGTTGTCTATTCCGCGGTAATGATATAAATTAGGCTAGATGCAAGCCGATATGTTTAACTGATGCGAATGGCATCCAAGCGTAATATGAGATTTAAAGCAAAGCGCCGAGATGGCCAGATAACGGGACCGACTGAACTCCCTTGTGTAGTGATGGAGAGTGAAAGGCGACGACAATGCAAACAGCTGACCGGTGGGATTTAAACCACCAGGCCAGGTATGGTGGGGTGTCGAATAAATTCACTAGTCCGGCTTCATGGCTAAATGGTTAGCGTGCTGGCCTTTGGTCACAGGGATCCCGGGTTCGATTCCCGGTAAGGTCGGGAATTTTAACCATTATTGGTTAATTTCTCTGGCACGGGGGCTGGGTGTATGTGTCGTCTTCATCATCATTTCACCCTCATCACGACGCGCAGGTCGCCTACTGGCGTCAAATCAAAAGACCTGAACCTGGCGAGCCGAACATGTCCTCGGACACTCCCGGCACTAAAAGCCATACGCCATTTCATTTTACCACAGAGTGCAAGGAAGGTGTTTTTAAAGGGCTCATTTCCATTCTCCGGTACCGATCTTATATATAACCTGTCAGAAATAAACACCGTTGGGTAGAGCTAAAATTCCAATCAATGAAAGAACTCCCCTATACCTTTATGTTAATTAAAACGACTAGGGATTTCAGAGCTGACGTCACACTTCACTATTGTCACAAGACACGAGTTCGTGTCTCAGCTGCACCAGAGCCAGTTGTGCCCACTGCCACCAACTACAGGCGGTTGCAACCGTCCATGATTTACCTTTGCAATGTCAAGCGAATTTATTGTCTTCTATTACAGGAGTGTTATTTGAATACTGTATTGGTCTTTGGTTCATTAAACGTGGGTCGTTATAGGGACCATCGTTGTACAAATGTCCAAGTCGTGTGTATATTTAGGTGACATCCCATTGGAACATACGATGTGTAGTGTATGCTCATTTCATGAGATAGCGAGATAGGTTATTCTAATAAGTGATACGACTTTCAGATATTTTAAATAAGCTCGTATATCAGAATATGTCTAACCTGGTTCATCCAATAGCTGATGTACATACTCGGCGACAGGACGACGACTTGTTAATTGAATATATGATTTAATAGTGTAACAAGACGAGTAAATACAAGATACGCCATCATCCAATTATTTCTGTGTACAACGGTACTAGTGTATACAGTGTTTTGAATATTTTCAGAGTGAATTTCGAATCTGGAGAAAGGACTAGAGAGGACAGTCATACACTCAAGAAAATTGCAGTGTTCAATTTATGTGTTTAATATGGTAGCATAACCATGTATAAATTATCCTTGTGCTTTCTCGGACATTAAAATTGTAAAAAAAAAAATCATTCTTCTCATTTCATAGGTAAATAGCATTCCTCTCATAGTTAAGGTTCCTTTACTGTATAAATAGATTACTGCCCTTTAGAACGTTCCACTGACCCTTATGCTCCACCGATGCAGCTAGTGTGTTATTCCAGCAGGGCAGGTAAGACTTCGAGGCCTGGCTTTGTTCGAAGATCTCATCCTAGGTACTCCATTTAGTGTCATGTTGCAGGATTGTTCTAATCTAATTGATGAACTTATACCACGAAAAGTAAAATATAATCTCGCGGTGATCACTTATATCGAAACATCCGTGCATAGGGCAGCGGGCGGCAAGTATTCATTGTCCCCGAATGCAATGTACGCTACAGCGGTAACAAAGAAGATAATTCCGTTGGCATGGGGGCTATTCTCCGGACCACCTTTTGAGCAGACTAAAGGCTCGCTCCCACCTAGTGGAATCGAATCGAACCGAACAGCCGAAATTTCCACTCGACCGCTCACATCTAGCGGAACAGAATCGAACGGGATTCTACGGGAATCTTCAGGCTTGCAATGGACGGTCTGATAGAAGGAGTGAGGAGGCAGAGATCGGAGAAGTTTCTGGGTGCATGAAATTAACAAGAGAGCCGAAAGAAGACTATTCAAACTTATTTGAATGTTTATTGCGCGATGAAGCTAAGTCTCGACGTAGCTCAGAATTATTGTATTGTAATTTCAATAATTATTTCAGCAGAATTTAACAGAAAAGTTCAATTTTACAGGAGGAAATGCTACCTCAGATGCAATGGGAGTCCGTGATCATTTTTAAAACAACTTTAATATACCAGATTGTGTCCTGTGGCGGGATGAAATCATTAATCGAGGTAGCCTCACCATTATTTTTTTACAATCTGCTTTACGTCGTACCGACACAGATATGTCTTATGGCGACGATGGGATAGGAAAGGGCTAGGACCATGGCCTTAATTAAGGTACGGGACGAGCATTTGCCTGGTGTGAAAAATGGGGAAACCACAGAAAACTATTTTCAGGGCTGCCGACAGTGGTTTTCGAACTCACTATCTCCCGAATGAAAACTCACATCCACGCCACCCTAACCGCACGGCCAACTCTCTGTAACATGAATTAAAGACAGTGAAGTGTAGTTATTGTCTACAACAGAGCAATTTAGTATACAGTAGCCTACTATTTGTTAGGAACACATATACGACAGTCTGAAACCTAGGGAATGCGGCTTAGAAATCGTTCACTGTAAATATAATAAACACTTAAATATAGATCCCATATGAGATGTGGTGTCAATTATCGTACTGATATACCGTATGTGGACTCCAACATAACATGATTTTGTGAGGAAGTCAAGAAAAATTATGAAGTAAATTGTATATAGACTACAGTAACCTACCACAAAATTTAATATTCTAGTAAGTTTGGTTTTTAATAGCCTTGCTTATTTCCTCCCAGGCATTATTTTTACGTTGTTGTATTAATGCTTGTGGGTCTTGTAGTAGAGGAAATTATATTTTTGAATTAAACTGGTAAGTTTTCCGTGTCTTGTATTAATAAATTAAATTAACTAACACAAAACAGAACGTTCCCGACCGCATCCAAGAAACAGCTGACTTTCCAGCTGAAGGTGATACACACTTGCCGCCAAATGTTCGTCCGAAAGATCTCTACCCGACCGTCTACGAAGTTGCATGAATCTTGATAATTCTGTTCGATTCCACTCCGCTATTCGAAAAATATTCTTGGCAGAGAATCCTGTTCCGTTCGGTTCGATTCGATTCGACTCGCGGCGATCGCCAGCTCTATCTCCCATTTAAACACATGTTAAAAACAAATTCTGTTCGGTTCGATTCGATTCCATTCCACTAGGTGGGAGCGGGCCTTAAAGCGGAAGTGAGTGTATAGACCAGGGGTTGGCCCGGCCTTGGGATGGCGCGGGCGACAGGGGCAGCGCCTTCGGTGTTGTCACACGGTTGGTGAGGGGACAAGGGGGGTGCGCTACTCAGAGCGAGTTTTGGCAATGGTGCAGCCAATGCCCAGCTGCCATACTTACTCACTCAGTGGATGTCCTGAACACGTGGGTGCAGTTTCAATCACTGTCTGTTTAAAAAAGCAGTGAGAGAATTTTATCAGTGTGCTTCGCTTTTACAAAAACAGTGTATGTGCGTATTGTGTGCTAATTCATAATTCTTGTAGTCTCTTGTACGTTTGTAGGTTTCTTCTTACTCGTTATTGGATATTATTGTGCAATGGTCCGAACAAAAATTCACCAGACTGTTATCAGTTGAAGAAGAAACGAAAGATTTTTACTGCCGGCGAGAGAAATATGATTCTGTCTGTTTATAAGCATTTCCGAGCGAATAGTATTGACGGCGGGATTAATTTACCTCGTGTGCTGATCCCGGTTCTGATTCCGACTTGGGTGTGCAGCCACTCGATAGTGACACAGAACATATATTAGAATAATAAATCAAAAACTCTAGCAATTTACATGAAAGGAGAACTATCCAAATATGAAATTTTCCCAACCACATATACAAAATACAGATTCATTATAGTAAAATAAGATATCCAAGAGAAAGAAAGCAAACAAGAGAGAATAGCGCAGGAATGGAAAGGGACGAACGAGGAAAGGATAAATATGGCTATAAAAAGAGAAACCCAGAACAACGAGAAAAATAGGATGTTCACAGTTACCAAATACGAGTATACCAGCAGGAAATCTTCTGAGCAAAATCTAAATGCTATATGCAAGTCACAACCACTTCCGTTATCACTCGAATTGACACAAAGTAACGTAGTTCTACACGCGAATAATCACAATATACTTCAAGTGAACCAGTTTCACAACATTCAGAAACTCAAATGGCGAAGCACTGAACGGATAGAAATGTGTGTACAGTAGGAGTCGCACAGTTGCCAATACACCACACGCACATTTAGAAAGAAACTCGTTACTAGGTTCGTCAATGAAGAGTTTAAATACAAAAAAGACAAGTGAAATTTCGGCCTGGAAATGCCATGCTCCCAGTCAGAATTTGCAAGGAAAGTATCTCCCAATGCAACTAAAGGTATTTACAGTAAAGAAATCAGTTTGTCATACCTCATCATGAACCAAATTGTACCAACTGCCCGAAAATGGAGACTTCTGGGCACATGTCCCTAAGGACGGAGTTGACGTTGGATGTTGCTCCCTCCACACAGGCCAAAGTCCATCTCAATACATTCAGAGGAAGGCCAGGTGTGGAGTAGAGGGGAAATAATGAGAAATATGTCTGGAAGATTCCAGAGGTTAGTGGAGCATGCGCGACAAACCAGGCGATGTCACATGACGTCAGCCGGCGAAAAGGAAGTTAGTTTATCGTAGATCGTAAAGGTGGATAGAGCAGAGTTCATGCAAGGTATGATGTGTGCAAATTCACGTAAGTATGTAAGTTCCAGTTGGAGAGAAAATGCGGTTTATCTCACGATGAGGGTAAGTCCATATTAATAGTAGAGAAAAGTTCTGTGCGTGGCGAAGTTCATAACTGTAGTTGCCGGTGAAGTGAGGAGTCCGTTACACTATGGAAGGGAATGTAGTTGCAGATATATCTAGACTATACTAATGCCATAACTAGTAGATATTTTCACTGACTTTTAGATGCTTGTTGTTTAAAGGGGCCTAACATCGAAGGTCATCGGCCCTCACTGACTTTTAACACTGGTGAATTACTATGATGAGCAGTAGAAGGTAGGATGTTTTAGGCGAGTAGATGGCTTAGAGACAGACAAGTTTAACAGGGAGAGCAAGTATATGCAACCCTTGTTTCATTTTTCTACGGGACCGGTTATGATGTGAAATGAAACTTCGTATCGAGTTTTTAAAGATCGGATGCCTACGTCAACCTCATCAGAGGAGTCAATGAGATGAAATGAATGATGTGATATCATCGCTGCTGTGGCAAATATGCGAATGTGACAATGCTCTTCCTATCCGTTATTTCCCTTAAGAATGCTCACGCCTCCCAGCCACATATTGATATGAAGTTCATCAGAATAATTTTCGTTGAGTCCATTTTTCTATGCAAGTATGTAAAGAAAATTGAACCTTACTGTACCATACAGTAGGAATGTGTGTTTGCTTGACATATTGACCGCACTTCTAGAGTGTGATAAGGTTCATTTTCCTTTACACGCGCGCATAGGAAAACGAACAAAATGAAAATTGTTCTGATCAATTCGCGAAACGAAGATACCTTCGATTATTCATCAACCCACTCACACCGAGCTGCAGTCGCTTAAGTGCGGCCAGTATCCAGTATTCGGGAGATAGTAGGTTCGAACCCCACTGTCGGCAGTCCTGAAGATGGTTTTCCGTGGTTTCCCATTTTCACACCAGGCAAATGCTGGGGCTGTACCTTAATTAAGGCCACGGCCGCTTCCTTCCAACTCCTAGCTCTTCCCTGTCCCATCGTCGCCATAAGACCTATCCGTGTCGGTGCGACGTAAAGCAACTAACAAACAATAACAACCCACTCATATGAAAATCTGATGGACAAAATGTTTATATATGTATTGTTTGAATATTATCTGAACCACATTTCAACTTCTTATTTTATTTCTACAAGTGGTTTAACGTGTCAATAACTGACAGGTTTCTGGTGACGGTGGGATGGGAAATGACTAGGTTTGGTGAGACAGCGATTCTAGCCTCAGTTACTGCACAACCCCGGCATTTCTGAGGTGTGAAAGTGGGAAACAACAGAAAACTATCTTCACAGGAGGTGACATTAGGGTTCCAAACCACCATCTCCTAAATTCAGGCTCACGGCTGCGTGGTAAGTACCACGAAGCTCACTCCATCTCATTTCGCCAAAGGTGTAGAATATATTTTCAACTGGAAAAGCGTAATTGCTCTTTCAGACATTATATCAGTTTGAAATCAAATGTAGTCACAATATAAAGAGACTACGTAATGATGCCGTGCTGGGTGGCTCAGACGGTTGCGGCGCTGGCCTTCTGACCCCAACGTGGCAGATTCAATTCTAGCTCAGTCCTATGGTGTTTGAATGTGTTTAAATACGTCAGCCTCGTGCGGTAGATTTACTGGCAAGTACAAGAACTCCCGCGGGGCAAAATTCCGGCACCTATGCGTCTCCAAAAAGCCTTCAAATGTAGACGGTAAAACAATAACATTATTTGACTACGTGATGTTAATTTGGCTTCAAGATTGTTTCAAATAATGAATGAAGCTTTCAGTAATGATGACCGCATTGTGGCCAAGTCCTTATAGTCTGATATCGGGGTTAGCTGGTTCGAGCACCATGGGCAGGAAAGAGAATGTTGGTCGACAAGGTATGAGAAGTGGATGTATACGATTTCTAATCGCCAGATTGCTTGTCAAAAGCAAATTCCAAACTTCTCTGCGGTACTCAAATAGAGCGACGTTGCTGAAGGCGATTCTTACGTTGGATGGCGATATTACTGTAAGTCTTGGGCATACTCCTTGATGTTAATCGAGAGGAAACGGCAGATTTCACCCTGACCCTGCCCCGTTTTCGTTATCATCACATATTACACAACACATAACAAACAGTAATCATATGGTCATTGACTAGCGTAATGATCTTCGTCACTGATGGTGCGCAGAAATACTGAAGATCGCAAACTGCTCAGTTTCTTTGCCAATGGACTTATACCAAAGGACCTGGAACACACACACACACACACACACACACACACACACCTTTCATAGAGAGTAAAAGTGAATCATAGAAAAGTCCCCAAATATTAATGTTTGATGGTATTTGACATGGTATCCGGTCTGGGAAGTCAAGAGTAACGGTCGAGAGGATTCGTTGTGCTGGTCACACGACACCTCATAATCTGCAGGCCTTCTGGCTGAACAGCGATCACTTGGTACGCTATGTTCCGAGCTGTCAGCGGAGAGATGGCGTGGAATTACTTTAGTAGACGAATAGGTTTGAATGGCGTTTATAAAAGTAGGAAAGATCACGATATGAAGATAAAGTTGGAATTCAAGAGGACAAACTGGGGCAAATATTCATTTATAGGAAGGGGAGTTAGGGATTGGAATAACTTACCAAGGGAGATGTTCAATAAATTTCCAATTTCTTTGAAATCATTTCGGAAAAGGCTAGGAAAGCAACAGATAGGGAATCTGCCACCTGGGCGACTGCCCTAAATGCAGATCAGTATTGATTGATATATTGCCATGGCTCTTCGGCACTGTAGCACGATGTTTTTTTAAATTTTGTATTTGACATTGTATTAGTACATTTCAGGTTAATATCATCAGTATTATACTTTGATTTGTTGTCCCAGGAAGGTAGTTAGGTCTCTATCTAACAGTCATGAAATGTGTCTATTGCATAATACGTTTCTATTGCAGGTGCCGCCTCCCGATTCTTGGTTGTACCATCTCTGCTGTCAACTTTGACGACCCCACGACTCGACCCTAACAACTTGCCAATTCCTCCCAATAATCAACTCAACATCACTCATCAGTGGTCTCAACTGGATTTCAACTACCCCAGTAACGACACACGTGACAGTGCGATCGAATCTGGAAATTTCATACCAGAAAACGTGATACCTTTCGGTATAGACGTCTGGGAAGATCGAATATTTGTTACTCTACCAAAATTGAGAGAAGGTATCCCAGCAACACTAGCGTCCGTGTCCCGATTATCCGACTCTTTCTCTCCGATGTTGGATCCCTATCCGAACTGGGACTTCTATAATGATAGACCGGGATGTCTGAGTATGATCTCTGTTTTTAGAGTTGCCACTGATCCTTGCGGTAGGTTATGGGTGTTAGACTCTGGGAAAGTAAACGTTGCTTTCAACATAACCGAAGTGTGTCCTCCTCAGCTGTTTATTTTCGACTTATATGACGATAGACTATTAAGAAGGTACGTATTTCCAGAGAAACAGGCGTTAGTGGATAACTTTTTCAACAATATCGTGGTGGACTATCAAGGTGACTGTCAAGATGTGTATGCGTACATGGCTGACACCGAGAGATACAACCTCTTGGTTTATAGCTATAAAAATCGAACATCTTGGAGAATAAGTCATGGCTCCTTCTACCCTGACCCTATGAAATTCAATTATCAACTAGATGATCTGAAATGGTACTGGAATTATGGACTGTCTGGTCTAGCTCTGGGACCAATGTTGAAAGCACACGAACGAATGTTGTATTACCACGCCACCACCAGTTATAAAGAATTTGTCGTACCTACGTCTGTACTGAAAAACCCAGCAGCAATCAATGAAAGCAATGACAAGTTTGTGTTACTTGGTGAGAGGGGTTATTCACGCAGCCATGCAGGTGGCTCGGCTATTTCAAGAAGTGGAGTACTCTTCTATGCCCTCCCCGAGCATCATGTTGCTGCCTGCTGGGATACTAACAACACTGAATTCAGCAGCTTGCAGCAAGGAGTTATAGGCGTGGAAAAGCGCAAGCTGGCTTTTCCCAATGACGTTAAAGTTGATCATGAGAAGAATCAAAGTGTTTGGATACTGAGTAATAATCTTCACATGTATTTATTTGGGAAGATCAATCCCCAAGCTGCCAACTATATAATCCTCAGGGCTAACACAGAGACTGCTGTAAAGAAGACCGTTTGCAGCCCTACATACAATATGTTCAGAAAGTAAGTACATTTCTATCATAGTTTCTCATCTATCTGTAAAGTAGGCCTGGTCAGCGGGATTACAGTATAAATCTTTGAACCACTGCGTTCGTTGTTCTCTTGGTAAAGCCTAACACTTGTTTCCTGTTTGTAGCACTAGCACTCTAATGAGATCCTTCCTTGATGCAGTCAACCGTACGTTGCTGAGTTATTCTCCAAACTTTTGTTGGGTCGGAATGTTTTTTATTCAATGGAATTATTAATAGTTTAATGATGTTTTCACAGCACTTATCTGCAGTAATTTCAGAGTGACCCTGTCAAGAATCTATCACCGAGTTTACTGTACATTCGTGATGCAGAATTAATGACTGACATATTATTTATTAGAAGGTACCTTTTGACGAACTCTCATAAATATATATATATATTATACAGGCTGTTTCCAGTCATTCGACCGGTCAGGATTGGAATGAATGAAGCCCCATCTAGCGGCGAAGGTAGAATTGTGCCGGCTGGGGCTATGATTAATGACTGACAGATGAAATGAAATGATATAGAAGAGTGTTGCTGGAGTGAAATATGACAGAGAAAACCGGAGTACCCGGAGGAAAACCTATCCCGCCTTCGCCTTGCCTACTACAACTCTCACATGGAGTGACAGGGATTTGAACCACGGAACCCAGCAGTGAGAGGCCTGCGCGCTGCCGCCTGAGCCACGGAGGCTCTTCACGAACTCTATCACCAATAATTAAGAAGAATATGTTTGCTGTACAGTGATTAGGGCAGGGGTGAACATGTAAACAAAACTACAATGATGATGAGGGACCTAACATCTAGGTCATCAGCCCAAACAAAACTATAACAGCAACTGTAGCAGTCACCACCACGGAAGGCTCTTGGACGCGCAGAGAGAAAGGAGACGACGGTGTCGGTCTTACTCCTTCCCTGACTGCGATGGTGCTGTCCCTCCCTTCCTCGCGCACACTTCGACCGGAGGTGCAATTCTGTTTGTATTCAGTATTCTGAACAAATGCTTAAATTTGATATATTTGATTAATGATTATTGTAATAATAATAATAATCATAATAACAATAATAATAATTTTAGCAAGCATAGAGCCTCCGTGGCTCAGGCAGCAGCGCGCAGACCCCTCACCGCTGGGTTCCGTGGTTCAAATCCCGATCACTCCATCTGAGATTTGTGCTGGACAAAGCGGAGGCGGGACAGGTTTTCTCCGGGTACTCCAGTTTTCCTGTCATACAGTATTTCATTCCAGCAACACTCTCTAATATCATGTAATTTCATCTGTCATTCATTAATCAGTACCCCAGAGGAGTGGGACAGGCTTAGCCAGCCGGCACAATTCCTATCCTCCCCGCTAGATGGGGCTTCATTCATTCCATTCCTGACCCGGTCGAATGACTGGAAACAGGCTGTGGATTTTCATTTTAGCAAGCATCATCAGTAAGCCTTATTAAGAATTAAGCACCTTTTCCCTGGCTGGGACATTCTATATCCAATAAATAAATAAATCTATATAAATAAAAATGAGTCACTAAATGTGTTGATAAGCGCAAAACTCGGGAACGGCTGGACCAATTCGGCTAATTCTTTTTTCAAGTATTCGTCGAAGTCCGAGTAATGTTTTTACGAAGAGAAAAATTGGAGAAAATGTCAGGAAAAACCGTAAAATCATCATTTCTCTTTATTCATTCAAACTGTTCGTCACTCTCTCCTTCTCCCACGTGTGCGCTTAACGCTGTCCTCTAATCCAGCGCGTTTGCCAAATGTCCGTAAATCTCAATGTTATCGGTTGAAATGGGTGAATATCGGATTATGTACAAACTTTCAAGCCGCATTTGATGCTGTTGACAGAAAAAACGGTTACAAAATAATTGAGTGTGAAAATGTGAATATAATGGAATGTTACCTCAAATGCACAATCTTCATTGCATAGAACTTATCATGTCATAACTCCTATTTTATATTCACTATATTTGTAATTTTTCACTGCTGGTAAAGGAACACTTCCGCTCAACGCAGGTAAGTTTGTTTTTAAATTTAAATGATAAGAACATGCACTATTTGTGTTTCTTTTCAGTCATGTTCAGATATTTGTATGTGCAGGCACGAAAAAGGCAGTCGCTAGCCAGCTTCTTTGCTATTAAATTTGCATGGGGGGGGGGGGGTCAAAGCAAGGCAAATGGTCTTCAGATATGGAAGTTATTTTTAAAACAAACCCCAAGTTCTTATCTCGCTTAGTTCTCAGTTTGTGACAGGAAGAATGTCTCCTTTGGTTTTGGTTTCGCGCGTACGCACTCCAGACAGTCGCACGCAGTGTCGTAGTTTGAGACCTTTGTCTACCCTGACTGTTTTTAAATCTTCGCTTCTCAACAAACAAGTTCATCGATTTCTTTGGTTGATTGGCTTATTTTGTTTGTGCTTCCATATACAGTATACTCATATCAAGACTCATGCCACCTATAAGACACGGGCGGAGCAACTTCGGTCGAAGAACTCGAAATGCTGCAAGCCAAGCCAATTTTCAGTCTAATCGGACAGCACAAATTTACAAATCAGTGAAGAAATGTGCAATGATGCGTTGATATCAATTGAGGACATGTGCTTGATGATGTCAAACAAAGTATCACCTCAATTAGGCATGGCCGCGCCCAATCGCCCGATGCACAACGCATTTAATCAAGAGTTGCAACGCGATAAACTGTACGATCTCGGTGCTTTAAGAGAATCAGATCGAATAAATCTTCCGCTGTTGAACCAACAACAAAAGTATGTATTTGATACTCTAATGAAAGTTATAAATGGAGGGATTTAGTTCTTGGACGCTCCCGGGGGTACAGGAAAAACTTTCTTAATTCCATTGATTTTAGCAACAGTTCGCTCACACAATGAAATTGCACTCGCACTTGCTTCATCAGGCATTGCAGCTACATTGTTGGAAGGCGGTCGGGGCGAATAGCCCATTCAGCGCTAAAATTGCCCTTGAATGTGCAAAGCAACGAAACTCCGACCTGCAACATATCGAAGAACTCTGCAATGGCAAAGGTTTTGCAGCAATGTAAATTGATAGTGTGGGATGAATGCACCATGGCACATGAAAAGTCTTTGGAGGCATTAGACCGAACCATGCAAGATCTGCGGAACAAGCAAAACCGATTTGGTGGAGCGATGATTTTGTTAGCAGGAGATTTTCGTCAAACCTTGCCAGTGATTGCACGGTCAACGCCAGCTGATGAACTTAATGCATGATTAACGTCATCAGTTTTGTGGAAACACGTCAAGATACTAAACACTTGAGTTGAAAAATGATCCATCTGGAGAGATATTTTCAAAACAACTAATTGCCATTGGTGTCCGGCTCCATGGCTAAGTGGTTAGCGTGGTGGCCTTTGGTCACAGGGGTCCCAGGTTCGATTCCCGGCAGGGTCGGGAATTTTAACCATCATTGGTTAATTTCGCTGGCACGGGAGCTGGGTATATGTGTCGTCTTCATCATCATTTCATCCCCATCACGACGCGCAGGTCGCCTACGGACGTCAAATCGAAAGACCTGCACCTGGGGAGCCGAACCTGTCCTCGGACACTCTCAGCACTAAAAGCCATACGCGATTTCTTTCTTTCTTTTTTTTTTTTTTTTTTCATTGACATTGGTAATGGCAAATTCCCTTCAGACGTTCTGACTGGCTGCATTTTCTGACAATTTTTGTCAGTTTACTGAATCCAAAACCGAACTCATTCAAGATGTGTTCGCTAACATTGCTCAAAATTACACAGATCAAATTTGGTTGAGCGAACGAGCTATATTGGCTGCCAAAAACATGGATGTAAATGAATTAAATTTCAAAATTCAAAATGAAATTGACGGTGAATTGAGGACATACAAATCAGTTGATTCCGCTACTAACCAAGAAGATGTCGTCAAGTATCCACCCGAATTTTTGAACTCGCTGGATTTGCCAGGATTGCCGCCTCACATTCTTCAATTAAATGTCGGATCAGTGGTCATAATGTTGCGAAATATCAACCAACCGCGTCTTTGTAATGGCACACGGCTAGCGGTGAAAACATTACTGAACAACGTGATCGAAGCAACCATTCTAACGGGGAAGAATAAAGGAGAAGACGTTTTGATACCACGTATTCCTATGATTCCGACTGACATACCATTTGAATTTAACGATTGCAGTTTCCAGTCCGGTTCGCTTTTGCTATGACCATAAATAAATTCCAGGGTCAGTCATTGAGTGTTTGTTGCATTAATCTTGAAAACCCAGGTTTCTCACGAGGCCAATTAAAGGTTGCCTGTTCCCGTGTCGGAAAACAATCAACTTTGTTTGTTTACGCGCCAGGTAATCAAACAAAAAATATCGTGTACCTTAAAGCTTTACGGTGAAAAATATCGTCATAGTGTTGATTGGAATCAGTGTTTTCTATGATAGTTATTTCCTACGAAGAAAGTGGAGTAAGTTTTGCCACATTATCTTCACGCAATCAACTTATCAAATTACTTGATTTGCAACGGGGGATAATTATGGCTCTGTGAGGGATTTGCAGACCTGCTGAACAGTTCCTATCTACGTTACAGTCATCATCATCATCATCATCTGTTTACCCTCCAGGTTAGGCTTTTCCCTCGGACTGAGCGAGGGATCCCACCTCTACCGCCTCAAGGGCAGTGTCCTGGAGCTTCAGACTCTTGGTCGGGGGATACAACTGGGGAGTATGACCAGTACCTCGCCCAGGCGGCCTCACCTGCTATAGTGAACAGGGGCCTAGTAGGGAGATAGGCAAGGATGAGGGAAGGAAGCGGCCGTGGCCGTAAGATAGGTACCATCCCGGCATTTGCCTGGAGGTGAAGTGGGAAACCACGGAAAACCACTTCGAGGATGGCTGAGGTGGGAATCGAACCCGCCTCTACTCAGTTGACCTCCCGAGGCTGAGTGGACCCCGTTCCAGCCCTCGTACCACTTTTCAAATTTCGTGGCAGAGCCGGGAATCGAACCCGGACCTCCGGGGGTGGCAGCTAATCACGCTAACCACTACACCACAGAGGCGGCTACGTTACAGTCAATCAGGGTTATTTCTGGGTAGTGATATGCTGTGATCTATTTGAGCATTTCCTTATTCACAATATTGCAGGTGCCGGGCTGAGTGGCTCAGACGGTTAAGGCGCTGGCCTTCTGACCCCAACGTGGCAGGCTCGATCCTGGCTCAGTCCGGTGGTATTTGAAGGTGCTCAAATACGTCAGCCACGTGTCGGTAGATTTACTGGCACGTAAAAAATCTCCCGCGGGACTAAATTCCGGCACCTCGGCGTCTCCAAAGATCGAAAAAGTAGTTAGTGGGACGTAAAGCAATTAACATTATTATTAATATTGCAGGTAATGAAAACACGTTTCTCCAGTAGTTTATTAGTAACTTTTGGTAGCTGTAGCAAAATTAACTCATTTGATGTTGATGATTCGTCATTTGCATTATTCTGATTTTTGCGTGCAGTACAGACTGAATTTGAGTTCGTTCCATTGTCATTTATTTTTGACAGATCGACGTCTGTCGGGTCAGCTAATAAATAAATAAATAAATAAATAAATAAATAAATAAATAAATAAATAAATAAATAAATAAATAAATAAATATTCCGCGTCTGTGCTGTAATATTTAACGCGATTAGTTGTCACTCCCGGGTTCGATTCCCACATCTACCATGAAATTTGTAAAGTGGTACGAGGGCTAGGACGGAGTCTACTGAGCCTCGGGAGGTCAACTAAGTAGCGGGGGTGGGTTCGATTCCCTTCTCAGCTACCCTCGAAGTTGTTTTCCGTGGTTTCCCACTTCTCCTCCAGGCAAATGCCGGAATGGTACCTAACTTAACTCCACGGCCGTTTACTTCTCTCTTCCTACTCTATCCCTTCCAATCTTCACATCATTAAGCAAGGCTCCTGTTCAGCATAGCAGGTGATGTCACCTGGGCGAGGTACTGGTCCACCTCTCCAGTTGTATCCCCCGACCCAAAGTCTGACGCTCCCTTGAGGTGGTAGAGGTGGGATTTCTCGCTGAGTTCGGGGAAAAAACTGACCCTGGAGGGTAAACGGATAAGAATAGTAAGAAATAATAATAATAATAATAATAATAATAATAATAATAATAATAATAATAATAATAATAATAATAATAGGCTAATGACAATATTGTCACGAATATGGGAAAATGATTGGAACCAAAAGGGGAGACAAAATAGCAAGTGAGAATAATTTTCTCGGCAAGTCTTTAGTTGCAGCCCCGTTACTTTCCTTACCCTCCGATACGTACCATCTACGAGTAGTTACCTTCGGTTCAGAAGGATCCACGTTCCGTTCAAGGCACAACCGGGGATTTGATGATGATGATGATGATGATGATGCTTGTTTAAAGGGGCCTAATATCGAGGTCATCGGCCTCGAACTGGGGATTTTAACCACGTTCGCTTCATTCTTCTAGCTCAAGGATGAGTGGTTTTCATCGTCCTAATACCCATCTTCCTTTACACCCAACATGTCATACTACAAACCACCTGAGAAACACGAAATAGTCAATGCATCCCTCCCCATAACGCTGGCGCTAGGAAAAGAATCCGGCCGTAATACCAGATTAATCCACGTAAGTCCTGAACTCTGATGACTGCGAAAATGACAGGAAAGAAGAATACTGCATGCCCAGTGTTAGAATTTTCGACCGACTGAAATAACGACCTGTTGCAGCATTTTACTGTAGTAGCTTAATACACGGATATAATCGTGCGAATGAAATTCTCATTGGCCGACCTACTTAATTTCTCCTTTTCTTCTTGTTCTTGTTGTTCTTCCGGTTTTATTCTTCTTCTCATCCTCTTGAAGTGCATTGGGGTGATCGTTGTTTTGAGAATAATTACAGCTGGGCAACCATCCTCCATTAACACTAATAAGAGGGATAAATGGAAGGGTCCAACACATTGAAACATGAATTTATTTATTTATTGATGTCTTTATTTGTGGCGAAGTTAGGGCTCTTGGCCCTCTCTTACACTTAACCGGCCAAAGAAAGACAAGGGCGACGAAGGGCATGGAAATGAAAGGCTTCCTAGAATTAGCAAACCTCTTCCATTGGATTAGGAAAATAACAAGAGATGACCAAGAAAGGTTGGGTAGGATAGAGTAATTGGAAGCAATACCAGGACTCATCTGAGGGCCCCTGGTCGCCAACTCACGCTCCCAAGTTGTAAGCACTTGTATACGCTGAATGTTATTTTACCACCCCCACCCATAGAGGACCTCTTGTCCTTAACGTGGAGGTTGGTGGGCTAGCAGACTCCTTCTTTTGCGGCCAATCACTTCACTTTGCTGTATTCAGCTACTGACTTGATATCGTCCATGAATTCCCTCCTTGGCCTCCCTCTCGTACTACGTCCTTCCATTTTCCCTCCAGCAATATCGTGTAATATCTTGAATATCGCAGTAGGGGACCAATCATACCATTCCTCCTTTCCGCAATTGTTTTCTGCAGATTCCTCCTCTCACCTACTCGAGCTTATACTACTCGTTAGTCACTCTCCCTGTCTATTGTGCCATATCATATATGCCCCAAATATTAATTATATAATATGGTGTAACATTGTGCATCTAATACAAGCAGGAGTCAAGATGCAACCTAGAAGTTGCGTAATGCAGTATTCCGTCATCGCGTGACATCAGTAATAACTTCTTATCTTTCATAGTGACAGCGTATATCTCGGGTACTCCGTATGAGTCAATCGGGGATGTACGAGAGTGTTTGAGAGCGGCCGATTATAAAAGGACCAATCACAGCCCTGGAAGCGATATGGCAGAATGAAGGGATTTACAAAACAAATTAAGTCAGTCTTACCAACTTCTAAATTTACAGTGCTGCACTACTCTTAATTTTATTAGGCAATTTGTTATAAAGCTATACTCCACGGTTTTAATATGAAATAGATGCCAGTTAAACATTAAAAGAACTACCTGTAGACAGTTGCAATACTTAATTTGAATTAATAAAGTAATTAACATATTTCTATTGAATCAGCGCTTTTGCAGAGTAGTGGGTGAGCAATAGCGTCATCGTACCAGTGGAATCCCCTAAGATATGACTAATACCGGGAGTTTGGTGTATATAGCAGCCTCTGGAAATGGAAAGTCACTCTGCTTTGAAGTGTGATCCGTGCGGGTCGGTGTTTTTGATATTAAGCCAGTGGTATAGGAAAGTGACTCTTTTAGTGACCAGTTTTGAACATATAAGTAGTCAATTTGTGAAACTGAAACGTTTCTTTTATGAAAATATGCATTACATGAATGCAAGTGATAGATTGTAGTTACGAGTGTGCATAGTATATTAACAGAGCAATTACCTTTGCTATATAAATAATATCACGTATCACGTATGTCAAAGTGCGGTGGTGACACGGGATAATAACAATAAAAACGATAGTTACTGTCGATATTTCCGTACCCGTGTATACGTAATTTGCTAACGGTTTGTGCCAATACCGTGTTCGGTACGCGTCCGGTTTCGCGAAGAACTTCTGCGAACCGACGTCATCGTATCGGTACAATTAAATGGTGTGTGCGAAGCACTATTACTACATGATGAAGAGAGAAGAAAAGACTTGCAGAGTATTTGATAACGCCATGCAGTTTGGTGCAATAATGGCGTAATTTGCTGGACGCTGTGGCCTGGAATCATGAAGAAGCTGAGACGCTACCAGTTGAGTTCATTTTAATTATAGGCATGCTTAGATAGAAGGAATTAGGCTAATTCGATCCCAGTGTAATGTAAATGTAAATGTCAGTCTTGTTGTGACTGAGCTGTGTTGTATTTTTATAGATTAATATCATGTTTCAGGGAAATGCATGTTTGGAACCCTGATTTTTATATATTATTTTATTTCCTTTTCATAAGATGGGAAAGAGGGAAATGATTAGGTGTAGATGAGGATATATATGTCTAAAGGTAACTGTGTATTCCATTTTGGTACAAGATGTAGACTCTTTTAGTATGAAGGCTACACAGCCTAAAGTTTGGTCTGGGAATAAAATTTAGCAAGGTATTTTTTTTCCTGCATGTAGCACGTTTATAGGAGTGCATGGCAGTGATGACCAACGTAAAAGTGCACCGTCGAACTAATATCTTCTAGATCCGCAGATAGAACTAGCTAATTGATATTGAGTTATGTATTTACGAAAAAAGGCAAGATTAGCCTGACACTGAGATTACAATGTGTGTTACACAGGGTGGAAGTGCCTAGAAATGAATATTGGGAAAGACACAATGGTGTTAGCTGCATGAAAAGAGAGAGGTTTGATTTGCCTCAAGTGTTCATTATGATTGTGAGAATCGAACTCACGGACCCCAAAGTGTTAGGCCAGATGTGTTGAGTATCATATCTGCAAGCCGTGTTATATTGGAATATGTAGTTAAGGCCATAGGAATGTGTATTGGTGCCTTAGTTTGAGTTCGAGGCCTTGTGTTAATTAAATGAACAGAGAAGTGAATGGCAGCGTAATTTATGTTCCCAAATATATTAGAATTTCTCAGGCAAGGATTACCAAACCAATTAGTTAGAGTCTTTCTGGCGAAGTAAGATGTTTCATAGCTGGAGCATTAGAAGTGTTCCGTGATTTATATTACAGCGTGCGAAGTGAAAGATCAACAGACGGATAGCTGAGCCTGGAGTTCGGTGTTCTTTTTATACGAAGGAGTCTAGTATCTTATTGTTTATATTTCAGATATTGAATACACAGATGATATTTTTTATTGCATGTCTTTACAGGTTTCTCCGAGAGTGTATTTTGTATTAATTTGTGTTACTTGGATTGTTGTTGATTATGTCATTGCCAGCGTTGATATATACTTGCTTTAAAATATGAGTCCGGAACTCATGTTATTGGGAAGTAGGCTTTTAAGCCATCCAATTTATAACAGAACAGTCTGTTAAGTAAATTCAGTGTGGATGTAAGCTAAGGTCCCTGAAATATTGATTTGATGATAAGTGATGTACATATAGTTTTATTATGGATCGGATTTAGCATAATTTTATTCTGTCGCGGTATGTCCTGTACTTATAATTTGAATGATATCCGTCAGGATGCGTTAAAATGAATTTAACTGCGTAAGTCGAAGCGAAGTGTGAATTTCTTCCCCAGGTCGTTGTGTTTATTTTGTTAATATTTTCATTTTGAAACGGGACATTGCCCGTCTTTTGTGACTTCTAATAAAATGATATTATGTGCTCGGCGCATATTAAATTTTTGGCATTTATTTGAGCCAGATTCTAATCGTTTTTTCACATTTTTGTTTATTTTGAATTTCAACAATGTTTATTAGTCAATAAATCCATCTTACCCCTTATTTTGAATTTTATTTCAGAAATTTATACTGTTTCCAGTTCATATACCCATGGTATTTATTTTATCCTGAGATTTTTAATTTATTTTAGCCCGATCAAATTTTTAAGAATCGAACACGCAGCTCTCCGATTGGCGCCGGTAGACTGTATTTCAGACGGGAACGGTATACTATGGTACCTTGATCACTCTCCTCCAACACGATAAGGTAGGAGGGCCAAATTCCGACCCCGCACCTAATTTCGTCCCCCTGGGGATTTCCACTTTGCACGGTTGGTACTCAATGCTTAGCCGCGCGCACACGTATAGCCTCATCCCGTTGTCTTGTTGTGAGAGTTGGTTGTGTGCACCACGTTTAGTTTCCGTGTACAAGGAGGATTCATTTTTTATGCTGAGCTGAGTTAGTGGTACATTCAAATTAACAGCCTGTTATTCCTAGAGTGAGCACTAATATGTGCGTGAAATACTGGAGTGCATTTCAGTCATGTGGTGTAGTTCCCGGCGTGTAATCGCTACAGTGTGGTAGTTGGCGTGAGTTACTCTAGCGGCCATTATAATAAATCAACGAATGTTCGTAATTTCGTCCCCCTTCGTTTTATTAGTTACTAGCGAATGTACCCGTGCTTCGCTACGGTATTCTACATTGTATTCGGTTATCGAAGTAAATAGTGTACATGCAGTAAATAAGATTGTTTTAAAATTGCATGTCTCTTAGCGTTATCCGAGAAAGAGCATGGGGAGTTCCCCGTACGTTGTTTCCAATGTAAAGTGTTTGTTACGGATTTGTGATATAGCGGCAGACTCACTTGCCTACTGCCATTCACAATCGAGTTGGGATGATTACGTAATAATTGCAGGCCCCATTGCCTACTACGCGGACAGAATCGATTTGGGGAGTTTTCGTTAATATGGCAGCCCCCTTCCTACTTCCAGACAGATTTCAGGTGAGGAGTTTTTATTATAATGGCAGGCAATTACCCTACTATCACTCGAAATTGAGTTGTGCAGTTATCATTATAATGCCAGGCCCATTTTCCTACTGCCAGCCAGCTTACTGCCAGTCACACCAAGTTGGTGAGTTTCCATCAAAATAGCAGGCCACTATGCCTAATGCCAGTCACATTTTAGATGAGGACATTTCTTTATAATGATAGGCACCCTTGCCTACTGCCAAACACAATCGGGTAGGGGAGTTTTAAACAAAACTGCATGCTCACTTGCCTTCTGCAAGTCAAATCGAGAAGGAAACTATTCATTATAATTGTAGGCTTTCCTTACTAATGACAGTTACACAGGAGTTGGAGAAGGAACCCTTTCCTACTGCCAGTCAAAGTCGGTGTGGGGAGTACTTATTACAATAGCAGACCCACCCTTTCTCGATCGCTAAAAATCGACATCAGTGAATATATATAGATCGACATACGAAAGTATATGCGTATTTACAATATTGAAGACCTTCATTTACAGATTAACTGCTACTAAACGTACGTCATATCGACAAAGGATTATACCATAAGACACGCCGGATTTAGTGGCCTAAATGGCTGGTCCTATGATATGTCATCTATTCTTGGGTCAGATTGAGTTAGAAACGTGGAACAGGGTAAAGGTTTTGTAAGATTATCTCACATTACATTACTTTTCGGATACATACATAGCATTTGGCTCACATATGGCTACTGGGTGGGCCAATTTTCGTGAAGAGTTTAATGATTCTGTATTTCATATAAGTAATTGAAAGTATGAATTATGCATGTGAAAATTCCAAATTGACTTAACATCGATTAAAGAGAAAAATCAAACGTAAAAGGGATACAGATACGGCAAAAAGTCATAAGACCACGGTTGTAGATCATTCCAAATTGAACGGAGATTGTGCAATCCGTTATAAGATAGGAATTTCCGAAGGTCTGCACCATCATTAAAATTGCCTGCGTATTTCGATATTCTTCGGGGATTCAAAGTGAAAAATTTAATGATCTAGGAAGTTTTCCGTTCGTTACAGGCTTAAACGTATAATTTTGTCAAATTTCAATTATCTTCTTTTTCTTCTGGCAGATTATGGCGCAATTTGGATTTTGGGCGAGGCGGGTAAAAATTAGTACTTTCAGGAAACTAAACCAAAAATTATGGAGATGGTCATTATTACCCCATAAACGGAAAGCTGTACGAAAATTTCGCCAAAATAGTCAGTGTAGAGGCACACAGTCGTTACGATTTGATTTATATAGATAAGGAATCTGCTCCATGTAAAACACCTTTTGGGCTATGTCCGCTGGACTTAACCTGCAAAAGTGACCATTCATGATATCTCCCTTAGTAATCCTCCTGACGAAAGAATGCACATGAAAAAAAGGTTTAGAGGTGGAATTCCATCACGTTTGGTCGATTTCCAGTCAGGTTGGTCTTGTTCTGTATATGTTGTGGAAGAGTAAAATCACCATTTCGGTTCCCTATAAACCGCCAGTCCATTCCGGAACATGAAATGTTATTTACGTTTAAAACCTACCTTTGGACAGGTGGATGCTAAATATAAATTTTGGTTCGAATGTCTTCAGTAGTTTTCAAATTGTAAGGAGTACGCTTCACACGCACCCGCTCGGGAGTTAAGTCCGATGGGACTTGTACAGAAAAAACGGTCCGTTAATGATATCTCCCTTATTAATCATCGTATCGAAATGATGCACATGAGAAAAAAGGTTTAGAAATTATTATCTACCAAGGTAGGTAGATTTCCATTAAGTTTGGTTGTGTATATTTTGTGGAAGTGCAAAATCACTGTTTCGGTTTCGTATAAACCCCCAGTCAGTTCAGGGATTTAGAAACAATATTTGCCCAAAACCTATCAAGGACAGGTGTATTCTAAATATGAGTCTTGGTGGAAATACATCCAGTAGTTTGTAGCACTCGCGTACATACGGCGTAATTAAGGAAGAAATAATACAGTTAAGAAAGTTGAAAGTAATAGAAAATGGATTATAACTGCGGACAGCCGGATAACGACAAATATGTAAATGCCAAGTGAATGTATTGGAAAATCAAATGCCCCTCAATAAATTATGCTAGTGTGAGTAATGGATATAATAAAGCGGTAACAGAGGAGAAATTTAGGTCAGTGATTCTTAGGTAAACAAATAATAAGAAGATGACTAATGGTGTTATTACTTAATCTATTCGAGGGCGGTTATAATATCCAACGATATTCCGCCAATATGCCGCAGATAGGCCGATTGACGCCTCTCTTGCCTTCTACCCAAGGAACAACCACGAATTTAAAAGCATGATGAGGAAAATGGCAATACGTTACTTCCCTGCTGGTATGCAGTCAGAGACGTTGCCATGGTAACCTGTAGTTTCGTTGTCGGTCTGTCGGTCACTCACCAGCGGAAAATTGTAAATTTCTCCGTCAGGTGAAGAGTAAGGTAAATTATGAACATAACGAAAGTTGTTTATAATGAAGAGACGTTTCACGTACGGTAAACGAAGTTTACAGAAAATCAATAGTATAAGAGAAAATGGAGGAAACCCATTCTGGTTTTCCTATAAACCATCCGTCTATTCGACGATTGTAAAATAATATGTATATAGAAACCTTCCCCGAGATGAGTATTCTCTAAATATGAAGTTTGGTTGAGATCTATCCAGCCGTTTCGAAGTGATGGTGGAAAAACCATTCAGGTTTTCCTATAAACCCCCGTCTATTGAAAGATTTTAAAATGATATGCATATCGAAACCTTCCCCGGGATGAGTATACTCTAAATATGAAGTTTGGTTGAGATCTATCCAGCCGTTTCGAAGTGATGGTGGAAAAACCATTCTGGTTTTCCTATAAACCCCCGGTCTATTCAAAGATTTTAAAATAATATGCATATTGAAACCTTCCCCGAGATGAGTATACTCTAGATATGTTTAGTTGAGATCTATCCAGCCGTTTCAACGTGATGGTGGAAAAACCATTCTGGTTTTCCTATAAACCCCCCGAGTATTGAAAGATTTTAAAATGATATGCATATCGAAACCATCCCCGGGATGAGTTTACTTTAAATATGAAGTTTGGTTGAGATCTATCCAGCCGTTTCGACGTGATGGTGGAACAGACAAACAAACAAACAGACAGACAAACAGACAAACAGACAAACAAACAGACACGAAACGTAAAAACCACCGATTCGGTCTTGAGTTGACCTAAAACGGATAAATATCTGAAAAATTGGCAAAACAAAAGAAATTACAGACAGCGGACCCCCTACAATTTTATTTATATAGATTTATGAACTTTATTATTGTTTTCAGATGGGAAAATGCAAGCGGTGGGATAAGGAGGCTATGAAAAAGGCTATTAATGCAATGAGGGGCAAGGTAATGGATTACAAACGTGCAAGTAAAACGCTGAATGCGAGGCCGACGAGAAAGACAGGCCGCGGCGTGCACGGCATACACTGAATGTCACGTGACTTGGCCGGTCTTACTGTAGAGTATGCATCCCAAGGCTCACGCGAGAGACTATCGTAGCTTGGTAAATAAAATACATTTCAGCGCATTTCAACCTACTAAAATAACATTACTGAACTACAGATCAAATTAAACATAGTGTCTCTTACTATCCTTGGTTGAACAAACACTAAAAAAATTACTGAGGTAAAGATATGCTCACTCAATAATGTTAATGGTTAATGTATAAGTAATCCTATATTCGCAATAACATTCATGCAATAAATATGTTATTGAATCCAGGGTGAAAGGTAGGCCTATTGTAAGCTATTTACAAGTCTTATATTTGTTCCACTCCATACCTGGCTTCAGCATCATATCTATTATTTAAATTTTCATTTTCATACTAGCGAATGTACCCGTGCTTCGCTACGGTATTCTACATTGTATTCGGTTATCGAAGTAAATAGTGTACATGCAGTAAATAAGATTGTTTTAAAATTGCATGTCTCTTAGCGTTATACGAGAAAGAGCATGGGGAGTTCCCCGTACGTTGTTTCCAATGTAAAGTGTTTGTTACGGATTTGTGATATAGCGGCAGACTCACTTGCCTACTGCCATTCACAATCGAGTTGGGATGATTACGTAATAATTGCAGGCCCCATTGCCTACTACGCGGACAGAATCGATTTGGGGAGTTTTCGTTAATATGGCAGCCCCCTTCCTACTTCCAGACAGATTTCAGGTGAGGAGTTTTTATTATAATGGCAGGCAATTACCCTACTATCACTCGAAATTGAGTTGTGCAGTTATCATTATAATGCCAGGCCCATTTTCCTACTGCCAGCCAGCTTACTGCCAGTCACACCAAGTTGGTGAGTTTCCATCAAAACAGCAGGCCACTATGCCTAATGCCAGTCACATTTTAGATGAGGACATTTCTTTATAATGATAGGCACCCTTGCCTACTGCCAAACACAATCGGGTAGGGGAGTTTTAAACAAAACTGCATGCTCACTTGCCTTCTGCAAGTCAAATCGAGAAGGGAACTATTCATTATAATTGTAGGCTTCCCTTACTAATGACAGTTACACAGGAGTTGGAGAAGGAACCCTTTCCTACTGCCAGTCAAAGTCGGTGTGGGGAATACTTATTACAATAGCAGACCCACCCTTTCTCGATCGCTAAAAATCGACATCAGTGAATATATATAGATCGACATACGAAAGTATATGCGTATTTACAATATTGAAGACCTTCATTTACAGATTAACTGCTACTAAACGTACGTCATATCGACAAAGGATTATACCATAAGACACGCCGGATTTAGTGGCCTAAATGGCTGGTCCTATGATATGTCATCTATTCTTGGGTCAGATTGAGTTAGAAACGTGGAACAGGGTAAAGGTTTTGTAAGATTATCTCACATTACATTACTTTTCGGATACATACATAGCATTTGGCTCACATATGGCTACTGGGTGGGCCAATTTTCGTGAAGAGTTTAATGATTCTGTATTTCATATAAGTAATTGAAAGTATGAATTATGCATGTGAAAATTCCAAATTGACTTAACATCGATTAAAGAGAAAAATCAAACGTAAAAGGGATACAGATACGGCAAAAAGTCATAAGACCACGGTTGTAGATCATTCCAAATTGAACGGAGATTGTGCAATCCGTTATAGGATAGGAATTTCCGAAGGTCTGCACCATCATTAAAATTGCCTGCGTATTTCGATATTCTTCGGGGATTCAAAGTGAAAAATTTAATGATCTAGGAAGTTTTCCGTTCGTTACAGGCTTAAACGTATAATTTTGTCAAATTTCAATTATCTTCTTTTTCTTCTGGCAGATTATGGCGCAATTTGGATTTTGGGCGAGGCGGGTAAAAATTAGTACTTTCAGGAAACTAAACCAAAAATTATGGAGATGGTCATTATTACCCCTTAAACGGAAAGCTGTACGAAAATTTCGCCAAAATAGTCAGTGTAGAGGCACACAGTCGTTACGATTTGATTTATATAGATAAGGAATCTGCTCCATGTAAAACACCTTTTGGGCTATGTCCGCTGGACTTAACCTGCAAAAGTGACCATTCATGATATCTCCCTCAGTAATCCTCCTGACGAAAGAATGCACATGAAAAAAAGGTTTAGAGGCGGAATTCCATCACGTTTGGTCGATTTCCAGTCAGGTTGGTCTTGTTCTGTATATGTTGTGGAAGAGTAAAATCACCATTTCGGTTCCCTATAAACCGCCAGTCCATTCCGGAACATGAAATGTTATTTACGTTTAAAACCTACCTTTGGACAGGTGGATGCTAAATATAAATTTTGGTTCGAATGTCTTCAGTAGTTTTCAAATTGTAAGGAGTACGCTTTACACGCACCCGCTCGGGAGTTAAGTCCGATGGGACTTGTACAGAAAAACGGTCCGTTAATGATATCTCCCTTATTAATCCTCGTATCGAAATGATGCACATGAGAAAAAAGGTTTAGAAATTATTATCTACCAAGGTAGGTAGATTTCCATTAAGTTTGGTTGTGTATATTTTGTGGAAGTGCAAAATCACTGTTTCGGTTTCGTATAAACCCCCAGTCAGTTCAGGGATTTAGAAACAATATTTGCCCAAAACCTATCAAGGACAGGTGTATTCTAAATATGAGTCTTGGTGGAAATACATCCAGTAGTTTGTAGCACTCGCGTACATACGGCGTAATTAAGGAAGAAATAATACAGTTAAGAAAGTAGAAAGTAATAGAAAATGGATTATAACTGCGGACAGCCGGATAACGACAAATATGTAAATGCCAAGTGAATGTATTGGAAAATCAAATGCCCCTCAATAAATTATGCTAGTGAGAGTAATGGATATAATAAAGCGGTAACAGAGGAGAAATTTAGGTCAGTGATTCTTAGGTAAACAAATAATAAGAAGATGACTAATGGTGTTATTACTTAATCTATTCGAGGGCGGTTATAATATCCAACGATATTCCGCCAATATCCCGCAGATAGGCCGATTGACGCCTCTCTTGCCTTGTACCCAAGGAACAACCACGAATTTAAAAGCATGATGAGGAAAATGGCAGTACGTTACTTCCCTGCTGGCATGCAGTCAGAGACGTTGCCATGGTAACCTGTAGTTTCGTTGTCGGTCTGTCGGTCACTCAATGCAGAGCATGATACCAGCGGAAAATTGTAAATTTCTCCGTCATGTGAAGAGTAAGGTAAATTATGAACATAACGAAAGTTGTTTATAATGAAGAGACGTTTCACGTACGGTAAACGAAGTTTACAGAAAATCAATAGTATAAGAGAAAATGGAGGAAACCCATTCTGGTTTTCCTATAAACCACCCGTCTATTCTACGATTGTAAAATAATATGTATATAGAAACCTTCCCCGAGATGAGTATTCTCTAAATATGAAGTTTGGTTGAGATCTATCCAGCCGTTTCGAAGTGATGGTGGAAAAACCATTCAGGTTTTCCTATAAACCCCCGTCTATTGAAAGATTTTAAAATGATATGCATATCGAAACCTTCCCCGGGATGAGTATACTCTAAATATGAAGTTTGGTTGAGATCTATCCAGCCGTTTCGAAGTGATGGTGGAAAAACCATTCTGGTTTTCCTATAAACCCCCGGTCTATTCAAAGATTTTAAAATAATATGCATATCGGAACCTTCCCCGAGATGAGTATACTCTAGATATGAAGTTTAGTTGAGATCTATCCAGCCGTTTCAACGTGATGGTGGAAAAACCATTCTGGTTTTCCTATAAACCCCCCGAGTATTGAAAGATTTTAAAATGATATGCATATCGAAACCATTCCCGGGATGAGTTTACTCTAAATATGAAGTTTGGTTGAGATCTATCCAGCCGTTTCGACGTGATGGTGGAACAGACAAACAAACAGACAGACAAACAGACAAACAGACAAACAGACAAACAGACAAACAAACAGACACGAAACGTAAAAACCACCGATTCGGTCTTGAGTTGACCTAAAACGGATAAATATCTGAAAAATTGGCAAAACAAAAGAAATTACAGACAGCGGACCCCCTACAATTTTATTTATATAGATATCTGTAATTAAATAGAATATGAATGTATTAAATAGAATATGAATGTATTACCTCTAAATCCTCAGCACTGGTGTTGTAATTTATCCAACTCGTGCACTGCAGCCCAACATTGCTGAATGATGTGAACAACGTTGACGTTATATACATATTTTTGTAAATAAAAACTTACTTACACTACCGCACACAACACTATGAATGTAAGGAACTGTTGCACAACACCAACATATTCACATAAACACAAAATCTCCGTTACTTGCTTCTATAATCCACAATAAACTAGCAATAACACCTCAAGAACACATGTAATAACCGGCTTCACTCTACCATTGTTGGGACTGGCCTCGTCACGTGACTTTAACGGGCCATGGCCTGTCTCTCTCGTCGGCCTCGGCTGAATGACTATGTTAAAAAGAATACCATGACAACTTTTTTTCATAAATGGCCTTCACGTAATTCATTATAGGGAAAAAAAATTAAGGTTAGAAATAAAATATATATTATGATTAACTGTACTTTTCATAAATTTTGTGGGGGAAGATATTACGAACACATTTTTGGTAGCTTAGTTTTTGTAGTGTTTATGTTTATGTCAAATATTGACTACGTTACGTTATAACAGTTACATTGTTACTTGCCCGTAAGTGGAGAATATTTTCAGTAATACAGTACATATGTCGTGGCAGACAGGATTAGAGCTTGTAGGAGAATGTCTGATTGGTTGGAAGGTTGATTTTATCGTTCCCGAGCGGTTGGAACGTTATGGTTGGGAAGTTTCAAGTAAGGTACAGATAAGAAGGGTAGTCAATGGAGTAGAATCCCACGATGATATTATATTCTCAACTGAAGTAATTACAAGTATATACATATTACAAGACTTTACTCTGACAAATCTTGAGTGAGAAGTTGTCTATCAGCCTTCGTGTTCGAAGGGAAGTTATGAAAAGACTTATTATTATTATTATTATTAATATCGATTGCGTAATCGCCCTGTCCACCGACAAGGGTTATGACTGCAACTCGTCCGCGAATTAGTGATAGAAGCCCTGAACAACGACTTCTCTGCCCTTATATAGTCTCAGTGGCCCCACCCAATGTTCTAGAACCTTATAGATTATCTTTGCACGTGACTACCGATCTTTCCGTAGTTCTGACCAATCAGAGGCGTGTATTCTCTGTACATTTCCTGCACGTCTTAGCATTGTTCATTGCATGACCCATGTACCGGTCAACATGACTCACGTCCTCTTGCCTGTGATTCTATGCGTATGACAAACTTCTCTTACTCAAGATTTCTCAACAAGTTGAAATTTGATTTCTACACTTACAGTTCTTAATTTCATGAATATGAATTGTATTATTCTTATTACTAGGTGTGACTATACATGTATTTACTCACTGAATTTTAGCCCTTATCACTGGATGATTCTAAAATATCAGGTACAGCAATTCTTCCTACGTCCCCTTCGGTTTTTTCCTCGGAGGGAATAGCTGTCCTGTGTTCATGTCCCCAATTTCTAGCCTTGTCCAGAATATTTCTGAATATGTACAAGTCCATATCTGCTAAGAGAACGAATTATGGGCCTTCTACCTTATGTCGAAAGTCTCAAGTTAATTTTTCTCTTGTTCTTAAAGTCAAAATTTCAGATGCGTTGGTGGATAAGTTTCAAACAAAAATGTTTGATAAATCGTTTCCTATTCTGCACTTTATGTCAACTGTTCTTCTGCCTTCCGATGTTATAGAGCTCCCAAGGTATTTTAAACAAGTAACCTGCATTAACTCTTCTCATTGCCGCCATACTTATGCGATCTGTTCTCCAGCACTTCATGACCGTTCTTCCCTGTTTATCTTCATGTTGCAGTTAATCATTTGTGTGTTGTTCATAAGGTGTAGTCGATTATAAAGGTGGGTATAACACTACTACTAGAATTTCAAACATAGCAAGGTTTGAAAATATATTCAGGAATGGAAATTTTGTGTAACGATGGAGGGAGTTGCTTGCGCGGTTCGGATCACGTAGCTGTGAGCCACTGTTCGGGAGATGGTTGGTTCGAGCCTCACCGTCGGCAGCCTTTAAGGTGGTCTCCCGTGGTTTTCTAATTTCACATTAGGAAAACGCTAGGACTGTATATTAATTAATGCAATGGGTATTACCTTCCAAATCCCAGCCTTTTCCCAACCTTGCATCACCAAAATTCACGATGTTAGTGCGATGTTAAACCACCAGAAAAATTAATTTAAAAAAGGAATTAGTGAAACGAGTAATTGTAATGGCCGATAGAACAAGCATAATGGTATATGTGCGAGTTATAATATAACTCCACTCATAATTCATGGAAGCTGTTCCACAAGGCTCTCTCACATTTTATGTGGAGCGCATTTAAAACCCTTGATGCGTGTAACCTGTTACATTGCTAACAAGTAATGCAGGCATAGACCTGTGAGCTTGTACAAGGCCCAGTTGCTTTATATTTAAAACTCACTCTCTCCATTGACATATTTTTTCAAACATGGTTTCAAACATTAAAACATATATAAATGGAGTGTGTGTCGAGGTAAAAATTATTTCTAAATTGTATATAAACTCCAAACTTCTTTCTTCCTGCCCAGGGCTGAAGGGATTACGTGCCTGCCTCTTTCTCGGAGGTCACGGGTTAGATTCCTAGTCAATCTCAGGATTATATTTCTGGATTGAGGCCTGAAACGTTCTTCAGTCAGCGTTGTGAGACAAAACGAGGATATTTCTGATATGAGAGACAGAGGACTGCTCATAAAAGCCAAGCAGTGCTGTTGAGGATGCCGTCATGCTGACCATGTGCCTATTGACAATCTGTATGCTTCTGGCGAGACAGCATTCATATTATCACCAATTTGAGGCCATCGATGGGCTGCAAGGGCTACGAGTTCTTCCTTAATCTTCCGGCAGCTTATCCCATCTACATTTTAGCCATCCTGCATCATTTCTTGTTTTAAACGGAATTAAGGCCGGACCATACGACATTTCCGAGAAAGAGATAGATTTTGCCAGGATGAGTCGCTATGATGAAATTTACTAAGATATAATAATAACAATAATAATAATAATAATAATAATAATAATAATAATAATAATAATGTTGTTTGCTTTACGTTCCACTAACTACTTTTACGGTTTTGAGGTGCCGGAATTTAGTCCAGCAGAAGTTATTTTATGTGCCAGTAAATCTACCGACACGAGGCTGACGTATTTGAGCACTTTCAAATACCACCGAGCTGACCCAGGTTCCAACCTGCCAAGTTGGGGTCAGAAGGCCAGCGTCTCAACCGTCTGAGCCACTCAACCCAGCTTTACTAAGATCTGGAAGAACAGGGGAATGACTAATAATACAAAGATCCGTCTCGTTGAAACAATTTTATTCTGTTATGGTTGTAAGATCTGGACCGTAAAGTCTTTGGACTCAAAACGCATCGATGCCGCTGAATTGTAGTTCGTCCATTCTTCAAGAGCTGAAGAATTTAAAACGCCTTTCTTCTCGTATCATTGAAATAATAGTGCAGTTCTTTGGACACATTGCGAGACGACCTGGAGAAAGTCTAGAGAAGTTAATGGAAAGGAAAGTTGAGGGCATTAGACCACGGGGAAAGACTACAACTAGACGGATGGGATAAGTGAAGATTATCCACCGGTTTATCTTTCCAATGTGCCCTGTGGAAAACCGAAGGATGAACGATATGACCTGGAAATACAAAGCCAGCGGGGTCACGACATTCAAAAGTGAGCAAATCGATTCGTGATCATGATGTGATTTTTATCCTCTCCAAAAAACCTCGCTTCTGCTTGCACTGCCTTGATGATCACATCCGTGTCTGGTGGCACAGTTGCGTACGTCTGATCAAGTACTGCATTATGCACCGTAATATCGACCCAGAACCTGGAGTTATGGCATGGATTCTAATCCTGTTTCCGC
The DNA here is from genome assembly GCF_040414725.1 of Anabrus simplex. Classification (NCBI taxonomy): domain Eukaryota; kingdom Metazoa; phylum Arthropoda; class Insecta; order Orthoptera; family Tettigoniidae; genus Anabrus; species Anabrus simplex. Next base: position 117,465,174 of record NC_090265.1, read on the forward strand.
CTAGTCCATATCATTGGTACACCAACCAGCAACTGTTCTATCTCGGGAGTGTTGATGACTGTTATTCTCTATCTTATGGGCCACTCTGCGACCCTGTACCAAGAGAAAAATGCGCAATGGTATTTGTCATATCGTCCGACGGATCCTGGACAACACCATATCACATAACTTCGTTGGCCTGAGCGTTCACCAAATCTCTTTTCCATCGAAAACGCGTAGTCCACGGTCGGACAACGACTGACCTGCCGTAGAACGCCCACAGCACTATGGGTGAACTTTGGGCACCCATCGAAGCAACATGGGCAGAGATACTCCAGACGGATATCAAAATACCTTTCCACTAAATGATGCGTCGTGTAGCAGCAGATATGTGGGGACTGAAACATAATTAAATTTATCTTAAATTTACCCACATATCTAGTGCGGAGCTGAAGTTGTCCTATATTTGGAAGAAACGTGTTCAACTAATTTTTATCATGTGATTCTTTACTAATTAAATGTTGTATTGAAAAGATGGAACTATAGCAATTCTTTGTGTATGGATAGTTCACGTCAATACGGAATTCAGTATGAAACTCATTATATGGAATTCCTTGAAATTATTTGAGACTAGGTAAACAACTGATAGGGAATCTGTCACCTGGACGACTGTCCTAAATGCAGATAAGTGGTAATTGATTGATTGATTGATTGATTGATTGATTGATTGATTGATTGATTGATTGATTGATTGATTGATTGATTGATTGATTGATTGATTGATTGATTGAACTAATAATTGCAATACGATGTGCTCATACTGGATCTCCGCTTGTTGAGCTAGAATTACACGTATCGGAATAATGAAACACAGTCCTCATAAAGAATTGTCTGTTTTTCGTTCATACAGTCCCGTACATTGAATTATTCCGTACTCTATGAACTATCTACGTGCTTCATTAATCCTGAGAAATTAGGGAAATTAGGGAAGAGGGAAATTATCGTCAGCACTGTGCAGCTATTGCATAGTACCCTAAAATCTTATATTCCATGGGCACTGTTTGTTCTTTAGTCAATGTATGTGTGATTCGTGTGATTATTCTGACTACTGATTGTGTTAGGAATGGCATAATTGTCATAAAACACGTAACAATTAGAGTATATCTAGTGACTTTCTATGCTTACAAGAGAATGATCAATGTCTTGTAAATAAAATATTGGTGTAGATTGGAGAGAAACTCTTAAAATAGGTGACATAAATTATACATTCAAAATATTGTACAGACGATACACCATAAATAGATAGATATGTTATGTCTTCCCTTTGGCAAAAGTCTTGAGAATTATATCTAAGGATCATTCCCTATTAAAGTAAAGGATATGGGAGGGCAGGATGGTTCACTGGCTTCTCACCAACAGTTTTAAAATGAAGAGTCACGTCCCAGTGGTTCGGATTCCACGTTGAGTTAGAGGTCCGCAGGGAACTATTACGATATCAATAGTCATATAAAACTTGATTGCTTTCTGAAGAAGTTCGTTCGCTGACATTCTCAGCTCAGTTATACAAAAGAAACCCTCGCATTTGTTTCAGGGGAAAATCCATAAGAAACTCTTTGTCCGAACTGCTGTATACGTGTTATTTGGGATCACAGACTGTCGGAACTTAAATTGGATGGTTAGAACTTTTCTGATCGTGGTAGCTGGCGAACATATGGCGCAAATAGTATGTTCCCGTTGTTCAGTACATTATTAACAAAGAGTAGGGAGGAGAAATCATTTCCAGCGGAATATTACGATGACGTAGGAAGATATAGGCATTATGTATATCTATTTACTTCTTTATACAGTCACACACACACATATACACGACACAAACAAATCTCTATCCATCTCATAATCACATACATATCCTACTCCAGTGTCACTAAACCCCCACACACGTTAATTTTACGGAGGTTCTGTTTCCCTCCAACTATTCCCTCAAGGATGAGGCAAAACCGGCCTGACCGCGCCCCAAGATCCCAAGATAACCTTTGGTATCTAGCCCTTGATGCTTGGGAGGAGGTTGGCGAGAGCAAGCAGTATATTGCGCGTCTCATGGCTTCCGTTCCTCACAGATTTCAAGCGGTAATCGAAGCTAAGGCATTTATACGAGTTACGGATTGTACGTAAATTTATTTGTTCCAGCTGCGGTTAAAAATACCTTCAGAAGGTCGTTACCTCCCTTCGGTGTGATATTCTTACTCCGCTAGGGGTCAGATAGCCACCTTTCTCCATGGCATCGTGCGATGGCAAGTAATGCCAGCCGGGCAGAGTAGATCAGACGATAGACCGCTGGCCTTCTGACTCCAACTTGGCAGGTTCGATCAGGTATTTGAAGGTGCTCAAGTACGTAAGCCTCATATCGGTATATTTACTGGCACGTAAAATAACTCCTGCGGGAGAAAATTCCGGTACCTCGGCGCCCCAAAAACCGTAAACGTCGTTAGTGGGACGTAAAATGAATAAAACTGAAAATTAAAAAACAAACCATAGTAATACCAAACACAATAATAACGTTAAACACACAAAAGACGTAGATTCGAACTTCAATTGACAATTTCGGTATCTGACACCATCCAACCAATTTACAGGCTGAGCTATTATTCCACTGGCTTGCCACAGATAAATCGAGATTCTTACCAAATTACACAAATCCTTGTTATCTGTCCCTTGCCTTTAATCATAGAAAGCACAGACGAGGGCATGTAGGTTACGCTTAATGTAACGGTGAACTAACATAATTATTGTGTGTATTAAACCATAAAATAATGTGTCTAATTAAAATCAAGAAATTAATATCAAAGTCCACTTCTGTGGTGCAGTGATTAGTGTGGTTAGCTGCCACCCCCGGAGGCCCGGGTTCGATTCCCGGCTCTGCCACGAAATTAGAAAAGTTGTACGAGGACTAGTACCGGGTTTACGCAGCCTCGCGAGGTCAAGTGAGTAAACGGTGTTCGATTCCCGTCTTAGCCATCCTCGAGGATGTCTTTGGGGTTTCCCACTTTCTCTCCGGGCAAATGCTAGGATGGTACTTAACTGAAGGCCACGGCCGCTTCCTTCGTTCTTCCTTGTCAATCCCTTCCAATCTTCTCACACCCCAGAAGGCACCTGTTTAGCATAGTAGGTGAGGCCGCCTGGGCGAGGTACTAGTCCTCCTTCCCAGTTGTATCGCCCGACCTAATGTCTCACGTTCCAGAACCCTGCCTTTGATGCGATAGAGGTGGGATCCCTCGCTGAGTCCGGGGGAAAAGCCAACCCTGGAGAGTAAACGGATTAAATAAATTGATGCATGTCCAGTCCTCAGCCCTAAGGCTGGTCGGATCCTCAACGGCTCCACCATCAGCTGTCATAAATGGCCTAGGCATCACTGAAGAGGCGTACTAGGGAAATGAGGAGTGAGGTAGTTTCCCGTTGCTTTCCTCATCGAGCCAGAAGTTGCTATTATATATCAGCCTGCCAAGCCTACTGAAATGCATCCACCAACCGACCCTGTGAGCAACATTTTCACACCATTCATAACAGGGACTGGCTGCATAAGGAACGGGATTACTAGCATCGCTCATACCTCAATCACTTTCATATTGTCAAAGCCAAGGATAAAACAGAGACAGACCATTGAAAGTAACAAAACTGCTCTAGCCTATACCAGCAGACTTAGTGCACTGTAAACAGTAGGTCCCGCCAGCAAAGGCATAATACATCAATAAAATAATTAAACCAACCAATAACAAACATGAAAAGAGATAATAGGGTCTATGCCTACTTTCTGTGCTTACCATCTTTCTTCTTCTTGGTTCGAATGGCCTACATTGGACCACGCTTATTCAACTGTTTCCCCAGTATTGAAGCACTTTCTGCCGGTGTAACTCCTTTCTTTAATGTGTCCAGGAGGTGCCTTTCTTCCGGTTCTTTTTCTCCTAAAATCCATGAACTTCTTTCGGACTACGTCGTATAGACCGTCTATATTGAAGATCTGATATTCCCTGTTCTTTAAAGTCCTTCTAAGTTCCTGTCAGCCAAGTGGTACGAATCTTCTTCTTCTTCTTCTGCCAGAAGATGAACAGGCTATTGGTCAGTCTTTATTAACGAATCAAATACTAGCCTATCGTACGGACTGCTATACAGAGAAATGAAACGAAATGTGGCAATTACGATAACTGTTCCCCGTTGATATTATTCGTGTATTCCGAAAAACGACTGTGCTTGCAAGTTCTAGTCAGCGGTAACAAAAAAGAAATGATTAGCGAGCACTAGTTCAATGGCGCCCATACCCGGGAGCAAGGGAGGGACACGGCCCAGCTCTCAGGGAAAGGAAAAATTCTAATGTAGTCAGGTGTTTTTCTTTCAAGAAAATTATTTAAAAGTCGGTATTACGTAAAAGTTGTACGGGATACCGTGGGCGGTATTCTACCGTGGAATAAAAGTCGTCATTCATCTTCCAAAATATTAAATTACTACATACACCCAGGTCTAGACCCCCTCCCTACAAAGTATCCTATGGGTGCCCTTGCACTAGTTGGATTCGAACAACTGCAACTTATACGCCATCGACCATTTGCATCGCCTCTACCAACTAATCTACTACATCCCTTTGTCGGAACAGAACCTCCACTTACATATGAGGTATTGTATTGATGGGTTTATCAGAAAGATAGCTGCTCCTTTACCTTTTAGAAACAATGTCCTGCGCTACTTGTTGTTTAGGTGTTATTCATCGATCTAGAATAGGATTTCAGTGATGTCTACAAGCTAGATACGATGTATGCTTCCTTTTCATGGCCAGTGATGTACAGGCTTATGGTGGTTAGTGAGCCTCTTATGTGGCGGATTGTTCTATTGTAGCTAGCGGACAAATGTTGTGCGGTTGACTGTACTTTGTTCAACTTTCTTGCTCACCTCTTGCTCTTACCCGACCCTGAAATCATAGTATTTTTATCCATCCCAGCACAGGCCTTGAAGGCCCTTGGCGTATTGAAAAGTAAAGGCTTCCAATATCCGTACCCAGGACATTAAGTGGGAAAGAGCGGATGGTTCTATGTATGGCCGCCTTTCGCCAGAAATTAATCTCGTACTCATCTTCAGTGCAAAGTAAGTAAAACTCAAAGCCGTGAGTCTCTCCAGAAATTTCTGATTTTCTAAATTCCTTGTTTCAAAATTTCTGGACTTTCTTATGGGTAATAGAACCCTAATCGACCCCCATAGAATTAGCTTTGAAGGGCGGGATAGTTGATATTGTTACGAATAAAACAGTGTCCATTTTATTAGTCTAGTTTATTTCTGGATGACCCAAGAAATGCACACACACACACACACACACACACACACACACACACACACACACACACACACACACACACTTCTATTCAGCTATGAATGACCACACTCACTAATTGCTGTCTGTTTGCAAGACTCTTCTTTTTACACAGCAGGCGGTCCGGCCCGTGAGTATTACCTGGGCTCTGCCACAATCCTTTTCACTGGCTCACCTTACATTCAATTCTCCACGTCCAGTCACGCCATACAGTAGCTGTGTAGACCGCTAGGTTCGAACACAGTGCCACTTGCTACACAAGACGCGATAACTGTTCCTTGGTTAAACTCCAGAGACAGTCCAGTAACTCACACACTCTAATACAGTGAACAAAATAAATACCAACAACTCAACAGTGCTCACCAGCTGGGTAGTACTCGTGAAAATACCTTAAGCGCTGTTCCAAGTACACTCACGATAGCTCCTCCGGTCGCCGACTCTACGACGATTTTCACTCCACAGAAGTACACAAACACACAGTACTCTAAGGCAGTACCCAGTCTTCTGTCCCGTACGCCGTCTCCAATGCAGCTACTCACTGGACATTCCGACACCATAACCACAGCTCCTAGTTCAGACCTCGGTGGGACACGAGCGCGGGCCAATACCTCTGTCGCCCTCAGCCCAGCCACCGAACTCTAACACAGAGTCTCACACTGACTCCACCATGGTGTCCAACATTGACTCCGCGTCCAACACTGACTCCGAGTCCAGCACCAACTGACACTCCGCGGGTAGCCCCCCTTTTTATAGCTCGGGCAATGTGCACCACAATATTCGCGATGTGGCCAGAGATGGAATATTCTTATTGCATCTTCAAGAAACTAACAGGTAAGCCAGACGGTGAGAACAATACACGGGAATGCCGGTCATGCCCTCCATCTACCATTAGAGTAAAGAAAAAGTGTTTGTAAACCTCCTTCAATATCACACCACAATCATTTTCTGTACACGGTTCGATTACTATTATTTCATTTAAAAAAAGTAATAACATTTCCAAAATTGCAACTCTTCATGCATAAAATAATCATATCACTGAAGATATTTTTCTAAAGTTTTCCGAGCGAATTGGCTACAGGTCGTGAAGACGTAAGACTGTGTGTGTGTGTGTGTGGGGGGGGGGGTGTTGACCCCACAACTGGAAGCCCCGAAGTTTGCTTTCCATGTCTGTCTCACCCTTAGTGCTGCTTCTTGATACGGGGTCGACGATGAGGTGAGATTAATTTATATGGCATTTTCTTACGGTCTTATGGCCTTCCTGGCTCCAATATCAGTTTTATGAGCTAATGGAGCTGAAATGAATAGTGCTGAATGAAATTGAGTAAGGAAGAAGTAAGATTCGGCTGTGGTATATGGTTTGGAACTGTCCCGGCGTCTTCTTGGAAGTGAAAAATGGGAAATTTAAAAAAAAAAAATTCAGTTCTAGCCCTTCAGGCAAGCAACTCAATGTTGAAAACATACTAGGGACATAAGTTACGAATTTTAATTAAATAAAATATAATTAAGTATGAGAATATGTTATTTTCGAAACCGACTTTCAGCCTATTAGGCTGTAGCCTAGTAGCCTACGTGGTTTTTTTTTTTTTTTTTTTTTTTTTTTTGCTATTTGCTTTACGTTGCACAGACACAGATATGTCTTATGGCGATGATGGGATTGGAAAGGTCTAGGAATGGGAAGGAAGCGGCCGTGGACTTAATTAAGGTACAGCCTCAGCATTAGCCTGGTGTGAAAATGGGAAACCAGAGAAAACCATCTTCAGGGCTGCCGACAATAGGGTTCGAACCCACTATCTCCCGATTACTGGATACTGGCCGCACTTAAGCGACTGCAGCTATCCAGCTCGGTTTTAGTACGTGTAGAAGAGATGTTACGTACTGTACAAAAATTGCCAACCGGACACCAGTGATATCCGAACCCACAACCTCCCGATTTCAAGTCGGTTGCAGTAGTGCCAGACCTGTAGCTTAGATCCTTTCCAACAGAGCAAGGCTGACCTAGGCCGCCATAGCTCAATTGATAGAGCAACCGACGAGAAATTGGGATGTTGTGGGTTCGGATCCTACTGGTGTCCGGTTGGCCGTTTTTGTTCTGTACCTAACATATCTTCTACACGAACTAAATGTACGTAACACGACCTTCTTCTTCTTCTTAATCTGTTTACCCTCCAGGTTCGGTTTTTTTCCTCGGACTCGGCGAGGAATCCCACCTCTACCGCCTCAAGGGCAGTGTCCTGGAACTTCAGACTCTGGGTCGGGGATACAAATGGGGAGGATGACCAGTACCTCGTCCAGGCGGCCTCACCTGCTATGCTGAACAGGGGCCTTGTGGAGGGATGGAAAGATTGGAAGGGATAGGCAAGGAAGAGGGAAGGAAGCGGCCGTGGCCTTAAGTTAGGTACCATCTCGGCATTCGCCTGGAGGAGAAGTGGGAAACCACGGAAACCCACTTCCAGGATGGCTGAGGTGAGAATTGAACCCACCTCTACTTAGTTGACCACCCGAGGCTGAGCGGACCCCGTTCCAGCCCTCGTACCACTTTTCAGATTTCGCGGCAGAGCCCGGAATCGAACCCGGGCCTCCGAGGGTGGCAGCTAATCACACTAACCACTACACCACATATCACAGAAAGAATTGTGCAAATGAGTTAATTTCGCTAGGATTTGAAACAAAACGAGAACGAGTAAAGAAACAAGCGATTTTAAGGTGTTCTTCCGGAACTGCATTTAGGCCGGAAGTAATTTTCGATTTTTTTTTTTTTTTTTAAGTTTGAAACATTTCCGGTCCCTTTAACCCTTCACCTTTTGGCACAATTGAGGAAACTGCTTAATTTTACTTTTTCATAGTATAGTGACCCCTACTTTGTCTGCTAGGAAATGTTTTCAACTTTAAAATGTTCTTTAAAATGTTCTCAGAACAGCCGACGTTGGTGTTCGAACCCACGCGTCTCCCGAATGTAGAGCTTGTCTCCAAAGCCGTAGGGAGTTAACACGCGCGTGCATTGCGCTAGGTCAGAAGATTGCTCTCCATGGTTTGCCCACTTCACACCAGTTGAATGCTGAGACTGTACCTTAAATAAAGTCATGGCAACCCCTCTCTCCCAGTTCCATCTCTGTTAGTACAACCTTTAGCCACCATTGGTCGAGCATAACTACGTAACGCCAGATGTTGAGGGTGAGCATAGCTCTTGTTTTAACGACACAGTTTACAGAGACAAGTTCTGACTGCGACTAATGTTTACGCTTCTCGACTTCTCAACTTAATTGCTTTCCTGAAACCCCAACAAACAGCTGTACCAAGACTCAACAATTTAACTCAATTTAATAACACGTTACAAAGGATACGAATAAAAATTAGCCCCACGCGCACCCCTTGACAGAAAGAAGGTAAAACGGCTCACCAAACAGAAATTAAAAAAAGGAAACTTCATCACATCTTCTAAAGCACTTTCAAGATTTGTGAAAGTAAAATTTTCTGTAGTAAATCTATATAAAAAAAGTGGATGTTGGTACTGTATATGAATAGATTAATAGACTCAAAAACTGCTGGACCGATTTCGCTGAAAATTTCACAGTTTGTTCATATTACTTTGGTTTGAACGAAATCCAATGGATAGTTCTTTTATGATGAGTAGTTTTAGGTAATTTTATTTAACTACAAAGCCGCACCAAGATTGGATCGACTTGATGGACAGATTGTCGCTAGGCGACAGCAGCTTACGTTATCATGATAGTCCGGTAAGATATCCATATAAATAAAATAGTAACGACCGTGTGTCTGTACATAGACTATTTTGGCGCAATTTTCCTTCAGTTATCCGTCTGAGGTGTAATAATGACCATCTGCATATTTTTTAAGCTTTGGTGTCTGTCTGTTTGTTTGTCTGTTTGAGTTCTTATGACTTGAAAACTACTAGATATATTTCTACCAAACTTCATATTTAGCATTCACCTATCCTTGGGTAGGTTTTAGGGCCAATGTTGTTTGTAAATCCCTGAACTGACTGGGGGTTTATACGAAAATGAAACCGTGATATTGCACTCCCACAAAATATACACAACCAAACTTAATGGGAATCTATCTGCCTTAATGGAAATCACTTTCTAACCTTTTTTCTCATGTGCATCATTTCGATACGAGGACTAATAAGGGAGATATCATTAACAGACCGTTTTTCACTCTAAGTTCTAACTGACCTCTTTTGGCTATTTTGTCTATTTGTCTGATCGTCCGTTTGGAGTTCTTTTAAGTTGGAAACTACTCTATATATTTTACCAAACTTTATATCTGTCCTTGAGTAGGTATTGGGGTCAATATTATTTCTAAATCCCGGATTGGTTTTGGGGTTTATATGAAGTCGAAACAGTGATTTTATCCTTCCACAAAATATACTTGACCAACCTTAAAAAGCTGCCAGCCTTAATGGAAATCAGTTTAAAAATATATATATTTTTTTATGTGTGCCTTTTCTACAGGAGGATAAGAAGGGAGTATTCATTAGTTTTACTGGCTGTCATGTCATTTCAAGTTGCGTTAAATGGTTTAACAAAAGAGCGACTTTACTTGTTTGGATAGAACAGATAATAAGTGAGGTTATCGTCAACGATTGGTTTCATGAGTGTTCAGCCACAAGAATACGTAACCGAGAAATAGGGAAAATTACGCACAACTTCAGACCAAGAACTGTATCGTACAATAAACTCTGTGAACTCCATTCTGTCGCCACTTCGTTCAGCTTTATCGTACTTCACGTTACTGCCACGTGCTTTCGTAGAAGAATATCAGTTTAACATGCCATATTAAACGTTTGAATACAGGCGTGTAACCTCGCAAAAATTCATGAAGGAATCGTGAAATCGATTACCAATTCCCGTACGAAGAACGGGTATGTATGCTAGTACCATACGAAAATAGAAATAACCGTAAAGATATACAGGCTATAGCAAAATTATAGTTCCAAGTTTATAAACACCCAGAATGACAATATTATTTCAGTTTTAAGCAATTAGATACATTTATTTATTTATTTATTTATTTATTTATTTATTTATTTATTTATTTATTTATTTATTTATTTATTTATTTATTTATTTATCTGATTATCCTCGGGATTGCTCCTTCTCTCGGACTCAGCGAGAGATCCCACCTCTACTTCGTCACGGGCAGTGTCCAGGAGGGTGAGACCTTCGGTCGGAGATACAACTGGGGAGGAGGACTATTGCCTCATCCAGGTGACATCAGCTGCTATGCTGAACAGGGTCCTTGTGGGGGGATAGGAAGATCGGAAGGGATAGACAATTAATTGGAAAGGATGCGTCCGTGGCCTAAAGTTAGATAGCATCCCGGCATTTGCCTGGAGGAGAAGTGGGAAACCACAGAAAACCACTTCAAGGATGACTGAGGTGGGAATCGAACCCCCCTTCCGTTCATCTGGCCACTGGAGGCTGAGCGGACCCCGTTCCAGCACTTGTGCCACTCCGGGGGTGGCAGTTAATCACACTAACCACTGCACCACAGATGCGGATTATTTATTTATTTATTTATTTATTTATTTAATTAATTAATTTATTTATTTATTTATAGAGAAATGGCAATTTTCTTAACATCTTGTATAACTTAAGATATTTACGTATATTACAGTCTCTCAACTATAAAGTGAAGGTATTAACTTTTCATATTATGAATGTAAATGTTAGTATTTTCAATTGAAACTTCGTACATTATTTTTCACTGTGTATACCCAGTGCCGAACGATCATCTTCATTGTTGAAGAGGAATCGAAAAGTCGATTTCTTAGAGATCTGTTTAACGATTTGATCACTGGAATATCAATACTCACGTTTTACGTTGGTCATTTTATAACTCATGTTAAATTTTTTTCTCTCTTTCATCGAAACCAACATGGTAGGCCTATATTAAATATTGTTGTTATGTGTTATTAATTATTAGTGCTAATTTTTTGATCTTATCTGTTTCAGGCGCCCATACAGCAATACGACCGTGAACTATGAAACTACTTCTGTAAGGATGGAGGCTGAGACAGTGGAACCAAGGTATTTCGATATTATCTAACTACATAGGGTGGTCGGAAACTACCTGAATGGTGTATAGAGCGTTAGAGAATTGGTCATACCGAGCTCGATAGCTGCAGTCGCTTAAGTGCGGCCAGTATCCAGTATTCGGGAGATAGTAGGTTCGAACCCCACTGTCGGCAGCCCTGAATATGGTTTTCCGTGGTTTCCCATTTTCACACCAGGCAAATGCTGGGGCTGTATCTTAATTAAGGCCACGGCCGCTTCCTCCCCACTCCTAGCCCTTCCCTGTCCCATCGTCGCCATAAGACCTATCTGTGTCGGTGCGACGTAAAGCAACTAGCAAAAAAAAAAAAAAAAGAATTGGCCATACTATTAAATCATTTTCATAAAACAATTCGATATCTCGCACCATTGTCGTTTCATCAGCTACTCGAGTTAGCCAATCATATCGCTTTGCGGGCTAATTGAAATACGTTTTGCCAGGCGGTGTTGCTAAATTTGCAAGTGGCTTAAACCAGCACGCTCATATGAAGTGCTGTATACTCCACAGCGTGTAAACCATGCGTTTCCAGACGTGGTTCATCAGTTTAAATTAATCAGTTTGAAGTCCCTTTGAACATACTAAGCGTTATCGGTGTTTTGAATCATCCTGTATACGCAAATTACAAGGTGTGATTTTCCTTCCTTGCGCTCATATCCTTTCTAAGAACTGGGAACAATAATATCATTAGCTGAGGAAAGTGGTCCGTAAGTCTCCGTTGGCAGTAAATTGATTACTTTATTTATCACCAACAGGATATGTTCCAATTACAGAATGATGAATAAAACATTATAGACAACAAATGTACCTGAAATAAATATAAATGGTTCTCCTAAATAACTACCATGTTTAAACTAAAACTCTACACTCATATTCACATCTTAATAGAGGGAATCTTACGTTCTTCAGGTCGTTTGGCTTCGTCGAATTTTAGAGGGATGTGAGCGAAAAAATCCACTGTTTCACCCACCTCATTCATTGATTTTGGAGCCCTCAGTAGCCATAACTTTGCCCAAGCCACAGTTCTCGTTTTAAGTTGGTGGGAAGTATACCTCTGACAGATCGACGAGATTTTGGTTCACTGCCATCTAACATATCGCTGGAGAGCAGAGAGCTTCTGCTAGTCAAATCAATGAATGAGGTGTGGAACACAGAAACCGGACTGGACGAAATTCTTGGAGATATGGGCAAAACCTTCTGGCTAAATTCAGGAAGATACTACAAAGGAATCGTAGTTGGGAAAATGTAAAACAAATAAATGGTATAATCTCCGGATCCTCTTCACCCACGACGTACCGCGGAGAGGAAATTGTAGTGGAATCAACCCCAACAGTGTTGAGCAATCCACTCTATTCGTCAGACACTTACAGATTGTAGAGGCCAATGGCACATCTGTGGTGCCAATGCAATGTCCTCGTACTCTCAGCTTCACAAAAAGGCTCGTAATCGGGTGAAGAGAGAGAAACATAGAATCCCTTGTAGCTGATCCATTACATGAACATTATCTGGACTCTTAATAGACAATTAATGCAATCTGAGGTCCAAAAAATATGTTGGAGTCCAGAAGGCAGTGGGAATAAACAGTTATATTTACACTATTAATCTTAGTTCATGTTGTGGTTACTTCAGTGATACTATTATAATTATTTAACGATAGTATATGCACCGTAAGGAAAGCTTCACATATACAGACGTAAGTGTGGTGACCATATATTGCTAGAGCTTAACTGAAGCAAAAGTAAGGGATCAATTCTTTGTTAGTTTATCGAATACGACTTAAGATTGCGTAATCGAATAATATCAAACTTCGAATATGCAATCATGGTGGCATTACCTTCCCAGTGTGATACCATTGAAATTTTAAAACTTTCTAGAGAAATTTCATAATACTTAAATCAATCTTGAGAAAAGCATTTCGTTCTTTGGCAGGTGGTGGTGGCGGTGGTGGTAATTACTGTTTTAAGAGGAAGTGCAACTAGGCAACCATCTTCTACATAACACTAACAATAAGTAGAGAGAAACATTGGAAGGGATCCGACACTTCGAAAAATGAAGATATCGGCCAAAGAAAGACAAGAGCCACGAACGGCGTGAAAATGTGACGCCCTGGGCCTCGAATGCTCTAATACCGTCGGGGTAGGAAAAGAACAAGAGTTGACCAAGGGAGGTCGGATAGGAAATATGAAAGCGAGAAGCCTGGCACAAGTAAGTAGAAACAATACCTGGACTCAGCTAAGGGTCGCCAACCCACGCTTTCAAGTTCAGAACCCCTGCAGCCCCTTTTAATCGCCTCTTACGACAGGGAGGGGATACTTTCAGTGTTATCCTACTGCTATTAGAGGAATAACTAAAAACTTCAGCGTTGGAATTCTTGAGGAAAGATGAATCCAATACTTCATAAGAGTCATTAAAATTGAGCGCAAATTTTATTCAGTGTTACAAACGACCCAAACACAGGAACTCTGAATTACGAAAAGAGTCATAACTGCGTAAATTCGTGGGAATGATATCTGATATCTTTATATACCTGCAGTGTTTAATTGTTCGAGCATATTCCTTGATGAATTTCAGTAGAAAATCGTATGTAGAGAAATAATTGCGAAGTTTTTCATTCTTTATTATTCCTTATCATTACTATTTGTATTAGTAGTTGTGGTAATACTAGTACTTGCTAGTGGTTTAATATCACACTAACCCATCGAAAGGTTTCGGCGACGGAAGGAAGGGAAAGTGATAGGATTGGGGAGATAGCGGCCATACCCTTATCTGCGGTACAGCTTTTACCTGATGTGAAAATGGGAAACCATGGAAAGCCTCTTCAGGGGTGTCAGCGAAGTGATTCGAACCCCCACTTCCCGAATACAAACTCACAGCTGCGCGACCCTAGCCGCGCGGCCAACTCACTCGGTCGGAAATTAACCGCGAATAATTATTCTCACAAAATTATTAGAACAGTCGTGGTAGTTCTGAGGAAGTATTAAGTTTCCTGGCAATTCTGCCTCGTTCCACACGTATAATGCCTGTGTTTATAGAACATCTTTAATATTGGTCACCGAACAGTTGGCTGCACTATGGGCACATAAGGGATCTTTGTCAGTCAACGGGAAATAGCCATACAATTTGGAATTTAGCTAACATGTGAAATTCGACTTATCATTACAAGTTAACTCATGAAGAAGATAAGAGTTATGTGCACTAAATAATGTATGAGGAGATAATCTTATCAAAATCGACATTCAAAAGATCATTCATGTTTGAATATATACTGTACGTTTGTTTCTTTCTTTCTTCCTTTCTTTCTTTCTTTCTTTCTTTCTTTCTTTCTTTCTTTCTTTCTTTCTTTCTTAATACGTTTACCGTCTATGGTTGGCTTTTCCCTCAGACTCAGCGAGGGATCCCACCTCTACCATCTGGAGCGTGAGACATTCGGTCGGGATACCACTGGGAAAAAAGGACGGGTACCTCGCCCAGGTGGCCTCACCTGCTATGAAGAACAGGGAACTTGTTGGGGAATGGGAAGATTGGAGGAAAGGAGGAAGAAAGCGGCCGTGGCATTAAGTCCCCGAATTTGCATGGAGAATGGGAAACTACAGAAAATCACTTTGAAGATGGTTAAGGAGGGAATCGAACTCCCTCTACTCATTTGAACTTCCGAGGCAGAGTGGACCTCGTCCCAATCATTGTACCACGTTTTAAATTTCGTGGCAAAGTCGGAAATCGAAGCCGGGCCTCCAGGGGTGGCAGCTAATCACACTAACCACTACACCACAGAGGCGGACATATATTGTATGTAGCAGACAAACTACCTGTTTTCCATTTTATTACTGAAGTAGCTGAAGACAACCCGCTTCCCTGGGTATTTTTTGTACATCCATGCGGTTTTCTCTATACTGTACTGTATAATACAGAAGACGTGAATTAAAATACCGCTCTTTTTCTGTGTCTTCTTTCATTTTTATTCTTTTTACGGGGTACATATTGTGACCTTTCAAAGGCACCCAATACGGTGGTCTTCTTTCTTGATATGTGCGCCGGCTGCTCCTGCAAATAATGACATTTAAAAATACCTACCGCCTCATGTAGACTCTTCTCCTCAGGGGTGGTGCGTCTTGGATCCCTCGGGTTGATGGGCCACTCGACGATCGGGGGGTGAGGAAATGAAAGATGGGGTAAACTAAACTATTAAATGACGGTACCCAAAGACTGAATTAAAATTTAAATAAATAAAATGTATTTAACAAAATGTGCAAAGTGTAAAATGGTGTAAAATAAAATAATGTGAAATGAAATTAAAATTTAAAACCGTTAAAGGATCTGCATTACAATAAGTTAATTATCTGCCTTAATAAATTTCGACTGAAGGTCGATCAAAATTTAAATATACTGGAGTACACCGAACCGTCTCCATGACAATGATGTGACCACATTTAAAACACTGGTAAAAAATACAACCTCATTTGAATAAATGATTTACAATAACTTGGAAAATGTCCTCTCAAAATGAATTTGAGTAATTACTTAGTTAATCTATTAATTCATCAAATTGACATTGACTTTGAGGTGTCTATCAAATATTTAACCCATATTCAACTTTAGTTGGGAAACACCCAACTCTAAAATAATAATAGAACACACTAACCATGTGTAACAATAAAAGAAAACAAGAGAAAAACCATGAACATGGTACTTTATCCGTTATATAACCATTGCCACATATTTAAACTACTCGTGGCTGAAAACAAGAAAATTTATAGAACCAAAAACCTGAGTGCTACCATCACTCATTTAATTAGTTAAACCTTATTTACTTAACTGTGATGGTCTGGACGCTTAAAATACTTAAATTAATTAGGCCAAGTGCCTCAAGTTTACATCTCAAATGAAAGCGATCCCTTTACATCGTCAACTTTACCTAGTTTGCCGCTGCCTGCATTTTCATTGTGAATGCATATTTGTGTGGTACCAACTCTAGATGGAGGCAGATCCCATCTTATTTATGTAACTCATCTGCGGCATTTGCGATACAACTGCTTATTAAAGATCGCTTCATTTGCCTAACTGAAATGTAGTGGATTTCTAAGGCTTGGTGATTACTAACTGTCTTCTGGTATGAGCATACCACTACTATGGTTTTGACTATGAACTAATAGATGATCTGTTACCCTAACACATGAAATCTTATTTACATAAATGAACATGTCAATGGAGAACACTGCTCCCAAGAAATACTGAAATTAAAATAACCTGACTTCACCTATTTTATTTACATAAATTAAATACAAACACTATTCACGTATCATCAGATTCTAAAATAATACAGTGACAAAATATATGCAAAGAAAGGATATTATAACAAAAAACAGAACCCAAAGATCGCTGCCTAATACAATTTTAAAAATAAAAAATGCGCAATATCGAAGTATAAAATATTACCCTGATTCAAGTAGCAAAATTATGTGAATTTGATGGCAATCTTCTCACCTCAGACGAAAATGTCTGGACATTACCCTATTCAATCTTTACGGACAATAATTATTGGTATTACATGTCATTAATGATAATACATGACTGTCGAAACACACATTGATCGGTCGCTCTGTTCACAATTCACCTCGGACTCTAACTTGCATATTTTCCGAGCATCTATTTTCCCTGGAAACTATTTGAAACAATACAGGCTTTTCACCTACAACCATTACACATGTCGCATATTTAACATTCTCGGTTAAATTATTCATCTCTCAATTCTATTTATTCATCAATATTCTCGACGTAGTAACTCATAGTACGGCCTCGCTCATATCAGGCGGGCGAAATAACTGTGTCGTTCACACATCCATTTTTACGACATTATTCATGACATGGTCCAAATATCACATTTTCCATTTCTCAACGCAGATCATCAGGGATATTACTATAACTTTGCTCGTTATTTTGATCATATACCGTTTCATATATTATGAAATATCAGAGCTAACTTATCAACGGCTTCCCGTCACTAATTATTTAACTGAAATAACGAGATTGCCTCTCAAAAACACGGCTATCGAAATGTGTAACCACGTTTACATAAAGAAATTAAATTTTGCGTATCAACCAGATCGTCGCGAAATACAAAGTATGAAAGCTACCGGAAACGGTCATCTGAATAATGATTACATAACATGAAATAATAAACTGGATGCGCCAGCAGCAAAAGCAAACATTTAAACTAACATGGCGGCATCTATAAAATCAAAACGTCAACAAAATAACACTCATTACCACAGTTATTATTATTATTATTATTATTATTATTATTATTATTATTATTATTATTATTATTATTATCATCATCACTTTAGCATCTGCACTACACTGTGTGTAAATTTCTTAATAAAATAGAATTCTCATATGTCAAAATGACTTACTTCAAAATGATCCAGAAATAATATGAAAAACATTTACTTAAGGAAACTACGCAAATAACACTTGCTAACACTTATTTATTATTATTATTATTACGATCATGATTTTTATAATTACTATTACCGTGACACAATGGCATTTATATTCCGAATGGCCAAATATAATTGTCGTAGTCTCACGTTTAACTCAAAAATGAAAATGATATCAAACTATAATTAATACCATCCAACACGTGAATTATTTACAGTTCTATCTAAAATTCTAAACTACATTTTTCATCATCGATTGTTCATGGTCCTACAAATCTACATATTTACATTCTGCTCATTTACCTTATTTGTGCTGGAGGCAGGTCAGATCACCCTTCAGCCTCCGTCATGATGAATTTAGTACTCCATCTTCAAGCTGATGTGGTTATCCAAGAGGTCACACACACAAACTTGATGCATTTTTACGATAGCGTTGCACACGTCCATATTTATATTAGCACTCGCATTTTTAACACTCCTATGAAGATTATTCAATGACACTGCATTGAGCACCTGACGTGAAGTTGAAAGTCTGGACTCCGCTACCTGCCTAGCCTCCTACTGTCGTCTCTCTCACCCCTCTCAGTTTGTTTGTGTAAAGGATTATTGGTTATTCACCTTCTCTGACCAAAAAACTGGACTCAAGGTCTTAGTGCCGCAGCATTCCACTAGCGAAAACAAAGTCCTTCTCCCTGTAACTGGCTTGACTAATTCTGCTCCCAAATATCTCACTTGCAATAATAGTTCTATGAGAGTGTGGAAAAATTTAAATGTAATGTTCCCGATGATATGTGGAGAATTTTTATAATAATCGTCCTCCAAAATATGACTGTTCCACAAAATATACAAGCTACACGTGAACTAGGGAAAATGTTATGCAGCTACGTGTTACGAAGAGATTCAATGCTCATTCCGGTCCTAGTACATTATAACTTCATTCAAGGCGAGTGTTGAGAATATAACTATCATTGTCATTCCTTAATTTAATTGCCTGATTATCTCTGCATAAACTAAAGTTGAATAAAAGTTTGTCAAAGTGTTCATTTCGGCTAAGATATTACTCACACAAATAAATACGTTATTCGCTCGGATGCGAACAACTGTACAAGACCGAGAATTCTTACAAGACTGAAAATTCTTACGAGACTGAAGATTCTTACAAGACTGCGAATTCTCACAAGACTGAGATTCTTCCAAGACTGAGATTCACCACCCTGGTGTCGTCGGTTTTGTAAACTGTCCTCCCCCACTTCGAAAACAGTTCTGTGGAAGGGATGTGGCGTAATAATCCTGCACTTGGGACCGATTTAACATACGTCCGTAGGTTAGAATTTTAGGAAATGTGTTCCAAACATTCCTAATTTTGGTCCGATTTACGTGTTACATCGCGTTATGAGAAACGATCACAGGTTAATTTTTACGACGGCACGCGTCACTGGCTCTATTTTCTGCAAGAGTATGGCGCCCCGCCATGACTGTTCATTTCCTGGGCGATACCACTCTTCCATGTAAAATTGAAAATTTCTTACTTAACCACTGATTAACCACACATTTGCACTGATAAATCCTCAAATATTGTTTGGAAGTCAGGACACAATCTTTCATAGCTACTTCGGGCACCAAATCGCGAAATACTAGCTGTAGATTCCCGCTATGACAAGACATTAAAATTTCCAATTTTGTGATTGGCTGAGACGTTCGCGCTCTTAGTAGCTTGGAGTCTTCCACTTTCTGCCAAGGGATGACGGGCATTATTCGTTTCTCACTCGCACTTCTAGGCAGGGCACATTCCAATGTGCGGATTCACGTGGGAACTGGATAGAAAGTTTCCACCTCTCGTCGGAATCATAAACATAATTGGACGTACCACTTAGGCCAGCTATATCCTGTTCGTGCCTTAAGACGCATTCTGTGGATATATTTTCAGTCTGAACGGCGCCTGACTGTTGCTTTGTGAGACTGCAAGCTTTACCCAGCCTACTGCAGTATTCCCATATGCGAATTATTAAACATTTAATTCATGCATCTATTATACACATTCGCTTATGGGTGCAATATATATCTTACATTCTAAGTCATTTCACAAAAATACATTCTTATACACATTTGACGTCTTGTTGTCTAGCGCATGCATGAACAGATATTTTGCTTGTGCGACACGAGAGAAAGCAATGTAGACCTGATCACGTGTGAAAGAGAAATCCTTCAAATTAACTCCGCAAGAGAGGAACATTTGGCCCTGAACTTTATTGATAGTCATACTATGAGCTAATCTCACTAGATATTGTAATCATTTGAAACAAAATAACAAGTCATTTGAGATCAAGGGAATTCTTGGTATGGAAACCGATTGCCCTTTATCTTTGCCGGTTAATATTACTGTCTCAATGACATTGCTAAGGAGGTGTTTCAGTAGGTATCGGCTTTATATTCAAGAATTACAGAAAATACTCACAGATGTTATGGTTCTGAGATCACCATTTTCCTACCAGATGAATCAAGGATGATATATAAAACCAAGGAGTACAATCATAGCCTTCTAGAGTGCGTTCTCACTCCGATCCTTCCAGTACATTCTAACTCATTTTAATACATTCAATGACGAAGTCAGCCAACTTCAGGGCTCACATCTGCCACACCACCACAGCTACAGACACGGAACCCCTATAGTGCATGACGAGAAACTCGAGGCTAAAAGCACACACAAATACCAGTGGTCTGTGATGGATACTTGTGGCTGCGAAGTGAAATATACGAACACATACGTCTATTTGCATATATATACTCGGCGAATTTGAACCACCACATCTCCAAACCCACGATGGGAGACTCGAGGCTACTGCCTTACACAAACACCAATGGTCTGCGGTGGGTATTTGTGGCTGTGAGATGAAATATACGAACGCAGACGTATATTTTTGTATACAGTCGACCAATCTCAACCCACACTTTTCTCACCCTACCACAGCTACCGAAACGCAACCACCATAGTGCACGACGGCAGACTCGAGGCTACTACCACACATAAACATTAGTGGTCTGCGATGGGTAGTTGTGGCTGCAAGGAGAAATATACGTAAACACAGGTCTATTTCTGCTATGTTGTTGGCCATTTTAATCCCCAAAGCTACTACACTGCGACAGAAACCGACACGAAACCACCATAACGCAGGTTGGGAAACTCGAGACTACTACCACACTGGGCTGCGGTGGGTAGTTGTGGCTGCAAGGTTAAATATATAGACACAGACGTCTATTTTTTATATTGTGGGCCGCTTTCAACCATGCATCTCTCACACCACCATAGCTACCGACACGCAACCACTATAGTGCATGATAGGAGACTCGAGGCTACTACTGCACACAAACACCAATGGTTTGCGATGGATAGTTGTGGATGCAACGAACACACATGTCTATTTTTATATGTAGTCGGCCACTTTCAGCCCCCAAATCTACCACACGAGCTCAGCTACCGACACACAACCACCATAGTGCACAGTGGGAAACTTGAGGCTACTACTGCACACAAACACTAGTGGTCTGCGATGTATAGCTGTGGCTGTAGGGTAAAATATACGAACACACACGTCTGTTCTTATATGTAGTTGGCCACTTGTGGGGGGGGGGGGAGGGATTTTTTACGAACAGGCGGACGGAGTGGCTATGGGAAGTCCACTTTCGCCCGTAGTGGCTTATTTCTTTATGGAGCATTTTGAGGAGGAGGCTCTTACTTCGGCGCCCGTCAAACCTATGATATAGTGGAAGTATGTTGATGCATTTGTGGTCTGGACAGAAGGTTCTGAGAAACTTCATTAATTTCTAAACCACGTAAAGCAGCAACATATTTCAATTAAATTCACTATGGAGATGGAGTCGAACGGATGTCTTCCATTCTTGAATGTTCTAGTAAGAAAGAAACCGGACGGCTCCTTAGGAAATCCCGTCTATCGCAAGCCTACCCACACAAATCGCTATCTTCATGTAGATTCTCACCACTATCCAGCACAAAAACAAGACTTTCTCACGACAATCGCCAAAAGGGCGAGACGAATTTGTGAGCCATCAAATATCCAGGTGGAGATGGACACGCTCAAAGTCACGTTCAAGGGTAATGGTTACAGCGATTTGCAGATTCATAGAGCCCTGCAACCCAGAGAAATGAACAAGCAAAGCTCACAGAAGGAAGAAGTGAAAGGAACTGCCTACTTGCCTTACATTCACAACCCTAAAGATCGAATTGCCAAGGTCCTCCGCAAACACAGTATAAAAACCGTGTTTGGCACCGCTAATAAATTGCTCGCAGTCTAAGTAAAACCAAGGACAAATTGTCCCCACTTTTGCATCCTGGGGTATACGAAATTCCCTGCACTTGCGGTAAGATATACATCAGCCAAACATGCCGGTCCATTGGTACCCGTATCAAGGAACATGAACGTAATATTTGTCTCAACCAGCCAGAAAAATCGGCAATAGCTGAGTACGTTCTATCGTCGGGTCATGATGTCATGTTCCCAGATGATCGAGCTCTTACCCACACTAGACACTACAGGTCCAGAATTATACGGAAAGCTGTGGAAATACGTAGAAATCCTAAGAATTTCAACAGTGACACTGGCTATCAATTAAATAATATACCTGGTTGCCACCTATTAAGGATTTAAGTAGGTAGTTCCCTTTCCTGTCCCTTCACTATTGTTATTTCGTCTCGGTGTTTTCCTAATTCGTACGTTCCTCATCGCCAGATGTTTCATTCCAGGCTTGTGTCGGTGTCATACATCTGTCAATGGCATATGTTACGTACACATGTTATGTGACACTCTTAGACTGACTCTGATGGTTCGGTCAGCTTCCGCTTCGAACGCTAGCGCAGTACCACGTCCGGAGGGCCATCTGGTGACGAATGCACGTACCATTTTCACTTCTATTATAATGTCAAAATTTAAAATGTCATTTTTTAAGAAGCCTTTCTTGTGGACAGTCGAGTTTTTCTTCTGATGTAGCAGAGCAAAGTTCTCTGCGAAACGTAAAGAATTTCACTTTATTTTCTTGACACAGCATAAGCTCAAACGCCTATACAGTATCATGCCTATAAGTACGGGCCGTGAAAGCTACAATGGCAACACTATAGTACATGATAGGAGACTCGAGGGCACTACTGCACACAAACACCAGTTGTCTGCGACAGATAGTTGCGGCTGCAAGGTGAAATATACGCACACATACGTCTATTTTTATATATAGATTGGAGACGTTTCACTTTCTTCTCTCCAAAAACTTTCCACAGAATCCAATCGCATGCTTAAAATACCCAAATCAAAGATAATTGAACTTGTCCATTAAAACTTGTCATTGATAACTTCACACAAAAGGTGACCAAGGATACCGATATGAAACACTCCTAGCTGATCACTCTATTTCCAAAGAGTGATTAAGGATGCAAAATATAAACCTATTATTATTTTCAGTTCCACGAGTACGTTATCCACAACGCCAGAACTCAGAGCAGGCCAGTTGCTAAACACAGCAGAAGAAGTAACTACCCAATCACCGGTCGCTCCTACAAGAATGACAACAGCTGGCAGTACAGAAAACTCACCACGGCCATCCACTGCCTTGCGAGTAGCAACGTCAAGGGCTACAGCAAGACCGAGTACAGTCACAACAGTTACGAGCGTATCAGACAGAACAATGAGTACCTCTCCAAGACGGAATGCTGCTACAACGGCCATGACACCACTGCCGCGAAGTGTGACCACCGCAAGACCTAGCACAGCCACGAGTACAGCATCAAGGACAACGACCACTTCTCCAACGAGGACGGTGATGCCAACAGCAAGAACAACACCCATATCAACTCAACCAACTACTAGATCCAGCCTGAGTGCATCAACATCATCAAGGTATGTGATGATGCAATTTTGCCGTAGGAATTCTGCGATGGAAACATCACAGATCTGTTTTAACCACTCACAGCAACACAGGAACTGCTCTTGGTGAGGACCATTACCTTCACGTTTGGCACAACTTGCACGATGTACAGGGCCGATGACCTAGATGTTAGGCCACTTTAAACAACAAGCAAGCAGCACGATGTACAGCACATCACTGAGTGTACAGTGTAAGTGAACAGCACCTAAGTTACTGTTATTAACAAGGTTTGTCTAACAGAATTGTTTAATTTATTACTCTTCTTCACATTCCATCCTTTTTTTTCTTTTTGCTAGTGGCTTTACGTCGCACCGACACAGATAGGTGTTATGGCGACGATGGGATAGGAAAGGGCTAGGACTTGGAAGGAAGCGGCCATAGCCTTAAGTAAGGTACAGCCCCAACATTTGCCTGGGGTGAAAATGGAGAACCACGGAAAACCATCTTCAGGGCTGCCGACAGTGGAATTCGAACCCACTATCTCTCGGATGCAAGCTCACAGCTGCGCGCTCCTAACCGCACGGCCAACTCGCCCGGTCATTCCATCCTTTCAAGAGATCCAAGAAAGTTATTTCTATGAATAATGAATTCTACATTAACATTATTTTATGAGAATAACTAACTCTAGATTCATAAATGAAGACATGAAATCATTCCAGGAAATTGGTGGAAAGCCCAATAACGCTACTTTGCTAGTTCTTGATTTCTAAGCTAGAAATTAACGTGGCTTACAAGAATACGGAGAAACTTAAAATGTTACAAATAATGTTCTTAGATTCGTTCGAAAATACAACATTGGCAGTGTGATAAAGCATGGAACTTTAGATTGCTTATGAACTGTTCAGTCTATTTTCAAATTAACATCGGAAGACACTGAAGTGAAGTAAGAATGAATAATTGATTTGGTAGGTATGAGTAGCTCAGATGGTGAAGCTCTGACCTTCTGAGCTCAGAATGGCGAGTTCGATCCCAGCTCTGTTCGGTGGTATTTGAAGGAGTTCAAATATGTTAGCCTTGTATCGGTAGGTTTACTGACACGTAAAAGAACTACGCAGGTAACAGTTTCGGTATATCGGCGTCTCCGAAAACAGTAAACATAGTTAGTGGGGGGGTAAAACCAATGTAATAATAATAATAATAATAATAATAATAATAATAATAATAATAATAATAATAATCATATGGCTTCAGATACCGTGAGAGTCATTTCAATTTGTCGTCATCTGGCTGCCAACTCGTCAATTTCGACGTACCGTTTTACTGAACGCCTACTAAATGGCACAGTAAACCGAGTCATTCTTGGGTGCCTATGGCAACACTTTCAATGAATTTTGGCGGGTAAACACCAAACATGAAAGCATAGATCATTTACATGCCGACATCATACGACATGGAGTGTCGAATAGACGTTTTTTCCGCCCTTCAAAAATACGCGTACGGTACCTCTGTCGAGTATGAACCCGCTCTCTGGGGATCCAGAGACCGACACAGAGAGAGCTAAATATTATTATTATTATTATTATTATTATTATTATTATTATTATTATTATTATTATTATTATTATTATTATTATTATTATTATTATTATTATTATTATTTTGGCCTGATAGAGAAGCTGGAGGCCAAAGAACGGAAGATTTTGCGAAAGATATTAGGTCCCTTCAAAGACAATGGGGAGTGCAGAAGATGAGATAACAACGTTATATACACCCACGTACAATAGAGAAGATTACCATTACCATCCGGAAAATAAGAATTATCTTTTATGGGCATGTGACGTGAATGCACAAAACAAGACTGACCAACCGCATCATTACCTTCTTTCAGCAGAAGAAAATCAAAGGTGCTTGGTTCATTCAGGTAGATAGAGACCTTGAAGAAGTAGGAATCACATATAATGACATCCAGGAGATTGTCCCACTTAACAAGAAACTTCAAGCATTCTAGGATTTCCGAGACAAGCCAAAATTAAAAACAGGAAAGGCATGGACGCAGCAGAGGCAATAACGACACCGAGAACGCATGCGGAAGTACTGGGCGGACATCAAAGCCAGAAGTAGCCAGTTGAAATGGCTTTGTCCAAAGTTGGCAGATAAGTTACGACATTAACGAATGAAATTGCCGGTCTCACGATGTAGCGGTAACGTGCCTGCCTCTTTCCCGGAGGCCCTGGGTTCAATTCCCGGCCTGCTCAAGGATTTGTACCTGGATCTGAGGGCTGGTTCGAAGCATATTTAGCCTGCATGATTATATTTAAGGGGCTACCTGGTCTTGAAAGCCAGGCATAACGGCCGAGAGGATTTGTCGTACCGACTACCCGATACCTCGTAAAATGTAGGCCTTCGGGCTGAGCAGCGTACGCTTGGTAGGCCAATGCCCTTCGGCAAAAACTATTATTATTATTATTATTATTATTATTACTATTATTATTATTATTATTATTATTATTATTATTATTATTATTATTATTATTATTATTATTATTATTATTATTATTATTATTATTATTATTATTATTATTATTACTTAATGGCAATTTGTGCTGAAAGCTTGCAGTCTAATATCTTGGATCTTCAAATTAAGTGCAGTGGATATGATTTGAAAATTAGTTTTTACAAGACTAAAGTGATTTATTTAGGTAAGTAACCTAAGAGAATTGAGAATACAAAGCTGGAACAGGTAGATCATTTCAAGTAAATATTTAGGACGCGTATGCACCGAGCACAGTAAGTGAGATTTAATCAAAGTGCAGTAACGCTAATGCAGTGAGTTCGCAGTTGCGATCAACAGTAAAGATGAAGTCAACCCCCAGACGAAACTACCTTTACACCGGTCTGCTTTCAGACCACCTTTGTATTACGGGAGTGAAAGCTGGGCGTACTCAGAATATATTATTCATAGGTTGGAAGTAACAGACCAGCAAGAATGCTCGCTGCCACAAACATGTGGGAACAATGGCAGGATGGTACTCGGAATGAGGAAATAAAGACCAAGGAATGAACTCGATTGACGAAGCTGTAGGCATAACGGTAGTGGGGTCATGTGAGGTGAATGAAGGAGGATATATTACCTAAGAGAATAATGGACTCGGGCAGTGAGGGTAAGAGAAGTGGATGGAGACCAATTCGACAATGGTTAGACTCAGTTTCTAATGACTTAAAGATAGGAGATATAGCAACTAAACGAGGACAAAAAACTAGTTACAAATAGAGGATCATGGCAGCATTTAGTAAATTCGCAGAGGCTTGCAGACTGAACAGGGGCTGCCTGGCCGAGGCGGTAAAGGAGTGCTCGGTTCGCCCGGAAGGACGTGGGTTCGAATCCCCGTCAGGAAGTCGTAAAATTTAAGAAACGAGATTTCCACTTCCGGAGGTGCACATGGCTCTGAGGTTCACTCAGCCTACATCTTTACCTTCCACTCAATCAATCAATCACTACTGATATGCTCAGGTGGCAGATTCCCTATCTGTTGTTTTCCTAGTCTTTTCTTAAATGATCGCAAAGAAATTGGAAAATTATTCAACATTTCCCTTGGTAAGTTAT
Organism: Anabrus simplex; assembly: GCF_040414725.1. Lineage (NCBI taxonomy): Eukaryota > Metazoa > Arthropoda > Insecta > Orthoptera > Tettigoniidae > Anabrus > Anabrus simplex. Next base: position 117,492,490 of record NC_090265.1, read on the forward strand.
CATCATCATCATCATCACCTGTTTACCCTCCAGGTTCGGTTTTTTCCTCGGACTTAGCGAGGGATCCCACCTCTACCGCCTCAGGGGCAGTGTCCTGGAGCTTCAGACTCTTGGTCGGGGGATACAACTGGGGAGTATGACCAGTACCTCGCCCAGGCGGCCTCACCTGCTATGCTGAACAGGGGCCTTGTGGAGGGATAGGCAAGGAAGAGGGAAGGAAGCGGCCGTGGCCTTAAGTTAGGTACCATCCCGTCATTCGCCTGGAGGAGAAGTGGGAAACCACGGAAAACCACTTCCAGGATGGCTGAGGTGGGAATCGAACCCACCTCTACTCAGTTGACCTCCCGAGGCTGAGTGGACCCCGTTCCAGCCCTCGTACCACTTTTCAAATTTCGTGGCAGAGCCGGGAATCGAACCCGGACCTCCGGGGGTGGCAGCTAATCACGCTAACCACTACACCACAGAGGCGGTCCTTGGTAAGTTATTCCAATCCCTAACTCCCCTTCCTATAAACTAATATTTGCCCCAATTTGTCCTCCAAGGCCTTTATGGCCTGTACGGAGGTGTCTTTGTCTTTGCAGACTGAACGCCGAAAGGCATAAGAGTCTATGAAATGTCGTATGGCTTTTAGTGCCGGGATATCCCAGAACGGGTTCGGCTCGCCAGGTGCAGGTCTTTCTAATTGACGCCCGTAGGCGATCTGCGCGTCGTGATGGGGATAAAATGATGATGAAGACAACACATACACCCAGCCCCCGTGCCATTGGAATTAACCAATTAAGGTTTAAATCCCCGACCCGGCCGGGAATCGAGCCCGGGACCCTCTGAACCGAAGGCCAGTACGCTGACCGTTCAGCCAACGAGTCGGACATAAGAGTCTATAATAAAGGTGTACTCTACAGCACGTATGTATTATTATTAACACTAGGCCTAATTTATTATTATTATTATTATTATTATTATTATTATTATTATTATTATTATTATTATTATTATTATTATTCGTGAATGATTCCTTCCGGAACACACAAAGCTTTATCTATGATTTCGTTTGCGGAGGATCCAGGATGCTTTGATCTGTTGACTAAAGATCCTCTTCCTTTCTTCCGTCCCCTTGGTACCTGCTCTTTTTGGTATTTCATTCTCGGGAGTAACTCCCCACTTTATTATTATTATGTCCGACTCGTTGGCTGAACGGTCAGCGTACTGGCCTTCGGTTCAGAGGGTCCCGGGTTAGATTCCAAGGCCGGGTCGGGGATTTTAACCTTAGTTGGTTAATTCCAATGACACGGGGGCTGGGTGTATGTGTTGTCTTCATCATCATTTCATCCTCATCACGACACGCAGGTCGCCTGCGGGAGTCAATTAGAAAGACCTGCACCTGGCGAGCCGAACCCGTCCTGGGATATCCCGGCACTAAAAGCCATACGACATTTCATTTCACTTTCATTATTATTATTATTATTATTATTATTATTATTATTATTATTATTATAGGAAAGCAACGGGAAACTACCTCATTCCTCATTTCCCTAGTGCGCCTCTTCAGTGATGCCTAGGCCATCTATGACAGCTGATGGCAGAGCTGTTGAGGATCCAACCAGGCTTAGGACTGAAGACTGAACATACATACATTATTATTAATATTATACAGGTTTTCTTGGGTTTCTCGGTGTTGAGTCACATTAGATGGCATTACCAACCAAGCGTAGGGAGACACTAATGCGATTGCAATGTTCTTCAGTTACGAATTCTTGAAATCCCTGTTCTGCTTTTTCCTCGTAACGATGCAGATTTCTAAGCCCAGTATCTCCTGCAGCTTAATGTAGATGTTCTTCTTGAGATTTAGCAACTGAAATGCATCGTACAGCTGGAGGGGAATTTGCCCTAGTGCTTCCACCGCTATCGAAACAAACACTAATGTTTGATTATATATATATAAATATGCCCGTCTCTGGTTTGTGTGAATAGCTGCAACCACTGGAGGCCTGGGTTCGATTCCTGGCTCTGCCACGAAATTTCAAAAGTGGTGCGAGGGCTGGAACAGGTTTATCTCAGCATCTTGAGGTCAACTGAGTTGGGGGTGGGGGTCGATTCCTTCTTCAGCCAACCTGGAATTGGTTTTCCGTGGTTTCCTACTACACCTCCAGGCAAAACCGGAATGGTACCTAACTTAAGGCCACAGCCGCTTCCTTCCCTCTTCCTTATCTATCACTTCCAAGCTTACCTTCCCCGCACATAGCCACTGCTCAGCATAGCAGGTGAGAACGCCTAGGGATGTACTGGTCCTCCTTCCCAGTTGTATTACCCCGGCCCAAAGTCTCACGCTCCAGGGCATGGTCCTTGAGGCGGTAGAGGTGGGAATCGAACCCATCTCTACTTAGTTGACCTCCCGAGGCTGAGTGGACCCCATTCCAGCCCTCGTACCACTTTTCGAATTCGTGGCAGAGCCGGGAATTGAATCCGGGCCTCCGGGGGTGGCAGCTAATCACACTAACCACTACACCACAGAGGCCGAGTGATTATATCCTTTAAAAACTGAAATATGGAACTTATCTTATATTTGATCGAATGTGATGATGTCCTTTCAAGAACGAACCATGTCTTGCTATTTTAATTAAGTTGCTTCTTCTTAAGGCAGGGCCTCTCAAACGCCCAAAATATCACGCGTGCAAACCGAGGCGCAGACGTTTTGTGCGCAGTGCATCGGTCCGACTCAGCTCTGCTCGGACCAGCATTTTGTCTCGGGAGGACACGGCTAATCTCGGCTAAGTTCGGCTCAACTCTGCTCGGGATGCGGAGCGCTGTTGAGCACGTGAGGAAGGGGGAGACAGGCGGAGTGAGCGAAATAGGCGCAGAGAAAGAGAGGGACAGCGCTACTGCTCAAAATCGAGGAGTGGGGATCTGCACTCTGGTCAACCAAAGCCAAGTCGTCATTTGCAACTTGCGCCGCGCAGTGCACCTGTGAATGCACTCTGAGAGGCCCTGTCTTAAGGTATAATTCTCTAACCACATGATTTCTTCGTCACATAGTTTATACATTTATTTGCTCAAAAATTAGTTTCGGCAGACGGAAGAACCTAACAGTAATAAAGAATTAACTGAGTCGAAACTGAAAAGAGATGGTTTCATATATATATATATATATAAAAGAAATAACGCGAAGTGCAACATTTAGTACGCTAAAACATAGACAGGCACACAGCTGTGAGCTTGCATTCGGAAGATAGTGGGTTCGAACCCCACTGTCAGCAACCTTGAAAGTGGATTTCCGTGGTTTCCCATTTTTTGCTAGTGGCCTTACGTCACATCGACTCAGATAGGTCTTATGGCGACGATGGGATAGGAAAGGCCTAGGATTTGGAAGGAAGTGACCGTAGCCTTAATTAAGGTACAGCCCCAGCATTTGCCTGGTGTGACAATGGGAAACCATAGAAAACCATCTTCAGGGCTGCCGACAGTGGGATTGGAACCCACTATCTCCCGGATGCAAGCTCACAGCCGCGCGCCCCTAACCGCACGACGAACTCGCCCGGTTTTCCCACCAAACAAATGCTCGGGCTGTACCTTAATTAAGAACACAGCCGCTTCTTTCCCACTTCTAGTCCTTTCCTAACCCATCGTCGCCAAATGTCCTGTCTTTGTTGTTGCAACATAAATCAGATTGTAAAAACGATTAAAAACATAGATCCTATAAATAGACATAAATATCTTAAAGTGTACTAAATGTTACATTTTGAGTTTCAACAGATTGAAAACTTACTAATTATATTAACTTAGTTGAAAATGAAAAATAATTATATCCTGTTAACAAGCTAGTAAGTCCTCCATAAATCCTGGATATCTTAGATTAGGGAAATTGTCAATACATTTAAACATTAATGGAAACTGAGGTGATATTTCCACTACTAACTCTCATTATACGTTGTTTCAGCACAAGTCCACTGAGGTCTACTACTATTACCGTCACCACCACCACTACCACCACAACTACCACAGCTGCTACCACCAGATCTACCCCAACCACTGCTACAAACAGAGGAGCCTCTACCACTGCCTCGACTACTACCACCCCTACGACCACCACTACTGAGAGAAGCCGGTTGGGCAACTTACTAGAAACAGCTGGAAGAATGCTGGAGGACTGTAGGGATCTACCCATTGGACCAGACGGACTGAGACCTTGCGATGTGATCGATCGATCACGGAACACTGTTAACAGGATGTTAGCTAATAGCCCTATAGGAGATGTTTTGAACAACGGTGCCTTGGAGAACGCTGTTGGTAATATGACAAACAATCCTATTAGTAATGCTGTAAACAACACCATCAATCTAATAAGAAACAACCCTATCAGCAATGCCATAGGCAATATAGCTATTAATCCCATCAGGAATATTGCAAACAACAATCCCTTTAGGAACCGTTTCCGGGGTATATTTGGATGAAATATTGTGTATTAGTGCAGTGGTATTATTTAAAACAACAAATATTTCTCTTCTACTCCAGATTCTAGCTTCTTTCAACAGTACATCATTTTACTTAAAGACTGGACTTTCATAGAATAAAGAAAATAGTCACGAATATCCAAATGCGCACGAAGGTTCATAAACATGAATTTTAGAATTAAGTTCACGATGAGGCTCATGATTTGCGAAACAAATTTGTGAAAAGTACTAGTCCATGATATCCAGACGTTTTATGTCATAAGATTCAGTGTTAACCAGGTCGGCGGTTACAGATTAGTTTTACCAGGTGAGTTGGTCGTGCGGTTAGGAGCGCGCAGCTGTGAGCCCGCAACCGGGAGATAGTGGGTTCGAACCCCACTATCTGCAGCCGTGAAGATGGTTTTCCATAGTTCCCCATTTTCACACCAGGCAAATGTTGGGGCTGTACCTTAGTGAAGGCCACGGTCGCTTCCTTCCAACTCCTAGGCTTTTCCTATCCCATCGTCGCCATAACACCTATCTGTGTCGGTGCGACGTAAAGAAAATAACAAAAAATTAGGTTTCGGCCCACAAGCGGCCACGGCTGGTTCGTGGTCCGAGAGTTCTGCACTCCGACCGACCAACCGAGGAGGGGAGAGGAGGGGTTGCCACGACTCTACCAAGGCTGTACTCCTCTGTATTCGGGAGACGGAGGGGGGATGGTCCCCACCATCGGCTGTCCTCAGAATGATTTCCGGTGGTTTTCCATTCCCCCGCTTTAAGACGAATGGCGGGACAGTTCCTATTATAGATCACGGCCGCCAACCCCATCACCTTCCCCGAACATCTCCTTCTCGGATACAAAACTCCTGGCCGGAGAGACGGCCTCACCGTGTAAGAAAGAGGCTCTCCTCTGCCTTCAAGGGAGGAATTAACACATTTTAGTAGTAGAAGTGTTAGCCAGTTTAAGTTAATAGGAATTGGGTGGGTGGTCTATTTCTATTTTCTATTGCTTTTACGTCACAAAGGCAGGTCTTATGACGACGATGGGATAGGACATGACTAGGACTGGGAAGGAAGTGACCACGATCCAGCGAGGCATATAACTGGTGTGAAAATAACAAGCCACGCTGCTGATAGTGGGGTTTGAACTCACCATCTTCCGAATGCAGTCTAACAGCTACAAACACAAATTACGAGGTCAGCTCGTTCAGTAGGTCTATTTAAAGGAAATAAACGCACGAGTGCCTTACACATGATGTAACATAATATATGGTGTCAAATATGTTATGAACGACATCTCTTGTTTCTCTCTATTATTATTATTTTTTTACAATTAGTTTTACATCACGCTGATACAGATAGGTCTTGTAGCGACAATGGGATAGGAAAGGACTAGATGTGGGAAGGAAGCGACCGTGGCCTTAATTGAGGTACAGCCCCCGCATTTGCCTGGTGCCTGTTATTATTATTATTATTTTTTCTACTTGCTTTACGTCGCACCGACACAGATAGGTCTTATGGAGACGATGGGACAGGGAAGGGCTAGGAGTGGGAAGGAAGCGGCCGTGGCCTTAACTGAGGTACAGCCCCAGCATTTGCCTGGTGTGAAAATGGGAAACCACAGAAAACCATTTTCAGGGCTGCCGATAGTGGGGTTCGAATCTACTATCTTTCGAATACTGGATACCGGCCGCACTTAAGCGACTGCAGCTATCGACCTCGGTATTATTATTATTATTATTATTATTATTATTATTATTATTATTATTATTATTATTATTATTATTATTATTAATATTATTATACTTTTGCCTATTTTTCCATATCCAGATGGGGTCATGGATACGATCCTTGGTGAACATTACCCACTGTCATGCCCTTCCACACACCAATCTTATGTTGTGGGAAGTACAGTCTAATACCATTAGGCCTACACTCTTCTACGTGGTTAGCGGTGCAGAGTGTTATACGTAAATGAAGAGATGGGTATTAATGGAAAACCAGAACACCCACTCCTCAAACTAGGAGAGTTAACCACACACGACTATAATCCATTAACAAACCGAGAACCGATCCGAAGGCCCTTTCGCTTACCGTTCATTCAAGGAGCCGCGTCTAGGTGTGTGGTAATGACGATGATAATAATGATGATGACAGTGAGGTCGACTAACACCAAGGCATAATGCCCACATTCAGCGGATGAATCCTCACCAAGAGCATCCGATGCCCTCACTCTATACGAAAATTGCGGATACGTATGGAATCGAACCCACGCTTTTTGTACACAATCTAGTACTTGGAAATGGTATACCACCACCTTTCTGATCCTGCCGGCCAACATTCTGATACGTGGGACTGATTAGCTCAGAGAGTTGAGGTGCTGGACTTTTGACCCCAACTTGGCAGGTTCGATCCTAGCTCAGTCCGGTAATATTTGAAGGTGCTCAAATACGTCAGCCTCGTGTTAGTAGATTTAATGGCACGTAAAAGAATTCCTGCGCGACTAAATTTCGGCACCTCGGCGTCTCCGAAAACCGTAAAAGTAGTTAGTGGGACGTAAAGTAAATAACATTATTATTATTATTATTATTATTATTATTATTATTATTATTATTATTATTATTATTATTATTATTCTGGTAGTTAAAATGTTCTCCATCAACGCGTCTCGAAGCAGCTAACGACGGCGTCAGAGTCAGACTATAACAACTTGACGCCTTTAAGATCATAGCCATCAGCTGGGCTCTGAATGGTTACACATCTGTTAGACGATGTACACTGTCATCTTACGTCAACGCAACGGAAACTCTGATGATTATCTTCAGACCCAAGTAAAATTAATTCAAATGTTAGTTATGAAATAGTCCGCCTATGCGGTGCAGTGGTTAGCGTGATTAGCTGCCACCCACGGAGGTCCCGGCTCTGCCACGAAATTTGCAAAATGGTACGAGGCCTGGGACGAGGTCCACTCAGCCTCTAGAGGTCAACTGAGTAGAGGTGGGTTCGACTCTCACCTCAGCCATCTTGGAAGTGGTTTTCCGTTGTGTCCCATTTCTCCTCCAGGCAAATGCCGGGATGGTACCTAACTTAAAAACACAGCCGCTTCCTTCCCTCTTCCTTGTCTATCCCTTCCAATCTTCGCATTCCCCCGCAAGACCCTGTTCAGCATAGCAGGTGAGGCCACCTGGGAGAGGTACTGGTCATCCTTCCCAGTTGTATCCCCCTATCCAGAGTCTGAAGCTCCAGGACACTGCCCCTGAGGCGGTAGAGGTGGGATCCCACGCTGAGTCCTAGGGAAAAACTGACCCTAGAGGGTAAACGGATAAAGAAGCAGAAGGAGAAGAAGGAGAAGAAGAAATAAAGCCTGTAATGATTATCCACAACTATTTAGAGCAAATTTAGGAATGAAGTTAATACTGTGCAAAATTTTAAGTTTGATTAGCTGGTGAAAGGAATTCAACATATTGCTCTTTAATAGGTAAACAATAGTAGTCGTAAACACTAATTTAAATACATTTGCTGCACTTGGTTTAGACCTAAAGTTTCAAGAGATGACAGGTTCCTTACAATAGTCCGAAAACCAAGGACACACCAGCGGGGTACTGCAACGACGGAGGAATTCTTTCTTTATTTTTCTAGTGGCTTTACGTCACACCGACACAGATAGGTCTTATGGCGACGATGGGATAGGAAAGACCTACGTATTGGAAAGAAGCGTTCGTGGCCTTAATTAACCTACAGCCCCAACATTTGCCTGGTGTGGAAATGGGAAACCACAGAAAACCATCTTCAAGGCTGCCGACAGTGGGATTCGAACCCATTATCTCCCGGATTCAAGCTCACAGCCGCGCGCCTCTAACTGCACGGCCAACTCTCCCGGTGAGGGAGAATTCAACGGAATTATCTACACGAAAATGGGATTCACTGTATAGGCCTATATGTATGTCCAGTAGGCCTACATTGGAATATGTATTGGAAGATATTAAACATTCTATTGTCATGGTAACTGTAGACTTGGACTGAAAAGATCACGTGATCAATTTTTTCTCAGATTTGTTTGAGTGAATTATTTGCTGAATTCTGAACTGTTTGGTGCTCTGGGCTAACAATGAATTGTAACTCGTGAACAAGGTTGCGTACGGAACTAAAATTGGTCATTTAAGAACACACATATTTGAGACAGTGGAAGCTATGGAAATTACTTTTTTTTTTTTTGAATTGCTGAACATAAATCTTTCTTGATAATACAATATAATAGCTTTCTTGAGACGTGATTGAGGATTCCTGCATTTACCAAACAAATTGGATCAATTTTGCTTGTAAAACGATTTTTAGTGTTTCTGTATGTGAAAAGAACCCCGACGAGTTCCAAAATAAAGGCTAAATTTTGTTCTGTGTGATAGTTTGTTGTTCTCATTAATTCAACCTACGAGTTAGGGAAATCCTCCTTATCATTTTTTTTTTACTAGTTACCTGATATCGTGTAATACTATAATGATCCGGCTCAGCGATTGAGGCAAGTACTTCAAAATTTGAAAAAGAGTTCTATAATAACTCTTGCCTAAAGTGGTTGGGGATAACCCTGGAGAAAACTACGGTAAGCTACTGATACCGTAGTTTGAAGTGTGCTTTGTTTCACGTTACCTATTGTCGTCGATACAGTAATATATTTGTTGTTACATCCAGCGAACCTCAGTGGCGCAGTCGGTTTCCTGTTGTACTTTCTTTCCCAACATATTGAAAAACTATTGAAATTTTAAACGCTTTCATACTTAGCAGAAAACAGAAAATTTCGTTTGCCGTTGCAAAACGGGTAGGGTAAAAAACTCTAGAAACAGCACTTCTGCTACTCTTCAGCAATTGACTCAACGAAGGTAGGATTTCTCATTCATAGCAGAACATAGAGGTGATTCTGTTGTTCAGGAATGGCAACTGTACAGGTATGTAAAACTACTAGCCCATTCAATCAATCAATCAATCAATCAATCAATCAATCAATCAATCAATCAATCAACACCGATCTGCATTTAGCGCAGTCGCCCAGGTGGCGAGATTCCCCATCTATTGTTTTCCTAGCCTTTTCTTCAATGATTTCAAAGAAATTGGGAATTTATTGAACATCTCCCATGGTAAGTTATTCCAATCCCTAACTCCCCTTCCTATAAATTAATATTTGCCCCAATTTGTCCTCTTGAATTCAACTTTATCTTCATATTGTAATCTTTCCTATTTTTATAAACGCCACTCAAATTTATTCTTTTACTAATGTAATTCCACGCCATCTCTCCGCTGACAGCTCGGAACATACCACTTAGTCGAGCAGCTCGTCTTCTTGATCCTAATTCTTCCCAGCCCAAACTTACCAACATTTTTGTAATGCTACTCGTTTGTTAAAAATCACCCAGAACAAATCGGGCTACTTTTCTTTGGATTTTTTCTAGTTCTTGAATCAGGTAATCCTGGTGAGGGTCCCATACACTGGAACCATACACTAGTTGGGGTCTTACCAGAGACTTATATGCACTCTCCTTTACATCCTTACTACAATCCCTAAACACCCTCATAACCATGTGCAGCGATCTGTACCCTTTATTTACAATCCCATTTATGTGATTACCCCAAGAAGATCTTTCCTTATATTAACACCTAGATACTTACAATGATCCCCAAAAGGAACTTTCACCCCATCAACGCAGTAATTAAAACTCAGAGGGCTTTTCCTATTTGTAAAACGCACATCTTGACTTTAAACCCCGTTTATCAGCATACCATTGCCTGCTGTCCATCTAACAACATTATTGAGGTCACGTTGCAGTTGCTCACAATCTTGTAACGTATTTATTACTCTATAGAAAATAACATCATCCGCAAAAAGCCTTACCTCTGATTCCACTCCTTTACTCATATCATTTATACATATAAAAAAACATAAAGCTCCAATAATACTGCCCTGAGGGATTCCCCTCTTAATTATTACAGGGTCAGATAAAGCTTCGCCTACTCTAATTCTCTGAGATATATTTTCTAGAAATATAGCAACCCATTCAGTCACTCTTTTGTCTAGTCTAATTGCACTCATTTTTGCCAGTAGTCTTCCATGATCCACTCTATCAAATTCTTTAGACAGGTCAATCGCGATACAGTCCATTTGACCTCCTGAATCGAAGATATCTGCTAGATCTTGCTGGAATCCTACAAGTTGAGTTTCAGTGGAATAACCTTTCCTAAAACCAAACTGCCTTCTATCGAACCAGTTATTAATTTCGCAAACATGTCTAATATAATCAGAAAGAATACCTTCCCAAAGCTTACATCCAACGCATGTCAAATTTACTGGCCTGGAATTTTCAGCTTCATGTCTATCACCCTTTCCTTTATACACAGGGGCTACTATAGCTACTCTCCATTCTTTTGGTGTAGCTCCTTCAACCAAACTATAATCAAGTACATCAGATATGGTACTATATCCCAACCAATTGTCTGTAGTATTTCCCCAGAAATCTTATCAATTCCAGCCGCTTTTCTAGTTTTCAACTTTTGTATCTTATAGTAAATGTAATTGTTATCATATGTAAATTTTAATACTTCTTTAGCATTAGTCTCCTCCTACCTGGACATTATCCTTGTAACCAACAATCTTTACACACTGCTGACTGAATACTTCAGCCCTTTGAAGATTCTCACACACACACACTCCCCTCGTTCATTCACTATTCCTGGAATGTCCTTCTTGGAACCTGTTTCTGCCTTAAAGTACCTATACATACTCTTCCATTTTTCACTAAAATTAGTACGGCCATCAATTATGCTTGCCATCATGTTATCCTTAGCTGCCTTCTTTGCTAGATTCAATTTCCTAGTAAGTTCTTTCAATTTCTCCTTACTTCCACAGCCATTTCTAACTCTATTTCTTTCCACTCTGTACCTCCTTCTTAATCTCTTTTTTTCTCTATTATAATAAGGTGGGTCCTTGCCATTCTTTACCACCTTTAAAGGTACAAACCTATTTTCACATCCCTCAAAAATTGCTTTAAACCCATCCCATAGTCTGTTCACATTTTTATTTGCCGTTATCCACTGGTCATATTTACTTACTAGAAACTGCCTCATGCCTGCTTTATCAGCCATATGGTACTGCCTAATAGTACTAGGTTTAAGACCTTGCTTTCTATCACATTTATTTTTAACTACGACAAAAACAGCTTCATGATCACTAATACCATCTATAGCTTCGGTTTCTCTATAGAGCTCATCTGGTTTTACCAGCACCACATCCAGGATATTTTTCCCTTTAGTTGGTTCCATCACTTTCTGAATCAGCTGTCCTTCCCATATTAACTTATTTGCCATTTGTTGGTCATGCTTCATGTCGTTCGCATTTCCTTCCGAATTGACACCTGGTAAATTCAGATCTCCCGCTACAATCACATTCCTTTCCATGTCGTTTCCCACATAGCTGATTATCTTATCAAATAATTCTGAACCTGTGTCAGCGCTACCCTTTCCCGGTCTGTACACTCCAAATCTATCAAGTTGCCTATTATCTTTAGAAATGAGCCTTACACCTAGAGTTTCATGTGTCTCATCTTTAACTTTTTCGTAGCTTACAAATTCTTCTTTCACCAGAATGAATACTCCCACCATTCTTATCCTATCTCTACGATACACACTCCAGTTCCGTGAAAAATTTTCTGCATCCATTATATAATTTCTCACCCATGATTCAACTTCTATTACAATACCTGGTAAGTATATATCTAGAGCTTTCTTAAGAAAAGAAATTTGCTCACTTCAGATATTGATATCGGAATTAGAAAGATGTTTTTGAAGACTTTCGTGTGGAGCGTGGCATTGTATGGAAGTGAAACATGGACGATAACTAGCTCAGAAAGAAAGAGAATATAAGCTTTTGAAATGTGGTGTTACAGAAGAATGCTGAAGGTGAGATGGATAGATCGAATCACGAATGAAGAGATACTGAATCGAATTGGTGAGAGGAGATCGATTTGGCTAAATTTGACGAGAAGAAGAGATAGAATGATAGGACACATCTTAAGACACCCAGGACTTGTTCAGTTGGTTTTTGAAGGAAGTGTAGGTGGTAAGAACGGTAGGGGTAGACCAAGGTATGAATATGACAAGCAGATTAGAGCAGATGTTGGGTGGAATAGTTACGTAGAAATGAAAGGTTAGCACAGGATAGGGTGGTATGGAGAGTTGCATCAAACCAGTCTATGGACTGATGACTCAAACAACAACAACAACAACAACAACAACATATATCTATTAAATTATTTAATTCTATTCCTTTCTTTGCAATACTTCCGCAGTTCAACGGTAACATTTTTATGTCATCCCTACTTGATTTCCAGTTCCCTGTTCCGTTATCACCGCTCCCTAGGCCACCCCGTTTCCCTGAATGTACCTCCCTATAACCCTTCCAAACAAATTTCCTAACTTATGTGTACCACTGCGGTTGAAGTGAAGGCCATCTGAGCTCAGATCCCTATCTCCTACCCACCCGTTATGATCTAGACATTTCACTCCCAGTTTCCCACAGACCCACTCCATAGTCTCATTTAAATCCCCAAACCCCCTCCAGTCAGTATCCCTCCTACACAGTATTCCATTGATAACAATCTCCTCTTCCTTAAACTACACCCGTGCTGTATTTACCAGATCCCACACATCTCCGACTATGTTGGGACTAATATCAGTTTGCGTTACGTTCTTGGTACAACGTGAAACTCTACCACCTTCCCCTCCTCCCTCTCTTCTACTTTCCTCAACATCTGCCTCATCCTAATTCCTCGATAACACTCTACCCTCGTTCCCATTCCTACACACACTTTCCCCACATGTCTAACGATGGAATTCCCCATGACCAGAGCCTCAACCCTGCCCAACCCATTTGATCCGCTCCCCTCCTGGTCAACCCTATCTTTCTTGATAGCTGCAGAAGCTGCTTCCTCCTCCCTTTTCTCCTTCCCATGACCCTGTTCCACCTGTCTTTTCCGATCCTCTACTCTACATTTCCCTTTCCCACCTTTTCTCTTCCTCCTACTTCCACACATCTCAGCAACAGTTCCCTCTTACTCATCTTTCCTCTGTTGTTCTACGTGGAGTGACTCGTATCGATTTCGCACAGATATCTGTCCTGAATTCTGATCCTGAATATGGCCTTAGCCTTCAATCTCCTTCCCCTCAGAACATTAGACCATCTGTCTTCTACAACTACCCCATTTCCTTCCCCTCCCTCTTGTACATCTACTGTAACTTGTACATTGTTTGATGAGGCCTCTCTTCCTTCCTGTATTCTATGAGAATCCTAATTATCTCCCTCAAACTCTCCAACTCCTCCCTCATACCCCTTAATTCCTCGCCACACCCACAGTTCCTGCACTTGCACTCCTTAGCCATACTTTACGAAAAAATGAAAATAAAAATAAAATAACTTATGTGCAAAAAAATGAACGGAGGGATGTGTTGTCTGGGATAGTACTCAAAGATCACACGACAGTAAGGTAATAAATATACGACTACACTACAGTAGGCCTACTACTTAGTCTTACTCTATTTTTATCCTACAACACCATAACAGGATAAAAACTGCTGTTAATTACCGAATACTGTAAGCAATACCCAAGAATTACCGAATTCTAAACTGCAATTAAGCGTATCCTAATTGCAACAACAGAATTTTAGTAAGAGAGTTTCTACGGGTACCTCTACTATACCAGCACTACACAACATATTTTACAATAATGAAATAAGCACGCTAAATTCTAATAAGATATTACTTGTACACTACATTACTCTACTCCGCATCTGTTATAAATTAATCACCAATGTTGTAACAAACCGACTTACCAACGAATTCGACTCCTTCCAGCCCATCGAGTAATCAGGATTCAGAAAATGTTTCAGTACGATTGGACATCTTCAAACGATACACACTCAGGCCGAGGAATGTACTGAGTAAATTTTCTCTCTACACATGGCGTTTGTGGACCATGCAAAATCCTCTGATTTGATTGAGGCCTGAACTGTACTTGAAGCAATGGACCATGCACACATGATACCAGATATTCTATCTTGATAAAATACATGTCATAATTAAAGAAAACTGGATAACAAGGGCAGTTTCAAGTGATTTTGCTACACGACAATGCGCCGCCTCACTCAGCAAAACCAGTGAAAAACATCTTCCAATCGCTTGAATGAGACATCCTTCCGCACCCGCCGTACTGCCCCAACCTGGCGCCATCTGACTATCACCTCTTCGCATGCATGGGGCACGCGCTTACGGATTAGCACTTCAGCAATTTCTAAGAAGTTGGGAAATGGCTCGACGAATCGTTTTCCGCAAAAGACAAGCAGTTTTTCTTGGCATGGTATTTATAACTTACCTGAAAGAGGGACGAAATGTGTAGAAGCCGGTGGCCAATATTTTGAATAGACAAAAAATGAATTTCCCTTGAAAATTACGAGTTTTCTTTATCACAAAAACCGGCAAAAACTTATGCATACACCTGCTAAGCCGCCCACGTTACTGTACAACACTTCAGAAGGTCTACAGCTCAATAACCGAGATCATGCTGAAAATGAAAACCTACAACCTGTTTTCCAGTCTTTGACAACCGAGCTCGATAGCTTCAGTCGCTTCAGTGCGGCCAGTATCCAGCATTCGGGAGATAGTAGGTTCGAACCCCACTGTCCGCAGGCCTGAAAATGGTTTTCCGTGGTTTCCCATTTTCACACCTTCACACTCCTAGCCCTTTCCTGTCCCATCGTCGCCGTAAGACCTATCAGTGTCGGTGCGACGTAAAACAACTAGAAAAAAAAGAAGTCTTTGTCCGGGTCAGGGATGTGATGAATGAACCAGATATAGGATATTATTACAATGGGGTCGCCACTCCCAAGGTGATATTAATGACTGATAAATGCTATGAAATGAGGATGGAGAGTATTGCTGGAATGAAAGATGACAGGGAAAACCGGAGTACCCGGAGAAAAACCTGTCCCGCCTCCGCTTTGTCCAGCACAAATCTCACATGGTGTGACCGGGATTTGAACCACGGTATCCAGCGGTGAGAGGCCGACGCGCTGCCGTCTGAGCCACGGAGGCTCTCCGAGATCATACTATTATTATTATTTAGGTAGCAATTTGCTAACGGGTGTGCGTGCTTAGGAATGAGAAAACGCATGTAAACAACATGTTAAACGATACCTGAAATAACAGAGATTGAGGAGAGAGTCGTGGTTTATGCTTTCCAGTACCTATACAGAAAAATTAAAAGGGGACTGTGTAAAAGTGTGAAATGCGACTATTTTCTTCGTTTATGTTGGCCAGCTGTGATGAAAAGAAGTTGCATATTCTCTCCCAATAGCGGCAATTGGCAATTAGAAGTATGGAGCACAAAAATGTATATACAACAACAAGTACCCGGGTTTGAGGGATATAACGGGTGGGGAACTACGAAATGGTAAGTTTTTATGCTGTCTGTGCGAATTTCGTTTGTTGTTTGTTTGTTTGTTGTGTTTAAAGGAGCCTAACAGCTACGTCATCGGCGCGAGAAAATTTCGACAGACGGGTAAAGGTGCGGTAATAGTAGTTTTTTAAGGTTTGTTTCAATACTGTACAAAAAATATTCACCTAAGGAACAATAATTACACATGTATTACAATTAAATAGAAGTACAGCGTGATTATACAATTAAAAATCACTTAGTATTTGACTACACAGTAAAAAAGTAACAGACACTAGATCAGGGCCTCTCAGAGTGCAAGCACCAGTGCATTGCGCGGTGTACGGTGCAAAAGACGACTTCGCTTGGTTGACCAGACTGCAGACCCCCACTCCTCGATTTGGAGCAATAGCGCTGTCTCTCTCTTTCTCCACGCCTGTATCGCTGGCTCCCATTGTCTCCCTCTTCCTCACTTGCTCCGTAGCACTCCAAATCCGAGCCGAGTTGAACCGAGCTTAGACGAGTCGCCCCGAGACTACGCACTGGTCAGAGCGGAGCCGAGTGGGGCCGATGCACTGTGGACAGGACCTCTGCGACTCAGTTTGTACGCGTGAGATTTTAGGGGTTTGAGAGGCCCTGCACTAGATAGAAATACACATATACATTGAATGAGTGAGGCTACCAGACTGACAAATGCACACGACAAGCGGGTGAATATCTCAGTGTTCTAGACCTTGGCAAAAATATACCCCTGCTACCCTTTCTTAGAGCACATGCTGCACGTTGCTGCGTGGTTCTCCATTACTTGTCGCACTGTACGAATCTGTTAGTCGCGACGAACGAATTTTTTTTTTTTTTTTTTTGCTATTTTGCTTTACGTCGCACCGACACAGATAGGTCTTATGGCGACGATGGGAGAGGAAAGGCCTAGGAATTGGAAGGAAGCAGCCGTGGCCTTAATTAAGGTACAGCCCCGGCATTTGCCTGGTGTGAAAATGGGAAACCACGGAAAACCATCTTCAGGGCTGCCGACAGTGGGGCTCGAACCCACGATCTCCCGATTACTGGATACTGGCCGCACTTAAGCGACTGCAGCTATCGAGCTCGGTGAACGACATTTTGTACGTATTTCTCCTAAGTATTTTTCTTAATAATTAAAGAAATGAAAGGAAAGCCTTAGCTGATGGGACAGCTAGGTTTCTAAAACTTGATTGTTTAAATAATTCCACAAAGTGGGGTGCCACTGACCACCCGCTCTCCTCCTCTCCCTCACCCCAGTCGCCGCCACTGTTGTCTCCTATAGAGCTCTCACCATATCTTGCCACAGAGGTACCATATTCCTTAAAAATAAAGAAATCTCGAAGTTCGTCAATGTTTAATAATTGAAGTTTTGTCCTCTCTCGAATGTAGAATGCACTGCTGTCGCAGGGATAATTGGGACCGCGTCCGACTCGTTGGCTGAATGGTCAGCGTACTGGCCTTCGGTTCAGAGGGTCCCGGATTCGATTCCCGGCCGGGTTGGTGATTTTAACCTTCATTGGTTAATTCCAATGGCCCGGGGGCTGGGTGTTTGTGCTGTCCCCAGCATCCTTGCAACTCACACACCACACTTAACACTATCCTACACCACAATAACACGCAGTTACCTACACATGGCAGATGCCGACCACCCTCATCGGAGGGTCTGCCTTAAAAAGGCTGCACCCGACTAGAAATTGTCACACGAAATTATTATTATTATTATTATTATTATTATTATTATTATTATTATTATTATTATTATTATTATTATTGGGACCTCAATGCATCAATAAGTCATTTTTGTGTAATAATAATTTTAGTATGATTGTCCTTGCGTGAACCATACGAACAGCTGTAATTTCACAATTATTACACTTTGAACACATGTTTATATGATCTTCTTTTACTGGAAATAGTCTAAACTAACGTCTCTCGAATTATTTACTATTCCTCTTGAAACACTCAGTGTTCTTCTAACGATCCCGTACAATTCAGCATGCACAGACATCATCAGCATGAGAGGAGAAATCACAGGCTGGATTTGTTACAACAAACGCCGTACTGGGACTGGTGTTTGAACATATCACTATCGGATAGGACCGTCAGACATTAGCGCCTGTAATTGTTTTAGTATTTAACGACAATCCTCCCAGACTGCGACGCGTCGCGACGCTGGCTCATGATGTTGAATTTTACGCCTTCACTTCGTTAAGAAGGGGAATTAAGTCGATAGTAAATTGAGTAGGGGGAGAGAACTTCCAATCCACTCACTTTAAATGCGTAATAACGGTAATATAGCATTAAAGTATATACAATATTACTGCCTATTCTGTGCGCAGTCTAATTACGTCGGCTTCTAATTAGTTGCTCCCCCTACCAACTCCTATCGCTCGTGGGACTAATCCCACCCGGCGGGCTAATTGGCATAATAGTGGAAAGGGGAGGGGGAGTTATCGACACCGAGCGCCTGCCTTCTTTTATCCACAAAGACTTACCCCCTCTCCTCCCACCATGCTGATCACTTAGCAAGTTAACAGCAACAAATTACCACCGCTGAAAATTGCCTTGGGGATTATATACGTGCTTTCTTTGGTTAAGTGGAGTTTTATCCAAATGACTATAAGGACTAAATGTTAGGAAGGGTGGTGATATACCGTAACTGATCCGTTCACTAGTAAGTTTAAAAAAAGGCATCTTCTCTTAAAGGTGGTTAATTATCAGTTTAATGATCTTACTTCGCCATCATTGTAACTTTTACGCTCTCTGAGTGGGAAAATAAAGTGTGAAAATGAGTGGAATAACAATGTGATTCTTAAATCGCAACATATGATGAGTAATTTTGTTCAGTCATTCATTGAACTGATACTTTCAATGTAGGCATTTCTCACGTTAGCGGTAGTTACAAACTAAAAAAATGTGCTATTTAACGTCGCACTATCATAAGTAAGCTTTCGACAACATTTTACAAGAAAAGGATTATGACTGGGAAGTTCGCGGCCATAGCCTTAATTAAGATACATGTTGTTGTTGTTATTATTTGGATCATCAGTCCATAGTCTGGTTTGATGCAGATTCCATGTCACCCTATTCCGTGCTAACCTTTTCATTTCTAGGTAACTACTACATCCTACATCTACCCTAATCTGTTTGACATTTTCATACCTTGGTCTGCTCCTGCCTACCGCCTACAGTTACACCAAAACCAACTGAACATGTCCTCGGGGTCTTAATACGTGTCACATAATTCTACAACTTCTTCTGGTCAAATTTAGCCAAATCGTTCTCCTCTCATCATTTCAGTTCAATATCTCGTCATCTACCCAACTCAGCCTTAGCATTCTTCTGCAACACCACATTTCAAAAGCTTCGATTATCTTTCTTTCTGAGTTAGTTATCGTCCATGTTTCACTTCCATACAATGCTACGCTTCATACGAAAGTTTTCAAAACGTACTTCTAATTCCTATAACAATGTTCGAAGTGATCAAATTTCTTTTCTTGAAAAAGGGCTTCCTTGCTTGTGCTAGTCTGCATTTTACATCGCCCTTACTTCTGCCATCATAGATATTCTACCACCCAAGTAACAATATTCATCTACTTACTTTCAGACTTCATTTCTTAATCTAATATTTCCTGCATCACCTGCCTTCGTTCGACTACACTCCATTACTTTTGTTTTTTGCTTATTTATTTTCATCTTGTATTCCTTAACCAAGACTTCGCCCATACCATTCAGCAGTTTCTACATAACTTCTGCAGACTCAGATAAAATAACATCATCGTCAAATCTCAGAGTTTTAATTTCCTCTCCTTGGATCGAGATTATCTTTCCAAATTCCTCTTTGTTTTCTTTTAGCACTGTTCTATAAAGACATCGAAATAGGAGAGGTGACAAATTGCAGTCTCTCCTCACTCCTTTCTGGATTGCTGATTCATTTCCATAGCTCTCCATTCCTATCACTGCAGACTGGTTTATATGAAAATAGGGAACCATGGTTAAACACTCACTAAGCCGGTAAAAGTAAACTCGTGTCCTCATTCTAAGGTGGTGCAGCTCTTTTCAGGCACACCCCCAATGGAGGTGAGCTGCATGTATCATTTGGACCACATACCAGCCCTCCTGTCAGTTTTAAATTCCTGGCAGTATCGGGAATCGAACCCGGGCCCCCGAGGATGGCAGCTAATAACACTAACCGTTACGCTACGAAGGCCGACGCTAAGGTGGTCATCGCTGAGGTTCGGACCAACTTATTCACACACGCACCATATCCTACATCCTATGTTACTAACTGGACATATGTCGCACGTTGTGAGGATCTTCTTAGAGCCTCTGAAATGTCACTGAAACTTGTAAATATCCTATTTCTGTACGATCATTTAGTAAGTGTTTTGGTGGCGATTATTGTTTTAAGGGGGATCCACATTTTTGAACATAGAAACATGAGGTGAATTAAACTTCTTTCCCGCAGCAATGAAAATGAATACTAAAAGGAAACTTAGTATGACAAACAAATTATTCCTTAATCATATGGCTACATATTTAGAAACCATATAAACCTACGCCATTACATATGCTGTAATTAATTATTCAAAGTGGGGGTGTATCGTGGCCACTATTTTGCCCTTTTCTATAATAATTTCCAAACACTTGAATATTTTGCTATGATTCTTGTTTTATTATGAAGAGTAATATTACAGCTACAACGTGTTATAGAATCAGTGAAGTCCATCCAGCATAAATATTTTTTTTCATGAAGTTATTTTCAAGTATTTTAAATTAATTTTCATTTGAAAATGTATCTTTTAAACATAACCAATGAAGCTAGCTCAATTATTCTAGCATACTTCTTCTTCTCTGTGGAATATACATACATGCAAAATTTCATCTTAATATCTTAAAAGCTTTCAGAGTTATCATGGAAATGGTTCTGAAAAACAAAAGTTACGGGGAACGAGCAACAAACTTACCGATAAAGGACTTGCTTGCACAGTGATAAAGGGAAAAGTCAATTTTAAGTTAAAAATGAATCGAAAAATCGAATTTTTGTTCGGTATAGAAAGTGCAGCTGGACAACCATCTTCTCTTAAATTAGTCGGAGGAAAAATGGAAGGGATACAATGGATCGAAGAATGAGGGTATCTGCAAAATGAAGAGACGGTCCATATAGGACATGAAAAGAAAGACTACCCTGATTTCAAAAAACCTACTGTAATTCCGTTGATTTTGAAATAGAATAAGAGTTGTACAACGGAGGTCGCATATGGAATATGAAAGTGAAGAGCCTGGTACAAGTAAATGTAATTACTGAGGAATTGGACCATGCCATAAGTCATTTGCTAAAATTAACACAAAAAACCAATGTAATTTTGCATGCTATACCACACAGACATGAAATTCGTAACTTAAATCCTGTTATTGAAAGAGCTAACAATCATATCGTACGACTAGTTAATGCATTATTGTAACCGAGCTCGATAGCTGCAGCCGCTTAAGTGACGCCAGTATCCAGTATTCGGGAGATAGTGGGTTTGAACACCACTGTCGGCAGCCCTGAAGATGGTTTTCCGTGGTTTCCCATTTTCACACCAGGCAAATGCTGGGGCTGTACCTTAATTAAGGTCACAGCCGCTTCCTTCCCATTCCTAGGCCTTTCCTCTCCCATCGTCACAATAAGACCTATCTGTGTCGGTGCGACGTAAAGCAACTTGCAAAAAAAAAAATGTAAACAGGTAACGTGAACGTGAAGGGTTATCTATGCATCATTTTACAAGGCATGGTCTTCACATGAACAGACATGGGAAAAATCAGGTGTGTGACAGGTTAGGAAAGTTGATTGAGAATTTGAATATGCCACTGAGAATTAGAGAGAATAATAAATCAGAAAGGGGGAAACCAACGTTGCTAGAACGATGGGTGATTAAATTTAGAGATAACCGCACAGGTAAGACATTTTTAGGAAAAAGTGAAAACATCCAAGGATATAGGAAAACATTTATCAATTAGCAACTCAAGGAAATGCATCATAGAGCCCCAGCCCATAAGTAAAACAACAGTAAGGAACATAGTTTAAATTATCTTGATGATCATTTGGATAATAAAGAAAATTCCAGTGTGGCAGAGAGTCAACAGGATCTTGATCATAGTAAATTATTGGAAAGGGAGGAAGGGGATCTGAGATTTATCCTGCTAAACTGTCAAAGTGTAGTAAATAAGCAATTAAAATTGGGTACATTGATGGAATCTTATGAGATTGATGTGGTGATAGGAGTGGAATCATGGTTGGGAGAAGGGGTGGGTAATATAGAAGTATTTCCAGAATGGTATACAGTCTATCGCAGAGACCGAGGGGATAAAATGGGTGAAGGGGTGTTTATTTTGGTGAAGGAAACTTATTGCTCACATGAATGGTTTACCGATGAAACGGATGAAATATTCGGGATAAAATTAGTTTGTGATAATATGGAGCAGGTGGGAATTAGGAACATATAGGTCTGGAAGAGAAGAACGAGACATGAAAATATTTGTGAAACTAATAGATTGTACTCATAGAAACAATAATGATATGATAATAATTGGGGGAGATTAAACTTGCCTGAAGTTGAATGGAATGGAGTTACAAGTTAAGGCCATGAACAGAAACTGGCAAATAAGTTAATTTGGGACGGTGGATTTACGCAAGTAGTACAAAAACCAACTCATCTCAATAACTTACTGGATGTATTCTTGGTTAAACTATAGGAAATTTTTGATAATACTGAGGTAATTTAAGGGATAGGTGACCATAAGGCTGTAGTAATGGATATAGGACTGGTGCCATAAAAGCTTAATAAGAGGGTCACACAAGATAAGAAATTGTGCAGAAAAACTAAAGTTGAAGAATTCGGGACTTACCTTAAATCACAATTCAGTTGTTGGATAAGTGAAGGGAGTAATGTGAATACACTTTGGACAAACTTTAAAGGAATTGTTTGGGAAGGAGAGAAGAAATTTGTACCTGTTAGGAAGAGTAAAATGACCTCAGACCCGGTTTATTATACAAAGCAAATGAGGAAAGTAAAAAGAAAATGTAGAATTGTAAACAGGAAAATAAAATTAGTAGGGAGAATAGAAAAACTAGAAAACAGCTAATAAGGGAACTTAATAGAGTGAAGAAGGAAGCAAAAGAGAATTACATGAATGGTGTACTTCATGAGGGAAATGACCATAAAGGGAAATGGAAAAAGCTGTATTCATATATCAGGAATCAAAAGGGAAAAGGAATCCAAATTCCCACAATGGTGGGAGAAGGGGGTGAACAGTTTTTAACAGATAATGAGAAAGCAAATCTATTTAGTAGGGAATTCAGAGATTCAGTAGAAGATTGTCAGGAGTTGGAAACCGAAACAGAAGATAGAGAGGGAGAGACACAGAGGGAAACAAGAAGCTTCTCATTCACAACTGAGGATATTTTCAGACTAATCCAACTGCTTCAGCAAGGAAAAGCAGCAAGAAGTGTTCAAATTATGGGGAGGAATTAAAGACAATGGGTTGGTACATAGTTCCTTATTTAAAATTTATCTTTGACTATATAACAGTGTAATACCAAAGGAATGGAAGGAATCTATAATAATACCAATTTAAACAGTAAAGGGTGATTAAAGGAAACCTGAGAACTACAGACCAATCAGCATGACCAGTATAGTTTGTAAAATACTGGAAAGTTTAGTAGAAACATATATTAGAGGGGTATGTAAAAATAAAAATTGGTTCATGAGGAGTCAGTATGGATTTAGAAAGAAATTTTCTTGTGAGGCACAACTGGTGGGATTTCAGCAGGACATATCAGATGAGTTTTATTCGGGAGGCCAGTTAGATTGCATAGCCATAGATCTTTCCAAAGCCTTTGATAGAGTGGAACATGGAATATATTAAAGAAACTGGAGGGAATAGGATTGGACATAAGGGTTATACGTTGGATAAGAACATTTCTAAATTCAAGGGTACAGAAAGTCAAAGTAGGAAATCAGGTATCACAGGAAGAGAAAGTTTGGAAGGTAATTTCACAGGGTAGTAAAATAGGCCCATTACTATTCTTAATATATGCATATGATTTAGGAAACAATATAACATCAAACATGAGATTGTATGCAGATGATATAATTGTTTATAGGGAAATAAATAACATAGAGGATTGTACAGAATTACAAACGGACCTTGACAGTATCCAACAATGGGTTGAAGAGAATAATATGATTAATGGAGGCAAATCAATTGTCACAGCATTTACAAATAGGAGCTTAAAAACTGAATTTAAATATATTTTGGATGAGGCAATTGTCCCAAAAGATGGCAAGTGCAAATACTTAGGTGTGAGATTTGAAAGTAATCTGCACTGCAAGGGTCATGTTGGTTACATTGTTGGGAAAGCATACAGATCGTTAAATATGGTTCGTCCATTATTGGAATATGCTAACAGTGTTTGGGATCCTCATCAGGAATACCTAATAGAAGAAATAGATGGTGTGCAGAGGAAAGTAGCAAGATTTGTAACAGGAGATTTCAGGAGAAAAAGAAGTGTATCAGAAATTTCACAGAAAATTGGGTGGGAAGCTTTAAGTAAGAGAAGGGAGAAAACTAGACTTATAGGACTATATAGAGCCTATACAGGAGAAGTAGAATGAGGAGAAATGTGTGAGAGGCTTTTATTGGAAAATAATAATACCGGCAGGGCTGATCAGAAGTATAAAATTAGACGTTAGTTTAGCAGAAATTATTGGGGTAAATTTTCATTCATTGGGAGGGGCATGAAGGAGTGGAACAGTTTACCTGGGAAAGTGTTTGATCCTTTTTTTTTTCTTGCTAGTTCCTTTACGTCGCACCGACTCAGATAGGTCTTATGGCGACGATGGGACAGGGTAGGGCTAGGAGTGGGAAGGAATCGGCCGTGGCCTTAATTAAGGTACAGCCCCAGCATTTGCATGGTGTGAAAATGGGAAACCACGGAAAACCATTTTCAGGGCTGCCGATAGTGGGGTTCGAACCTACTATCTCCCGAATACTGGATACTGGCCGCAATTAAGCGACTGCAGCTGTCGAGCTCGGTGTTTGATCCTTTTCCAAAATCTGTACAGATATTAAAAAAAAGAATAAACGGCAACAAAGAAAATAAATGTTAGAGGGCATTCGACCTGTGTAGGTGATTGTAATAAAGATTTTTTTAAATAAATTAATTTCATCCCCTTATCTATGGAGACTGGGCAGCTGAAACAGGGGACTGCCTGTAGGGGTGAAGTACAGTACAGTGAAGTAAAGTGGGGACTTCGAGGGCCCTGGGACCGCTACGGTAGCTGTGAAGGTCCTTCAGGAACTCTGAAAAACGGTGGCAAAAGGAGCTTTGGTTAAGACGACGCAGGTCGTTATGCATAACCAACATGATAAAAAAAGCAATGTACATTTAAATCCTATAGTAATATTGTATAGTATTTTTTGAAGTGATTCCACGTACTGTGAGTTGATTATATGAGTAAGTATAGAAGATATTATTAGAATTTTGTAAATAATATAAATTTAATACGGATGAGCTGTATGTTTAATAGAAAAATATATCAATGTAAATTGTATAATAACGTATTTTAGGAAAAATATCTTCTTTTCTTTTTAACTTAAAATACAGTTGTTGAGAATGATGTATTTTTGTGTATCATTTTCCACCGAGGTAGAGACCTCACTTGCAAATAAAGTATTTTGATTTGATTTTGATTTGAAGCAGAAGTAATGCCAGAATCAGTTATGGGCCCTATGGTCACCAACTTATGCTCTCAAGATGAGAAGCCATGAGAATTGCTCCTTTTAATCGCCTTTTACGACAGGCAGGAAATATCGTAGATATATTTAGCTGTCCCGACCCACAGGAGAGTTACATGTCGTATATTGTTAGTAGATAAAGAGATGTCGTTTGAGCGTTTGTAGTTCACCAAAACTCAGATATTCCCTAAATGCTTCTAGGTTCATTTTCAAACAAGCTTCCTGTGTGAATTTAGAATCACCGATAGAATGGAATCGCTCATAACTCAGTCATTTGGACGTGGGTTCGAATTCCCGTCAAGAAGTCGTAAAATTTAAGAAACGAGATTTCCACTTCCGTACGTGCATATGGCCCTGAGGTTCATTCAGCCTACACCAAAAGTGAGTACCAGGTTAACTGCTAGGGGCAAAGGCGGCCGGGCGTAGAGCAAAACCACTCTACCCCATCACGTGCCGAGGTTACGAATAGTGGAAGCCTTTACCTTCCACCTCTCCAAGGGCTTCCATGGGCTGTACGGTGATGACTTTGCTTTGCTTTGCTTTGCTTTTCCATACTAGAAGAGATAGTGCACTTAAATACTAGGTCTCACCAGCAAATACTAGTTTGACATTATACCGGATGGTCCCCCAGCCCCTTGCGATCCAATTTTTTGCATCCCTTCACATTTACTGCAATTTGGAAAGGCTTCGGTCCCTCTCTCCAAACCGGGGTAATATAACGAGATGTGTGTTTACGGGCTAGAAGACAGCAGTGAGCGCCACTATTAATTCATTATGTGCACCTCGAATGAACCCGTAAAACGGGTGCGGATACTTAGAACACCTAGTTTAAAACAGGAGGTGGACGCACAGACCGCGAGCACAGTACAGATATAGGCTGGGAAGTAGGCGTCGTAGGACAAGTGTCACATTATCTCGCATGGCAAGTGGGCGGAAGATATGCGATAGTTGACAGTAAGGATTTTTTTTAACAGCCAGTTGCCTCGGATGTGGCAAGGTTGCATACTTGATAGCTTCCAAGGACTGATTTGTTCATTTGAGCCTGTAAAAGACCGTATGTATCGTTGCATTGGGTATGGTGCTGGGTTGGAGAAGGATGTGGAGATGATGGTCTGTGGCCAGTATAGGCTGGGAAGTGGCCGCCCTAAGTCAAGTGTCGCAGAAGCTCACATAACTAGCGCGCGGTAAGATGTGTGATAGTTGACAGTGCCCGAGGGTTAGAAAGTTCAAGTCCCGTGCACTTTTTTAATGCCAGTTGCCTGGGATGTGGCAAGATTGTATACTTAGTACCGGTATTTTTCACTGACTGATTTGTTTATTTGGCCCTGAAAAGGGCCGTTGGTAAGGAGCTGGGTTGATAGAGGCTAGGAAACACGTGACAAGATTTCAGTTATCCACACCGTTTAACGCAGCACCTGCTCAAACTGACGACCTCGGTGTTCAATACAGAGCTGCGCGCGATGTTGTAAGGACCGCCTGGCCCTTTGCGACATACCTGGCGAAACGGATCGACATGCCTCGTTGATGAGCTGTCTAAGGTGACAAGGACTGGCCGGCTCCTGTACATACACCAGTTGTTTTACATGACCTCACAGAAAAAATCCAGGGGCGTAATATCGGGCGATCTGGCGGGCCAGGGGCAGGTCTTTCCTATACATTTATCAGGACACGTCGCATGGAGATGGTTCCGGACGACCACCGCCGCGTGCGGTGGAGCTCCGTCATGTTGAAACCACTCCATCCTGCAGTGGTCATGGAGTGGCACATATTCCGAAAACGGTGGTAGTTCATCTTGGAGAAACCGCAGATAGCGTTGGCTTGTCAGATGGCCCTCAAAGAAATGGAGACCGACGAGATGATCACCCATGATTCCACTTCATGCATTCATGCTCCACTGCACCTCAAGAGCTGTCTGTCGCACCCAGTGTGGATTATCCACACTCCAGTAATGCAAATTATGGCGATTAACGGTTTCATTGTTGTGGAATCGTGTTTCGTCCATAAGTAAGAGAGTCGCTAGAAAAGCAGGATCAGTGTCCAAATGCTGTAGGATCCATTGACAGAACACCACCCGGGCATCGAAATCATGAGCATGGAACTCCTGGTGTAAGTGCAGATGGTACGGGTGAAACCGGTGGGTATGCACTGTCCGCATAACAGACGCTCGGCTGATCTTCGTCTCCTGTGCAATGGCCCGTGTACTAGTATGAGGGTTACGCCGGATTGCGTCAAACACGACCTCTTCATTGTCAGCAGACGCCACGGGATGATCTCAAACAGGCCGTGTCCTTCCCACGGATACAGCATCCCGCAGGCGTATTTCCACACTCCGAAATGTCATGCCCGTCTGTTGTCGTCTATCCGGATAGCGTTCTTGGTGCAGGCGTTGCGCCTGATATGCATTCTGCCTAGCTACTCCATAGATAAGTAACATACCCACACTCTCGTCGCTGGAATACATCTCTGTGTTGTGAATTGCTTCGAAGGAAGGGAGGTCGCGCGACTACATACTTACTTGCCATCGCAAGTTGTTATTGTTCCAATGGGACATACTTTGCCCTAGCTGTGGTCTACGAAGCTTGAAACATGTACGACGTAGCTAACTGGCCACAGACCATCACCTTCTTATCCTCGTCCAACCCAGCACCATACTCAATACATACAGTCTTTTACAGGGTAAAAAGGGTCAGTTCTTGGAAGTTATAAAGTATGCAACCTTACCACATCCCAGGTAATTGGCTGTTAAAACAAATTCTTATGTGGGATTCGAGCCTCCTACTTCGAGCACTGTCCACTATCACAAATCTCCCCGCCCGCTCGCCATGCTACTGCGACACTCGGCCTACGGCGCCCACTTCCCTGCCTATACAGTACCGTGCTTTCGATCTGTGGGTCCACCTCCTGTTTTCAAAGTACGTGTTCTGCGTATATGTACTCGTTTTACGGGTTTATACGAGGTACGCATAGTGAATTAATAGTGGCGCTGACGATTTCTGCTGTCTTCTAGCCTGTAAACAAACATCTCGTTATATTACCCCGGTTAGAGGGACCGATGTTTTTCAGAATTGTAGTAAATATGAGGGGATCCATAAAATTGGATCGCAAGGGGCAGATGGACCAACGGGTATACTGTAAAACATCATCTCGTTGTTTTGTGCATTAAAACAACAACACCACCACTATAATTTTATGCGCTATTGTCTTTCAGTTCTTTACAATAAATTTTTTGCCTAGAGGAGAGCAATCAATATACTTTGTAAATATCTGTGAACTTTTCAAAGAATTTGGTGCAGCACATTGAACGACGCCCTTATAAGTAAATCCTGATTTCTTCTTCTACTGCTTCTTTATCTGTTACCCTCCAGGGTCGGTTTTTCCCTCGGACTCAGCGAGGGATCGCACATCTACCACCTCAAAGTCAGTGTCCTGGAGCTTCAGACTCTGGGTTGGGGAATACAACTAGGGAGGAAGACCAGTACCCCTCCCAGGCGGCCTCACCTGCTATGCTGAACAGGGGCCTTGTAGAGAGATGGGAAGATTTGAAGGGATAGACAAGGAAGAGGGAAGGAAGCGGCCGTGGCCTTAAGTTAGGTACCATCCCGGCATTCGCCTGGAGGAGAAGTGGGAAACCACGGAAAACCACTTCCAGGATGGCTGAGGAGGGAATCGAACTCTCCTCTACTCAGTTGACCTCCCGAAGCTGAGTGGACCCCGTTCCAGCCCTCGTACAACTTTTAAAATTTCGTGGCAGAGCCGGGAATCGAAGCCGGGCCTCCAGGGGTGGCAGCTAATCACAATAATCACTACACCACAGAGGCGGACCTGATTTCTACCTATACGAATTTAACATGACTGCTCAAGAGGACAGATACATTACTCTAGGCTCGAACAGGGAGTGCTAGTACTTTCGTTACAATGAAAATCATTTATATTCATTTCACAATGTTTTAAAAATAATTCTGAATTTGTCGAACTATGATATAGCCTAACAGTTCGATTTTATAACGAAATCGTAGTATCTGGTTTTTTTTTTTTACAACTTGCTTTACGTCGCACCGGCACAGATAGGTCTTATGGCGACGATGGGATAGGATAGGTCTAGGAATGGGGTGAAAGTGGTCGTGGGTTTAGGTAAGATACAGCCCCAGCATTTTCCTGGTGTGATACCACGGAAAACCATCTTCAGGGCTGCCGACAGTGGGGTTCGAACCCACTATCCTCCAGATGCAAGCTCATAGCTGCGCGCCCCTCACCGCACGGTCAACTCGCCCGATATCTGAATTTTAGTCGTGGTTCTGTTATACTGTAACTTCATTGTAAACTTATATGCCCCTTGTGAGATCTGTCCTCTCTGCACTGCACTTCATTTTCAAGTCCGATCACACTATAGCCCGTCCAAAGAATGCTGCCGCTGAAGAAATCCACTAGTGCAGTTCCATAAAGCTGCCGTTGACAAAGTAGATTAGTATACGGTACTTGGGGACGACGTGGCCTCACAGCACTACTCTCCAGCGGCAGCCCGGTGTCTGTTAGTGGCTAATAGGATTTGCTACGTTTGCTATAGCCGGATTTGCCATATCGTCTGCTGCACTCGACACGAAGAAAGGGTAAAGACTGAAGAGAGTGTGGAAGAAAGTGGTTTGGCAACCTCTCCACACCAAACAAGGATCACTTAGAACTCGTTAACTCAGCATGGTGCAGGTTGTGATTGACTGATGGCTTCCAGCCCGCTTTCAGGAACTGAGACAGTCATGCTTCGCCCCCAAGCATCCTTAGTAAGCATTTATCTAACTCTACTGAAGAAATGATAAACTAGTGTGTTTGAACTTGAACTCTTCCACAAAGTACAGTGTGCTTTCATTCCGCCTTAAGACGACATGGGGGTGATATTTTCCTTGGTTCACTCGCACAACGACGTGATGAAATAGTTCGCAATGAACACCAAATTTCAAAACTTTTTACCTGCTCATGTGCAGGTTATGTCCACCAGAGTATTTAAAATCTCAAAGATGAACTCAAGAGAACTCTGTTAGGTGAGTTATTCTTAATCCACAATTCATATTAGGGTGAGACCAATGATCGGGTGCTGATATTTAGAACAAGAATAATTTAGTTCTCTCTGGTTCATTGATGGAACGTTAGAATTTCTCCAAATATGTCCTTTCAGGTTGTGACGAATAACGGTACGCTGTAGGTTCAAAGCCGTGCCCTTACCCAGAACACGAGCATGTTCTATTACCACTGCCTTTGATATTTGCTTATTAACCCTTTATAAGGCGGTGGGAATTATTTTTCCAGCTCGCTTTTCAGTCATTTCGGAGCGCTGGGAGTTTATTTCCCAAGTATTGATGTGTGCTGCACTCTTGGGAATATCTGTGGAACTATTCTGATCTCCTTGGAATCTTTAGCTTCTTTGGAAAACATCTGAAGAGCGATATTATGCCAGCGCAACCCCTGTAGTGAACAAGATTTATGAAGTGAGATACGGTAAGAAATCAACGTTTTATAAGTCTATATACTTTTTGCATGAATTTTCTTTGTTTACTGTGCATTTTTCTCATTTGTTCTGAGATTATTTTACCAATTGAAGAGTTCTGAGATACAAATGTCTTTCATTGTATGTGGGAATATGCTTCCCATAGCCCACATAGGTGTCCGAAATATTTTTGCTGAATAAAAAGTGAACTAACTGAACTGAAATTGTGTCCATAGGTGGGCTATGGGAAATATTATGTTCCCACTTCCAAATGGCAGACAGCAGGCGGTGGGAAGTATATTCCTGTCTTAATACTGACCTCCTGAGCACTGGATTGTTTTTTCTGTCAAATTGTATTATTAAGTACTTGTAGAGCCTGTAAATAAAGTTAGTTAGAAAATAAAGTTTTTTATTGAGTACTGCCTTAACTAAAACCGTCAAACACTGTACTCACTTCTTTTAGAAGTACCAAACACAATACAAAAGTAATATATATTCTAGAGGCCCGGTGCTTCTCCTCAGCACTCGTTATAAATAGGTCAGATAACTCGCCTTGATATTCCTGTAGTAGTCATATTTTTTTGTCTGCCCTTTTCAATGGTTTTATGAACATTTAATTAATAAGAAGCGCCATATAGTATGCCGCAGTTCGTAGTCAAAATGCATCCGTTCTCATGTCATCATGCCGTCTATTTGGCATGACGTCTATCTATATAGTCGCTTGTTTATCCTGCACTTCATGATGTAAAGCTTGGTATTGTGTCGTGGAAGGCAATGGTATTTTTGATCGCAGTTCTATATAGGACGGTTGTCTTTTGAGTTCATAGGTTAGTTTCGAAGGAACGTTTTTAGCCAGGAAGAGAACTATTTAAGATACTCTTTCCAGCGTAGCTAGGTTATCCTTCTGTAGGTGTTCCCAGATAATATCTAAGACGTTTGTCCTGATGGGGTCTGTTAGTACGTATATTTTTTATTTAGCAGTATGTAAGCTATTAGGAACGCTTTGCCATCTGTTGAATATGTTTGAAAGCTGGGAAAGGTTAGAGAATCAAAGAGTATCTACCAGGGAATAGTATTCTTCCGTGATCAGAGCAAGTGTATACTCTCTTCCTTGACAGGTATTAATCAAACATGGCTGCATGCAATGACATTGCTAAGGATGAAAATCACATATATCAGCAAATATGGAAGTGTTGGTCACTTAGCAACCTGCTAAGTACAGAAATATTGCGAGTTAGGGTAAGCCTTCGCCTGCAATTATTGGAGTGATCATTTAGTGATTTGATTTTATGAATGCTCAATGTTGGCTGAACTTAGAGATTTAGTGTACCCATCCCGGGCATATCAGGGCATCAATTAAATAATTCGGCACCGAGCTCGATAGCTGCAGTCGCTTAAGTGCGGCCAGTATCCAGTATTCGGGAGATAGTAGGTTTTAACCCCACTGTCGGCAGCCCTGAAAATGGTTTTCCGTGGTTTCCCATTTTCACACCAGGCAAATGGTGGGGCTATACCTTAATTAAGGCCACGGCCGCTTCCTTCCCACTCCTAGCCCTTTCCTGTCCCATCGTCGCCGTAAGACCTATCTGTGTCGGTGCGACGTAAAACAACTAGCAAAAAAAAAAAAAAAAAAACTGCTTTACAATTAAATATACCTTCGGAAATCACTTCCCGGGCTCGAAGTCCCATCCTCCTACTTTCATTGCATCAACGGCTAAAGCTCAAGAGCATACGGGTAATGGAATTTTCGTAAAAGAAAAATGGTCACTACATTAATTATAACGAAAGTAGGGTTCTGTATAATGTAAGAGGAATACATTAATATTATAAAATGAGGAGATTGTTTCCAATATTAACTAAGAATTTTATTAAACTGATAGAACCACACGATAAAATACATGAGATGATGCCATATTATTATACATGAAAATTAACAGTAAAGAAATCATTTGTATACAGTATGCCTCAACATCTTTGTCAGTTCATACGCTGTTTTGGCTGTCGCTTGGCATACTTTGAATTATCTTATTAGCGCGCACTAATACTAAATACATTTTATACAAACGCACGTTTATTTATCTCTGACCAATGATACTCGATGGTACCTATTATTTGAATGGATTGACTACAAGGTCGGGTTGACATTATCTCATTAAGCCATACTATTAGTTGGCCGTCATGGTTATGGAATTTAGGCAGATAAATGAGTACATTTTTCATTTCTTTTCACGAGATCACATCGTCGCATATCGAACACATGGTCTAACTGACCACATCAATTACATATTATACTGAACACATACACGTATTCTGGGTTTACCTGACCCTGTTGTATACGGTGCGGATCAAAACAACGTTGGTTTCCTACCCATCACCATAACACTTAAGAATAACATAAATACATGAATACATTACACAAAGAAATATTAAACACATTAGCAAACAATACGTCTTGAAGATATGGCCTAGTCAAGCCATATGATGTCAGCAAAGTCCATCGTTCTAACGCGGGTCGAACCCACGTTCACCAGCTTCCAAGGTGCAACAATCTGAAACTCCTATCACAAGGTAATTTAATAAATAAAAACGAGGAGGAATACTTCTTTCACAGAATCATGAAATTATCAACGCTAGTCATAATATATCATTAACATGGGGTTGATATTGCAGTGGTGAATGAAGGGGACTTACTAAGACTAACATTCTGAAGGCTTTTAGAGACGACTCCGTCCGCACATGGGACCAGACAAATCCCTTTCATCATATATCTTTCTCTATTGTTGTGGTCAGTGCTCTACCTTGCGGCCACAGAGACATTTTCTATTTTCTTTCTTTCTTTTTTCTCATTTTGGCTCATTTCCAAGTACACATTTATTTAAAGGCCACCAATTCTTATTTCTTATTATTCCGGCCATATACAGCCTAATTCAATACGTCGCGATAGCCATCGTGATTCTAATCCTTTGTCATTTTGTCATCTCAACATTTCACAAGTCTCATCTTTCCTATTGTCACGCTACTGCATCTCAAACCCACCTTATGCATTTATATAGAAGACTCTATTCCCACAGGCCACTTAACTAATTCCATCTCACTCGCGTATCTATATAATTCACAAGTTGCACCTTGAACATATTCAATGATCATATTCTTAATTATTATGGGATTTATAAAATACATGCATCACCATGTGAAGCGAATACATAATCTATATTCAAATTATTATGAAGATCCATACCAGTTAGTAACATTAAGATGAAATCATAAATTTAGCTGAAGCGCCATTCTCCCTTCACACGCACTAATATTTTAAAGGAACTTATATACTAATTCATGCAAATAAGCCCGCTGAAATATCAGTGATCATCCTTAAATCACAGAAGAAATCCTAATTAAATTAATAAAATAATCCTTCACAGTCACACGTGTATAGTGTTCCCTACATTTAATATTATTAATTACATAAAATAAACAAGACTT
The DNA here is from genome assembly GCF_040414725.1 of Anabrus simplex. Lineage (NCBI taxonomy): Eukaryota > Metazoa > Arthropoda > Insecta > Orthoptera > Tettigoniidae > Anabrus > Anabrus simplex. Next base: position 117,527,148 of record NC_090265.1, read on the forward strand.
TTATTTACAATATATCGATATGCAAACGTGCAGATCTCATACTTTAGTATATTTAAAAAATGTACTTATCGATACTGCGTATGGTTTGCTGTCATCTCGAGGGTACACATGGGCCATCGTGACTCGTAGATAGTCTTACGTTCCCCTTCCCCGTGATGCCGTCCATATCTCGAACTGTAGTCTTCTACTGTTGGAAAATCTCGACGTTCCTTGAAGAGATGAATGCTGGCGACTCCAGTTAATTCCAATCCTGGGTTCGACGATCACTCATGAACATACAGGCAAAAATGGGAAATTGGTTAATGAACACTGTCTATGTGTTTTCAAAGAACCTACTGGTGATTAGATCGACTTATTAATTCAAATGGACTAACCGAATAGAGGTAAGTTTGTATAAATCACTATTCATCTCTCCTTTTATCACACAGCCTAACTAATTATTACCACGAGTGTCCATGGAGTATGCAAACGTTTTCCTATCACGAACACCGTTCTTTTAATTTTTTGAGCGTCACTCACTGTTTAAATGCCTTAAAATCGGCCACTATTAATTACTGAATGTAATCGGCTGTCTCACTAAATCTACGTAACCTGATGCGTTTCCCCGTTCTTTGTTAATTGCATCATAAGCCATCATCGAACTCACAAATATTTAAAGGATTAAAATAATGTTGAAATAACACCTCTATTAATAACTACTGTACTTTATCTCGTACCACAAGGCTTATTTTGCGATATTTATACCGCGCTGGTATGCTTTTCTTCGACACAGCCCTTCACACACTGTTATCCGTTTTCGCATAGTTCATCGCTGACACGTAACTCCTACGGCCACACAAATTGCAATGGGTTCCTGCATCTAGGTCTGGGTCCCATTCATAGTATTTTGGTTGAGTGGTCGGAGAGGTGGTAAACCACGCCCGTAATCAAAATTCCGCTCCGCTAAACGTAATCTTTCAGTGACGTGAGAGTAATCAAATTATAGCTCTTGACCCCTGTTTTATACTGATTTAGTTTCAAGTCTATCTGATCGGTCGTTCACAATCTCAAAAGCGACCTTTTATAAATTTAAGCGTCATGGTTTATCTCGTAACGAGTCCCACCTTTTTCCTCACGTTGCCAAATCCTAGCACTTGGTTTCAGTCTGCGCACTGGTATATGACATGCGTCATTACCGATCCACTATTAAAGTATTGCGTTTATATGCATCAACAATTTGCAAAAAATACGCCGGTTCGAATGAGATAGATTAATAGATTATAGATTATCTTAGAAAAAGGTATTCTTTGAATCAGTAAGGATTTTTATTTCCTGGGGGTTAACACACCTTAATTCACCCCACTCTCTGACAAAATACACTTTTACCAGTAGCTTCTTCTCTCCTTCTTTCTCGCTCCGAGTGAGAGCGCAGTTTCAAGGTTCCGCGGTAATTCGCTATCCTTCTTTCGGTACAGCACAGAGACCTGCTCCCTTTGAGTTTGCATATCGCAACTGCTAATTACGACATTATATGTCGCAGAATGTTGCGGAAAACGGCATATATGGTTGACTAAACCTCCTAAATGCCTATGGCATGATGATGAACGGTTACACTATCAATGTCTCATGATTCACCGGCAGGTAATTCCGAAGAGAATAAAACAAAAATGAAGAAAATCGGTACAGTAGAACGGACAGACGGATTTGCCAAAGCTGTTTTTAGTAAACGTTTTTAATGGATAGATATGGAAGTGAAAAATGACGATAACTAGCTCAGAAAAAGGAGAAGGAAGCTTCTGAAATGAGATGTTACAGAAGAATGATGGTGAGGTGGATTGATCGAATCACGAATGAAGAGATACTGAATAGAATTAGTGAGAGGAGATCGATTTGGCCAAATTTGACGCGAAGGAAAGAAAGAATGATAGGACACATCTTAAGACACCCAGGACTTGTTCTCCCCCTGTGGGTGGGGGCGATAGAATAACACCCACGGCATCCCCTGCCTGTCGTAAGAGGCGACTAAAAGGGGCCCCAGGGGCTCTGAACTTTGGAGCGTGGGTTGGTAACCACGGGGCCCTTAGCTGAGTCCTGGCATTGCTTCCACCTACTTGTGCCAGGCTCCTCACTTTCATCTATCCTATCCGACCTCTCTTGGTCAACTCTTGTTCTTTTCCGACCCCGACGCTATTAGGTTTGCGAGGGCTAGGGCATCTTTCATTCTTCACGCCCTTCGTGGCCCTTGTCTTCCATTGGCCGATATCTTCATTTTTCGAAGTGTCGGATCCCATCCATTTATTTTTTCTGATTAGTGTTATATAGAGGATAGTTGCTTAGTTGTACTTCCTCTTAAAACAATAATAATCACCACCACCACCACCAGGACTTGTTCAGTTGGTTTTTGAGGGAAGTGTAGCCAATAAGAACGGTTGGGATAGACCAAGGTATGAATATGAAAAGCAGATTAGAACAGATGTAGAATGCGGTAGTTACGTAGGAATGAAAAGATTAGCACAGGATAGGATGGCATGGAGAGCTGCATCAAACCACTCTGTGGACTAATAACTCAAACAACATATACTGTACATATACAAAGTAATGATAGATTTTGAAAAGGTACTTCTTAACAGTGCCGACGAAATTCTACCCAACACACACATTAGCTGCTGCCCATTTCACCTGGGCCAATCCATTTATCGGAAGATCCAATCTGAAGGACTCAGGAGTTATATAATTATCTAGATCAATATGGGACAATATGGCCCTCGAGCCCTTAAAAATTGGAAACCTTAGTCATGTTCGCGGGCCGCACTTGAATAATAGACCAATTTTCGTAAAATTCTACGTATGCAGTAGTAGGCCTACAGAAGTACCATTACGAAATAATATGCATAATTTAATGGAAATAAAGGTTTGATTATTTGAATTACTTAGGTAAAATATTATTTTACAATAGCATAAAAGAGTGAAATTTGGAGCCGGGCTGAGTGGCTCAGATGGTTGAGGCGCTGGCCTTCTGAAACTAGCTTGGCAGGTTCGATGTTAGTGCGTTCCGAAGGTGATCAAATACGTCGGCCTCTTGTCGGTAGATTTACTGGCACGTAAAATAACTCCTGCGCGACAAAATTCCGGGACCTCGGCGTCTCCGAAAACCATCAAAAGCAGTCATTGGGATTTAAAAACCAATCATTATTTGAAATTTGGATTTTAAATTTGTATACATTAAAAATTATCTATTCAGATCACGTGAATATTTAAAAACGACGAAAACAATTAAATTGGTTCAGATTTGGGTCTATACCGGGTATAAAAATTAATACATTTTTGAACGACCAATAGAATATTATTTTGTAACTATTCTTCACATTATTCATTAAAATACTCTCACGGGCCGCATTATATGACTTCGCGGGCTACATGCGGCCCGCGGGCCGCCGTTTGGAAACCCCTGGTCTTGATCATAGGGAGATTGGCCTAAACTTTCACTGCAGCCTTCGGCCCGGTGGTGGATGTCCCTAATAAATTTGAAGAACTGGGAAACAATGTTCAGGAAGCGTCAATATTACCGTTTTCCGTTTATTTCGAAAAAAATTAAGTTAATGGTAGAAGAGCAAGAGGTCGCATGTGGGCTGTGCTACCACTGTTCCCAATCGAACTATGGAACTTCTACGAGGCAACAAGGCAGAACTAACATAGAACAGGCTTATCTTTACACTGTCGAGTTCTACTTAGCAATGGAAATGGCTCACGGTAATTACGACCACGACCGAGTACAGGAATGCGCTATACGGATGTTGATATCACTGGCCCTGTGTTGCTTCTGACCACGTAGGTATGTCCTCGGAAATAACGTATTCTACGTTTAAAATGCAGGTAACTGCCTGTAGGTTTTCGCTTTCTAAATACGAGTTCTGTATTGTAGAAACCCGTTTCAGAGGAGTTTTGCTCCTGATGCATCAGAAACAATACTGTCAGGATGGAGTTTCACTTTAGAAAAGAGTGTCTAAAAGAGAGCGGTGTCCTAGTAATGGAGTTTCAACTCAACATTCAACTTAACAATTGACAAAAACGCTATATAAATGTCAGACCAATTTAAACTTACTCAACTCTTGGTCCAGAGCTGGGTTTTGATAACCTTTAGTTCAAGGAACATGCGATTAGACGAATGTGAAGTTATAATCAGCAATCAGACAACCTCTGTACACCAATGAATTATGTGCATTAATGTTTCGCATCAACGTTACACTCCGGCGCCGACCGTCGCTGACGAAGCTCGACTTGGTAGACAAATGGAGTGATGACAAGATTTTGATGTACGCTTGGTCTGGTTTATTATCGCGTATGGTGTTTAGTTTCTACCGAGCGAGATGGCCGTGAGGTTAGTGGCGCGCAGCTGTGAGCTTATATTCGGGAGATAGTGAGTTCGAACCCTACTGTCGGAAGTAGTGAAGATAGTTTACCGTGGTTTCCCATTTTTACACCAGGCAAGTGCCGGGGCTGTACCTTAGTTAAGGCCACGGCTGCTTCCTTCCTAGCCCTTTCCTATCTCATCGTCCCCATAAGACCTATTTATGTCGGGGCGATATAAAGCAGATTGCAAAATTGGTTTAGTTTCTACTGGACTTAACCTCTCAATCTTTTGGAACCTAGCATAGTTCTTGCAATGAGAACATATTCCTTACTGTATACGAAGTTTTAGCTAAAGTACTACAGTGACTTGATGGATGCGAGGCGCGCATAGCGAGCTAAGCGGAAGGACTCAAGGGATGAGCTACCTGGCGAGTTGTTGTTGTTGCTTGTTGCTTTAAGGGGCCTAACATCGAAGGTCATCGGCCCTACCTGGCGAGTGACAACAGCTTCTTTGTCCTATCCTCTGCCCTGTAAGGCTTGGTAGTTAGTAGAGCTGTATACTTGTGCTAGTGACACACGCGATTACTTAACACTCTGAGTGTTTGTATTTATAAATTCTGATTATTTCCCCTCAATAAGGTTTCCGTAACACACAAGTTAAATGCTGCAAATCCTGTGCTCCTGTTAACTTTTGCTTGTGGGTGCTATCTGTATCGAATAATCTAATTACCTTCCAAAAACTAGCTGCCTTACCCAACGTTGACGCGTTAGTTGTTGTATAATTGCAGCAGTAATGTCACCTAATGGAGATGTGTGCCAGCAGATGATACAAAGAACAGCTCAACTAACAACAATAGTCAAGTTAGCGTTCTATCCGCGAAACATTAGTGATACTTCTTTTCACGGGGGTGAGACACTACATATAATTTAGATGATAGACCAGGAGGGAGCTTCATCGGTTCCAGTGGTACTGCCAATCAAATGGAACTGATAATTAAATTAAAGCGAGAGTATGATCGATCGATATGCTCTCCTCCTATGTCATCGTTTGCACCGTCATCTTCACGCCATACTTAGTGGTCAGCTGTTTGTACGCAAGTTCAAGGTCTGAAAATGGCGTTTGCATCGCGCAGTCAGCATAGTTAAGAGTACTATAGTGCAGGGGCATAGCCATAGGGTGGTTACTGGGGGTTAGAATACACCCCCCCCCCTCCACCATCCCGATGAAAGTTTTGCAGAAAAAGACAGAAACTAACAATAAACTAAAAAAAACTTTCAGAGACACAACTGTAAAACCAAGAGATTTCTTAAATCGATATTCTAAGGAGCCTAGAAAGTTGGTTTTTTAATTGTAATCTGAACATGCCATTAGCCGTAAACTTTTGACCTTGGTCGTATTGTTCTTATTCTGTATTTTAATGTAAGATTTTGTACTGCACTGCAATCTGAATATCAACATAATGCACTTGTATTAATGTCCTCATAATGCATGCTAGCACCACACAAGCACAAGCAACATCTACCAACATTTTGTAACTATAACCCCCCCCCCCCCTCCTCCATCAGCCGATCCTGACTGCGCTACTGCTATAGTGTAATGTACTTACTCCAAGTAAAAGTAAACGACACTGACGTATGACAATCGCCCAGTTGTCTTTTCAGGTGTTCCTGAGATGTATTCGGAATATCTGTGAAAAGTGCAATTTACACCCGAATTCCCCCACCCCCCTCTTGTTGTATAAATAACCAAAACCAAGTACAATATCTCAGACAGTAATATCGAAACCTAAATGGGCGCGTCATAGGCGAATCAGCTGCCGACTTTTCAAGGTTAGGGTGGCATATAAATACATTTCGACGCGAAACCTTCCCGTATTAGATTACTTTCTCCAAGAACTCCAAGATCAATTTCAAAAGGATGTTGTTTAGTCCTCAGCCCGAAGGCTGGTTGGATCCTCAACAGCTCCGCCATCAGTTGTCATAGATGGCCTAGGCATCACTGAAGAGGCGTACTAGGGAAATGAGGAGTGAGGTAGTTTCCCGTTGCTTTTCTCACCGAGCCAGAGGTTGCTATTACATATCAGTTTGCCAAGCCCACTGAAATGCATGCACTAACTGACCCTATGAGCAACATTTTCACACCATTTATAGCAGGGACTGGCTGCATAAGGAATGGCATTACTAGCATCGCTCATACCTCAGTCACTTTCATATTGTCAAAGCCAAGGATAAGACAGAGACAGTTCAATGAAAGTAACAGTATTGCTCTAGCCCATAGTAGAAGACATAGTGCACTGTAAACACTACGTCCTGCCAGCATATGGACAATAATTGAAATGATGCACAATAAACAAGAAGAAGGTACTAACGAATAGATTTGTTAGGTTAATTAGGAATGAAATATGAATAACGCAATACTGACAACGGAATACGTAAGTAGATAAATAAATCATACAATAAATACATTTTATTTAACAAACAGATTTGCATAAACGAACAGTTACAAAAATATTCGAATCCCACCAACCGCAGCCCTGAAGATGGATTTCCGTGGTTTCCCATTTTCACACTAGCAAGAAACAAAAATATTTATACACAACTGCTAGAAAATTTAAAGTTAATGTGACAATATACGTATAGCTCTTTATACGCTGTTTAGAGACTTGATTTAATTGGATAATGTCCTCAGAAATAACGGTACCTTCATCTGCAATGCCACAATAATTTCAAGATAAAAGTGCTCATAGCTGAAGCAACTTCCTTCCTCTTGATAGCTCTGAGATATATGCCTTACCTGGTCAAATTTGGAGCATATTCTATCAAAGACATGCATTATGCGGTAAAGTCATGATGTAATACATTTGTATTGACTGATAGGCTCATGGATATGAGTAAGAAATTGTAGCAGCTCATATCAGAAGCTCTGGTGAATACTGCACCCTACATAAGGTAAAACTTATTATTCCAATGAAAAATGCATTTTTCTACGTCTTACTATATCCATATCACGAATCAAGACATAGAAACAATCAAAATTTTCGAGCGTCATGAATATTAGTCCATGGGTTCAAGGAAAACTCTGGATGACGTGTCGCTTAGTGTTCTGAGTAATTCGTATTATTATTTTTCCAGTTATTTTTGTTTAATACGTACAAATTTATCCTCCAATTACTTTCTTCGAATACTTATTCAAATTCACTGTTCCTGTTTCTCTTATATATTTCGTAGAGATCGACAATCCATTTGTTTTTAACCAGCCTTCCAATTTTAAACTCAATTTTCTTTATGACACTTTCGTTTGATTTAAACAAATTCAGCCATCTGAACTGAATGGATCATCACTAGCCAGCAACATTAATACATTGTATCATACCAAGTTAAAAAGCTTATTAGACTTGGACCACTAATGGATACCAAAACGATTTTCTCCCTAATCCATCCATCTGTTCCAAGTTCGACATGTGATCCCTCCGAGCTGTATGCTCGAAATACTTCTTTATAAGAAAATATATCTGGGAGACTGTCTGTGTCATGGTAAGGAAAATTTTGTAAGAAATGTGTTGCTTAAAACTGCACGCGTACTCTATCATTTTTGATACAACTAACAGTTTACCAGTTATTTTGCTTTGTATCGGGTAAAGCAGCCGGCCCCGTGGTGTAGGGGTAGCGTGCCTGCTTCTTACCCGGAGGCCCCGGGTTCCATTCCCGACCAGGTCAGGGACTTTTACCTGGACCTGAGGGCTGGTTCGAGGTCCACTCAGCCTACGTGATTAGAATTGACGAGCTATCTGACGGTGAGATAGCGGTCCTGCTCTAGAAAGCCAAGAATAACGGCCGGGAGGTTTCGCCGTGCTGACCACACGACACCTCGTAATCTGCAGGCCTCCGGGCTCAGCAGCGGTCGCTTGGTAGGCCAAGGCCCTTCAGGGCCTGTCGTGCCATGGGTTTTTTTTATCGGCTAAAGCATGCATCTTGTAACCATAATCTCCTGGTAAATTGCTAGGGTTACGAAAACATACGTTGGATATTCTTGTGGGAGACTTCATTCTAGATTCTGCATGTATGATACTGTTTTGATACGACAAACAATTATTATTTTAGACATAGAAAGGTTTTTCCTCTGAAATATTGTTAAAATTAGGAAGAAATTGTGTGAGAAATTTTCTGTAGAAAAATTGAATGACAGGTACACTTGGTGGGCGTAATTTCGTAATTGGACTAACAATTCAGGCAGCGTATTCATTTTTAAGGGACCAAGACGCATGACTTTTCTGGTATGGTTTACTTCTTTAAAATATACTTGCTCCCCCTGATAAGCGAACATAACTATACGGAGAATGCCAAAAATACGAGGCAAACTTTCGGGAATAGATTCCTCATATTAGTGTGATTAGCTTCCATCGCCGGAGGCCCAGGTTCGATTCCCGGCTCTGCCACGAAATTTGAAAAGTGCTACGACGCTGGAACTGGGTCCATTCAGCCTCAGAGGTCAACTGAGTAGAGGGGAGTTCGATTCTCACCTCAGGTATCCCTGAAGTATTTTTCCGTGGTTTCTCACATCTCCTCCAGGCAAATGCCGGGATCGTACCTAAGGCCACGACCGCTTCTTTCCCTCTTCCTTGTCCATCTCTTCCAATCTTCCCTTCCCCCCCTCAAAGCCCCTGTTCAGCATTGCATGTGAGGCCGCCTGGGCGAGGTAGTGTTCCTCCTCCCCCGTTATGACCGTCGTGCCAAAGTCTCACGCTCCAAGACACCTCCCTTGAGGCGGTAGAGGTGGAATCCCTCGCTGAGTCCGAGGGGAAACCCAACCCTGGATGTTAAACGGATAAAGAAAAGAAAAAAAGATTCCTCATTATAAAAATAAAATAAATCATGTCAGTATGGCCCCAAATGCTCAATTTCTGTGTCAATAGTTTTTCTAGAATTGAACTTTGAGTCTATCAAACTATAAGAATTCCATGAGGAATGTCGGAGCTCCTTCAGATGATGTCGGTAGGTAACGACCAAAGGTCTGTATAGGACTACAGATGGAAGTAGACATTCAGAATATTGGATTTAAAGAATGGTCAGAATGTGTATCATAATTTCAGAAAATAACATTATTTAAATACTATAAGAAAGTCAAATAATTCATAAAATAGGCATTTCTGGACCCTAGCTGATATAACCTATTTTTATTTTCTATGTATAAATAATTCACTCTCGAAAATTTCTCCCGTACTTTTGTTAAATTCTATAATTAGAATATAATAATCTGAATGAAATAAGCCTTCTGATGTGAAAGAATTACTTAAGTCGGTGTTCGAGATTAGCCTCCACATGCAAACAAACTAGCCATTTTTTCTCTTTCTACAGTATTTTTAGTATGAGCGTATGAGTTATTCGTGCCGGCACCGTGATATAGGGGTAGCGTGCCTGTCTCCCGCCCGGAGGCCCCGGGTTCAATTCCCGGCTAGGTCAGGGATTATTCTCTGGACCTGAGGGATGGTTTGAGGTCCACTCCGCCTACGTGACCAGAATTGAGGAGCTATCTGGCACCGGTCTCGAAAGCCAAGAATAGTGGCCGAGGGGATGCGTCGTACTGACCACACGACCCCTCGTAATCTGCAGGTCTTCGAGCTAAGCAGCGGTCACTTGGCAGGCCAAGACCCTTTCATGGGCGTTAAGTGCCGGGGAGGGGTGTATGAGTTACTCTCCCAAATCGCCCATGTATAGAGGAGTAAAACTGTACATTCATTTTTGAAGAAATAGCATTTAGTAGTTATGATATGTTCTGCTACTTTTTAAGCCTGTTTGAGAGGGGTAAATGAAATTGAAATATTAGGCGTATATAAATGGACATGGGCTACAAAGCCTAATTAATTAGAATGTTCAATTCAATAACTATACTGGCAATTAGAAAACAGAAACAAACACCGTGGCATTGCAAAAAGTTTAATTGATAGCCCCAAATACTTAGGGTTTTGTTTATTTATTTAAATTAAAGGATAACATTGCACAGGTTCCAACAGTTCCTTCCTTCATTCCTTCCCAGTGAAACTCCGAAACCCTACTAACTTCCCTGTTTAAATTAAACAACCGGCAATTATTTTCAGAAATCTATTGGCCCCTACAGAAATAAAGGGGAATAAATCACCTTCAACTTATGTGACCTTATTTGGTACCCGACCCAATAATAATATATTATTATTTCTGTCTTTCTTTCTTAATCCGTTTACCCTCCAAGCTTGGTTTTCCTTCGGACTCAAGGGCAGTGTCCGACTTTGGGTCGGAAGATACAACTGGGAAGGAGGAAGAGTACTTCGCACAGGCGCCTTCACCTGCTATGCTCAACAGGGGCCTTGGGAAAGGATGGGAAGATTGGAAAGGATACACAAGGAAGAGGGACGGAAGCGGCTGTGGACTGAAGTTAGGTACCATGCCGGCATTTGCCTGGAGCAGACGTGGAGAATCACGGAAAACCACTTCTAGGATGGCTTAGGTGGGAATCGAAGCCCCCTCTACTCAGTTGACTTCCCGAGGCTGAGTGGACCCAGTTCCAGCCGTCGTGCCACCTTTCAAATTTAGTGGCAGAGCCGGGAATCGAAACCGGGCATCCGGGGGTGGCAGCTAATCACACAACCACTACACCACAGAGGAGCACAACAACAACAACAATAATAATAATAATAATAATAATAATAATAATAATAATAATAATAATAATAATAATAATAATAATAATATGTTTACTTAAATCCTAAATTATCACTCATTGTGGCTGACTCATTTTTGAATGAGGAAGATGGGTTTGCTTTTAATCCGTCCGTTTCACGGGTATAATATTGTGTATCTGCCTTGAGGCCTTCAGCTCAAAGGGTCCTGGCTTCGATTCGCGACCGGATCTGGGATTTTTTTGCTAGGGGCTTTACGTCGCACCGACACAGATAGGTCTTATGACGACGATGGGATAGGAAAGGCCTAGGAGTTGGAAGGAATCGGCCGTGGCCTTAATTAAGGTACAGCCCCAGCATTTGCCTGGTGTGAAAATGGGAAACCACGGAACACCATCTTGAGGGCTGCCGATAGTGGGATTCGAACCTACTATCTCCCGGATGCAAGCTCACAGCCGCCCGCCTCTACGCGCACGGCCAAGATCTGGGATTTTGATCTCGTCTGATTTATCCTTCTGACTCGGCGATTGGCTGTTTGAGTTTGTCCCAACACTCACTTCTCCATATTCAGCTAGCACATCAAACTATTAATTACTACATAAACACGCAATAGCGAAAACATCCCCCCGCGTAGGGTTGACGTCAGGAAGGGCATCCGGTCATAAAACAGGACAAATGTACATATACACGCGCGCGCGCGTGTGTGTGTATGAGTGAGAGAGTGTTTCCACCCGCGACCCCGCAGGTGTGGGAAAAGCGGTAAAATAAGAATTCTGTATGCCCCTTCAACGAAGCGGTTAACATAACATCATTAGCCAGCGAAATGAAAAAAATTATGCAGCAAGCAGCGGGACATGAATACTAGCTGAAACCAGAAATAAGTTATATCGATCGCAGTAATCAGAATTATAAGATATTCAGTGCTTCTATTGAAGGTAATACTGATCCCAGTAGCACTACGCTACAGAAACGTGTCGTGCTCCTCTCTCTCCTCTCTCTCTCAACCTGCTCTCACCTGCACGCTATCTCGTTCTGCCAAGACCTTGAAGAGTCACCGCTGAGAATTATTCTGCACGCCATCTATGACACTAAAGTAGAACTTAGTACTGCGTTGATAAACTGAAGAGGGAAGCACGGTGCTCAGCCAGGTCCCATGGTGTAATGGTTAGCACTCTGGACTTTGAATCCAGCGATCCGAGTTCAAATCTCGGTGGGACCTAGTGAAATTTTAATCTTGGTATATCCTAATTGCAATATAGCCTGCGTGTGTAGAATCCAAAACCAACAAAGGAGCAATGGTTCTTCCATTCTACTACGTCTTAAAATTACTTTCGTTTTGCTTTCGTGTTTCATTAACTTCTTTAAGTACGTCTTGCATTGTATGTGTACAACTACTTTTCTGTATTTTCTGCTTGTTCTATTTGAGGTTCAGCTCTGATCATCGTCTATAGCCGAATGTAGACCAGTACTCAAAGCACACCAAGTAGTGAACAATGTAGGAAATACAGGTCAAAATTCCCACTTATTATTATTATTATTATTATTATTATTATTATTATTATTATTATTATTATTATTATTATTATTATTATGTGCGTATGGACCCAATGGATCACGCAAAGCTCTAACGATTCTGTTTTCTGAGTTGCCAAACAGCTCTCATACTTTCTCCGTGGGTCTCTTCTGTCCACTTTGCTCTAGTCTTCTTTTTCACTTCGTTCTCTGGTTGCACTTTCAATCCATTAATTTTTTTCCTGTAGAGGTTTCTGTCCGCGGTGTCAGTTGAGTCTATATGGGCTTTTTCCAGATCCTTCTTCACTTCCAGTACCCATGGAATATTTTTTAGATGTTCTCTGCAGGTGAGAATCTTGTGTGTCAGTCTACTTGCCGGCAGTCTGCGAACGTGCCCATAAAATTTCAGACGTCTTTTGCGGATGTCTGCTGCAATGTTGGAAAGTTCTTCTGTCACTTTGCGTGACCTCAGTCTACAATCCATCTTCTGTTTTTCAGGGGCCGAGAATTTTCCTCAGGATTCTTCTTTCTTCTTTTAAAATGTTTTCTAGGTCACCTTTCCCATTTAGTGTATTATTATTATTATTATTATTATTATTATTATTATTATTATTATTATTATTATTATTATTATTATTATTATTATTATTATTATTATTATTATTATTGTATATTGCATCCGGGAGATAGTGGGGAGATAGTGGGTTCGATCCCCTCTGTCGGCAGCAAAGAAGATGGTTTTCCTTGGTATCCCATTTTCACACCGGGCAAATGCTGGGGCTGTACCTTAATTAAGGCTGCGGCCGCTTTCTTCCCACTTCTAGCCCTTTCCTTTCCCATTGCCATAAAACTGATCTCTTATTATTATTATTATTATTATTATTATTATTATTATTATTATTATTATTATTATTGTTATTATTAGCGTAATGGCCTCCGGTAGAATTCACCCCCCCCCCCCCGTTCGATTTCCGGTCGGATCGGGGATTTTATTCATAAAGTATTAAGTCCCTTGGCTCGGGGATTCGTGGTTTGTGCTGTACCCAATGTCCCTACAAATCACACATGACACACGACACTATCCTCCACGACAATGGCTCCTAGTTTCCCATACACGGCAGATGCTACCCACCTTCGCCGGAGGGTCTGTACCAGGCTAGGAAAAGCCACAGGAAATGAAAAGATAATAATATTAATATTATTCATATTATTCATATTAATATTATTGATGATGATAATGCTTGTTGTTTAACGGGGCCTGACATCTAAATCATCGGTCCCTTTATTATTATTATTATTATTATTATTATTATTATTATTATTATTATTATTATTATTATTATTATTATTTCTTTCTTTCTTAATCTGCTTACCCTCCAAGGTTGGTTTTTCCCTCGGACTCAGCGAGAGATCCCACCTCTACCGCCTCAAGGGCAGTGTCCTGGAGCTTCAGACTCTGGGTCGGTGGATACAACTGGGGAGAATGACCAGTACCTCGCCCAGGCGGCCTCACCTGCTATGCTGAACAGGGGCCTTGGTGGGGGATGGGAAGATTTGAAGGGATAGACAAGGAAGAGGGAAGGAAGCGGCTGTGGCCTTAAGTTAGGTACCATCCCGGCATTTGCCTGGAGGAGAATTTTGAAACCACGGAAAACCACATCCAGGATGGTTGAGGTGGGAATCGAACCCACGTCTACTCTGTTGACCTCCCGAGGCTGAGTGGACCCCGTTCCAGCCCTCGCACCACTTTTCAAATTTAGTGATTGAGCCGGGAAACGAACCCGCGCCTCCGGGGGTGGCAGCTAATCACATTAACCACTACACCACAGAGGCGGGCATTATTATTATTATTATTATTATTATTATTATTATTATTATTATTATTATTATTATTATTATTATTATTATTATTATTATTATTATTATATGTTAATTACCAGTATATGAAAATTAGTTAATGGTTTCGTTGAGTTTTTCTTTTTCATAAGATCACCCACAATATTACTAAGGACTGACCTGATGATTTCTGGTAATTTTATGGATCCTTTGATGACCAAAACAGATAGATCATAATATATATTGCATCCATAAGGCGATGCTTAAGAATGTCCACAGTTTAAAAAAATTGCCGATGAAAATTCCACAACCCTTAGGCCTATAGCCTACTGGATATGTTATATGCTTCTTTGAAGTAATTAATGGTTGGGTCGTACATAGTTCGTTTCTCCTTCGTTGACCTCTCCTGGCTGACTGGCGTCACCTTGACGTCTGCTGTTCGGTTTCAGCACATAGACCTTCGCGAAACCCTTTTCTCGGTCGATAGTAATATTATGTCTGTTCTCTGTTAATTCCCCGTCAGCTATGCACGCTTCGTGTACCTCATAACTAGGAATGCGATTTGCCTATTTGCCTATTTTATTCCTCTGTACAAAAAACGTAGGCTTTTAAGATATAAATCCGGTTTAGGCTCTTTTTAGCAAAAATTCGTTGCTTTATTGTGCCTATATATGCCTATTTCAGAGGCTTCTACCAATTTGGGGTATAATTGCCTATTTATTTAATTCCTTTCGACAGTCTTTTTAAGGAAGTCAGTTTTCTCCAATGCATTATATTCTACAGAATTATTTTCTTGTTTCTCAACATATGTTTACGCTACAAACAATAAGGGGAATTGTCGGAAGTCTTAAGTTCATTTTTGCCTGAGGCCTACGATCGCATTTCGTTGTAGCATTTATAGACCTATGACTGCATGTATTGCGGCAAGTGCTTTTGATGCAACGACATATAGAGTGTAACAATAAGGCAGGGAAAGTATTCAGTATATATTCCTCACACGTAGAAGAAAATATGTTACAGTATATGGAAATGGATTCGGAAAATCTGTATTTTCACGGCTAACTGGCTCGGTGTGAGCATTCCTGAAATGTCTCAATATATGTCCCTAAACAATGCCCAAGCATACCAAAAATAAGTACAGGTAGAAAGAACGAGTCGTCCGCCTCTGTGGTGTAGTGGTTAGTGTGAATAGATGCCCCCCCCCCCGGAGGTCCGGGGTCGATTCCCGGCTCTGCCACGAAATTTGAAAAGTGGCACGTAGGCTGGAACGGGGTCCACTCATCCTCGGGAGGTCAACTGAGTAGAGGTGGTTTCGATTCCCACTTCAGCCATCCTCGTAGTGGTTTTCCGTGGTTTCCCAATTCTCCTCCAGGCAAATGCCGGGATGGTACCTAACTTAAAGCCATGGCCGCTTCCTTCCCTCTTCTTTGCCTGCTCTTTCCAATCTTCCCATCCCTCCACAAGGCCCCTGTTCAGCGTAGCAGGTGAGGCCGCCTGGGCGAGGTACTGGTCATCCTCCCCAGTTTTAACCTCCAACCCAAAGTCTGGCGCTCCAGGACACTGCCCTTGAGGTGGTAGAGGTGGGATCCCTCGCTGAGCTGAGGGAAAAACCGACCCTGGAGGGTAAAGAGATTAATAATAAGAAGAATTAAGAGGAACGAATCAAAGGTAATCGAACAAACCCAATGTGTTGGAGGCTGGGCGTAGGTGAGGCTATTTACAAAATAAAAAAAGGTTACGAACGTGCTGGGTGGATCACTCTTCACTCAGCGTTCATATTCAAAGGCACACATAAAGGTTGCGGGATCCTCGTTCTTCGTTTATAAACGAGGAAACAACTTGCTTTACATCGCACCGACACAGATAGTTCTTATGGCGACGATAGGAGGGAAAAGACCTAGGAGTGGGAAGGAAGTGCCCATGGCCTTAATTAAGGTTGTTACTGCACATATCGCATTAACAATTATATCTACGAAATTATGTCATTTATTTGTGTTTGTCAATCTACAATATTGTAGTACTTCATTTATAAAATGTATTTATTGATGAAGTTGTGGATAGAGGGCAGCACCTCGTTTTCGGGACGGTTTCTGGCGCGAGTGACTCGCTAGGGAGCGGAGAAGCGCGTCAGACATGCCACGAGTAACGTGTGGAGACAACAGTCTCATGAAATCATGTAATTGCACAACAGTGCTAACATTTTAAGTGTAGCCAAACCATTGGCACAATCACAATTACGTCTTTCAAGTGTAAAGTATATGTCTAGAGTTTATAGTGTCAGTGCGTACCTCATGTGTGAATATATAATTGTATATGTACAAGCAGTACTTACAGTACTGGTGTGTTGTTAGTTCACTTATAACTGAATAAATCAGTGACTTGTGTGCTCTTTATGTTTTACAAACTGTATTTTCTTAATAACCTTTAAGTGGTCCTCCGAAAGTGTACTTTATTATGGGTTTATTATATGCGACCACCAGATCGTGAACAAAATAACAGTTTCATCTCAGTCAAACAATGGTATATTTGCCTGCTGTGAAAATGGGAAACCACGGGAAACCATCTTCAGAGCTGCCGACAGTGGGATCCGAACCCAGTAACTCCCGGATGCATGCTCACAGCTTTAACGAGATTTTTTTTTTTCCATCCAGTTATGACTGAGCAGCACTCACAAGACGATCGCTATGTGCTCTTCAAATTTACCCAAATGTTTGTAGTTCTTTTGGTATGTATGTATGTATGTATGTATGTATGTATGTATGTATGTATGTATGTATGTATGTATGTATGTATGTATGTATGTATGTATGTATGTATGTTGGGTATTCAGCCCGAAGGCTGGTTGGATCCTCAACAGGTCCACCATTAGCTGTCATAGATCGCCTAGGTGTCACTGAAGAGGCGTACTAGGGAAATGAGGAGTGAGGTAGTTTCCCGTTGCTTTCCTCACTGGGCCAGAAGTTGCTATTGCATATCAGTCTGCCAAGCCCACTGAAATGCGTGCACCAACCGACCCTATGAGCAACATTTTCACACCATTCATAGCGGGGACTGGCTGCATAAGAAATGGCATTACTAGCATCTCTCATACCGCAGCCACTTTCATATTGTCAAAGCCAAGGATAAGACTGAGACAGGTCAATGAAAGTAACAAATTTATTCTAGCCCAAACCAGAAGACATAGTGCACTGTAAACACTACATCTTGCCAGCAAAGTACATAATGATTAAAGACAGTAGCTGTAGTAATGAAGAAGTTGGTAGCACGCTGACTGTGCTTAATTTCAAGCTTTGGCAAAAGGAACAGCGCATATCCCATTAATAGGAGAAGGCAGAAATTCGTCGACTTCCATCATTTATAACAGGAAGTAAAGTACAGTAGGTGCCACATACATTCCACGACTGTTTAATACTGTCAATGGAAATATTTCAGTACTTGCAAATCGAAAATGAAGGCATAAGAAAGCACGGAAATTCAATGATTTCAACCTTATTCTCTTGAAGGAAAACTGGTCATGATAATAAGTGAAGCAGTAATAATATAATGTTATTTTCCACATCAATAAAATAACCCGTACTTAATCAGAATCACTTATTTGTAGAGTATAAAGGTTAATATTAAAAATACGAATTAAATAGTATTTTACCGCTAATGAACATAGGCGCTTTATATATTTACTTATTTAACAATCTCTCTGTATGAGTCGGTGGTAGAGTGTCGGCGTTCGGATCCCAAGATGATGATGATGATGCTTTTTGTTTAAAGAGGCCTAACATCTAAGGTCATCAGCCCCGGATCCCAAGATGGTGGGTTGAAACCCGGCAGAGGCAGTCAGATTTCTGAAGGGCGCAAAAGAGTCAATTCGACACTCCATGACGTACGATGTCGACATGTAAAACATTTCTGGTGACACATTAGGTGTTCACCGGACAAAATTAATTAAAACTCAGCCATAGACGCCCAAGATGATGATGATGATGGTGATGATAATGACAATGACGACGATGATGAAGATTGTTGTTTAAAGGGGCCTAACGTCTAGGACATAGGTCAAAAGACGCCCAAGAGAGATTCGGTTTACTCTGCCATCTGGTAGGCCTAGAGTGAAACGGAACCAGCAAGCAGGCAGATGGCGTCAAATTAAAATGCTTCCACACCCTCGCTTAAGCCATACGATTATTATTATTATTATTATTATTATTATTATTATTATTATTATTATTACTATTATTATCAATTAATTTAAAACTTATTTTTTTAAAAAAATAATATGTTTTAGTGATAATCATCATCTTCAGATTTCAACGACAATAAAAGCTGGAATTTCTTTTTAAATTTGTAATTTAAAACAATATTTAAAATATAAGGTTCCTAGAAGGAAATCATAATTTAACTTCACTGATTACTAACGTTAAAAGCATTTAAGCTCTTTAGGTTTTTCAACCGTGAAATTACCAGCGTTTCGCCCCAGTCTAGTGGGCTCATCAGTTGGATTGCTACACCTTTCCAAGACGCCGGCGCTAGTGCGCCGTTGAGACACCAGTGCAAGCCTCTTATGTAGTACAATGCAGTGGCGGTGCATTAGAGGAAGCATGTGCCTCCACTTGTATAATGGCTGCCTTTGGCCTTTATATAAAAAATAAGGTTCCTAGAAGAAAACCATAATTTAATTTCATCGATTGAAAACGTAAACAAAATTTAAGCTCTTTAGGCTTTTTCAGTCTTGAAAATTACCAGCACAACTACACTGGGGTGAAACGCTGGTAATTCCACTGTTGAAAAATTCTAAAGAGTTTGAATGTTTTTAAAACAATATTGTTACACAATGGCGTTAATGTTTTAATACTTTTTAAATAATTTTATACTTTGTTTTAAACAATCAAGTGTAATATTAGAGTCTAACAGTAATACAAAAAATATTCACAATATCTTGGAAATATTATTAGGAATTGGAGATAATTACAGTAAGGTAAGCATGCAAAGATATGTACAGTATTTTCACACCGGGCAAATGCTGGAGTTGTACCTTAATAAGACAATGGACGCTTCATTCCCAATCCAGTGCACTATGTCTTTTGGTATGGGCTAGAGCAATTTTGTTACATTCATTGATCTGTCTCTGTCTTATCCTTGGCTTTGACAATGTGAATGTGACCAAGGTATGAGCGATGCTAGTAATGCCATTCCTTGTGCAGCCAGTCCCTGCTATGAATGGTGTGATAATGTTTCTCATAGGATCGGTTGGTGCATGCATTTCAGTGGGTTTGGCAATCTGATATGTAATTGCAACTTCTGTCTCGGTGAGGAAAACAACGGGAAACCACCTCGCTCCTCATTTCCCTAGTACGCCTCTTCAGTAATGCCTATGCCATCTATGACGGCTGATGGTGGAGCTGTTGAGGATCCAACCAGCCTTACGGCTGAAGACTGAACATACAGATGTCTTGACCACGTGGCAAAAGTTACTATAGCTCATTCCACGTTAAGAAAATAGTATTGCTCTTATTGCCCTACAAGGAGTGAACACAACCCCTCTGAGACACCCATAATTCCTCGTTAATAAGGGATATTTTACTGTACTTTGTAATGCATTATACAAGACAGATAAAAAAGATGATGGATTTTTGCCCTGAGATTAAAATAACTACATAACATTTTATTTTACATAAATATATTCGAAGAGAGGAAGCACAATGGCAGGAACAGCCATCGCTTCGTTGCCTTCCTTCATTTTCCTTCTTCTGTACCGCTCCGATACATCGTGTAGTCCCGCACTGTCTGAACTGCCGGGCCGGCATTTCACTTCTGTAGTGAAGTCATCTACAGTATTTGTTGCGTGTGTGTATTCAGGCTTTAAATCAGTGCGTATTTGTCTTGTGTTGAGTGAGAGTTGATTGTATATTGCATAGTATTTGTGCGTGTTCTATTATTTTCATACCGTACAGAAGTTGTGTAAGATATTTGATACTAAACTAACGGGGTGTGGGGTAATAAGCTTCCTTTTGACAACATACCATATAAGTTCTGGGAAAAGAAGATTGGCGTTCGGTTTCCCCATTAAATTTGAGGTAATCTAATTCTGTCATTGAAATAATACTATGAATTCATTTGATAGAACAAAATATAAAAAAATATAAAAAATAGTGAGTCTTGTTGCGATAAAACAGATGAGAATATGAAATTATGACATTGCAACTGAAAGAAACTAGGCATGAATTTGAATTCTTCTTGACCGGACATTTAACAATTTATACAAAATATATCCCTCACTGTTTCACTTTGAGTGTAATTACGACGTATTCCTTAAATCTGGTGTTTACTGTAGATGTGTCACGCCTAATTTGGTGATGTATCCATGTGACTGCTTCTTCTCCATATCATATGATTTCTTGGTAAATCTGTATGGTATTCAACTAAGTGACCGACCAACTTTGGCCTCACTCTCTCAATGACCAAAGACTAATGGCTCACTGAGTCTTCTCCATCTCGTTCCGTTAATGACCAACTGTGGCCTCTGCTTCCAGTAGAATAATGACTGTCCACTTATCCATTTGACTTCTTCACTGTTCAGCTTCCGTTTAACTAATGACTGACGCTACAATATGCAGCCACCTTTTATAGACGTTGGTTGACGCAGTTACGTAACCTCCAGAAATAACAATGACCTACTCCCACAACGCGACAGATATTACATGTAATGGTGAAATCGCCTGGGGCTCCCTAAGAAACTCAAAGGAACTGAGCTCCGTGCTAAGTGAGCACGATGACGTAGCCATGACGTGGCGATGACTTGACAGAAATGTCAGCAGTATTGCACAATATAGCAATGCCATATCCAACATCTGATATGTATAACAATTCTCACTGTACAGGTCTTGAGTGTTATCCTACACATACATATATATGCATACATTTAACTACAGTTATGCAAGCGACAAGCGTTGCAGAATTAAATGGAATAAGAATGATAACTACAATAATAGTAATAATATCACAGATAAAATAATAATAATAATAATAATAATACAAATAAAATAATAAAATAATAAAAATACAGATATCATCTTGTAACGGGATTTGAACCGTTGCTGTTGTTACTGACGATTTTGTTGTTGTGGTGTGCAGCGATACGCCATGGCATAACTTGTAATGATAAAACAAATTTTGCCATGTGTTTTATTTGCCCTTGGTTTTGTTATTCAGCTGTTCTTTCTTAAGAGCATTTTAAGTTTACCACTCTTTTTTACGACCGCATTTAATTTTTACTATTGTTTTTGTGAGCGATACGAGAGCACAGTAGTAGCCGCGTTGCATGGGGAAATGTATTAAATGCAATTAAATGCATCCCTCAACCCTCGAGCCCATAAAAAGATTTTTGTTAATTTTTTCCCAAATTTGCCGTACACTTCAACGCTGAGGTGTTTTATGTGCCGTAGTTTACCTCTGATTCTGTACAAACCAAAAATAGCCCCTCTAATCCTCCGCCCCCTTAAGTTCATAAAAATAATTTGCAGCTTAGTTTCTTCCCCTTTTTATCTTGAACCTAAATGCTTAATTTCACAAATGTATATGCCACCATTTTCCCGCGATGGTATTCAGCAGAGATGTTCGATATGGCAACCTTATTGTCATAAGAGTTTTTTTTTTTTTTGCTAGTTGCTTTACGTCGCATCGACACAGATAGTTCTTATGGCAACGATGAGACAGGAAAGGGTTAGGAGTGGGAAGGAAGCGGCCGTGGCCTTAATTAAGGTACAGCCCCAGCATTTTCCTGGTGTGAAAACGGGAAACCACGGAAAACCATTTTCAGGGCTGCCTACGGTGGGGTTCGAACCTACTATCTCCCGAATACTGGATACTGGCCGCACTTAAGCGACTGCAGCTATCGAGCTCGGTGTCATAAGAGTAATACTGTTTTCTTAACATGGAATGAACTATATCATAGTGAGACAATGTTAACAGAGTTCCTCACTATCAATAAACAGCGTATGTGCATATTGTGTGCTAATTATTCACTTTTGTGCCTTGTTGGTTTATTAAATTTTTTACTCTTACTCATTCTCGTTATTGAACGCTATCGTGAGTACGTAGACCTTCGTGCAATGGATTAAACTCACCAGACTGTCATCAGTTGAAAAAGAAACGCAAGCAACGCGATAGAGAGCTGAGGCAGTGAGAGCTTCATACACAGCCATGCTCACGGTAAAAGCCGATTATACGAATGGAAAAGGGCTGCAGACCTCTCGAAAGCATAGAGGAACAGAAAGGGAAGTAACTCGACTACAGAATTATGATTCCTTTCCTCGAGTGGCAAAAGAGAGAATTATTGTATGACAGTTTGCTTTATGTCGCACACAGTTAGGTCATATAGCGACGTTGGGACAGAAAGGGTTCGGAGATGGAAGGAAGCGGCCTTGGCCTTAATTAAGGTATAACCTCAGCGTCTGCCTGATGTGAAAATGGGAAATCACGGAAATACATCTTCAGGGATACCGACAGTGGAGTTCGAACCCACTACCTCTCGAATGAAAGCTCACAACAGCGAGACCCTAACCGCACGGCCAACTCGCTCGGTACAATAAGGATAAAGGTTCACGTGTTGTACAGGGTAAACGATCTTCCACTGGAAACTCTCACTTATCGTTCCCTCAATTCTGAGGATCTTGATCTTCGAGGAGGCTATTGGTCAGTTGTCTCCATCTCTTGCGATCCTCAGCCAGACGTGCTGCACCAAAGTTGTGCGACCATGGAGTGGGAACTCGTCACGATCTCTCTTGCCGGGAACATTTCCAAGAATGGCCAGTTTTTCTATGCTGTCATTCCCACATTGCATAGTGTGTCCAAAAAATTGTAAACATCTTTGTTTACATATTGATGAAAGTCTGGTTCTGATTTTGAGCTGGTTTTTAATGGAATCATTGATGCGAAATGTTGACCAAGGTATGCGCAACATTCTTCGCCAGCACCACATTTCAAAGGAGTCGATTTTCTTCAGGTCTGTAGCACGTAGAGTCCATTTCTCCACTCGGTAGACGAAAACGGAAGATACCAGACTGGATATTACTCTCATTTTCAGTGGTACCGATACAGAGAGATAATAATAGAGTTAAATGAATAATATATATTACGATAATAATTCATGAATGTAATGTTTTTTGTGCATGTCAAAAGAATTCGCTCACAATGCTTTTAAGGGTGAAATTTTGTTTAATACATACTTTAATTCAGTAAATTATTATTATAAGATGTAGTCTTTAAGTGGTGGAACGGACTCCACGAAGACGAATACGTTAATGCATTAATTTTTTTTTTAAGTGTGCTCAAGTTACAATCTGTGAGCTGTGTTGTGTTTAGTGTTGCAGTACAACTTTCAGTCGCGCACCGGTTCATTTGGCGGTGGCTTGCCAGATGCGACCGTGCCACATGCGACCCTTGCCACTAGCGACCGCATAATCTGTAACCGTGCCGGATGCGACCGGCGTTGACAAGCAAATTGTCATTTGATAAGTTGTGTCATCACCCAAGATAAGGTGAGCTA
This sequence comes from Anabrus simplex, assembly GCF_040414725.1. Taxonomy (NCBI): domain Eukaryota; kingdom Metazoa; phylum Arthropoda; class Insecta; order Orthoptera; family Tettigoniidae; genus Anabrus; species Anabrus simplex. Next base: position 117,551,016 of record NC_090265.1, read on the forward strand.
AAGGCCTCTACACACGACCCAATCTGCTGGGCCCGATCTGCAGGCAGTTGGCGTGGTAAAAATCGGGTGCTGCTCTCCACACGGCACAATCTGCTGGGCCCGATCTGCAGTAGGCTGGCTCGCTCTGGCCTGGAAACACGCATGATCATGGCTCCTTCATTTTCTAAATTTCAAAAAATAGGAAATGCATTGACTTTGTTGTCACGGAACGTCGAAATTGACGAGCAGACAGCCAGATGGCGTCAAATCGAAATGTCTGCACACGGTAGCTGAGGCCATACGATTATTATTATTTTACAGAGAAAGAAATTTAGTCATACAAATATTATGAAAGAACTAGAATCATTCGATTTTAAAAAATTTCTGCGAATGGATATCGACACTTTCAATGACCTGCTCTACCTGGTGGCGCCTTTAATAAAGAAACAAGACACTATAATGGGGGAAAGTGTGAGTGTTCAAGAGCGATTAATCATGACTCTAAGATTTTTAATAATAATAATAATAATAATAATAATAATAATAATAATAATAATAATAATAATAATAATGTTATTTGCTTTACGTCCCACTAATTACCTTTTACGGTCTTCGGAGACGCCGAGGTGCCGGAATTAGTCCCGCAGGAGTTATTTTACGTGCCAGTAAATCAACCGACACGAGGCTGTCGTATTCGAGCACCTTCAAATACCACCGGACTGAGCCAGGATCGAACCTGCCAAGTTGGGGTTAGAAGGCCAGCGCCTTAACCGTCTGAGCCACTCAGCCCGGCACTCTAAGATTTTCAGCTACTTGAGCGAGTTACAGAGATTTGCAATTTAGTGCAGCCGTGTCACCCCAGCTTTTGCCCGGCTCCATGGCTAAATGGTTAGCGTGCTGGCCTTTCGTCATAGGGTTTCGATTCCCGACAGGGACTGGAATTTTAACCATCATTGGTTAATTTCCCTGGCACGGGGGCTGGGTGTACGTGTTGTGTTCATCATCATTTCATCCTCATCACGACGCGCAGGTCGCCTACGGGAGTCAAATCAAAAGAACTGCACCTGGCGAGCCGAACCTTCCTGGGATCTCCCGGTACTAAAAGCCATACGCCATTTCATTTGATTTTACCACAGCTTTTGTGAAAAATCATTCCATAAACATGTTGCGCTATTTTCAATAGTCTGAAGGGATACATAAAAGTAAGTGATTAAAATACATATTTCTTTAATGTAAGAGTATTTATTTCTGAAATTACGTATGGGTAGAAAATACGAAAAGAAACTAACCTAAAATTATAAACTAAATTAATCTAAACTATATTATTGTCTATAGTGAACTACTAATCTAACTGAATCTGCTCACTGCCCTCTGAAACACGTCACACATGCTAGGTGGCGACGAGGCAACTGATAGCTTATCGGCCGACTTCCGGAGTGTAAGTTGGGAGATTGTGTGGTCGACCCGACCAACCACCCGACAAGAGTTTTGTCGGTCAATCTGGTCCCAACAAACCTACACACCACCCAATCTGCAGGGACCCTGCAGATCGGGCCCAGCAGATTGGGCCGTGTGTAGCGGCCTTTAACGAAGTGCAATGCCATTTCAATAAGTCCTATAAACAGCTACTGCCCCTACTTTACATAACACTTCTGGGGGAAACTCGTTTTACAACACGAAACATGGTGATGCGTTCACGTCTTTTCCCACCGGGCGAGTTGGCCATGCGGTTAGAGGCGCGCGGCCCTGAGCTTGCATCCGGGATATAGTGGGTTCGAATCCCACTGTCGGCAGCCCTGAAGATGGTTTTCTGTGGTTTCCCATTTTCACACCAGGCAAATGCTGGGGCTGTACTTTAATTAAGGCCAGGGCCGCTTCCCTCCTATTCCAAGCCCTTTCCTATCCCATCGTCGCCTTAAGACCTGTCTGTGTTGGTGCGACGTATTGCCACTAGAAAGAAAAAAGATCCTAATTCTCTGAAAGTATTTACGACTTAGGCCCACTTACTTATCGTGTCATATTACAGTAGTACCAGGAGTGTCCGAGGACGTGTTCAGCTTGCCTGGTGCAGGTCTTTCTACCTAACCCCATGGGCGGCCTGCGCTTCTAGATGTGGGATTATGATAATGAAGTAGGAAGAGATGAAACCTGGTGTCGCTATGTAGCCCACTCCTCTCGAATAATACCAAGGGGTCTGCTCAATGCTTTACGTCGCCATCCGACGGACGAATCACCATCAACAGCATCATATCCCCTCACTCTATTTGAACACTGCGAAGAGGTTTGGATTTGAATCCAAGCTTTTGGCACGCAATCTAGTGATTAGAAACTGTATACCACCAACTCTCCTACCCTGCCGGCCAACATTCTTATGGTGATTTTTTTTCATCCAGGCGAAATGGCTCAGGCGGCTCAGACGGCTGAGATGCTGGTCTTCCGACTCCAACTTGGTAGGTTCGATCCTGGCTCAGCCCGACGGTATTTGAAGGTGCTCAAATACGTCAGCTTTGCGTCAGTGGATTTACTGGCACGTAAAATAAGTCCTGCGGGACTAAATTCCGGCACCTCGGCGTCTCCTTAAACCATAAAAGTAGTTACTGGGACGTAAAGCCAGCAACATTATTATATTTTTCTTTCGACCAACGGCACTCAAACCTGCTAACCACCGAGTCAGACCTTTATTTTAGAAAATGCCAAGTTAGCTACTGACAAGCAATCTGCCACTTGGTGACAGCCCTTAATGCAGATCAATTGTAAGCGATTGATGGTTCGCATGCGGCACGATGCTTAACCACTCGGTCGCTAGCGGCACGATAATGGCCGGGTCGCATCCGGCACGGTCGCATCTGGCCCGTAACCCATTTGGCAACCGAGGCGAGTGTCAGGAGGTAATGACGTTCCTTCCGCTTTATCTGTTAAAAAGGTGGAACTGAAGCAGCGTCAGAATCTGAATAGGCGGCCATGACCTTGAGCCAAATATCACAGAACAGCATTCAACAAGCACACCGCTCAAGAATGTTTCCTGAGGAAGAAGCGAAGTGAAGAGTGATGAATGAAGTGCCGACATGAACCACAATAATAAACATATGGGTTTGTTTTGCTTATGTTAGCTTCCCGCATGAAAAAGAAAGCGTGATGAGCGCTGAGTGAGAAGTGATCCACCCGGCATGTTCATTCCAGATAAGAGTAAGGAAGTTTCACAAAGGAGTAACATTGAGGCCGATATTTCGGCAGGTATGCCTACGGGAACTGTGAAACTGTTATTTTTTTGTACGTTGCTTTCTCTCAAGCCAGGCTGTCTAATTCTGTTCTTTTACATTCACCAGGGGTTGAATGTCCTCGGACACTCCCGGCACTAAAAGCCATACGCCATTTCTACCAAGGGTTGAGACACAAAACATTGGTTATACTGAGGCTCTCCAACAGGAATTATTATTTTTGTTTTTGATTCCAATTTGCTTTACGTCGCCCAGTGTGAAAATGGGAAAACAAGGAAAACCACCTTAAGGGCGGCCGGCAGTGGGGCTCGAACCCTCTATCTCCCGAGCTCAAGCGAATAGCTACGTGAACCAATTGCGCGGTCACTTGCTCGGTAAAATGTCCCTTCCACTAAGAGAAGGAACATCCTCAAGTACCCACGACGTATTCCACATATCTCTCACTAATCTCATTTTTAAGTTAATAGTACTTGATATAAAGAATCTGACGCCTTGGCTGAATAGTCGGCGTTGGGACCTCATGTTTACAAGGCCCCGGTTCCGATTCCCAGTCGGGTCGGGGATTTTAATCGCAACTGATTTATTCTTCTGGCTCGGAGACTGGGTCTTTGGGTCTGTCCCAACACTCTTCATATTCAGACAACACACACGCTATCAACCACAAAATAAACACGCAATAGTGATTACATCCCTTTACATACAGTTGGTGTCAGAAAGGGCATCCGACCGTAAACCAGGGCTAAATCTACATGTGCGACACACTTCACACCCGCGACCCCACAGGTGTGGTGAAAGCGGTTTAAGAAGAAGAAGAGCCCCGTCCTTTTACAGGTAGACCCCATATTTAGACTTTCACTCCAGCCGGGAATCAGATTGCTTTTCTCCATTTACCTGAAGCACGAACCTGGGCGACCTGTCGGAGAAAGGTGCGATAGCTGGATATTATACATTTGTGTGACATCACATTAAAAGGGCTCAATATATATATATTTGAGTGAAATATAAGTTCAGAAATATGAAAGACTGAGGATCAGGGAATCCGAAGAAAAAGCCAACCCTGGAGAGTAAACGGATTAAGAAAGAAAGAAAGAAAGAAAGAAAGAAAGAAAGAAAGAAAGAAAGGAAAAAGAAATAAAGATATGCTGATGATGACGTTATTGCTTTCACGTCCCACTAACTACTTTTTGGCTATTTTCGGAGACGCCGATGTGCCGGAAGTTTGTCTTGCAGGAGTTCCTTAACGTGCCAGCAAATCTACTGACCAGAGGCTGACGTATTTCAGCACCTTCAAATACCACCGGACTGAGCCAGGATCGAACCTGCCAAGTTGGGGTCAGACGACCAGCGCCTCAACCCTGCGAGCCACTTAGCCCGGTGGAGGAAAAGGGGATCAGAGAAATATTTTTGTACGGTTGGGAACAGGGGTCTCCATATTATTGAACCCTGAGAGCCACATATCAAGCGTTGAGCCTGAGTGTGGTTCGGATCAAGACACTTCATCAGAAATAAAATACTATAAAGATATTAATAAAATGTATTTTACAATATTTTCGGTGTACAGTTTAATGGCTCTAATTTAGTCTGTTGAATAAATAAAATATCTTTCTATTCTTGATCACTCAACTTACCTCTGAATTTTGATTTTGTTAATTGCAAGATCTATTTTCAGATTTTTGCTTGGAAAGAAAAAGACAGATAAGGAAATCTGCCCAACGTCTTTGATCTTGGGGTAGTTTTCTTCTGGAAGATATTTATAAAACTGAACAAGGCTCGCTTCTGAGAACTTGTCCTTCTTGATCTCATGAGCTGTGAACACGAGGTCTGGTGAGGTCTCAGCACTTGCTTTGACCTGCTTCATGACTAAATGGTTAGCGTGCCGACCTTTGGTCCAAGGGGTCCGGTGTTCGATTCTCAGCCGGGACGGGAATTTTAACCTTCATTGGTTTATTCCGATGGTTCGGGGCATGGGTGTGTGTGCCGTTCTCAGTATTAAAATTCATCATCCTCACAGACGTGCGGGTTGTCTGTACGGCGTCAACTCGAAGGACCTGCACCAGGCCTCTTCAGAGGCCATAGGCAATTAATTCTACCATTAGCATTGACCTAGTGATATCCCGGCTTAACAGAGTGGAACTTTCTGTCTACCCTATGGTAGTTACGAATACCTATGAAATGAGAGCACCTCTAGCTCAGATTTTCATTAAACCTCCATTCCACGAACTAAATCATAGTTATATCAGATATTTCCTCGGAATTCAGAACTTTTACAAAAACCAGTTGAATTCTATTTCAGCGGTTCGTTAACCACTTCTAAGTACTATTAATGAATGTTCCTTTGTTGGCTTCCAGAGAACACCACTTCCAATTCCCATTAAATGGCTTCGGCTGTAAATAGCACTGAGAGTAATTCCTGCAACGTCTCTCTTGATAAACGAGAACAAAAGATTCTGTCATCTCATACGAGGGATAGAGCTTTCAGATGTATGTGTCACTGAGCTGAACTTTATTTTACTTTATTAACGAACGACGATCACCCCATTTAAACAGAATATGGACACAATCACCAATGTACAAATATATATCCTGGTCTAGAAAGCCAAGAATAACGGCCGAGAGGATTCGTCGTGCTGACTACACGACACCTCTTAATCTGCAGGCCTTCGGGCTGAGTAGCGGTCGCTTGGTAGGCCAAGGCCCTTCAAGGGCGGTAGTGCCATGCGGTTTGGGGGGTGTTTACGAATAAAACTCCATCTGTTTCATTACTCTAATTTATTTTAGTATGACCTATTAAATGCACACACACACACACATATTTAAATACACATAATTCTAACCAGTTCTGAATGGCCACACCTACTAATTACAAGTCTATCTACAAGTCCTTCTTCCTTAAGGCACAGTAGGACGTCCAGCCCGTTTGTCTACCTGCGGACGCTTAACCTTTACTTTCACTTTCCCCAAGTCCAGTCACCTCATACAGCAGCCTTGTGTAGACCGCTCGATCTGAGCACAGGCCTACGGGCCACTCGACGCACGACGACTGTTCGCTCGTTCGACTCCACAGACAGTCCAATAATTCACACAGTCACATGCAGTGAACAACCAAACAGCTCAACAGTATTCAGCATAAGAACAATACTCACAACAGCGAACATTAACACGGGTCCATTTACCTTCACGTTCGCTACAGCGGCTTCCCTCGCTGACTCACGCAGAAATACACGAACACACAGTATAGTCTTACGTTCCGTCCTTTCCAATCCACGCACTCACTGATCTCTCCGATACCACAGCAACAGCTCCTGGTTCAGACCTCGGTGTGACACTAGCTACAACTAACACCTCTGTCGCCCTCAGCCCAGCCACCGAATCCCAACATACCGAGTCTCACACTGACTCCACCTCGGAGCCCAGCTGTCACTGCCTGTCCGCGGCTAGCCTCCCTTTATATCGCTCGGGTGATTTGAGTCAGAAATTTCGCGATGTCACTGGAGGCAGAACATACCCGTTGAATCTCCAAGAAATGCACAGGTAAGCCGACCGACGAAAACAATACACAGAAAGGCAGGCTCCACCCCACAAGCCGGCTGGTCGTCTGAGTCACCAGCCCCTTCTTGGAAGTACCGAAAGGGGATACCACGGCGCTGGCACATAGCAGTATATATTTTTTTACAATTTGCTTTACGTCGCACCGACACAGATAGATCGTATGGCGTCCATGGGATAGGAAAGGGCTAGGAGTGGGAAGGAAGCAGCCTTGGCCTTAATTAAGGTACAGCCCCGGCATTTTCCTGGCGTGGAAATGGGAAATCACGGAACGCCATCTCCTTTGCTGCCGACAGTGGGGTTCGAATCCACTATCCCCCGAATGCAAGCTCACAGCTGAGCGACTCTAACCGTACGGTAAGGCCAACTTGCTCGGTCACAGAATTTATATGGGTATTATGTTACAATTGCTTTTTCATGTAGATAGGTGCTGGTGGTGGTGGTGGTAACAGAATTCCCATCCTTAATACACGGCTCGTCCCTGACCAAAGTCATTAAAGAGATGTTTTCGTTAAAAATCTACGAGGAAAATAAGACCAATTCAATAATTACTTCTCAATTGGACACATACAATTTTCATATATTCGTAAATTAATTAACTGTTTCTAGGTAAATGATGCTTCATTTTAGAAATGCAACTGGTGTTGTGAACCAGCAAGCTTGGAATATACTGACGTAATGTTTGGGAAGACGTGCTAAAAGACTGGATCGCTTATAATTACATATAAAAGGGACGATGTACATTGGAATGACGTCTAAATTCATATTTTACCGACGGATGATATCAAGCAAGTACAGCAAGACGTAATCAAGGAACGGAGAAATTTATAAGTTTGATTTCGCATTGTTAAACAGGTGCCAACTAATACTCTAAACGGTCCCGGACCAAACACTCTAATCCTCCCACTTCTCTGTTTATATCCATTTGTGTAAATATCGCAGATCCCTCTTTTCAGATTTTCATGTAATTTTGTAAGTAGAACTGGCTAAGTTTTATGTATAATTAACGAGCTTGAAGGAGTTTACTTAGATTCATCTGATTATCAGAGTTTTAATTTTACATCGTTATATGCCATATTTCTAAGATTTTGAGCTTTTGAAAGTACATTTAAATATTCACTAAATCAAGAAATCTCTAGGAATTGTTGTGTTGAATATGTTCAGGGTTAATTATCACGTATTAATGCTAACTATACCGCGACCTAAGTAAAGCAAGTAAAAGATATAAGACGCATATATTTGCTCTCAGCCAGATTGTATTTATAAATGTTTATACCTGCTTAATAAACAACTCAATTAAACTGTGTATAATTCTGTTACCATATGTTTCTTTTTGTCAGATAGTTTATAAATGTATTTACTCAAAGTTAGTTTCGAAAGACTGAAGAACCTAACAGTTATAAATTAACTCAGTCGAAACTGAAAAGAGATGGTTTCAGATATTACAGATTATTACGTTGTAAGGGATCTTATAGGATAATAATAATAATAATAATAATAATAATAATAATAATAATAATAATATAATATTTTACGGTATCTGTTCTGGAAAAGTTAGGGATGTAATCCCTTTCTTACACTTAACCAGTCTTAACGTAGAACACTGCTAATAATCTCTACTGATGACAATAATATGAAAACAATATTAACAATAATAACCGTAATAGTGTTGTGACTTCCCCGCTCGGAGAACCATCATCAAATGAGAAATGCAACCAAGGAAGCAAATGGCGCCAATCTTTAAGTTGAGGACTTAAAGATAAAATTTATAATCAAGCTTGGACAGACTCTTATCACAGGGGTGAGGTGATAGTGCACTAATCATTAAGCAGGAGAATTAGAAATTAAAAGGCTAATTAAGGCAAATTGATTAAAGTAAACTAGAAAAATACTATTTATTATATTTAATATAAATGACGACGGTTTAACGAGAACTGAATTTAAAATAGAAAATGAATTTAATAAAAAATTGAATGACTCTACTTCGCGAAAACTTGCAATATCTTTAACTCGCTTGCTCACCATGTCGTCTTGTTCTGCTGGTCCTTGGAAAGCTTCCCTCCTTGTAGCGGGAACATCACCGTTCGTCTTTGAGATCTCTTCATCTGCAGCTCAGTACCATTCCTGCCTTGCCAATTGCACCCACCACTAATTGGAAGATGACTTCAAAACTAACACTCCCTATTATGCTTTATCCCATAGATTGGAGATAAGCCCTATGTCACAGTTAGAAGAACCACCTTGGGTTATATGGAGAGGATACTCAATTAAGAATCCTTCCAACTTTACTGAAAATGTTCTAGGAAGTTTCATTTCTATCTAGATTAAAACTATCTATTGACTTAGACTGGTTCAAACCGGTCTTATAGCCGTGCTGTACGTACTTCCTCATGAGAGTGGCTATACACCCCTCATTCAGAATTTCTAAGTATCGAGACGCAGAATCAAGTAGAAAATCAAGTAGAAGCCTCGTAGAAGATCGTAGAATAATGTAGAGAGACTCGCAGAAGCGAATAAGACGTTGTAGAGAGACCCTCCAGGAGCTCCAACACGCCCTTTTATAACTTTCTCTCGCGCTAATTACAGGCCGCTACACGTGGTCCAATCAGATGACACTTCTCTCCCCACTCTAGATTTTAGAGTAGATGGGTCCCACACAAGATATCAACTGTTCTTCTATTCGTCCTTTCAATCAGTATCCATGGCAACATGACGCTCCTTTGAAAATATAGGCGGTGAACAGTTCGAATCATTCTGGTCGAAATACGGTAGCTTACGTTAGGACGCGTGAACACGTGCTCGCTTTTCCCAGAACTTGGTGTCTAAATTTGTCCTCCCTTCCTCCTCGGTGATGTAGCAAGATAACTGAAATCTACTGCAAGTTAATTTTAACCGACTGTCGCAAGAATCTAAGTGAATATTAGGATATTCAGCCCTCGTTTATAAGTCGTAGTTACAAAGTAATGAAATGATAGTGAGCAAATGATTAAACATGAATTATAATACAATTACATACCAAATAAATATCATGACGTTAAATTCCTGAATTAATTACACATAATAAAATTAACATAATTACACTGTAACGTCTGGAACGTTACATACGCCCCCATGAGTTCTTAACAAATATTACATGAGTTGAGAACTCACACACTTACTCCCACATTGACTTGAAATACCTCTATTACCTGCCCATAACGAGCGACATTATTTTCATACACTTAATTATATCTCACTCTTTCCATATCTCTCTTAGACTGCTTCCCATTGCGACTGTCTGTTATTTCAGTTCATCTTGAGGTTTAGATGCTAAATTATGCCCATCATGAGCAACTTTTCACTTTTGTAAAAAAAAACAAGATTACCCTAGAGAATATAACATAATATATACAATTCAGATTACAAACTCTGCCGAGTGTCTATCTGTCCTTTGACTCCCCATCTTTCCGACATTCTGTGCTAGATAGCAGTAACACGTTCTCTTCCAATCTTTTACATTAAAAAAATGGAAAACATATGATACAAACAATTTACACTTTTATCACTCTTTCGAATGTTTCAGCCTTATCTTGAAGCATGATGTAAGACACTTCACACAAATACACACGTGATTTAAGCTCACGGTAAAATTATTGCAAGTTAGAAATGCACATACGGGAAAATTAATTATTTGCCGTCGTCAGCTTTAATTAGCCTTATGTAACATCTCAGAAAACAAATATATATAAAATTTCATGGCCTCACATACGTAAAACAAATGATCTATCGTTAATGAACGAGCGTAAATCTACCGCCACATACAAAACATCTCCCTTGTTTACAAACACAACTAGGAAATACCACCACAATTGAGACGTAAACACATACCGCTCGTAGTCTGACATAACAAGTAGCAACTTCCCCGAGTTACTGACCTATATCTCACAATCCGGTTCAGCCACCTCACACGACAGGTATCTCCTTAAACTACTAATGTTGTACGAACCATTCATTACGCTCTCGCCATCCGCTAACTTGTAAGCACAGGGTCCTAGTTTTCTATGTACTTTATAAGGGCCTTGATATAAAAGAAAAAATTTCTTTGTTACCTTATCCTCACTATTTGACAACATTGGAACTCTCACCAAAACCATATCACCTACCTCAAAGTTATCCAGTACCTTACGTTTTTGTTGCCTTTTACGTTTATCTCCAGATTTAATCAGGTTCTCCCGTGCCAGTCGGACGTAAAATTCAGCATTACGAGGTGGTTCCTCAGGCAAACCTAACACTCTCACTAGTTCATTCTGAGGCTTACAACCAAAATGAACTTGTGACGGCGTCAATCTCGTGCTTTCATGTTGAACTGCATTGATCCATGTCTCTATGCGGGATAAATGAGCCACCCAGGCTGTATGCTTGTCGAACACTAAGCATCTAAACATGCGAGATAACTCTTTCATAACGCGCTCACACATATTGCCCTGAGGGTATCTAATAGATGAATGAACCTGTGTAATACCTAGCTCTCTAATTATGGACTTCCATTTTCTCGAAATAAATTGCGGTCCACTGTCTGATAATATTCTAAGAGGAGTACCTAATTCAGGGATATACTTCTCTTTGATTATACGACTACAAGATTTTCCAGTGGCTTTTCTCATACCGTATAATCTGACCAATTTCGAGAAGGCATCAATAATGACTAAAATATATTGGAAGCCGAACTGTCCCTTTACCACAGGTCCAAATAAATCAGTACACACCAAGTCACCAGGTCTTTCTGAGATTACTGCTTGACGAGGTCCTTCTAAATAGCGGTTAGGAACTTTGCTACGCTGACACAGATCGCAAGTGGAAAGAATTTTTCTTATATCTCTTCCCATCTTGTCCCATATAAAATTCTGTCGGATCTCATACAGAACTTTATTAGCTCCAAAATGTCCTAATTCCTTGTGGATAAACCAAATCAATTCCACACGTAGCGTTTTGGGTACACAAATCCCCCAGAGATCCTCGCCACATTTCCTGGCTAGAAACCCGTTAACCAGTTTGTACGTGTGCCTACCATGCGACACCGTGAGCTGCTCTCCTCCCTGAAGTACAGACAAAGGTTCCCGACATTCTTCGTCTACCGACTGTTCAACCAATAGGTTACGTAGTCTATTTAGAGCAGTTTCATTTTCCTTAGACAAACATGTACATATAATAATGCCCTCACGTGGCTCTAGAAGGCTACCTTCTTCGCACAACTTCGGATCACGTGACAATAAATCAGCAAGGACATTATTCTTTCCCTTAATGTGAGTTACCTTAAAATCATACTCTTGCAGGGCGAGTATCCATCTACTAACTCTGTTAGATGATAATTTACACTTGGATACAAAAGAAAGAGCATGATGATCCGTCCTAATTTCAAATTCGGTACCTAAAACATACATCCTAAATTTACTCAGGGAGTATACGATAGCTAGGAATTCTAGTTCCGTTATAGTATAACGCTTTTCAGCAGCACTTAAACCTCTGGAAGCTAAAGACACAATCCCTAAATTACCATCATCATCTACTTGACATAGTGCACCAGCGATACCACAGTGAGATGCGTCCGTCAGCAACACATACTTCCTATCGGGCATGGGGTATCTCAAAACAACTGCCTGCCTGAATCCTTCTTTTAATTTTAGGAAAGCTATATCATGATCTTGTGTCCATTCCCACTTACTGCCAGCTTTCAATAGTTCTCTAAATGGCTCTAGTAAGTTACCAAATCTCACTACGAATCGTCTGAAAAAATTACATACACCAATATACGATCTGAGCTCCTTAATATTTCTAGGTGTCGTAGTATTCAATATTTTTTCAATTCTTGTGCTCTCAGGCGTCACTCCCATTGCCGATACACGGTGCCCCAAAAAAGTCACCTCTCGTCTACTGAAAACACATTTGTCAAGTTTCAGAGTAAAACCAGCATACTCTAATTTAGAAAAAACCCTCTCCAAGTGGTCCAAGTGCTCTTCAAAGGTACAAGATCCTATAACCAAATCATCGATATAAATAGTAGCATAATCTCCAGTATCATCTCCCAAGGCAATACTTAGTGCGCGAATTAAAGCGGCCGAACTCGTACGGGTCCCAAAAGGAACACGCCTAAATTGGTACAAACTATGCTTATAGCTGAAAGCAGTAAGAGGCCTGTCTTCTGATCTCAAAGGTATCTGCCAAAAACTACTCCTAAGATCTAACGTAGAAAACCAACTCTTACCCTGAAAATTCTGTATCAACTCTTCAATGGTTTGTGATCTCAACTGATCAGCATCAATACGTCTGTTCATCTCCCTGCCATCAATACACAAACGTATTGATCCATCAGACTTAGGCACAACAATTAAGGGATTAACATATTGACTGTTTGATAACTCAATCACATCGTCTGCTAACATAGCTTGAATTTGATCCTCTACTGCTTTTGCATATTTGTGTGGTATCGGATACCGCGGTCCGCTGAATGGAGTCTTATCCAGCACAGAAAAAGAATGTTCATACAGATGGGTAACACCAGGTTTCTCGGAGAAAATCTCCACGTGTTCACATAACACTTCAAATAACTTGTCCTCCTGGACTTCATTCAACTCATTTCTACTTACGGCTTCTTTCAAGCCACATATTTTATCCTCATGAATCCACAACTGACACAACTTCAGGCCCTCACTAGCCTCTTCATTAACTTTAGAAACCTCTCTCATTCTCCACACTGTACTAACTTCCGTTTTCCTCTGAATTTCCTCCTCAAACTTGACCTTAATATCCTCATTATTCCACCTCAAATTTAGCACTAGATCATTGTAATTTAACTGAGCCAATTTTAACGTTAACCAGTCAGATCCCAAGATAAGATCAAATATTAAATGCGGAATTACCAAACATATCTGAACGCTAATAAAATTATTAATACAGATCGGGACAGCTACTTGTTTACAAATTTGCTTAGACCTCTTTCCAACAGCCGTAATGATGAAAGTAGACTTAACAGGCATTTCCTCCAACTGAATACCCTGTTTCACTAATGACTCATACCACTGAGAACTAATACATGATATTTGGCTACCAGAATCAATCAAAACTTTAACCCACGCCCCCCAGACTTTCAATTTAACCACGGGATTGACTACTTTATTACTTGAATCTCCATTATTCTGCTCGGGTTCATACAACAAATCGTCTCTAACATCGAGGTCATATGGTAACACTTTCATGGCAAGACACTTCGCTACCTTCTTACTAGGCTGGAATTCTGACCTAACATTACAGCCTCTCGTTAGTTTAAAGGTTCCCTTTGTGTATTGACGTTGGACTCATTAGTACATTGCTCTGGCCTCCGTTGGGAATTTCCTGTCCTATATTCAGATGCTCCTCTCCTGCTGTTCTGCTGAGGTCTGAACTGATTGCGAGTTTCGTGATTCTGTGTACTACCGTTATGTCTCATTCCGTTGTGATGACTAAAGTTCTGAATATTCTCCGTTCTACTTCTAAGGTTACCTAACGCATCAAAACTGCCTAGTAGATTCTCCATCTCCTGAATAGTTCCAACTTTTTGCATACAGGCCGCTTCTCTCACCCTGTCCGGAAAATGTCTCAAAAGTAGTCTTACTACATCAGACCCTTCGGTTATACCATCTAAGTTCTGACAAATCATGACATGTGCCAGGAAGTACTCGGTCATAGTAACTCCTTCATGCTGTTTGTACCTCCCAAATACCACCCTTTCTCTCTCCCTAGCTTGTATCGCTTCATTCCAGAATTTCTCTCTAAATTTATTTCTGAATTCTTTCAGGTTCGTCATCGTCTGCCTATATACCATGAACCAAGACCGAGTTTCTCCTACAAAAGCATGGTCAATATTTTCCATAACGTCTTCCCAGTCCATAGACCCTTCCTCTAGACGCTTTTCAAACCGTTTCTCTATCATCTTAAGGAAATCTAGCGGGTTTGTTTGTTTCCCATTAAATTTAGGTAGTTCAATTTCCCTAATGTAGCTATTTCCTAGACATTGCCTTCCCGTGAAAACCTGTTTATCCTTTGCCATCTGTTTTAACTGATTTTCTGCTCTCTCCATCCGGCATTCTACCTCTTTGTCTCTCCTATCAATTTCGCTCTCCAAATGAACCTGCTTCTCTTTTAACGTCCTAATTTCAATCTTATTCTCTTCAGCTATCGCAAACCTTTCTTCACTTGCCCGGGTCTCATCTTCTATTCTAAGCTTTACCGTGTCAATCTCTTGTTGGACGTGGTCTTTAAATACCCGTATTTCCCCTCTTTGAGTCTCAACTCTCTTATCAATACTAGTGACCTGCCTCATTACTTCCTCCCTAGTAGAGTTGTTTTCCTTCCCCATTAATTCCAGGAATTCACTTCTCTGTTCCGCAAACTTTTCTTCTACCTTTTTCCCTTGCCGTACATATTCACTTTCCTGGTCCTCTAATCGCTTATTAAAATGTTCATTTTTTACAACCAGATCGCGTAACTGCCTACTGTGTTCGTCCATTCTCCGATTCGCTTCCTCCTTATTTTCCCTCATCTCCCTACTTAATTCAGCTTTAGTTTGCTCTAACTGTTCTTTAAGTTCATATTTGATATTCTCAATTTTAGTGTTAGTTTGTTCTACATCTGTTTTAATTTGTTCCAATTCATTTTTAAGCTCAGATTTAGTTTGTTCCAATTCATTTTTTATTTCAGTTTTACTGTCCTCTATCTTACTTAACATTAACTGCATCATTCCCATTAACTGATCATTATTATTACTTTCATTGTTAGTGTTGACTTCCGCTTCGCCCCCCATCCTACTATCATCTGACTCCATACTGACTTCTTTCTGTTTGCCTTCACTCTCCATACTACTTACACTTCTATCTTCAATTTCCTCTACAATACTACACAACTCTTCCTCTGAACTCAATACGTTATTGCCTTTTATCGCCCGTCCACTGCGCAACATCCTCTCTTCTTTCGTCTGATCAGCCATGACCCTTCCCACAATCAAACACTCCTAATGAAACGTGGATATCCAAATTTTGCCCACAATACGAATTCTGATATTGTTACTGTTATTAACTGCTCCGTACTTAATGATTTTCTCGCCACACGTTGGAGCGGCATTTATGTGACTTCCCCGCTCGGAGAACCATCATCAAATGAGAAATGCAACCAAGCAAGCAAAGGGCGCCAATCTTTAAGTTGAGGACTTAAAGATAAAATTTATAATCAAGCTTGGACAGACTCTTATCACAGGGGTGAGGTGATAGTGCACTAATCATTAAGCAGGAGAATTAGAAATTAAAAGGCTAATTAAGGCAAATTGATTAAAGTAAACTAGAAAAATACTATTTATTATATTTAATATAAATGACGACGGTTTAACGAGAACTGAATTTAAAATAGAAAATGAATTTAATAAAAAATTGAATGACTCTACTTCGCGAAAACTTGCAATATCTTTAACTCGCTTGCTCACCATGTCGTCTTGTTCTGCTGGTCCTTGGAAAGCTTCCCTCCTTGTAGCGGGAACATCACCGTTCGTCTTTGAGATCTCTTCATCTGCAGCTCAGTACCATTCCTGCCTTGCCAATTGCACCCACCACTAATTGGAAGATGACTTCAAAACTAACACTCCCTATTATGCTTTATCCCATAGATTGGAGATAAGCCCTATGTCACAGTTAGAAGAACCACCTTGGGTTATATGGAGAGGATACTCAATTAAGAATCCTTCCAACTTTACTGAAAATGTTCTAGGAAGTTTCATTTCTATCTAGATTAAAACTATCTATTGACTTAGACTGGTTCAAACCGGTCTTATAGCCGTGCTGTACGTACTTCCTCATGAGAGTGGCTATACACCCCTCATTCAGAATTTCTAAGTATCGAGACGCAGAATCAAGTAGAAAATCAAGTAGAAGCCTCGTAGAAGATCGTAGAATAATGTAGAGAGACTCGCAGAAGCGAATAAGACGTTGTAGAGAGACCCTCCAGGAGCTCCAACACGCCCTTTTATAACTTTCTCTCGCGCTAATTACAGGCCGCTACACGTGGTCCAATCAGATGACACTTCTCTCCCCACTCTAGATTTTAGAGTAGATGGGTCCCACACAAGATATCAACTGTTCTTCTATTCGTCCTTTCAATCAGTATCCATGGCAACATGACGCTCCTTTGAAAATATAGGCGGTGAACAGTTCGAATCATTCTGGTCGAAATACGGTAGCTTACGTTAGGACGCGTGAACACGTGCTCGCTTTTCCCAGAACTTGGTGTCTAAATTTGTCCTCCCTTCCTCCTCGGTGATGTAGCAAGATAACTGAAATCTACTGCAAGTTAATTTTAACCGACTGTCGCAAGAATCTAAGTGAATATTAGGATATTCAGCCCTCGTTTATAAGTCGTAGTTACAAAGTAATGAAATGATAGTGAGCAAATGATTAAACATGAATTATAATACAATTACATACCAAATAAATATCATGACGTTAAATTCCTGAATTAATTACACATAATAAAATTAACATAATTACACTGTAACGTCTGGAACGTTACAGTGTTAATAATAGTAATCACACGTATAAAAAACAAAAAAAGTATCATCTAGATAATACACATCGTACGTAGAGTACATTAAAAATTTATCAATAATAAGTACTATATAGAAGGTTATTCACCTAAGATTTTACACTGAAATAACTTCTAAACCATTAACGATGTCTACATTCTGTTTACATATTCGTAAATGATACCCTAGAGTCTTGTAAAATAGTGTACTACTTATTCTCATGGGATGATTAATAACCGAGATATTGATACTAACTCCATATTTTTAAATGGAACGGCACGAATACATGCAAATGACCTAAAAGTTCAACTGCGTACAAGTTCAAAAATGTAAGTATTTTCAAAATAGGACAATTGCGTTTTGAGATATCAATAAAATCCGCACTTGGGCTTTCCTGGCATTGTTTCCAACCACAGAACGGATACCAGCCATGTACTGCATCCTGTGTTATGTTTACTTTTAAAGTCATACAGTAGTGTGTACTGTACAGTCAAACCAGTGGCAATTATAGCTCTCGTTATGCTCCTTTGAAGTCAAAGTAATTATTTTATTCCTTTTAAAGACATCAACCCTTCCTGTTCTATCAGGAATTCGCCTGCCATACACACTTTGCAAACCCATCACATGTGTACGATATGCTTACATGCCCATGGCTGTAATCACACCCAGGAAACTGTTTCCGAGTCAAAATGTCCTTGCCCGACTGACGTAATGTTTGGGAAGACGTGCTAAAAGACCGGATCGCTTATAATTACATATAAAAGGGACGATGTACATTGGAATGACGTGTAAATTCATATTTTACCGACGGATCATATCAAGCAAGTACAGCAAGACGTAATCAAGGAACGGAGAAATTTATAAGCTTGATTTCGCATTGTTAGACAGGTGCTATGCAAAACCGCATGCAAAACCGGCATGCAAAACCGCGCATGCTGTTCTTATTGAGATCCCAAAAAATAACTGTCCGATTTTCCAAATACTTACCTATTTGAACCCGTACGCAGTTGAACTTTTTGTCCAGCCGTATGAATTTGTGCAGTTCCATTTAAAAATATAGAGTTAGTATCAATATCTCGGTTTCCATTGGTACTTCCACGGCCCGTACATCTAGATATGATGCTGTATAGGCTTTTGGGCTTATGCCGTGTCAAGAAAATAAGGTAAAATTCTTTACGTTTCGCAGGGAAATATGCCCTGCGACCTCAGAAGAAATCTCGACTGTCCACGAGAAAGGCTTCCTAAACAACGACTCTTTAAAGTTTAGACGTTATAATAGAAGTGGAAATGGTACGTTCATTCACCACCAGATGGCTCCCAGGACGTGGCACAACTCTAGCGTTCGAAGCGGAAGCTGGCCGAACCATCAGACTAAGCGGTTCATATAACGTGTGTACGTAACATATGAACGTGACAGGTGTATGATATAGGCACAAGCCTGGAATAAAACATCTGGTGCCGAGGAACGTACGAATTTGGAAAACACCGAGACGAAATAACAATAGTGAAAGGACAGGGAAGGGAACTACCTTCGTAAATTCTTAATGGCTGGCAACCAGGTATTACTTAATTGATAGCCGGTGTCCCTGTTGAAATTGTTAGGATTTCTACGTATTTCCACAGCTTCCCGTATAATCCTGGACCTGTAGTGTCTAGTGTGGGTAAGAGCGGTGCCAAATTGCTCACAGTCTGAGTAAAACTAAGGACAAATTGTCCCCCACTTTTACATCCTTGGGTATACGAAATTCCCTGTACTTGCGGTAAGGTTTACATCGGCCAAACATGCCGGTCCATTGGCATCCGTATCAAAGAACACGAACGTAATATTCGTCTCAACCAACCAGACAAATTGGCAATAGCTGAGCACGCTCTATCGTCGGGTCATGATATCATGTTCCAAGATGCTCGAGCTCTTAAGAGATTCCCTTGTCGGGCTGCGGTAAAGGTAAGAATATTGTGTGTGGACATTCATCAAAGTACTTAAGATTTCGCAGTGAAGCAACGGTCGGCTTAAATTTGAATGGCATGATAATGCTAGGACATGGAGTGGGAAGCAGTGAATATACATTCACGTATCGTTATAAAATGTTTTATGCGTTGTGACGGAATATGATAATAATCTTCGATGATATGAGTTTAATATGGTTCTAAGAGTTATAATTATGATTGGAGTCGTCGATAATATATGAATATGGTATGATTTAGTACAGGGATTTTCGAATACGTGTGTGATGAATAAGCTGTGACATTTATGATGGAAAATACGACGATCTTCACCGCAAGTTAATTTTCGTGTATGAATTCCGGGATGATGATGTAGGGCCTTTGGTGTGCTTTATTATGCGGAGGTATTTTAAATCTTAATAGGCATTTGGGCACGGTTAATATATTATTACATAATACAGCAAAGGATATTTGACATGCCCCGCCGCTTTGAAACAATTTCTCCGCCGACATTCATAGGATGATATCGCAGTAGGATGCCATGGTAGCGACACCAACAGCAATGAAATTGTGTTCAGCTACCAGGAAAGAGGCCAGTGCCAGATTGCATGCCTGTCAAACGAGCGACACTTTCGAGATGGAAGTTGAAGAGAAGATAGCAGTAATTGTGCAACGTGGGGAACACAAGGTAAGAGAGAAACAGAAATTATGAGTGCATACTTTACAGCTGATCGTCTTACAAGTGGAATGTTTTGTAAAATATATTCTAATTTAATAAAATGTGCTGGTAAGTTCTTCAGCTATGAACGTTAAAGAGGTGAGATATGTAGGTCACATAAGTTTCAAAACTAAAAGAAGCTTTAAAATAAACTTGTCAAATTAGACAGCGGCTCAATAAATAAAGCCATAGAAGCACTTCTTACCGAATTCTTTCTTTTCTGTCGTTAATTAGATATCCTCGCAGTTTACTTTTTGAAATTCCAGTTTGCGTATTAAACTCTTTTTCACAATTTGCTTTACGTCGCACCGACACAGATAGGTCTTACGGCGACGATGGTCCAGGGACGGGCTAGGAGTGGGAAGGAAGCGGCCTGGCCTTAGTTAAGGTACGGCCCCAGCATTTTCCTGATGTGAAAATGGGAAACCACGGAAAACCATCTTCAGGACTGCCTACAGTGTGGTTCGGACACACTGTCTCCCGAAACTGGATACTGGCCTCACTTAATCGAGCTCGGTTGCGTATTAAACAGTGGATGAACCACATAGCGATGGGCAGGACTGGATTTCAACTAAATTATCAGTCTAAATTGTCCACGATTAAAGGAAACAAAAGTACACTGCCCACATGGACTGTTGTGTTCTCTGATTATGTTCATTCGGCAATGCCCTTCTTGGCAACGAAGCCAGTAGCATAAGTAGTCCTACTTGATATTTTGATTAGCAGTGATGCTAAGTTGGAAGCTGAAAGATGGATGCCAGGTCCAATATTTGACTACTACATTAAGTATTGTTTTGGTTGAGATGCTGGCAGCTGTCCCATAGCGTCCCAGTGGCATCCTAGTGCGATTCTGCTCTTATAATTTCCCTCCAATTTGCTGGTTTTCAATATGAATTGACGATGTGTTTCGACAATGCAACCTATTCCAGGTTAAGAAGCACAATTCAACGAATTCTACGGTCAAGCATTGTGGTGTGAATTATTGGCAACAGTATTCCATATATTGCATTTAGGATATAGAGTTTGAGTTTTATTCTATGTATTTGCATGGTGTTTTGTTCACAGATTGTGCTGATTTACACTGGATATACATTTTCAGGACAAGAGTAGTGAGAAATATAAACAATCCTTAGCTCGCTCATTGCTAATGGGATATGTTTCAGGTGTGACTAGGACGGGAAAACAATTTATGTCTTGTGTGTAACAAAAGGGTATGAACTAATTCAGTGAATCATGACGTATAATTTGCAACGTTTAGTAACATTTTTTTCGTTCAACACAAAATCCCGAATGCAATCCCAGACAACATTCATATAACTGCTTCTCAGGTTTCTTAACAGAAAATGTCGCTTATAAAATATGGTCATGGAACAAAAATGTATTACTCTGTGATGATAAATTGTTCAAAACCTACATTTACAGTGGTTCTAATGCTGCAGAAGTGCATTTTACCCATTTTCCCACATCGCAAAATTTGCTGTGCTGCTTTTTTCTCGTGTGGCTATTTTTAGCCGAGTGCAGCCCTTGTAAGGCAGACCCTCCGATAAGGGTGGGCGGCATCTGCCATGTGTAGGTAACTGCGTGTTATTGTGGTGAAGGATAGTGTTATGTGTGGTGTGTGAGTTGCAGGGATGTTAGGGACAGCACAAACACCCAGCCCCGGGGCCATTGGAATTAACCAATGAAGGTTAAAATGCCCGACCCGGCCGGGAATCGAACCCGGGACCATCTGAACCGAAGGCCAGTACGCTGACCATTCAGCCAGAGAGTCCGACGCTGTGCTGCTAATATAATATGAACAAAACTATGATGTTCATGTTGTAAGAAATTAAATATTTAAAGCGTATTTTAATGTTTGATGCCCAAGTATTTTTACAGACTACTTTTTTCTCTAAAGATCCAAGATTTAGTAATGAGTGTCACAAAACTGATTGTAGCCTCTAGAACAGGGGTTTCCAAATGGCGGCCCATTTTTGAGGCCCACGAGATCACTGTAAGAAATAACGTGAAGAAAAGTCACAAAAATATTTATTAGCTCGTTCAAAAACGTATTAATTTTTATACACCTTATAGTCCTAAGTCAGAACTAATTGTTCTTTAATACTAGTTCCTCTTTTCAAATATTCACTTCTTCTCGACAGATTATTTTTGATTTTAAAACTAGTAATGTTATTATTAATGCGTCCCACTGACTACTTTTGATGGTTTTCGGAGACGCCGAGGTGTCGAAATTTTGTCCCACAGGAGTTCTTTCACGTGCCAGTAAATCTACCGACACGAGGCTGACGTATTTAAGCACCTTCAAATACCACCGGACTGAGCCAGAATCGAACTTGCTAAGCTGGGATCAGAAGGCCAGTACCTCAACCGTCTGAGCCACTCAGCCCGGCTCCAAATTTCAGTCTTTTATGCAATTTTAAAACAATGTTTTAAGCAATTAAAATGATGAAACCCTCATTTCAACTGAACTATGCACATTATTTCATAATGGTGCTTCTGTACTATTTGCAGAATTTTACGAAAATTGGCCTATTCAAGTGCGGCCCGCGAACATGACTAAAGTTTAAAAAATGGCCCTCGAGCCCTTAAAAATTGGAAATCCCTGCTCTTCAGTGTCACGACCTCGAGCACACCGGGCTGACCCTCAAGCAAGCAGAAAACGAAGTTGTTCCTTCCTTCTAACAGCATACGCGTTTAATCCAGAAGATAACTTGCTTTCTACTCGAGGGACGGTTGATTTAATGATTCCGATGCCATGGGAAAATATGTTTATATGAATAGCTAACAGGAAGGGCTTAGGGCACAATGGCTGACCAGCCTGCCCAGAATCTTGAATACGAAGCGAGCTCCTTTGAGCGACCGGTCATGAATTATGAACGATTCTGTCGTGCCGGTCCATTGACACAGACCAAGGATGCTGACATTTCATCGCTCTCTTAACACTCAGAGCACACCGGTAGACAGGTGAGAAACCAAGTCCATTTAATTCTTATCCTTTCTGTTTCGTTGTCGTTAACTAGGCCTATACATCACAGTTTCATATTATTATACACAAGAACCCAGCTCAGTAACCCAACGGTCTGAAACTTACACCACACGAGGACGAAATAAATGAGATAATGTTGTTGAGTGTAGCATATTTATGACAGGGAGACACAGATATTGGCATTCCTTGTCATTAACTGTTGGCGCAGTTGAAAGTAAAACCGCTGTTGTTGCGGTCTGCGTTCTCCTCAGCCTTAGGAACTGTCCAGTAGAGTTGGGCTTGTTAGCTGCATCGCGGCATAACGAATGGTACCTTAGTCATAAAAATAGGACCACTTCAATCCTAGAGATAACCGGTACGTGTGACGATTCGACTATTATTAGAATTAAAACAGGGTCCCTTTGAGAAATTTCAGTGCCCTGAAAGCGATACACTGATATAAGTAGCATAAAAGTAATATCTTAATAGGCCTACTTTGTTATGAATTTAAGTTTAGCATTTTGAGAAACCAGCTATTTGTATGTATAAATAGCTCATGGCGGTCATTTACGGCAAATTGAAAGTTCCATGTCGAAATTTATTTGCCGATTCTTTCTTTCTTTCTTTCTTTCTTCTAACATGTGCGACCACCGCACTGGTAATGCACGGAACAAAATATACTTCGATATTGGTTCACTTAGTTCACTACAGATCACATAGTGGTCTGTTCATCGAAAAATCCCCGAAAAACCCGTACATTCCTAACAGAATTCCTGAATTCGAAGTCGGTTAAGATATAGTCTACTGTATTATGGATCTGGTACTCCTAACCTCCCATGTGCAGCGTGAATAGACTTATGCTTGAAAAATGTATTCATAACTGCTAAACCCATACTAGCACGGAAGTCCAGCAAAAGCTTCCCATTCCTATTAGCTTCCGTATCTTCCCCACATTTACCAATCACCTTTTCGTATCCTTCAGTTCTATTACCACCTCTCGCACTGAAATCGCCCTTTAGCACTATGCTATCTTTGCTGTTCACCCTGACTACGATGTCACTCAATACTTCATAAAACTTGTCAACTTCATTCTTATCTGCACTCTCACATGGTGAATACACTGAGACAATTCTCGTCCTATTTTCTACAACTGCCAAATCTACCCACATCATTCGCTCATTTACGTGGTTAACAGAAACTATGTTGCGTGCAATAGTATTCCTGATCAACAGTCCTAATCCATACTCTGCCCTTCCCTTTTTAACTCCCATCAAGTACACTTTATAATCCCTTATCTCTTCCTCTTTTTCTCCCCTTACCCGAATATCACTTACTCCTAGCACATCCATATGCATCCGCTTTGCTGACTCAGCCAGTTCTACTTTCTTAATCATTTAATTTTCGCAAAGGAAAAAAAATTGTTTCATTTTTTCTTATTCTGGACATAACCGACATAGAAATTTTGACTAAAGATCCGGCAAAACTCTAATTTTATTTCTGTGGCTAAACCATTATTGTAGCTATGAATTCAGACTGTGAACAAATCTTGCTTATATTTTACGTATTTTGCTTATTTATTTGTGTATTTTAAGCCCTTCTTCTTTCCTGGCATTATTTTCACAGGTATCTAGAGTCGGCAATAATGTGGATTAAGCCCAATTTTGCGGCTGGATGCCTTTCCTGACACCAACCCTGTGCGGGGGATATATTAATTGTTGCATGTTCCTGTGGTGGTTAGTAGTTGTGGGTGAACAAAGAGGTGTGTTCAGACGATCACTAATAACCTACCTCTGAGGTAGAAGAATGAACCAAATGTCGTTAAAATCCCTGACCCAACCGAGAATCGAATCGGTGACTCTCTGAACAGAAGGCCACTACGCTGAGTATTCAGCAATACTTTATGTTGTCTCCCCAATCGATGCCAGCAGGTACGAGAGCTAATTTCCCAATAACCTTCTCCGATGCAATGTTGATTAGAAGAGGAGATAGTGCATCCCCTTTTCTCAGACCAGTTTTATTCTGGAAAGACCTTGATTTTCTGCCTTTGAGCAATACACAGCTAACATCACCATCCATCCACAGTTTGCACATGCTAATTAATATTATGGGAAAGCCATACTCCATCACGATGTTCCACAGCCCTTCTCTATCGATTGAATCATATGTCTTTAAGAAGTCTATAAAGAGATAATGAACCTGTGTGTTTTGAACAATGTTAGGATAGTAGTAATACATGCAAACCTATTGTAAATAAATAGCAATATTATTATTAAAACAATAATATAGGAGCTTAATCCCTCGGCGCCGACCCCGCGGTGTAGGAGTAACGTGCCTGTCCCTTACCCGGAGCCTCCGGGCTCGATTCCCGGGCAAGTCAAGTATTTTTATCTCGTTCCGAGGGCTGGTTCGAGGTCCACTCAGACTCCGTGATTACAGTTGAGGAGCTATCTGACGGTGAGATGGCGGCCCCGGTCTAGAAAACTAAGAATACAGGGTGAGAGGATTCGTTGTGCTGACCACACGATAACTCGTAATCTGCAGGCCTTCGGGTTGAGCAACGGTCACTTGGTACGCCAAGGCCCTCTGGGGGGTGAGGGTGGGGATGGGAGGGCTAATCTCTTGCCACCTGATACTTGGGATGTGAATGTTCCTATAAAAAGCAGTAAAATCAGACAATAGAATATTATATTTTTTTATATTTGTATCGTTTCATTAGTCTATTATAAATAAAAGGTATTCTCGGCATGAAATTCTCAAGAAACTTTTTAAAAAAATTATAGATGTTATCACTGAGCCTGTCGGGTGGCCATGATCATTAAGGCTTGAACTCTATATGGTCTGACAAAGTGGTTTATTCGGTTCGAGTACGTTGGTAGAAATAATTTTAGCCAACAGAACATTGGCCGGCAGGGTAGGGTATAAACTAATCACTAGATTGTGTGCTAAAAGCCTGGTTTCAATTCCAAACGTTTTACGAGTTGCTTTATGTCGCACAGACACAGATAGGTCATTTCCAAACTTATCCGCAGTGTTCATATAGAGTGAGGACATATTAAGCTTTGACGGTAATTCGACCGTCGGATGGCGATGTTAAGCCTTGAACAGACCTCTTGGTGCTATTTAACAGGAGTAGGCTATTTGTGCCGGCACCGGGCTTCATCCTTCCCCTTTCTCCTGTCATATACCACGTCATACATTTCATCTCATTGACTCTTCTGATGAGGTTGACGTCAGGAAGGGCTTTCGGTCGTAAAAACTCTTTACGTTCATCTCAACTTCATATCCGACCCTGTAGAGGAACGGAATAGATGTCAGGTAAACAGGAAATGAATAGGAATTTAGGAGTCCGAGCCCCGATCGATGAACTTAAATACTTTCCTGTGCTACAGAAAACCCCCAGCTGCTTCTGATAAACACGACTCTGGTAAACCATGATGTGGAATGTGTGCTTGTTCTTTCGTAACCAGTTGGCGCTGAATTTACGTCGTACAATATTTTATACATGCCAGGATGTATTAATTGAGCCCATTCATCCTTCTTTCAGCCCAATTTTTGATACAGAGCCAAACACGAGTTTAATGTGGTGCTGAGGACGAAATATACTTAAAACACGTACTTGGACCGCGAAAAAGGCGACTGATAGATTACTTCGGAGAGAACAGTAGAGTGTTGGGTTTCCTGATCCAATTAATTAGGGAGTTGTGTGACCGTGCACGGCAGCTTCCGATGACATATTGATGTCCCCGAACGACCCCCGCCAGGACTAGTCATTAATTACATCCGTGTCTTGGCAACCCCACAATACATCGAAAGCCAACAATGAACCGCCACAATACGTTGTGTATAGCTCGTACAATGGGACCGACCTGAAACCGATATAAAGAAGGGAATGGATTAGTCTCTTGGGAATACCAAATTAAGTCCGCTCGAGGTGTTATTGACGTCTTGAGAACAAACTAGACGTAACATCAGGTGGTATTGACATAAGAATGTCAATAATATTGAGTAAAGCTGGATAGAAGCTATTTTAGATTGTCTCCTACAGCGATATCCTCACACCACAATACTTAGAAACTAATGTATCTCCCCGTCATGAATTATGTGAAGTCATTTCTGCCCACAATGATGTTTGTTGACCACGTAGTTTATTTACATTTCTACTATTGTGACGCTGAATGTTGTTTCAATAATAATAATAAAAATTAATAATAATAATAATAATAATAATAATAATAATCATCACCGGGCGAGTTGGCCGTGCTGTTAGGAGCACGCAGCTGTGAGCTCGCATCCGGGAGATAGTGGGTTCGAACCCCACTGTCGGCAGCCCTGAAGATGGTTTCTCGTGGTTTCCCATTTTCACACCACTCAAATGCTGGGGCTGTACCTTAATTTTTGCTATTTGTTTTTTACGTCGCACCGACACAGATAGGTCTTACGGCGACGATGGGATAGGAAAGGCCTAGGAATAGGAGGGAAGCGGCCGTGGCCTTAATTAAGGTACAGCCCCAGCATTTGCCTGGTGTGAAAATGGGAAACCACGGAAAACCATCTTCAGGGCTGCCGACAGTGGGGTTCGAACTCTACCTTAATTAACGCCACGGCCGCTTCCTTCTCATTCCCAGGCCTTTCCTGTCCCATCGTCGCCGTAAGACCTATCTGTGTCGGTGCGACGTAAAGCAACTAACAAGAAAAAATCATCCATATGCTGTAAGTTTCATTTTTGATCCGTATTGACACCAATTACGTATGATTTGGTTTGAAGTGGTCCTCCTATTCAATACTAACACATGTGAATACAACTATATCTTAGTACTAGCAAGATACCCGTGCTTCGCTACGGTATTGTACTGAAATTTATAATTGAATGCTTATTGTTTTAGATATATAATCCGCCGAAATTCGCGATCTGACTCGTTTTCTGTGAGAATCCACCAAAATTCCCGATCTGACTCGTTTTCTATTAGATTACGGCACGTTTCCTCCCATTTTTCAATCTTCCTTTCCAGCAATCGATTTCGTACTTCCCGGGCTAGGCTCAGGTATTCCTCCCGGTCAGTTGGCTCCGTAAATCTTTGCCATCTTTTCCTATAATCATTTTAATATGTATAAAATCCTTCAGGAGATCCGGCGTGGTGTCATATTGGGTGCTTTGGCGGCACTGAACCCGCGGCCGGACTGCATTCTTAGTCATTACCCGTCCAGGAGCCGTTTCCAGCGCGATCCGCACATTTGACGACGGTCCGGAACATTATTATTATTATTATTATTATTATTATTATTATTATTATTATTATTATTATTATTATTACTATTATGTGTTGCTGGAAAGGCTGATGACAGGGAAAACCGGAGTATCCGGAGAAAAACCTGTCCCACCTCCGTTTTTTCCAGCACGAATGTCACATGGAGTGACCGGGATTTGAACCACGGAACCCAGCTGTGAGAGAGGCCCGCGCGCTGCCGCCTTAGCAAATGAGGATACTTATAAGTACATTAAGAACAGTAAAATCAATGGGTTCACCTCCTTCTACACCCCACCGCCGTTAAGTTTATTTACCGGCAAACCCCCCCCCCAAAAAAAAATTAAAAGAAGGCTTGTTTCTTTATGTTTAAAGGAGATTCCAAACACCAATGTTCACGTCTATTGCCGTCAGTTTTGAGATATAAGTATCCCCATAAAAATAATTTATTTTTTTCACTTCATCTCACACTACTCCCCCCCACCCGTAAGTGAATTTTCCCGCAAAAAATACTTGCTTCTTTAATAGTAAAAGATCTTCTAAATACCAATTATCACGACTCTAACTTCTTCAGCTTTTGATTTATGTGTCGTCATGAAAGGAATTCAACTCCTTTACACTCCCACCCTCCAAGATGGTTTCCCCACCGAAACGCGTTTTTCTTTGTTTTTAAAGGAGATCTAAATACGAATTTTCACGTCTGTAACAACTTTAGTTTTTATTAGATGTTTGCATTCTCATACAATTAAGTCAATTAAATTTTCAATACTTTCACCCCCCCCCCCTCATTGGATTTTCCGAGAATACGTGTTTCTTTACTTTTAAAGCAGATTGCAAATATCGAATTTCACGTCTGTAACATCTTCATTTTTGAGATATCAGTAGCCTAATTAAAAGAATTCAACACCATTTTCAGTCACTCTTACCCACCCCCCACCACCCAAGTGGTATTTCCGAAAAATAAAAATACACGATTCGTTATGTTTAATAGAGATAAAAAATACCATTTTTCACTTCTGTAACATGTTAAGTTTTTTTAGATATACTGTAAAAATTCTCATTTTAAAATTTCACCACTTTTGAGTTCCCCTTAGGTGGATTTCCAAAAACAAATCACCTATGTTTCTTTACATTTACAGGAGATTCCAAACACCCACTTTTTACGTCTGTAACATTTTACGTTTCCAAGATATTCTGTAGATATAGTCTTTCAAAAAATTCACCCAATTTGTCACTCCTGTTTAACCGCCATTAATTGGATTTCCAAAAACTAAAAAATACGTGTTTCTTTATTTTTAAAGGAGGTCCCATATACAAATTTTCGGTTCTGTAATATCTTCAGGTTCTGAAATATAAGTATCCTCATTAAAGGCATTCAACCCATTTTTCACCCTTTTACACCCCTCCTATTGGGATTTACAGGAAACAAAAAAATACGTGTTCCTTTATTTTTAGAGGAGATTCTAACTACCAATTTTTACATCTGTAAATTTTTAAGTTTTAAGATGTAAACACACTCATTTCTAAAAATTCACCCCCCACTTTCAACCCCCAATATTTATATCTTCAAAAAACGAAAACATACGTGTTTCTTTACTTTTAAAGTAGATACCACATACCAATTTTCAGGTCTGTAATATCTTCAGGTTCTGAAATATAAGAAGCCTCATTAAAGGCATTCAACCCATTATTCACCCTTTTACACCCTTCCTATTGGGATTTTCCGAGAACAAAAGATTACGCGTTTCTTTATTTTTAAAGGAGATTCTAAATACCAATTTTTACATCCATACACTTTAAAAGTTTTGAGATATAGATACACTCATTTTTAAAAATCACCCCCTTTTCACCCCCCCCCCCATTAATTGGATTTTCGAAAAACAAAAAAATACGTGATTCTTTATTTTTTAAAGAGATCCCAAACATCAATTTTCAGGTCTGTAATATCTTCAGGTTCTGAGATATAAGTAGCCTCATTAAAGGCATTCAACCCCTTTTTCACCCATTTTTACGATTCCTATTGCGATTTTCAAAAAACCAAAAAATACGTGTTTCTTTATTCTTAATGAAGATTCTAAATATCAATTTTTACATCTGCAAACTTTAAAAGTTTGGAGATATAAATTCACTCATTTTAAAAATTCGCCCCCTTTTCACCCTCCCATTAATTGGATTTTCCAAAAACAAAAAAATACGTGTTTCTTTATTTTTAATAGAGATCAAAAGTACCAAGTTTCAGGTCTGTAACATCTTCAGTTTCTGAGATATAAGTACCGGTATCCTGATTAAAGGCATTCAACCCATTTCCCCACATTTTCACCCTTTTTCATCCCTCCTATTGCGATTTTCTGAAAACAAAAAAATACGTGTTCCTTTATTTTTAAGGAAGGTTCTAAATACCAATTTTTACAGCTGCAAACTTTAAATGTTTGGAGATATAGATTCACTCATTTTAAAAATTCACCCCCTTTTCACCCTCCCATTAATTGGATTTTCCAAAAACAAAAAATTACGTGTTTCTTTATTTTTAAAAGAGATCAAACGTACCAATTTTCAGGTCTGTAATATCTTCAGTTTCTGAGATATAGGTACCGGTATCCTGATTAAAGGCATTCAACCCATTTTCCCCATTTTCACCCTTTTTCACCCCTCGTATTGGGATTTTCTGAAAACAAAAAAATACGTGTTTCCTTATTTTTAAAGACGATTCTAAATACCAATTTTTACATCTGTAAACTTTTAAAGTTTTGAGATATAGAGCAACTCATTTTAAAATTTCACCCCCGTTTTCACCCCCTTAGCGAAGGAATATCCCAAAATCCTCTCTTAGCGAGCACCTACGTCTTAATATGAATATATCCCCAAAATTTCATCTCTTTATGTCCAGTAGTTTTGGCTCGGCGATGATGAATCAGTCAGTCAGGACAAGTTATTTTATATATATATAGATGAGTTATATCCTCATATTTTAAATTATAACAGTCTTGATTTAACATCGATGCGTGTAACACTTGCTCTTGATTGAAGCTTGTAACTTGTGGTTGTCACCTCAAGAGTTTTATTGGTCTGTAATGATCTATTTTACGGATATCCCAAACATTCATAGCCATACACCTCAGTTTTGTTGACTAATAACTTCGTGATCCAGACATTGCAGCCACTTGTTCTCTTTTTCGAAATACGTTGGCGTTACGGTTTGGAGGATACCGCCCTGTAACGTACACCCTGAATCACTAGGACTGGCGTACGGTGGGCCCACACAGTTCCACCACCTTGCTGCACGTGCTAGACGGTGTGTTGAAATGTGAAGCCTGACCAGATTGCCTCCAAACATATTGCCGACGATCGTGACGCTTATCGCTTAATTTTTTTTAAAATTTCGTGTGGCTATTTCTAGCCGAGTGCATCCCTTGTAAGGCAGCCCCTCCGATGAGGGTATGGGTGGCATGGGTAACTTCGTATTATTGTAGTGGAGAATAGTGTTATGTGCGGTGTGTGAGTTGCAGGGATGATGGGGACAGCACAAACACCCAGCCCCCGAGCCACTGGAATTAACCAATGAAGATTAAAATCCCCGACTCGGCCGGGAATCGAACCCGGAACCCTCTGGAACAAACGCCAGCACGCTAACCATTTAGCCATGGAGCCGGACATATGCAGAGTGAAGTACATTGATTTTCATTTAAAATTTTAATAATGTTCCTCACAGTGGTTCTTATCGCTACTTCATTTCAGCGACTTGGAACGTCGTGGTCGACAATACGTACACTTAAATGTATGAAGGAGGCATGTGTGATCTACGTGCTATTACGTACTAGTGTTGTATTCAGAAGTGGCTTTCCACAGAAACACAGTTGAAGAATACATGAGAGTGCGAATGTAACTCAATTTTCTTCTTGTTCACCTTTCAGGAGATTAAGTAAATCCTAACCAAACTCTCATATGAAATTACAAAACCTCTATGACAAAGTTCGTATTTGAAGGCAGGCCGCTTCTGCGGGAAATATTCATGAAAACGACAGTTGTATATGGAAGATATGGTCATCGAATTACAGGGGTTAGCGTAAAAGCTTCCCTCCAATCTGGCCTGTGTTCAATTCCTGGCTTTGCTACGAAATCATTTAAGAAGAAGAAAGGAAACATAACTGAGTAGAAATTTCAGTTTAAAATCTTGTTCCCGATCAATCTAGACATTAAATTATTCAAATTCTTAGGTTATTTCAATCGTGGTATTGCCAGCGTTCCACCCCAGTGCGGCAGCGCGCTCGTCAGTTGTACAGTACTGCCACACCTTTACAAGACGCTGGCGGCTGGTGAGTGATCGTGCACAAGGGTATACAGGTTGAAGCGAAATTCGCGCACTCGGGCGTCGCAGCGCGACTCCTCACATGCCAGCAATAAAAAAATGTCTCTCACAAAAGTTCGTCCTGCTTGTATATCCGGCAGAGAAAGGACGTTGAGAAATGGCAATCTGGCAACACTGTAACCACGTGTAGGGTAACTATCTCTGTCAGCACATACTACTCGTGTTGTACAGTTGGTGCAGTGGGTAGTGTTTTGGGTTAACACACAGGAGGTCGAGGGGTCGATCCTGGGTTGAGGCGTATGTTTTTTTTTTATTTTGTAAATGTAGTCCTGGTGGTATGGTATCTTGCATCTTAATAGTCAACAGCGAATAAATTCACGCCCACGACGTGAAAAGGGCATCTT
Organism: Anabrus simplex; assembly: GCF_040414725.1. Taxonomy (NCBI): domain Eukaryota; kingdom Metazoa; phylum Arthropoda; class Insecta; order Orthoptera; family Tettigoniidae; genus Anabrus; species Anabrus simplex. Next base: position 117,583,918 of record NC_090265.1, read on the forward strand.
TCAAATCTGACAATTGAAAACGATTGTTCGTCCATTTCTAGGATCGTAGTATGTACGTAAAAATGGTTTCTAGAGGATCCGCTGCAATCACTGTTAATGATTAAGATGCCAGATACCATACCACCTTGACTACATTTACGAAATAAAAAGCGTACGCCTCAACCCAGGATCGACCCCTCGACCTCCTGCATGCTAACTCAAAACTCTATCCACTGCACCAACTGTACTGCACGACAGCTATGTGCTGACCGTTGCCTACGCTATAATACAAGGCCTTGAAATGCACTCATGGAAACGGGTGGCATCCTAGTTCACCATTCAGCCGCTAGGATCTCGTTCTTGCCCCCTTGCATTCGCATGGCCGTTAAAGTATATCCTAAATAAATAGAACTGAATGTTTTTGTGAGTATTGACAGTACTTTATTTATAGAGCGGAGCTGCATTGACTTGGATATGTCATTGAAGTTTCCAAACTTTCCTTTTGAGGGGCTTCTTATCAAGTTTCAAAACTTTCTCTCTTCTACTTGAGGGGCTCGAAGCAATGTTGTCTAATAGAGGTCTCAGAAAGTTTCATAGTAGAAAAAGAGGTGGTTTGTCGTCTTTACGCTTTCTACACTTACTTTCACTGTTGAACATATCTTTCGAAAAATACGTCCGCCTTTTAGTAACTCTCTTCGGGGCAAGTACTGCGTAGCGGAGGTGACAAATTCCTTCGTTCACTGAAGAAGTGCCACAGACGAGGATTTTCGGTATCTGAGGGCTCCTCGATCTTGAAAACGAATAAGACATAATGTTGGACTTCGAGTAGGTAGCTAGAAAGAGATATGTTCTAAACAGCCTTTCGATGGCCTAGATTGAATACCTCGTATCTCAAAAAGTTCTTCCTATCCATTATTTCCCTTAAGACTGGTCACGCCTCCCAGCCACATTTAGATATGCAGTCCCTCAGAACAATGTCCATTGGGTTTATTTTCCTATGCTGATGCGTAAAGGAAAATGAACCTTATAAAAATTACACTCTAGGAGTTTGTAATACGTCACGCAGACATACTTTCCTATAGCACGGTACGGTAAGGTTCATTTTCCTTCACACGTCGGCATAAGAATAAAGAACACAACGAACATTGTTCTGATGGACTGCATATTCATGTATGGCTGGGAGGCGTAACCAGTCTTAAGGGAAATAATGGATAGGAAGAACTGTGAGATACGAGGTTTTCATTCTAGGCCATCGCTTTACAGTCTGTCTGTTCTTTTGCCACATGAACCATAATGCCATTTTAATGCGCTTGGCGTCTTAGGTAGCTGAAGAAGAGCTCGATGTCATCACTTGTTAGGTTCCTCGTCAATGCATAATGTAAACGTATAATTATGAGGTATTTTACGCAGCCCACAGTGGACTGGGTAGTCAAGATCTATGCCTGATACATTTCCCTCATGAATTCGTTTTACTTTTGAATGCATTTAAATTTTCTTAATATATGACAGGAAATCATTAATTAACCAACTGAGGCGTTCATCTGGAATATGTTCCATGTGAGGTGTTGCAGACTCATGCGCATCGGACAATGTCATAAAGTGCTCTATAAGACACATAGTTTATTTTAAACTGTATTTAATGCTCTCGGGACAAACCATCTCTATACTTTTCAAACCAGAGATTGTTTCAGGGGAAAATACAATATTTTTAGCTCTTGGTATATTCATTTTCTCCAAATTTGTTGGGCAAATTATTTTTCTGGTTGGTTTCCTAATTTAAGATTTCTGAGTTTGAAGAGGCCTCTCAAATGATTGCCGGTCACGGTAGCATTGTTTACAAAAAAGTCTAGTGACAAATTTTGGGATCGCCCGATTCTCATGACGTAACTCGGATCAAAACCTAGGAACAGAGGCCTAATTTCATCACCTTGAAGTCGTATCTCTTGCGTAATACCTCCTCTGTATAATGTTTCGAACATTGAACATTCACTGGAAACTTGTGAAACGAAATTCCACTACCTTTAATTTCTTGTGAGTAAACCATGACTGAAAGTGCGAATGCTTAGCATAAGACGAGTTTAATTCTCAACCAACTCAGTTTAAAGACACGAACCTGGTAGACAGGGGGCAAGAAAGTGGTCCTAGCGGTCCGGCATTGAACTTCAGTGTAACCACTTCGATAGTGTTTTACGGGCTCTATTTCCAGGCCTTGTATTATAACTAGACCTGGGATTTTAAGGCAAATGCCTATTTCTTTCCTTACGAAATAACATACTTAAAAAAATATGTTGACGTTTTATGACAAATCCCTTACATTAATAGAGTTTTATAGTGCCCTAAAATGCCTATTTGGCCCTTTAGAGCCTATTTTACTATTTTAGTGCCTAAAATTGCCTATTTTCTAATTTAAAATTCAACTTCTGTAATTTTTACAATTACACAATGGACATCCCTAGAACAAACAGAACAGAAGAAGGTGGGTTTTTCACAGAAATGTGCTCTTCCCAGACAACTGTCACCAAAGGAATACTGAGTGAAGGTTGGAGGTGGAGGATTAGCTCAGAAGAACAACGAGCAGGTAGTAAGAAGGGACATACTGTGTCAAGTCGCCAGTGAAAGAACATCTTTTTAAGTAAATATAGTTCATCATGCCTAAAACGAAATCATCTAAGAGTGCTCTTATACAACAATGGCTTGTACAATTTCCATGGGTGACTTTTGATGGCAAGATTATTTTCTGCCAGTACTGCAATAAACAGGTATTTGCATATATCTGAAATTTCATATTAATCTAAAACTGTTTTGATATTGGCTCCTCTAATTAATTGTAGAGACCTAGTCCAGGCGCCCTGGGTTCGATTTCCAGTACCGGCTGTAATTTGGAAATCTATGAGGTCTGGAACGGTGTTGACCCAGCATCGTGAGGACAATTGAGAAGCTACAGTGGGCAGGGGTCACGGAGGCAAGGCAATACGGCTGAGGGATGTACGTGCTGACCACATGCCACCCAATATCTGCAGGCCATGAGCTGGGCAGCAACCGTTATTGAAAGCTAAGGCCCTTCGGGGATTGTAGTGTTCTTGTTCTTAATTAACTTTAGAGTAATAATGGCTTAATTTAAATAGTTCAAAATTACAAATTTTATTCAATACCTCACCTTTTCTATTCCTCATCTTAGTTTCTAATTTACATCACTTTATTGTGTTTTAGATTTCACATGAGAAAAAATGCCACCTTCAGCAGCATGCAGATACTGCCAGTCGCAAAGCGAAAGCAGCCATGAAAAGTAACATTAGACAGACTCTGCTCACACAAACTATCTCTCCTACAACCCATAATGGTTTCTATGCTGATATGTGTAGAGCCCTAGTTTCAGCAAATATTCCCTGGAATACTGTGCATAATCTGGTTTTCAGAGATTTTTTTTTACAGAAATACACCAAGCAGCACATCCCATCAGCATCTACATTAAATAAAAACTACTTAGATATTTGTTACAATGAGGTCATTTTGTCAGTCAGGGAGGATATTGTTGAGTCTTGCATATGGTTGTGTGTGGACGAATCCACCGACTCTGTGGGCAGGTACATTGCTAACCTTGTAGTAGGAAAACTGGAACCCAATCAGGCATCTACCGCTCACCTTCTTTGCTCTAAAGAGCTTGAGAAAGTCAATAGTCAAAGCATTGCATACTTCATCAATAAGGGGTTGCAACTGTTGTGTCCTGGGAGTATCGATGATTCTAAAGTCCTTCTCCTTGTCTCCGATGCTGCTTCCTACATGATTGCCACTGCACCTCTCCTCAAATCTTTCTATCCTTCTTTAATTCATGTTACTTGCATGGAGCATGCCTTGCATAGACTCGCAGAAACAGTTAGGGCCGAGTTTTCTGCAGTAAATACTTTCATTTCAACAATGAAGAAAGTGTTCTGTAAGGCTCCATCAAGAATAGCCATCTTTCGAGAGAAACTCCCCTCTATACCCTTCCGACACAGCCAATCATCACCCGTTGGGGTTTCTGGATGGAAGCTGCCCTGTATTATGCAGAACATCTTGAGGAAACCATGACTGTGATAGACATTTTGCCTTTAACGGACAAATCTGCATGTGTGTCGTCTGTCAAAGAGCTGTTAAATGATTGTTCCAGTGTTCAGAGAGACATGCGTATATTCAGGCATTTTTTTCATTTCTTCCAGTCACCATTACAAAGATGGAGGAAAAAAAGAAACGGTCTCAAACAGCAATTTTCTGTAATCGAGGAAGCTGAGAATAACAGACAAAGTGCTTGGGTTAAGGTAGGGGATAAAATAACAGACAAGTGGTCTAGTGTACTGCAGAAGAACCCAGATTATTCAGTGCTGAAAAGGGTACATCAGGTAATGGATAGGGAAAAGGTAGACTTGCCAAGTGAAATTGCATTGAAAAATGTAGGTACTGTAAATTTTCCCATGCCTCTCTAACATCTGTGAGTGTGGAGCGCTCTTCTTCTGTTTTCAAAATGATCTTAACAGACAAAAGACACAGCCTGACTGTGGAAAATTTGTAGAAGATTATTGTTATGTACTGTAAAGCAAACTACGAATTAAAGTACTGTAGGGTTCCTCACAAATAATAAACACATACTCCATTCGCGTTTACACCGTTATTGGATGCCTACAGTGCTGTAATTGTGTACAGTGATTTTAGTATTAAGGTTTTAGATCAGTACTGATAATGATATATCATATAATCCATAACTCTTTTTGACACATGACTTTTTTATATTGTTTTTTTATAAATTTCTTTTTTATTTTGTCTTAATTTTGCAGTTATTTCGATTTATTGCGAATAGGGATACGACGTTTGTTAAAGTAAAAAAAAGTATCACGTTACAGTTTAAGTGTATATTGTAATATTTTAAAGTCTATTTCCTCCCTATCCACGCATTTTAAAAACATATTTTAAGTTCCTATTTTCTCTTTTAAAAGCCTATTTACTTGTTTGAAAAGCCTATTTTAGGCGCCTAAATCTAATTTTTTACAGCCTAAAATCCCAGGTCTAATTATAACGTAGATAACGGTGCTGACAGAGGTAGTTGCCCTACATGTGGTTACAGTGTTGCCAGATTGCCACTCTTCAACGTCGTTTTTCTGCCGGATATACTTGCAGGACGAACTTTTGTGAGAGACATTTTTTTATTGCTGGCATGTGAGGAGTCGCGCTGCGACGCCCGAGTGCGCGAATTTCGCTTCACCCTGTATATGCATCTCCACCTATATAAATTATTGCTTGAATGCTTTAATACTGGCAATCGTAATATGTTCGTTCGTAATCTGTTTACCCTCCAGGGTCGGTTTTTCCCTCGGACTCAGCAAGGGATCCACCTCTGCCGCCTCAAGGGCAGTGTCCTGGAGCTTCAAACTCTGGGTCGGGGGATACAGCTGGGGAGGATGACCAGTACCTCGCCCAGGCGGCCTCACCTGCTATGCTGAACAGGGGCCTTGTGGAGGGGGGGGGAAGTAATAAATGGCTAAACTTAACCAGTTTAATTGTAGATGTACAGATGCCAGAAATCATTATTATGGTAGAAACATGGTTATTCCCACAAGATGAGAAATATTATAATCTGAAAGGTTATAAATGTTATTTTTGTTCCAGAACAAAAGATAGAGGGGGAGGGATTGCTATATACATTAAAGAACCCTATAAAGCTAAAATATTAGTTTCGATTAACACTCCTGGTACTCCGTACAATTTTTTATTGGTTAAAGTCAGCGGTCTGGAGAGGGATATTCTTATTTTGGGATGTTATAATCCCCATTTGAAATTTTCCAAAGAGTTTCTTAATGTACTTGAGGATATATGGAATAAATATAGTAATTATATGTGTTTTACTGTAGGAGATTTCAATATTGACAAACTTCAGCCGAGTCTACTAGCGTCTGAACTTAAGAGGTTATGTGAATGCTATAACCAAAATCCATGTAACAGCAGATTTCCCACCAGGATTACTAACAGTACAGCTAGTCTGTTAGATCATGTTTATGTCAATAAGCTGTACAGGTGCAAACTGTATAATATAATTAATTATTATAGTGATCATAATTTATTAGTCTGCGATATAAATTTGGTATCGAAAGTGAGACCAGAAATTTCATACTTGAAACCAAAAACATGTAATGTGAAGAACATGAATGCTTATATGTCTACCAATCCTCTGATCATCAGTGAAGGTGATAGTTGTGATGTGATAGTAAATAAACTTAACAATTATCTGCAGGAAGCCAATGGTAGCAGTAGGCCTATAAATCAGAATTATAAAGCAAATAATAGGACATTCAAAGGTAGGCAATATTGCCCATGGATGAATGATACACTTTCCAGCCTCACTGATCAAAAGAATAAACTTTACGGTAAAATAAAAAGACAACAACTTAGAGTAAAAATGGGCTGTGATTATGCATCACAGCAATTGATAAATGACTATAAACTATTATGTAATCAGGTAACAAAGCTTAAAAGACAGTTGAAAATGCATATTTCATAAATAGATTAAGTAATGCCAAAAACAATCCTTGGCAAATTGTCAATGGAATCTTAACATCAAATTTTAACAAAAACAGGAATTTCCAACTCAAAGTTCAAGATAATATTGTGACTTGTCCAGTAGAAATATCAAAATTATTTAATGACCACTTTATTAATATAGGAAAAAAGTTAGCTACCAATACTCCTACCCACAAATCACCTAATATTGGAAATGGGCCAAGTAATTCATTGTTTTTGAAACCTACTAATGACCTTGAAGTTGCGGAAATAATAAGAAAATTAAAAAATAGCAGCTGTAGTGATGTGTACGGTGTTAGTAATAACCTACTTAAGAGTCTAGCTGTGCATTTAATTCCATGCATTACAAAGTTAATCAACAAATCGTTAAGTGAAGGTATTGTTCCACGTGAGTTAAAAATTGCCAAGGTCATTCCTGTGTATAAAGGGTCTGATAAATTCGATCTTAATAACTACAGACCTATATCAGTCCTTCCCATTGTGTCAAAAATCCTAGAGATAGTGGTCAAAGATAGGCTATTAAAATACCTACAATGTAATGACTATTTTTATCCATACCAGTACAGATTTTTGCCTAACTCTAGTACCTACAATGCTGTGGAAGACATTATTATTAAGTTACAGGAGTCCTTAGACTCATGTATGGTAGCATCAGGCCTTTTTATAGATCTTCAGAAAGCATTTGACACAGTTGACCATAACATTTTATTACTGAAGTTGGAAGCAGCAGGGGTTAGAGGTTTAGCACTTAACTGGTTTACAGATTATCTCAGAGACAGGTTACAGTTCGTTAGTTGCATGGGAGCGGAAAGCACGTTGCAGACTATAACAACTGGTGTGCCTCAAGGTTCTGTTCTAGCACCAATATTATTTCTTGTATTTGTCAATGATATTGGTAACTTGCCGCTGTTCGGCAAATTGTCATTGTTTGCTGATGACACAAATATTTTCTACACAGGGAATTGTACATATAATCTTGAAGAAAAGATGCAACATGACATATCTTTAATTCAGACCTGGCTTACTACCAACCGACTAAGAATTAATCATAATAAAACTAACTATATCATATTTCACAAACCATTATGTACATTTCCTCTGGACATCAACTTGAGTTTCTATGACCAAGTGGTACCTCGTGTTCAATCAACCAAATTTCTAGGACTTAGCATAGATGAGTCGCTAACTTGGGAGAATCACATCACAATGCTGTGTGATAGAATAACTCCTGCTATTGGTGTACTCAGCCGATTAAAATACAAAGTTTCTCGTGGACTGTTGAAGAGTATTTATCATGCACTAATTGAAAGCCACCTGAATTATATGATTCATATCTGGGCATGTTGCAGTAAAGAACAATTTGAAAAGATCAGTATCTTACAGAAAAGAGCACTGAAAATACTCTTCAACTTACCCACCTTAACACCAACCATACAGGTCTACCAGTATTGTAATGTGCTGTCATTAGATGGTCTTCGTAAAAAAGCTTCAGCTATTATGTTGTATAAATTGAAAAATGGACAAACTCATTCGAACACACTTTGCAACTTGAATTCTGACATACATTCATACAGTACAAGAGGATCTACTAAAATTCACTGTAAATCATCGAAGTCTACTAAGTATGGCACTAATTCTTTATGGCATTTTTCTGTAAAGTTTTTCAATAGCCTTCCTGAGCATATTCTAGAAGCCGCTAACTTACCCATCTTTAAAACCAAGCTTGTTAATTTTCTAAAAGTAAAAATGCCAAGCCTATAGAGTACTGATTTAGTATACTATATCACTGCTGTTCATATTTGGTTTCTATCACTAGGATACCTTAATATTATTTTTATTATTCTTCATTGTACAGTATATTATACTTTTGTCCTAGAAGCTGATGTTCTAAAATCTCATCTTTGTTGCCAAATGTAATTAATATTATAATTATTCATTGTACAGTATATTATATTTTTGTCCTAGAAGCTGATGTTCTCAAATCTCATCTTTGTTGCCAAATGTAATTATTTGTACTGCACCATTATGAGCCTTGGCTCAGGTGCCTCTATTGAAATAAATAAAATAAATAAAGTTTGGAAGGGATAGACAAGGAAGAGGGAAGGAAGCGGCCGTGGCCTTAGGTTAGGTACCATCCCAGCGTTTGCCTGGAGGAGAAGTGGGACACCACGGAAAACCTCTTCCAGGATGGCTGAGGTGGGAATCGAACCCCCCTATACTCAGTTGACCTCCCGAGGCTGAATGGATCCCGTTCCAACCCTCGTACCATTTTTCAAATTTCGTGGCGGAGCCGGGAATCGAACCCGGGCCTCTGGGGGTGGCAGCTAATCACACTAACCACTACACCACAGAGGCGGACAATACTCCCAATCGGTGAAATGAAATTATGGTTCCCTTCTGAGAACCTAATTTTTAATATTCTATCAATCGTTAATTATGCTTTACCAGTTCAGCTTCAAGTGAATTACGACATGACACTTCCGCTTAGGCTACGATATTCCCAATTCTAGGCCCTCCTAAGTTCAAATACACCTCTATCGAAATGGCATAGCCAAAGGATAGCAAACACAAAGTACTTTGAGCCGTACGGTTAGGGGCGCGCAGCTGTGAACTTGCATGCGGGAGATAGTGGGTTCGAACCCCAGTGTCGGCAGTCCTGAAGATGGCTTTCCGTGGCTTCCCTAATTTTACATCAGGAAAATGCTGGGGCTGTACGTTAATTAAGGCCACGACCGCTTCCTTCCCAGTCCTAGCCCTTTCCTGTCTCATCGCCGCCATAAGACCTATCTGTGTCGGTGCGACACAAAGCCAATAGCAAAAAGATAAAAAATAAAAAAATAAAAAATATCAAATCAAAAGGCCAGAACAGAATTGCCGAAGCCTTACGATTATTATTAACACGGGACTGATTTTCGATGCCTTTCACGTGTATCAAAAGCACCAGCTACATAATGCATTTTAAGTAAAGAATTTTCATTTCAGAAGCGGTTCTAAACTCTTGACTGTCTCTGCTCTAAATCTTACAAAATATCGTGGTTGTTGTACCAGACTTAACACTCATGTACAGCTAGCCTCTTCGTAAGCCAAGCTTGGGGGTAATCCTCCGGGGATGGAGACCTGCGGAGAGCTGCCCCAGAACAGGTGAAGGCATAGGCCCACTTCTTTTCTATGTGACAAGCTGTGAGTCCAGCTTCCCCTAGGGAAATACTCGCGACGAGCCGTCCATTATGCTGGCCTGGGACATGAGGCTGTAGCACTCAACAGGAATCCTTAACTCTCAATGACTTCCAGACAATTTATATATATATACATAACAACGAGAATTTAAATAGAAGCGATGCAGCCGTTCTCAGTTGGAACCAAGCCTGTAAATACGCTTGGACCACATGGACCGGGGTCTAGGCTGGCACATTTTAAACAAAGAAGTCGACATTGAAGTTATCTCCTGTAAGTATGAGGGTATATTGTATTGTTTGAGTCATCATGCCATAGACTGATTTGATGCAGATCTCCATGCTTCCCTATCCTGTGCAAATCTACGTAACTGCTGCATCCTACACCTGCTCTAATCTGCTTGTCTATTCATACCTTGGTCTAACCCTTCCGTTTTTCCAACCTACACTTCCTTCAAAAACCAACTGCACAAGTCCTGAGTGTCTTAAGACGTGTCCTACCATTGTAGTTCCTCCCCTGTCCGCCTCCGTAGCGTAATGGTTAGCACTATTAGCTGCCGTCGTGAGAGGCCCGGGTTCGATTCCCGATAGTGCCAGGAATTTAAGAATGGCAGGAGGGCTGGTATGTGGTTAAAGTTGTACATGAAGCTCACCTCCATTGGGGGTGTTCCTAAAAAGAGCCGCACTACCTTGGTATGAGGACACGAGTTCACATTTTTCAGCTCTTCTGATCAAATTTAGCCAAATAGATCTCCTCTCACCAATACGATTCAGTATCTCTTCATTCGTTATTCGATCTATCCATCTCACGTTCAACATTATTCTGGAATACCACATTACGAAAGCTTCTATTTTCTTTCATTCTGAGCTAGTTATCCTCCATGTTTCACTTCCATACAGTGCCACGCTCCAGACGAAAGTCTTCAAAAACATTTTTCTCATTCTTGTATCAGTGTTCGAAGTGAGCAAATTTCTTTTCTTAAGAAAAGCCTTAGTCTTCTTTGCTTGTCTAGTCTGCATTTTATGTATGAGGGTACATACATAATACTAAATACATCATTATGGGTCCGCCTCTGAGGTGTAGTGGTTAGTGTGATTAGCAGCCACCCCCAGAGGCCCGGGTTCGATTCCCGGCTCTGCCACGAAATTTAAAAAGTGGTACGAGGGCTGGAACTGGGTCCACTCAGTCTCGGGAGGTCAAGTGAGTAGATGTGGGTTCGATTCACACCTCAGCCATCCTGGAAGTGGTTTTCCGTGGTTTTCCACTTCTCCTGCAGCAAATGCCGGTATGGTACCTAATTTAAGGCCACGGCCGCTTCCTTCCCTCTTCCTTCTCTATCCCTTCCAATCTTCCCATCCCCCCGCAAGGCCCCTGTTCAGCATAGCTGGTGAGGCCGCCTGGGCGAGGTACTAGCCATCCTTCCCAGTTGTATCCCGAACCAGATTCTGAAGCTCCAGAACAGTGCCATTGAGGTGGTAGAGGTGGGATCCCTCGTTGAGTCCGAGGGAAAAACCGATCCATGGAGGCTAAACAGACAAAGAAGAAGATGAAGAGGAAGAAGAAGATCTCCTCTCACCAATTCGATTCAGTATCCCTTCATTCGTTATTCGATCTGTCCATCTCACGTTCAGCATTCTTATGTAACATCACATTTCGAAAGCTTCTATTCTCTTTCTTTCTGAGCTAGTTATCGTCCATGTTTCACTTTCATACAGTGCCACGCTCCAGACGAAAGACTTCAAAACCATATTTTTAATTCCTGTATCAGTGAACGAAGTGAGCAAATTTCTCTTCTTAAGAAAAGCCTTCTTTGCTAGTGCTAGTCTGCATTTTATGTATGTGGGTACATACATAATAGTAAATACATCATTATGAACTATTATTATTATTATTATTATTATTATTATTATTATTATTATTATTATTATTTGATAAGAAGGACATGTCCACTCAGTTAATAAAACATTCCAGGCTGTCGAAACACTAATAATTATAACACGTGTACAGTAAAACCTGTCTTTAACGGACCCTCTATAGTGCTGTAACTTGCCTTTAACGGAAAATTTCCTCAGTTTCTTGATTTGGGCGTAAAATATAATGAAAATTACTATAGGTTAAGCAGAATCTGTCAAACGCGGAAAATTAAGCCAGCAAAGGCCCTTAAAAGGAAAATTTCTAGTCTTCCAGAGTGGATCGTTTAACAATATTTTAACCATCCTATACATTCTAGACCAGGGATGGCGAACCTATGACATGCGTGCCATTATGTTACAAGCGAACACAACTTCAATGGCACGCCACACAACATACTAACATATTTTAATATTTTTAACATGTAATAAATAGGTCGAAAATCTTGCAACACTGCATATTTCAACATTACGCTTTAATAAGGAAGCATGTCACAATGAATCCTTTGGCGATATTTTTTACACATTTTATTAGGATAACGCAAAAATATATCTTACTCCTAAATTTTCTTTCTTTCTTTCTTAATCTGCTTACCCTCCAGGGTTGGTTTCTCCTTCGGGCTTATCGAGGAATCCCACCTCTACCGCCTCAAGGGCAGTGTCCTGGAGCTTCAGACTCTGGGTCGGGGCATAAGACAGAGGAGGATGACCAGTACCTCGCTCAGGCGGCCTCACCTGCTGTGCTGAACAGGGGCTTTGATGGGGGATGAGAAGATTGGAAGGGATAGACAAGGAAGGGGGAAGGAAGCGGCCGTGGCCTTAAGTTAGGTACCATCCCGGCATTTGCCTCGAGGAGAAGTGGGAAACCACGGAAAACCACTTCCAGGATGGTTGAGGTGGGAACTCCGAACCCACCTCTACTCACTTGACCTCCCGAGGCTGAGTGGACCCCGTTCCAGCCCTTTTCAAATTTCGTGGCAGAGCCGGGAATCGAACCCGGGCCTCCGGGGGTGGCAGCTAATCACACTAACCACTACACCACAGAGGCGGACACTCCTAAATGTTACCTAGCCTATTTAAAATGTTAAATTTCAGTGATTTTCGCAAGAGGAAACCATCAAACATTCAATTGAATGGATTTATATGTAATGCAATCTAATACCTAAACGAAGTCAAATGAGGGGTTTCATGATCATTTTAAAGCAAATAACCGATCGCACACTAGACAGCAATAAGCAATACCTTAACTGACACACTAGTGAGGAAAGCAACGGGAAACTACCTCACTCCTCATTTCCCTAGTACGCCTCTTCAGTGATGCCTAGGCCATCTATGACAGCTGATGTTGAGGATCCCATCAGCGGAATCGCTGACGGACTGAACATACATAACTGACACGCTAGGTTTGCCATCCCTGTTCTAGACTATCTGTGATGCAAGGACAGGTACTCCATATGGCACAGTATCTTCCTTCTTTCCGAGTCCCTCTGTATTGGGGATTAACTGATGGATATTTCCTTTGACAGACTGGATCGCCTGGGACAATCAGTTTTCAATACGGTACTCTACACTTCAGTATTTCTTACGACGGGAAAAAGAGGGGAGAAAAGATTGAGTACAGATTTCTAGATGTCGTCAGAGGTAGGAGCTACAGGAATTCGCCCTACGGCGGAATTATTCTGAAATATTTGCTGTAATTTCTGGGGATACAATTTTAGTGGATAGTCAGGGATCCGGATCAAGATGACTGCAATTGAGAAAAGTCTATTTCACTGTTGTGGAATGTATAGTACTGTACTGTACTGTACTAGTATGAAATCATAAATCTTTTGTACATTTCTGTTAATATTTTACGTGTTTTCAAGTTTCTGGTGCTAATAAGTGGAGAATGTACATTTTCTTAGTACACCTTCATTAAACGGAAACCTGGCTTCAGCGGAGAAAGGGCCTGGTCCCTTGCGATTCCGTTTTAAACAGGTTTTACTCTAATATTATAATACAAAGCGTCCCAAAAGATTCACTCTTGGATTGATAATAAATTCAACGTTTGTTAATATAGATACAATGTTAATGGCTTAATTTAAATTAAACACCATTAAATGCAGGAAATTAAAGAAACCAAGTCCAGAAAAACAGTATTGTGCCCCTGAAATTCATACATATTAAAAATTGTTCGGGATGATGAGGCTACCTATAAGTTAATGGTTACAGCAATCGACATAATTGCACCTACTGGGTGGCTGAAAATCCACATAACTGCTGGATACCATGTGAATCTACCAAGTGTTACCGTGTGGTGTGGCATATGCGCACTGGGCATCGTACAGTCTGTCTCACCATGTTTGAGAGTCCGAGTATGCAATCTGTGCGAGGTTTGATTTTAGGAACGCACTCCCTACATGAACATCTGGACAAAAATTAACGCTGCTCAAGTTGCATAGTTTGGAAGAAATTTAACAAGCCTAACATATTATTAGCAATATACACCGTTCACAAAAATTAGGGAAACATTTTTGTACCGTCTGGTATGTTCTTCGTTTTATTCTCTTTCTACAGATTTTTCCACACCTGTGTGGTCCCAGATGCCCTTCCCGACGCCAACCCTATATAGGGGGATGTAATAACTATTGCGTGTTCCTGTGGTGGTTGGTAGTGTAGTGTGTTGTGTGAATATGAGGAGGAAAGTGTTGGGACAAACACAGACACCCAGTCCCCGGGCCAGAAGAGTTAATCAGAGGCGATTAAAAATGCCGACCCGGTCGGGAATCGAACCCGGGACCCTCTTAACCAAAGGCTTCAACACTGACCATTCAGCCAATGAGTCGGACTTTTGTAACGTCTGGTATGTGAACGTTAATTTGGTAGATGGGGTTTCAATGGTCGTACAGCATACCTTGAGATCTCGGTTACTCAGGGTACGTCAAATCGAAGTTATACTCCATCTGTAGGCGTAGCCATGCATTAAATTGTCCGGTGACCCTTCAAAACAAAGTGAATAGCGGTGCGTTCCTGTGTCGTTGTGAGGTACACAGACTACTGCGGTCATTTGACCACGTTGTGCGTCAACCAGCACATCCCATGAGACATCTTAACGAGGTTCAAGTCACAAAGGCCGTCACTTTGATCCACGAAGGATGGACTTTTCGTCGTGTTGCCGTGAATCTCAATGTCTCTCCGTCAGTTATTCACCGCTTGTTGACAAACTACAATGAGACAGGCCAATTCACAGGGAGTGTTGGACAAGGTCGTGGACGCATGACAACCCCACAGGATGACCGATATCTGACACCTGTGCGTTGCGGTGTCGTTCAGCAACTGCCAGACAACTGCAACAAGACCTCAGGAGGGTCACTGGAGTCACGCTGTCTGACCAGACAGCAAGGAATAGGTTAAGAGAAGTGTCCTTACGACCCAGACGTCCTGTTCGAGTGCCCAATTTAACACAGCAACATCGCGCAGCTCGCCTTCTGTTTGCCCGTACCCACGTCAACTGCCAACTTCGCCAATGGAGACCTGTGTTGTTCACAGACGAGTCCAGATTTCCCCTGACACAGCGTGATGGACGTCAACGTATATGGAGACGCCGTGGTGAGCAGTACATGCCAAATGTTGTCGAGGAGGGCGACCAATTCGGACAAGGATCTGTGATGGTGTGGCGTAACATCATATTTGATGGCCGTACGGATCTTCTTCTTTTTTTTTTGCTAGTTGCTTTACGTCGCACCAACACACATAGGTCTTATGGCGACGATGGGACAGGGAAGGGCTAGGAGTGGGAAGGAAGCGGCCGTGGCCTGAATTAAGGTAGAGCCCCAGCATTTGCCTGGTGAGAAAATGGGAAACCACGGAAAACCATCTTCACGGCTGCCGACAGTGGGGTTCGAACCTACTATCTCCCGAATACTGGATACTGGCCGCACTTAAGCGACTGCAGCTATCGAACTCGGTGATACGGATCTTGTCGTTGTCCGTGGTAATCTTACGGCTGCGGGGTACATCGAGCAGATACTGCTACAGCATGTGTTGGTTGCTGCATACGGTGTTGGCCCTGAATTCGTACTCATGTACGACAATGCCAGGGCTCATGTAGCGCGCATCACCAGAGCTGTCTTGCGAGAACTGGACATTCAAGAGATGGAATGGCCAGCAGTGAGTCCCGACCTTAATTCCATCGAGCATATGTAGGATAGGCTTGACAGAGGTGTTCGTGGATGTCCTGTTCCACCACAGACTCTCCAAGACCTCGAACAGGCTCTGATTGAAGAATGGGACCTGATACCGCAACGTGACCTCCGTCGACTTATATGGAGTATGCCACGTAGGTGCCAAGCTGTAGAGGACATACAACATACTGAAGCTCTCCAACTGTGATAAAAATCCACCCTGGAGGACTGTTATCACTTTGTTTTCACCCCTATTTGTACCTTTCCGTTTGTGTTCTGAAAATTAAAGTGAATCTATCGATGTTCTTTTGTATACTTCAACGGTAAGGAATAAAGGTTTAGTTGGTATACCTGGGTGTGAGGTATTGTTTTGTGGAGCATGGCATACGTTCAAAAACATGTTCCCCTAACTTTTTGAACTGTGTAATTTGAGTATTCCTCATTCTTTCCACATGCATATATATTATTATCTCCTTCTTTCTTTCTTTCTTCATCTGCTTACCCTCCAGGGTTGGTTTTTCCCTCTTACTCAGCGAGGGATCCCACCTCTACCGCCTCGAGGGCGGTGTCCTGGAGTGTGAGAGATTTGGTTGGGGAATACAACTGGGGAGGATGACCAGTACCTCGCCCACGCTGCCTCACCTGCTATACTGAACAGGGGCCTTGGTGGGGGATGGGAAGATTGAAAGGGATAGATAAGGAAGAGGGAAAGAAGCGGCCGTGGTCTTAAGTTAGGTACCATCCCAGCATTTGCCTGGAGAAGTGAGAAATCACGCAAAACCACTTCCAGGATGGTTGAGGTGGGAATCAAACCCACCTCTACTCAGTTGACCTCCCGAGGCTGAGTGGACCCCGATCCAGCCCTCGTACCACTTTTCAGATTGTGTGGCAGAGCCGGGAATCGAACCCGGGCCTCTGGGGGTGGCAGCTAATCACACTAACCACTACACCACTGAGGCGGACATATTATTATTATTATTATTATTATTATTATTATTATTATTATTATTATTATTTATCCAGTACAGCATGGAGCCCTATTTCACAAAAGTAGGTTAGGCCTGTAGTTTAAAATCACAAAATATTTCAAAACGAAAGATTAAGAGCTCAGTTTGTTGAAGATGTTCTGAATGACTGTCAAGAATTGCTTACAACATCAACAAAGCTTCTTGAAAATATCATGCACTGGTTTAGAAAATGCAAGATTACAACTGTTCAGGTGACACTCAAATATAAGTCTTTCAATTCCGAACGCGGGGCAGGAGAAAAGTAAATGATCCACTGTATGAGGAGAACCACAAAAGCACAAATATCCATCTGTAATTTCGATTTTAAATCGCTGAAGGTACGGTGTCCGACTCTGTGGTGTAGTGGTTAGCGTGATTAGCTGCCACCCCCGGAGGTCCGGGTTCGATTCCCGGCTCTGCCACGAAAATTTGAAAAGTGGTACGAGGGCTGGAACGGGGTCCACTCAGCCTCGGGAGGTCAACTGAGTAGAGGTGGGTTCGATTCCCACCTCAGCCATCCTGGAAGTGGTTTTCCGTGGTTTCCCACTTCTCCACCAGGCGAATGCCGGGATGGTACCTAAAGTAAGGCACACGGCCGCTTCCTTCCCTTTTCCTTGCCTATCCCTTCCAATCTTCCCATCCCTCCACAAGGCCCTTGTTCAGCATAGCAGGTGAGGCCGCTTGGGCGAGGTACTGGTCATACTCCCCAGTTGTATCCCCCGACCAAGTGTCTGAAGCTCCAGGACACTGCCCTTGAGGCGGTAGAGGTGGGATCCCTCGCTAAGTCCGAGGGAAAAACCGAACCTGGAGGGTAAACAGATGATGATGATGATGATGATGATGAAGGTACGGTTTAAATTTCCCATGCTTCGATAGAAATTGCGCTAGGACAAAGTTAGACGCTAGTACTTTACTCTGAAGTCGATATTTAACTCGGGGGAGAATAGTTCTCTTGTAACAGTTCCTTTGAAGCTAGAAGTCCAGCTATTATTCTGATACTGCAGAAGGCGGTGACTTGAGTGTTAAGAGACACTTCCCGATCTTGATATTTTGACATTTTGTTACGGTTAATATTCATTTTTACTATAGTTTTTCTGGTCTTGGTGATATTTTGAAATATGTTTTATAGTTTACATTGTGGCTTGTATCGTTTTCTGCGTTTATAGTTGTTTTGTCATATACTTATAGGTTAGTACACGTATTGTTTATTTACATTCATCGAATGGTTGCTATGTTATTCTATATCACGAATATTTTGAAGATTAACTAATACAATCTCCGTTTAGGACAATTGGCAGTCTTTAGGCCCTTATGAGTAAGAATTTTATCATCTCGTGACCATATTGTTTGTGGCTAAACAATCTAATCTGTTTACATACGATACCAACAATCTAGGTTAGGTGCTGCATTTGGACATTTGATTGGATATATATTGAATTTATATAACAAATCTTACAATATAATTAACTGGATGAAAATACTGCGGTAGAACCTTTATGTTATAGTATAGATTATTTTAATGATCTGCACCTGATTTTCCTCCGTTACATTACCAATGTACAACCTCCGTGATAACATTGTGGGGTACCCTCTATGACGGCTTCGTTGGTTGATTTCTGTACCACTGTCGTTGAACATATGACGATATAAAAGCAGTATTATTATTCTGACACTTCACATCAGCTATTTACCTTTGTGTTAGCAGTGGAGAGAACCATCTGACTCGGTAAGATCTATCATTCAAAAACAGCATTATTACAGATGAGCCAAACACTCCAAAGCATGGTCGATTCTCGGGAAGCATCAAGCACTTCAAGTGCTGTGCCTACATTTATTGAATGCAAGATATGTCACAGAAAGTTTACAAAGAGGGGCATTAACATACACATAGCAAGAGCTCACGAGCAACTATCTCAGGACTCATCATTGCTAGATAGTGAACAGTTGCACGTTAATTTAGGAATTCCTCAGGCATCTCAAACTCTTCATACAAATTTATCAGCTAGACACAGTGCGAATTCTTCAAACCAGGCATGTGATAACATAAATTGTCAGTGTCCATACTGCGGATGTCATTACTCCAGTTCCCGTGGGGTCAAAATACACATCAGCAGAGCTCATCCTGATATTCACCGTCAAATTTTAGTTTCTAGAAATCGACAGAGGGCTGATCCCTCTCAAAATGTCCAAACAATCGTTCAAGAAAGTGACCTTAATGCTAACACGGAAACTAAAGATGTCAACACACTACCGCATGAATTTAAGCAGAAAATGATGCAGTGGCGAAGTAGATTTTTAAACAATTTGACAGACGAGCAATTTGACAATGAGATTAACATTTGGTGTGAGTTCTTGGCCTCTGCGATTGATCTACTTCCTGGCCCCAAACATCCGTCACGGAAATACTACCAGTATAGGAAAAATAAACAAATCACAGACAACCAAAGGAAATATAAACAGACAACCAACCCTGAACGGGCAACAAAACGGGACCGAATAAAACGCCGCGAAAAATACAAATATCAGCTTACCCAGTACCACTTTTACAATCAGCGCAGAAAGGCTATTAGATCTGTTTTAAATTCCAATGCTGAAAACTGTAAAATTCCTTCGGATGAAATATTTCATTATTTCTCTGAAATTCTCGGGCAACCTAATGACATGATTCGACCCGAATACCCATCTCATACAAGTGATATTGATAGGGAACAAATTGACATTTTATTTAATGACACTATAAGCCCAGATGAAATCAGATTTGCTATTAATCATATAGCCGTAGACACATCACCCGGCCCAGACCACGTCCTCGTCAGAGTTATCAAAGAAAGTATTGCAATCGACATAATATCTCACATTGCCACACGTATGTTGAAAACTGGGGTTGTACCTTCTATCTTCAAAAAGGCCAGGACTGTTCTAATTCATAAAGGTGGAGATTCACTCAATATTAAGAACTGGAGACCTATCACAATCTGTTCAGTAATAAGGAGAATAATTGAGCGGGTCCTTGACAGGCGTCTTCGTGAACATGTTGTCTTAAACCCCAATCAACGAGGATTTACCAACTCCTCTGGAACGCATGTCAACACTGCGATACTCGACTCTCTTCTCCGTGAAGCCAAAAATAAACAAGCTAATCTGACTGCTATATTCTTAGATATCCAGAAAGCCTTTGACAACGTTGGTCATGCCCATTTAAATGAGACACTAAAGTCGTTACCAATTCCATCCAAACTTACGAATTTAATCATGAATCTGCAATCAGGAAATGTCACACAAATTCAGACGCAGGGAAGCAAAACAAGACCTCTCTTGATAAGCAGGGGAGTTATGCAAGGTTCTCCTCTGTCGCCAATCCTGTTCAATCTCGCCATCAATCATATTCTGGATGACCTTAGCGAAACGTCGATATCTACCCAATATGGCTTTCAGCTGAGTCCAGATCATGAAGCTCTAACAGTGTTAAGTTTTGCTGATGATGTAGTTATTGTTGGAAAAGATTCTGAGTCAGCTTTAGTACTTGCTCATGCGGCCATACATCAACTACAAGAAATTGGACTTAGCATCAATACTGGAAAATGTAAAGGAATATGCATCAAACATGGTCACCTGTCAGAAGAAAAACTATTCACGGCAGATGAAAAACAGATACCATGTCTGAAGAAAGGAGAATCTATCAAATATTTGGGTGTAAATTTTTCCAATGAAATTACCTTCCAGTCCGTCGAGGTCCTAAATAAGCTCAAAAACACCCTAGAGCTCCTCATTTCTTCACCCCTTTTGCATTCCGATCAAAAATTTGTAATCATAAACACTTCAATCTGTCCCAGTTTGGTATATAAATTTCAGACAGTACCACCACAAAAGATTCCAGTCAAATTTACAAATGACGCCGATATTATGGTTAGGGGGGCATTAAAGGAAATTTTGCAACTTCCCATGGATGTCCCGAATGATATGATATACGCTGAAATGAAATTTAAAGGTCTGGGTTTATTTTGTGTATCTTGGGAAATATATCTGCAACATATTAATGCATGCAAAATTTTGAAATCTTCCAATAGTAATTTTCTACATTCAACGAGAAACTTATGTCAAGAAATCAGCACAAGCCTTGCCGTATTAAATGTAGCAGAAACAGAATCTATTCGAGACAAAAAACATGGCTTTGTAGATACAAAGAAAGTCCGACTCGAACTGAGAAGAAGAGCCTTTGACAACTGGAGCAAAAAAGAGCATAAAGGCAAAGGTGTAGTCCTATTTAAACAGTATACTCCAGCGAATACATGGATTCGTGATCATAAAGGATTGTCTTGCAGTGAATGGCGTGATGCAATAAAAATGAACGCCAATGTCTCTGCTGTGCGTACTGTACCTGGCAGATCCCAGGGCAACAGCCTCTGTCGGCGTTGCCACAGAGAGTTCGAAACTCTTTCACACGTCCTGGGAGCCTGTCCACATGGTGAATTACTGCGCACCTCACGCCATAATGTAGTCAGATCAATGATAGCTAACGCTCTTAGAGGACAAGGTTATAATGTCTATGAAGAAGTACACGGTCTCTCCAACAGAGGAAGCAACCGATGCATTGACATTATTGCTTTTAAGCCATCCTGTTCTGAAGGTTTCATCATTGATCCAACAATTAGATTTGAGACCAACGAAAACCAGCCGGAAGAGGTCGATGCAGAAAAAAGAAGAATTTATGAAGAAACGGCGGACTTCTACAAGCAAAAATATAAGCTCTCATCCATTTCTGTAATCGGCTTGATGTTAGGTGCTCGAGGAACAATACCTGCATTTTTTGTCAACTTCTGCAATACCTTTGGGCTAAATAGAGATTTTATCTATAACATCGCCATTACCACACTCAAGAAGTCCATCATGATCTTCAAGAACCATGCTTGCGGACCTCAAATAAATGTTTGACATGCCTCACTCGACTGCCTACATTTAACATCATACGAACACATTATCTATTGTATCCACATCCATTATTGTTGTGAAGGTACTCTTTGTCTTTGGGCAACCTGCAGCTGTTGCAGGAAGATTGTATAATAATAATAATAACACTTGACGGAAGAGTTTGCAGGAAACTACGATCCGTTTTGCAAACATTGTTCTTTAAACCCAGTTGCTCACTGTTTGCTGATCCGAAGCACATGTGTCCAGTTTACTTGTTTGCTTGTTCTAAGTTTAATGCGAATAAAAATAATACACAACGTTTATCATTTATATTTTGAATTAGAAGTGCAAACGTCCGTGCAGTATCTGTCGTGTGTGCGTGTGTGCGTGCGTGTGTGTGTGTGTGAGAGAGAGAGAGAGCCGTAATTGTAAACTATTTGTGAACCAGATCAGCTTGTGATTAAACATAAAAAAGGAAAACCACTAACGAGTGGCGAGAAGACGTGTGTTAAATGTGTTTCCAAATTTCTTGAAGAAAATCGTAGAAATATCCTGGATAAAGTAACACGTACAGTGGTCGATGTAACAGGCATTTCTAAGGCGAACACTTACCTTGCTAGGAAATGATTTGAGGTTGACAGGAAACTGGTCACTCCTAAGAAAACACGTAAAGCGACCAGCTAAGTGAAAATAAGACAGTTTTTCGAAAGACTTATCCGTAAAAGAAATCACTTCTTCTTTTTAAGAAATGAAATATTACCTTCATTTAATTGAGACGATACATTGCCTACGTTTTCTCGTAAAACTCTCACAGACGTTTGAAAATTGTGAACTTCACTTAAGTGTCTCGATATTGCCAACGTTATGAGTTATGAGAAACCTTCCTCAACACACCAGGCAATCTCATATCTCCTTTCGGCACTGGTTACCCTGTCGGAGTCGTACCAAGACATCCCCGGCGCTAGACCACTGCCGCTCAAGCGTCACTGTCACCCCCGAGCCATTATTATTATTATTATTATTAGTAGTAGTAGTAGTAGTAGTAGTAGTATTTCACAGGGCCTATATTTCTTACAATGGTTGAGCGCGATGCCATTTGATAATGAAGTCATAGTTGAAACTGCTAACATTTCAGCCCGACTTCGCACACAACAATTACAAAGAAACTGGAGAATTTGACCCTCAATGAGTTGACATACACATTACGTCTGCTGCCTTGAAGGAACCATGTGATTCCTCCCTTCATTGTCGAGCCAGTGGAACTTGTGGGCAGGTGGGAAAGCAAGCACGTTTCCCTCCGCGTACTTCGTTTTCTCCACCTCCCCTCACACTTCAGATGAGTGCACGTGTTAACACGCCTAATGGATGTGACCAATGAGAGAGAGTGTGTAAGCAGGTACTGGGTGGTTCTGAGTGCTGTACTGATTTCTTGCCTGAAATGAATATATCTGGCCACGAGATACTAAAGATTTCGGGTGTACAAGCTGGCTTATAAAAACAGATAACAGCTCGTATGTGGAAACCTTATTTTACAGCCAGAAATACAGTATTAAGCTACTGATACGCTTTAGTATTGAACATACTTAACATTCTTGACCGAGTACTTGTTCAACGGTACGCCAAGGCTTTTGATGCCGACATTGAAGGAATCGTGAGTCCAGTACCTGAAGCCACATCATGACGCCCGTTTCGTTGCTGAATTGCTTACCACCAAGGTGCTTCTTCAACGGCCCGAAGAGATCGAAGTCACTGGGTGCTTGGTCCATGCTGTAGAGAGGATGGTCATCACTCAGCCCACCTCGACTATGTTTGCCTCGTTCTAAGTGAGATAGAGTGAACAGTGCTATGTTATTATATGTTACGTAGGGGTGCCGTGAGGCTCCAACCCCGCCTCACGGCCCGTAGTGACCTACCTGTTTGGACAAATGACCGACAAGCTAATACTAACGCAGGAACATAGCCAGGTACAAGAGTACAGAATAACTCGAGGTGCAAAGGCTAGTCTTCTGCCAGCGACTTCCACTCTTCTGTAAAGGAGAAGTTATGAGAAACCTTCCTCAACACAACAGGCAATCTCACATCCCCTTTCGGCACTGGATACCCTATCCCAGTCGTACCAAGACATCCCCGGCACTAGACCACTGCCGCTCAAGCGTCACTGTCACCCCCGAGCCATGGTCGCCTGTAAGGCTTTCAAGGTGGAAATTCAAAAAGCTACCAGTAGGTAGTCAGTGAACAAAAATTTTGGCACGTGGTCAAGAGACAATTGATCCTAGAAACGGTAGTCTTGCAAACGCCCATGCGGATGGTCAGTCTTGCAAAAGCTCTTCCTTATGGAGCTACTTCACATACCCCTTCAAATTACTGTATTATTGCAGCCACCTCTTATGACATTAAGGACGGACCGCATTGAGAATGAGGTGCCGCACCATTGTTGTTTAGTTAAGGTACTAAATAATAATAATAATAATAATAATAATAATAATAATAATAATAATAATAATAATAATAATAATAATAATAATAATGGCATGTGGCCTCCGAAGAGACCTGGTGCAGGCGACCTGTGCGTCTCTGAGCAAGGGGCCCTGTTGTTTGTTGGGTATTCATCCCGAAGGCTGGTTTGATCCTTCACAGTTTCGCCAACAGCTGTCATAAGTAGCCTAGGCGTCAATGAAGAGGCATACAAGGGAAATGAGGAGTTAGGTAATTTCCCGTTGCTTTCCTCACTGGGTCAGAAGTTGCTATTACATGTCAGTCTGCCAAGCTCACTGAAATGCATGCACCAACCGACCCTATGAGTGATATTTTCACACCATTCACAACAGGGACTGGTTGAATAAGGAATGGTATTACTAGCATCGCTCATACCTCGGTCACCCTCATATTGTCAAAGACAAGGATGAGACTAAGACAGGTCAATGAAAGAAAAAAAATATTCTAGCCCATACCAGAAGAGCCAACGGCCGTAGCCGTGTTGAAACACCGGATCCCGTGAGATCTCCGAAGTTAAGCAACATTGGGCGTGGTAAGGAGTTGGATGGGTTGCCACGCGCTGTTGGTGGGGGTAAGGGAATGGAGGAGCGGAAAGGAACTGGCCGCCCTACCGCACGTAAACTCCGGCTCAGGAACACCTCTGCGGAGGTTCGGACCTGCCTTCGGGCAGAATATCCCTTACCTTACCTGTACCAGAAAACATAGTGCACTGTAAACACTACATCTCGCTAGCAAAGGCATCATGGGGTCCTATCTATGATGTCTAATTATGAAGACCACACACACTCGCACAACCACTGAAAGTTAAAATTCCCGGCCCGGCCAGGAATCGAACCCGAGATCGACTTACCAAAGGCCATCACGCTAACCATTTAGCCATGGAGCCGGACATTAAACCCAATGACCAGGGCTAACTTCAGTGTCTTATACATCTCACAATATTAACGTCTGGTAGAAGAGAAACAACTGATATGGCGAGAATCACATCTCGACTAGCATTCAGTTCTGGTCTTCTGGAGGAAATTCCGCATAATATTCACATTGCACTGCTGGATGTTTGACCAGTAACTAACGAATTGCAAACGAAAAGGTATAAAAACCCTTTTCACTGCCGGAAATTTAAAAGCTTCTCTTAAATAGCAACAGTGAGAAATACTATAATCTGAAATGAGGTAGAAATAAAGAAGCGCCGTTCGGAATAATTGGTGGTGGTGGCGGTGGTGATAGTTACTGTAAGTGACGTACAACTAGGCTACCAACGCAGATGTATCGGAGCTACGTATCGCGTGATCCGCAGTCTGTCTCACCATATTTCAGTGTCGGAGTATGCAATGTCTGCGAGGTTTGGGTTTAGAAACGCATTCCTTATATGAACATCTGCACAAAAATTAACGTTGCTCGATTAACATAATTTAAAAGAAAAGTAACAAGCCTATCGTAGATGCTCCTTTAGCAATAAAATAATTCTGGATTTGATGTTGCAGTGTATGTCTTTTGAAAGAGGCAGCTACTATTTCAAGGAGTTCGTATATCTAATGAGGCGCATTGTGGCTGGCGTGAAACTTCTATGTGATACCTGCAAGATAAGATATGTGGTGCAAAATCCGTAACAGCCAATGCGTAGAAAGAGAAAATTGCAAGGCAATGTTTTGTAGTTCCAAATGCAATGGTTCGTAACGCGATTGTATTGGTCCACGTTACCAGCTGTGTCTGGAAAATAATGATCATCAGTTTCAACATCTGCAAACACACAGGGGACAATAGAATTACTTTCTTTCTTTTCTGGACCTGGATACTTTAATTTCCTTCATTTAATTGTCTTTAAATGAAACCATTAACTTGTATCTAGTTAATTAACACTGAATTCCTGTATATCTGTGAAAACAATAGCACACTAATAAACAAAGAATGATAATTATGTTTTGTTCTACAGTGTCATCAAATTTCATAAAATCTGAAGATGTTCTTGTAGAACGAAACATGCCATTCTTTGTTTATTAGTGTTAGTGACAGGTTATAGTATAGCATATTATATTGTGATAG
Organism: Anabrus simplex; assembly: GCF_040414725.1. Taxonomy (NCBI): domain Eukaryota; kingdom Metazoa; phylum Arthropoda; class Insecta; order Orthoptera; family Tettigoniidae; genus Anabrus; species Anabrus simplex. The sequence goes on from NC_090265.1 coordinate 117,610,144, forward strand.
TACATATATCACACCCCCGAATTATATGTAGAAGTTAGAGATATTATTGTCAGTATTCGATTTATTATTATTATTATTATTATTATTATTATTATTATTATTATTATTATTATTATTATTATCATTATTATCAGTATTTCATTTGTATATTTTGCCATTTATATTGGTAAGCTGGAAGATATCCACATATGTAGGTATGAGTAATTTGTTTTGCACGAGTGGGAAAACATTGCTTTAATAACTCTGGTAATTTGGTTGAGTCATGTGGATACCCCAGTGTTTGTTGTGATGTACTTGTGTCGGGATATTCAATGAGTCATGTATATATATCCCAGCCTGAAGAGATGAGCTTGTTGTTGTATTAGGAAAGTTTGGTGATTCATGGAATATACCCCAGAGTTTGTTTATCTCTTGGGAGAAAGGATAAGTTCAGGGCGTGTCTTGACAAGAGGTTCACTCATGATTGGCTGGCAAGGACCAATCCAGACGTATTATCTGAGAGGAGGGGGATGTTGATGTCTATAAAGGTTGATCATGCGGCGGCAACCGGGATGATTGTAAAGGAACGAGAAGGAAGATAACTACAACCAGTGACACTGTATAAGAGAACTACAACTGACGCACTGTACGGGAAGGAAGTGGTGCTGATACACGGTACTGGAGTGACACAGCTGCAATGGACTGGACTTCAAACGTTCGTGGAGCGTAGTCTTGTTATGTTCGTGGGAAGTGGCTGATTGTGGAGAGTGCTTGCGCATTAAGTATTGTAGCACTTGTGGCGGCCTAGCATTATATGTTGGTGAAAGCTATCTCAGACTTTCCATAATTTATGTTGAGGATCGACAGACGTGTGTATATATCTTTACAACAAGTGTTAAAATATGTGAACACAGTAGTACAAGATACAGTATCTGTGTGATGTGATAACTGCCGATTATGAGAATCGGTAAGTCGAACTGATATAGAGACAGTGAAGGGTATTTATCTTCATACATGTACATTGTTCACCGGACTATCTACAAATGGTAGCTTAGTTCTCGCTTTCGTTTTCCCACGATTTTCATTATTATTGTTGTTGCTGTAAATATGGAGTCTTCCAGCAATATTTTATGTGCGTATTATATGTATAATGTTGTATGTTGATGAGGTGCTCATGCACGGAATTTGTTAAGAATATAGTTAGCTATTTTAGAATCAGTGTTATTGATGAACCTAGGTGCAGTTCCTACCTAATTAGTCGTTTTCAGGAGGTTAGGTAAGGCCTGCAGCAGATGTACCAGTACGCAGCATTATGTACACGCCCTGGGATATACAGTTTATCATGCTCTTATCTAAATTCGAGGGATCCATTCTGGTGAACTCTGGCGCCCATACTACGGACATTTCTGTTAATTATGCTTATTAATTTTGTTAAGTTTTGAGTAATTTTATTTATATATTTTTATTCATGATTTTATTTATTATTATCATCAAAAAAGTTACAATATGTGTTATAATAAATGTTTTGACAGATTGAATAACTTTATACTGTAGCCCTCTTACTAATAAACGGTGTATAACTTTTATACAAGGTTTATACACCGTTTATGTGAAATTCGTTACTAATAAACCGTGTATAAGCCTCCTGTGTATACATCTGTTATAGTTATTCATTGAATTGCTTATACAGACCAGGACCCTTGTATAAGCGTTGTATAGCAGCGAGTAGTGGAAAAAGAAACGAGTGAGCAGTTTATTTTCGTGGTATTTATTGCCTACAGTAATATAATCGCGGTGAAATATTCGACTTATCCATTTAACATTGAACACACGTTGAAAGAATGGACGATAACGTTGATGATCTTCACGATATTTTAAACATAGAAGACATAGGCTACACCATTCAGACGTTATGGAGGCTAGACATGTTCGTAAAGTAAAGAGACGGAATGACAATGAATAACTATAAAAGAAATGATGGTTGGGCGTATTTTTGTGTAATAATATATTACTGCTTAATATACTTTTGATATTGCGAGTTTATTATACATTATCTGCCCCTACAGAGATCTTTCTCAAATTTGAGTGCCTATAAAAGGGGACATATTCCTCGAGATAAAAAATGGCAGAACTTGAAAACCATACATAATATGATTTCCATACTTTTTAGTACGCAGAAATATGATGTAAAAATGCCTAATAGAAACATTTTTTTAATCAAATCTTTCTTTTAAGCTACAAAACAGCTTTTCCTTTCTCCTGAAAAGTAAGGATTTTGGAATGTGTACTCTTTTCAACTCGCCGATTCAATTACAATTGCTTACGTCTTCCGTACTACCCCAGTTAGGAGCTTTTGATCTTTTCTTAAGCTCTTCCATTTCTGTTTTTGGCGTTCATTACACAAGCAAGCTGAAGAAATGTTGATATCAATATAGTCAATTGCCAGCTGTCTCACGGAATGACAATGAATAACTATAAAAGAAATGATGGTTGGATGTATGTTTGTGTAATAATGTGTTACAGCTTAATAAACTTTTGAAACTGCGAGTACAAAGATCTTAGATCTTTCTCAAATTTGAGTGTAAAGAGGGACATATTCCTTGGCATAAAAACGGTATAACTTGAAAACCATACGTAATATGATTTCCATACTTTGTAGTTGAATACGCAGACATATGATGTATAAATGCCTAATAGAAACTTTTTTGATCGAACCTTTCGTTTAGCTACAAAACAGGTTTTCCTTTCTCCAGAAAAAAGGATTTCGGAATGTGTACCCTTTTCAACTCGCCGATTCAATTACAATTGCTTACGTTTTCCGTACTATCCCAGTTAGGAGCTATTGATCTTTTCTTAAGCTTTTCCATTTCTTTTTTTGGCGTTCATTACACAAGCAAGCTGAAGAAATGTTGATATCACTATAAGCCAATTTCCAGCTGTCTCACTTAGTGTTGCCACTGCTTTTTCGATATGCCGTGCTACTGTGCGACTTTCCGGAACGTTTTGCTCGTAGATAACCAGCAGAAGCGATCATAAAGGCAGTGAACGTGCGAAATACGCCAATGAACTACAGGAAAGCCGGACTGAGTGGCTCAGACGGTTGAGGAGCTGGCCTTCTGACTCCAACTTGGCAGGTTCGTTCCTGGATCAGTCTGGTGGTATTTGAAGATGCTCAAATAAGTCAGCCTCGTGTCGGTAGATTTACTAGCAGGTAAAAGAACTCCTGCGGTAAAAAATTCCGGCACCTCGGCGTCTCCGAAAACCGTAAAAGAGTAGTTAGTGGGACGTAAAACAAATCATTATTAACTACAGGAAGAGATTTCTACGCCTTGGAACGAGTGTATACGTGCTGTATAGTAATACAATGCGTATAGGCCTACCTCGTTTATTAGTAAGGCCTATCCTCTCCCATCGTGGTCATAAGACTTATCTGTGTCGGTGCCACGTAAAGCAACTAGCGGGGGCGGGGTGGGGGGGAGGGAAATTAACTAAGCACCCCCTCAATACAGTATTTGCAACTCTGCGGCTCTGTGGCCACGTTTACTTCCACAACTCTTTTATTTATTTATTTATTTATTTATTTATTTATTTATTTATTTATTTATTTATTTATTTATTTATTTATTAAATTTATTTGTACAGGAACAGCAACAGCATACCGCCGAATTAAAAAGATCCGAGATATGTACAATAGTTATTATTCTAAAATGAAAAGTATACTAATATTTACAAACGACATAAATATACACAATAAAATAAGGAAACTAATTCTGGGAACGTAAATAAACCATTAGCTGCTGTGTATAGCAACTTTAGGTCGGCTACTTTCCTCCGAGCAGAAAGAGTTTTGAGTTCTAATTTTCCAAGAATTTTGTTAGTGGTTAAGTTGCGACAGGCAAGGCCCTGGCTCTGACGATAGCACAGAGAAAAATTGCACACGGTCAAGGTGGTTGAGATTTGAAGAAGCAGAAATGGGCCATACTGGAGGCTTATTAATGGATAAAATACAGGAAACGTAGAATGCTCTTAGGGCATTTACATCTGTGATGTCAGAAAACCTGTAGAGTAAACCAAGGAGTGACATAGTGAAACCGTACAGTGTCCTGTACAGCTCATGGGAATGATGTGGGCCTTTCTACTCCATTAAAATTACTCCTAAAGGTCGCGTTATTGGTAGCAGTATGGGCGAAGGGGATCGAACGGCGTCCGGCCAGAACGGAACCCGCGAAGGAGCGCCTGAGAAACAAAGGGAAGACAGAGCAAAAGCCAAGCCCCCGCGGAAATACGCTCTCAACTTGCAGAGAGAGATAGAAGGGGACGCGATGCTGGAGTAGTCAGATACGCCCCGAGGTGTGGCTTAGCTTCCCAGAGTTCCAAACTAACATAAGGAACTTCCGGTTTTTTATGCACGTGTCACGGGTGCCGACGTCGGATTTTGGCGCGTAAAAATGGGATGATATTTTTGATCCAGACATAGGAAAATTAGGTGAGACGCACCATTGAATAGAGCGGAATTTTCTGCGGTTCCCAGACTAAAAATATGTAATAATTTATTCAGGGGAAGAAATGAGGTCACCAGCTGTCAAGATGTAACATATCGCTAACACATGTGAAAACAACGGCGTCACCCAAGCTAAGAGTCGCGCTTAAAAGATGACTCCACCCCCAGAGGACGCTAATGAATTAATCAAAGGCGGGAAGCAAATTACATAAAAACTGCCGATCGTAGGTCCAGCACGCCTTGCTCAAATGAAAGAGGAGACAGAGGGCTACAAGATGCACTATTTAAATATCTTCAATTCTTGGTATGAAAGGAGCTCTTGTTCTTAATGAACCGTGAACGTTGACGCCCCCAAGCTTCCGGCGGGCAAGATAATATAGGCCGGGCAGGCCATTGCAGAGACAGTTGTTCTTGGCGGGTCGTTGAGACGGACACTGTGTCCCGCGGTGCTCCAGTTTACAGTCAGAAACCCTGACCGCTTACTGAAAGTGCTATTGTGTCCAGCACGCCTTTGTGAAGTGAACGGGAGGCCAAACGAGCCTAGGTGAGTTGTTTCTGTGCTGCGTGTCAAACTAGTAACTCCGCGAGCGTAATTGACAAACAAATAGCAGAATACGGCTGAGACAGTGCCGGTTTAATGAGTCAGTGAAATTCATAATTTGGTATCACCCAAAGTGTTACTTTGAATCAGGGGGCTCGAGTCTCGTGAGCCACCCGATCCCTGCTGTGAACGCGCCCGCCGTGGTTTGAAAGACCGTCTTATTCGTGGGTGTAAACTCTGAAATAGAGGCCGTGTGACGAGTGTAAAGTGTACCCATCTTGGATTACTGTAAGATTTCAGCTGTGAACGAGTTCCCCAGGATGTCGGACTTGTATGGACCAGGGATGAAGGACTGCACGCCCGCCACCTACCGAGTGGTCATGGAGTACTAAGAACTTCACCATGGGTCTCCCGTGGAAGGAGAAACAACGGCCACCAAACAGATGAGTGATGCCCAAATTTAATTTCTAAACGTGATATAACCGGGGGATAGGATTAGCTTTCTTTTGTAAATATCAAAATGTTGTAAGATAATGCATGTCCTATATGGAAATTTTATTGATCCTTAGATAGTTGAAGTAAATTCAAGGGAGCTAAATTCCCGGACGACTCATTTTTTTTCTTAATGATTAGCTTATCGTGAGGGTTATATTTCTAGTAATATGTAGAATGTCCTAGCAAATATGGGAACAAGGTTAGGAGAATATTTGAGTTTCCCATAGGGGTGGTTGGAACAATAGTGCTGGCGAGCAGGGAAAACCATGTCAAAATGTTGGTAGTTACTGTCCCACGTAGCTGTCGTAGATGCCGGGGAAACTCATGGGTCAGTCAGACAATGCATGCCTAGCTTACACATCTAATCAGTGCATGTACAGCAAGAAAGAAGAAATCCCGACCGAGAGAGGTATATGTGTGTTATTTAGGTAGGTGTGTGGAACCATGTGCAAGTCTCCCGTGATTTTTGGATTAATTGGCCAGAATGGTTTGGAGTGTTTTTTTAATCTATAGCCGGGGTGCGGCCCAGAGGCAGGAGTCTCTAATCTTTGGTCAGAAGATTTAAATATAAGTATAGTTCCTGTGGCAGGAACGAGGGGTCATGAGAGCCATATGCCCAAGGGAAGAAGATACGCGATATGAGACGTAGTAAGAGGGCCGAATGCCCGAGTAATTTTACGATGAAATGGGTTAGAAGTGATTGTGCCCACAGACGGCGCTCAGCGATAATAATGAGAGAGAATAAAAGAGTATTTTATGGGAATTCCACGATAATATGAATAAGCAAATGAAATGGGCCATGGATATGTGTCACCGAGACGAGAGGGTGAACGTTTGAGGGAGAGAAGAATCTGGCGTGGCCAATGAATGAGAAATGGCCGTGCGAAGTGAATGACCGCCCTCCCTTCCTTGTTTTTTTTGTGAATGTCTGGCTCTCGCCCTCGTGACAGAAGGATCCCGTATGCACCATTAAGACCTGGGAGCCCTGGCTCTCCACGCGCCCCACTGTTTGGTTTAAATGGCCTAGCTAAGAATACTTGTATAATGATAATATCACGGTGATTTTTTTAAAGGTATTTAATAAATGAGTAGGGATCTCCACCAGATATCCGGTGATATGAGACTATAGCGATTCTAGGGATCTACAGAAACCCACGGTACCTCTCGGTCGGGAGTCTGCCAGTTCGACTCCGGATTATGATGGCGCCCTTGAGCGAGCTGCTCCAGGCTTGCGCCTTGGGCCGGAGACATTGATAACCATGCTGTTCTTTCTAGAAATGGCTCTCCTTTGTGTATGAAGTGTATATATCCATATATCAGTGTATGTTTCGTAATTATGTGCATATATTTTTGAGTTCAAACAGAACCTATATGCACGTTGTGTGGTCTTGGTGATAGATGAGGAGTCCGGGGTTTAGCTAAATGGTATGTGTATTTGTTTGTGTATCATGTAAATGTTTCCTTTAATATGATAAAGTATGTAGCGTAGGCCCCGGTTATGTTCGTGCTAAGAACAACAAGTAATATGTGAATAGGGACATCAGGTCATCTCACGGTGTGATCGACAGAATAATATAAAATTTTTATGAACGGTCTGAACTAATGAGGAGAAATGAACGATAGCAAGTCGCAAAACCTCAATCATACCGTTATGCAGACGACGGCCATGGGCGATTCGTATTTTAAAGTGATTATTATTTTCTTTTCCTCCCATATGTGGAGAGTCATTGTATAGAGCTGTGTCAACTTCTTAAAATTGTCATATTTGAATAAATTCGTATTCGTAAACCCTATTTTATGATTCTTGTCATTTGTAGCAGTGCTAAGCAGTATCCAATAGGCATTTGAACCCAGAGATCCTACTTTCATATCATAGACATACGGCTCCATCTTAAGTATTTGTTTTCTTTCTTTCGAACGTACCACTCCCCCAAGTGCTCATGCTGCCGGGCGGGCACAGAAAGTAGGAAGGGGAGCGGTTCGAAGCTCGTTAAGCAATTCGACCCGCTCTTCAATCCAATCTCATCCGTGGGTGTTTACCCCGTTACGTGGAGGCATTCTTATGCGTGGGTCATCCATTCGAAGCCCGGAAGGGTGTAATAGCTTGTGAGGTGACCCTGTTTATGTGCTAGACAAACAACAATTTACTGTCAAAATTTTCTCCTGACTTTTTGATTATCAAGAATTGTATTCGGTTGGTCAGTCTAACCATCGACTCATTACTCTCCCCGCTACCTCTTTTACCTTCCATTGATGAGTCCATTATTCTCCTATCCTCCTCCATTCCCCCTCACATGACGCCACCACCGAAGCACATTTATGCGTCCAACTTCATCCATCGAATATATTCTTAACCAAGCTCTTCTCTCCTCATTCCGAGTACCATCCTGCAATTGTTCATACCTGACTTTACCGGTAATCATTCTCGTTACTTTTATGTCTGTTATTCCTAACTTATGAATACAATATCCTGAGTCCACCCAACTGTCACTCCTGTACAGCAAAGTCCTTCTGAAAGTAGGCCAGTGTACAGTAATTAGTTTCAGCCCAGACAGAACACCGTTGATCCGAACTATGAGCTCAATGCATTAGCTTTGCTTCAACTTGGTAAAGTTTCACTTACAAGGGAACACCCACAATGGTGAAGTCGCCGATCGCGAACGAACTTAGCAAACACATTGAGGTACATGTAAAAACAATGTCAGCATCAATTTTAGGCGCCAACATTCATTAGCGCGTTAACTAAGGGGCCTAAAAGTTGCGACATTTCAAGTTCCGCGCGAACAGCCATGAATTCCTCCTGACCAATGCTTAGCCGGAACACTGCTTTGTGCCACAGCTCTGCTCTTCCTCCCCTCCACCCCGCCTGGTTCAGCACCACTCGTGTCCCTCTCCCCGCGCTGCCGTCTGTTTAACTGTCGAACAGAACCTGTGCTACACTGCGTACGCTATCAGCCTTCCTCATAGCTCTCCCTTGGAATTTCCACATTGTATAGGCAGTTTACATTTTATGAAATATTTATGAAAACGTTTGCGACGAGTCCTTAAGGGCAATGTCACTGAGCGTGTCAAAAATTTTTTTCATCTTCAAGCAAAGCACGGAAGTCACGGTGAAGAAGGTCCGCTGAACTTTCGGGAGCTGCAGCTTTATGACGCGATTGAGGGTGAGTGTTAAGCAGTCAGCTATTGTCAAATAGGTTTTGACGCTCACGGGGAGATGTCACACTGCGGACATAGGCCGTAATAACGTAGATTGAACCGGGGTCTTTTGGGCTGCATGTGAAAATGTAGGTTTATGATATGTTGATACCGATAACTCTGTCCGACTCGCTGACTGAACGGTCAGAGTACTGGCCTTCGGTTCAGAGGGTCCCGGGTTCGATTCCCGGCCAGATCGGGGATTGTAACCTTAATTGGTTGATTCCTACGGCACGGGGGCTGGGTGTATGTGTCGTCTTCATCATCATTTCATCCTCATCACGACGCGCAGGTCACCTACGGGTGTCAAATAGAAAGACCTGCACTTGGTGAGCCGAACCCGTCCTGGGATATCCCGGCACTAAAAGCCATACGACATTTCATTTCATTACCGATAACACTCGTTGTTTTTAAACGAACAGTTGTGTTCTCCGTTGTTCCTGTCAATACATATACACATAACAACATGCATTTTAGTTATTTGTTTTATTTCTCCCCGCAAGCGCGAGGAGAAGGGAGGGGAACGTGCCGGGGAGAACCACTTGGAGGGTAAAAGGCGGTGGAGAGGGTGTGTCTCCAGACGGGAAGTGTGTGTGCCGGCTTAGCATTGGCCAGCAGGTATTCATCGCTGATCGCGAGGAACTTGAAATGTCGCAACTTTTAGGCCCCTTAGTTAACGCACTAATGAATGTTGGCGCCTAAAATTGATGCTGGCATTGTTTTTACATGTACCTCAATGTGTTTGCTAAGTTTCATCGCGATCGGCGACTTCACCATTGTGGATGTTCCTTTGTTAGTGTAGCAACATCCTGGGAGAAATAACATCGTAAGCATTTGAAATGCTTCACCTGTTCCATTTTAACAATGCCTACCTGGCATTCAGTCTTCTTAAGATTCTTACCTACTGACATCATTTTAGTCGTTTAGTCTTGGATAATTTGATATGCTCAAGTACAAATAGGCATACCATGTCGCTGTTATTGGCAAATGTAAATTTAAAGAGAAATTAGGAGAATGTAACTGATAACACTGTTGGCATCACTATTATTCTGTAATCACATGTTTCCAAAATGTTAGCTATAGGCAATACTATCAACAGAATTGTTTTTTATCTTAACATGAAGATGGATTTTAAAAATGTAATTAGTACGTTCGTAAGTACCAAAGCACGAAGTTGCTGCATTGATTAATGGACTTGGAAGTTTGGTACCAATGCTGTGTTGACATTTTTTTGTAGTAATTATTAGGCAGTTTTAATTATTTCATTATTATGTCCGTTTCCCAAAGACTTTACAATGTTAATTTTTGTATCAAGTTTTAAATTGCTTTTTTAAAACATATACTTAAGGCAGTACATATAACTGAAGGTGCCAAATTTTCTCGGGCGCAGGGGTTCAAAATATCTATATACGGGCGTAGTCAAAATTCTTTACTTTTAAAATCTCCGTACCTTGAGTTAAAAAGAAAATATTTCAGCCTCAATTACTTCAATTGTCCTACTCGTTGGCTGAATGGTCAGCGTACTGGCCTTCAGATCAGAGGGTCCCGGGTTCGATTCCCGGCCGGGTCTGGGATTTTAACCTGTTTGTGCTGTCTCCAACATCCCTGCAACTCACACACCACACATAACATTTTCCTCCGCCACAATAATACGCAGTTACCTACAGATGGCAGATGCCGCCCACCCTCATCGGAGGGTCTGCCTTACTTAGAAATAGCCACACGAAATTAAATTTTAAAAGTTCAATTGATGGGAAAAGTTATCATCCATAATAAATGATCTGTTGTAATCATGCAAGTGAAGAGGAAGGTTATTAAGTGAGTGAGTGCTGACATGGGGATTTCGATAGAACGGTACCGGGTGACGATAGGTCGTTGGCACGTAGAGGCAGGCCAGCGAGGCGTAATATGGAATACAGTGCCGGACAGACTGACTTCAATTCTGATGGCAATATCAGTGATGGCAGTGTTGTTGGTCATTGGAGAGGTGGAGATGAACCCTGGACCTGGTCCTGCTGGTATGGTTGGATAGGAAGAAATGGAGAAGATAAGGGAAATTGTTAAGGCCCAAGCAGAACAAACAAGAGAGCTCCTACGATAGCATGCCAGTGAACTGAAAGAAATAATGAAAGAGGGGCTAGTAAAGGTAACCGAACTGGTGTTCCAAAATAATACTCGTACGGAAATATCAAGTTTGAGGGACAAGGTGAAAATAATGGAAGGAGAGATAAAAGAACTGAGGTGGCAAGAGAAAAATCTCCAGCAGGACACTCTGACGAAAAATAATTTTATATACGGGTTACCTGAGAACGCTAAACAGGATCTAGTATTTAAAGTGGTTGAGCTAATAAATGAGAGGTTGAAGATCAATTGCAGGGAAGCCGACATAGACGAGATTCAGCGAATAGGGAAGGCAAAAGGCAAGAGACCAGTGAAAGTGAGATTCGTATCAACCCTCTTGGTGACGAAGATTCGGGATAATACATGCCGATTTAAAGGTGAAAAAATTATGGATCAAACAAAAGCTGGAGAAAGATGATTTTAGGAACCAGAAAACGCTCCAGTTCCATCTGGGAAAGGCTAAGCGTGCCGGAATAATTGCCTACATAAGGGGCAACAAATTAGTGGTTGGTGACGGGAAGTGGACTAAAACGTGGTCAGTGGAGCAGTTAAAGAATTCGTACAACACGGAGAGTACGTTGACCGATGAGGAAAGCGAAAGCACGAGGCAGCTGAGATCAGTAGAATGCGGAGCAGTGCGCGGCGACCAGGAAGTGAATCGAAGAGGACAGAGAGAGGAAGAAGCTGACGCAGGGACAACCAGTAGGGAGCGCAGCCATGGTGATCTACAGCGGCAGCTGAGTGCTGACTCTGCGAGAGACACAACACCTAAACGCAGGCGTGTGAGTCTGAAGGACGACTCCTAGCAGAAAAAAGGTCATTTAAATGAGTATGGCTTTGATGGGGAATGTGTTAGTACACTAGATGAGAGCTCTGATGAACTGGGTGGAACTACGATTACGAAGTCCAAGACGGGCAGGCAGAGTGAGGCGCAGGGGAGGAAGAAATAACTGGAGATGACATTAGGCTGCATCAATATTGAGGTTTTTAGAAGTAAGCTAACGATTGAATCTTTTAAAGAGTTGTTGCGAAGCTTGCATATCCTCGCGTGTGTGGAAACCTGGATTCCACTGAGAAGTAAGATAGAATTAGACGAGTTTACAGTTTATAATAAGGCAAAAGAAAGGCGAGCCAGCAGGGGTAGATACCCGCGTGGAATAATGGTTGTGGTCAGGGATGATTTGCAAGCTAGAATATACCATATTGAATCAGAAATGGAAGATTTGATTTGTTTAAAAATAAAATTTTACGAGGAGAGTGAGCAAGATTTATGTATTGGTTTCGTCTACAACCCTCCTGAGGTCTCTCCACTTGCAGAAAAGGATTTCTTTGATGAGTTGACATTATAAGTTAATAGGATTAATAGGACGTAGGCATTCTACTAGTGGAGGACTTCGACGCGAGGGTTGCGGATCAGAAGTCGTTGTACGATAAAGAGGCAGAAGAAGTTTATGTACAAAAGTCAGTTAGTCAGGATGAGGGCTGTAATAAAATGGAGAAAAGTTTATAGCTATGTGGTACGGTGGAACTATATTGAAAGGATGGTGGTATGGCGACGGACTAGGGAACCTGATATACATAACGGAGACAGGGGTTACTATCATCGTTTTGGCGCTATATTCAAGAAATGCGTTGCCTATGATTAAGAGCAGGAAGGTTGAGGAATGGAAAGAGTCACATCTCTTACCAATTATTGCCAGAGTAAACGACAGAGAGGGCAGGGCATTAACAAGCAACACGACAAAATTCAAAGAAAAATCAGTTACTAAATACAGGCGGAGGGAGGAGCTAAATAAAGAGAGTACGAATTATTATGAGGGAGAAACAGGTCAGATAATGAAAGTTGGAATATACACAAAGATCGAGATTAACCTAACGGGTGCAGCAGTAAAACTAATATAGAACATTGTAAATATGGCGGAGGAGAAGATGCGGGTAAAGGAGGGGAATAGGATAATAGAAAAGGGTTGGTACAATGATGAATGCAGGCATAAAATGTACGAAGTAATGAAAGCATTGAAGGCGTATTGTAAGCACGGGGTAGAAAATAATAGTATTGAATTTTGTAACAGAAGAAAGTAATATAGAGAAATACTGTATGTAACTAAGTCGGAATAGCAGAAGAAGGAGTTGTTGAATTGAATAATAATTCAAAACATAATGAAAGTAGGAAAGTGTGGAGTACAATTAAGAGGATCTGCGGAATGCAGAAACTTCCTCGGCAGGCTGAAATAAGTCAGGCTAACTGGGTGGAGTACTATTAGAAATGATTAGGGTGTGAAAATGGGTGGATACCGAAAATAGAAGAAAACGGGATATCGATAGGGCTGGGGTGTTCTGTGCCTGGCCTGCATTAGATAAGGAAATATCGATAAAAGAAGTAAGAGAGGTTTTAGGGAAGGCTAAGAAAGGTAAGTCAGGAGCGATTTCAGGCATCACTAACGAATTTTGGAAGCAAGTGGCAAAGAATAAGGATATCTTAGAAGGTATTGTTAAATTATTTCACAGAATATTTGAAGAGGGAGTGTTTCCCAAATCTTGGAAAGAAGGAGTGATCTGCCAAATCTACAAGAAGAAAGAGAGAAATCTAGCCCGAGTAATTATAGGGGCATAACGTTATTATTAGATACACTAAATACAATATACACAGGTGTGTTGGCGAAAAGGATTACGAAGTGGGCGGAGGAGGGATCGATTCTGAAGAGATTTCAGTCAGGCTTTAGAGAAAGGATGAGGACAACTGATAATATTTTTGTTGTGAAAACAATAACAGATAAGTATGTAAAAAGGAAAGGTGGAAAATTGTACATTACTGCTATTGACTTGGAGAAAGCAATTGATTCTGTGAGCAGAGGGGCTGTCATATCAAAGATAAGAAGGATAGGGGTGCCTCATAAGATGATAAGAGTGGTTGAGAACGTATATTCAGAAGTGAAGTGCTCAATCAAATTTAAGGAGGGAATAGTAATTGGAGAAATATTCTTCAAAGTAGGGCTGAAACAGGGTTGTAAGTTGTCACCTGTACTGTTATTATTGTTTATAAATGATATCTTTCAATCGAAAGGCTTCGAGGCGGGCGTTGACCTAAGTGTTGAGAACCAGGATATTCCAGGTCTCATTTTTGCAGATTAATGTAAAGAGTGGAATTTAAAAATCAATGCACAGAAAACCAAGGCAATGATGTGTAAAACAGCATATAAACTTTCAAAGAATGAAAAATGGTGGATGGGTCAGGCGAGATTAGAAGTTGTCAAGAAAGTAGAATATTTGAGTATTATATAAAATGGAAATGGAAAATGGGCAGAGCAAATAAAGAAAGCTAACCTAAAGGGCGTGAGTTCACTGTCAGCCATTAAGACATTGCATAAAAGATTCCCAACACTGATTACAGAGTGTACAAAAGTGTTTTTAATGCGTTAGTTAAATCTAGAGTGTTGTACCGAGCGGAAATCTGCGGGGCGGGGGGTGATGAAGGGAGAGTTTATATACTTGATGCAATTACGAGTAGATTGGGTAAAACAGTTATGGAACTACCCAGTTGTACAGCTAACTGTGGAGTGAGAATGATGTGCAACGATGTAAGTCTGCAGGCGGATATAATTATAAAGATAATGAAGTATTGGTTAAGACTGGAGCTGGGATCAGGTGGCGACGTATTACAGATAGCCTACCAGCACCAAATAAAATATCAGAAACAAGGATACACGGAACATTTTGGAAACTGTAGGAATGGGATATTACTAGGAATTTGACTGTATAGAATATGTTAAGAATACTGTATGTAAAAAAAATGTAAGAATATGAAAAAATAGTCCTAAGAGTTAAGGATATTGGAAATCAACGTAATGATTCACAATGAAAAGTAAGAGGTCACTAGAGGAATTTGTAATGTAAGTGGGAGAATGAGGATAAATCTAGAGAATATAACAAATAAGGGAATGATGGGTATTATATTATGGTTAATGGAGATACAAAAATAAAGCATGTAGACAAAATACAGATGAAAATAAATGTTTACTATGTTCTGAAGAAATGGGACGGGCACACCTTATAAAAGAGTGTTTAGAGACAAGGCAAATGCGAGAGAAATTTATAGATGAAGAGGATGTAAGAAAAATTGGTAACGAAACTCAGCTGTTTACAATTGTAAAGTTATTGAACGGAGAATGGATGCACCCAGGCAGAGCTGCAAAATTATTTAACATCATTAGGGGAATATGGAGTAAGAAACTGGTGGAAGGAAAAGAAATTATACATGTTAGTCAGGAACAGACAATAAAACTCCGTTGAAGTCTCAAGCCATTAAGCACGTAGATTTGAGTTATAGCATGTAACTACTTTGTCGTAGTAGTTCTATTAGTCCGCATGTGCTTCTTATTTTTTCAATAGTCTGAAGAGACAATATTAATATCAATTGTTTTTTTTTTTTGCTTTTTAGAGTTCAATTTATTACATTAATATTCATTGATATTTCTGTTTTTCTTTTAAAGTTCTATTTATTAACATAATTCCAACATTCATTCCAGGCTATTCTTTATCTGTTCAATTTCTACATCATCTATGTTTTCCGGATACTGTTTTAATTGAATTTATTTGTGTTTTACAACTACTCAGAAAGATATTACCTCTTGTATGCTGCATGTATCACAAATTAAGAAAGTAATACAATAAGCAATACCCTCTCCCTAATCTATAGTTTCCGAGATTATGGGAGACGGGTATTATGTATCATATCTGTTCCGAGGTATCTGTGGAACAGCAGAGGTGAAAGAAGGTGCGGGGGTGAACGGGCCTCAAAATACGAAATTAAAGTTAAGATAAAATTTAACAAGGTTATATTTCCTTTTCAAACTCAAGAAATAACAAACATGGCAGGTACAGAGTAGCAAGGCAAAAAAAGTACAATTATAGTATTTATAGGATTTGGGCTTCGAGCCCTGAACTCACAATTCTTGAGCAATTAGCCCAGCTTTACCCCAAAACAAGTTTCAACAGAGGGGCAGAAAACCCCATTCATGCCCAGGAGCACTTACTCCAAATTACACAGCGAAGCCTCCTCGAGGCACGCAGAACCAAATTTCAAAAAGAGCAAACCGCTCTCAACGTTCAAGCCTATAAAAGGCCACACCAAACTCCACCTTCAAGGTGTCCTCTAAGGACATAAACACAGGGGTAAAAATACCCAACCTACTGAGGCGTATTCGCTAAAGAAATAGTACAATGACATGGCCTCAAATTATCAATTTGATCGGAGGCGTACAGCACTCCAAACACTTTAGTAAAACCTACTTGGCACTAGGCCGCTAATGCAAGGGCTAATCCCATACTAAGGAGGTGACTTATATGAGAAGACAATTTACATTACGCTAGACAGGAAGAAAAGGTTGAGAAAATAAGTTCACCTCGGAGCAAAAATGAGTGGGAGTTCGAGAGGGTTAAGCACTCTCTATCCCAATTTATAGTTAAACAGATAGAATAAGATTCCGAGTGTCTTTACATTTTAAGGGAAAGTTACATGGTAAAAGGCTTCGGACCTGACCCGAGAGTTAAACTGCTGAGCTAGCAAGAAAAGAAGTTATTAAACGGCCATTACCTTGTGGATGAACTGCTGCCCGAAGAAAGAGGCGCTTCCCGCCCCCTGCTACGTACTTTACACACAGAAAGATGTTACTGAAGTGCCACGGAGACCCGAAAATCAGCAGTTTATATACTCTCGCGGAAAGTTCGAGGCGTTTCAGGAATGAGAACACCCTCCCACAAGAATTTTATTGCCTAGGGTTAAGCAACATATCCCTGTTGAGGAAGATACACCTGATTGGTCATAAATTAATTAAAGAAATTCGGGATTGGCTAAATTCAAAACAAGGGGAAAGAAAGGGTTATACAGATAACTTAAACAATAACAGAAAGAAATTTAACAAGGAACAAACTTTTGAAATACAAATTTCTCCAAAAAACAGTTCTTTCACTTCGCACTAGGGTGCACCATTGTAGTTCTTCAGTAGTGTCCTCTAGAAGAGAATGTTCACACTTCTTACTACAGGCAAAACAAAAATACATCGAAAACGACCCAGTTCAGAAACTTCAAAATTTCCAAGTAGTGACATCTTCTGAGAAACTTGAAAATTAACACATTAGATAAAGTTCAGACTTCCTCCAGTAGGGGAGTTTCAACTGGCGCAAAGTTTGA
The DNA here is from genome assembly GCF_040414725.1 of Anabrus simplex. Taxonomy (NCBI): domain Eukaryota; kingdom Metazoa; phylum Arthropoda; class Insecta; order Orthoptera; family Tettigoniidae; genus Anabrus; species Anabrus simplex. The sequence continues at coordinate 117,627,169 of NC_090265.1, forward strand.
ATTAGCGACGTGGAGGTGTACCACCCGGTACAGACCTCCCTCCCCAAAAGTCCCTTCAAGCGGTAACACAGAAGAACATAAACTTTTATTTCCACATAAGTTCCAAGCTATGATGTTGATGTGGAAGTTAATTGCAGAAGTATTTACCAACAAATTTTCTTAAAATGATTGGATCCAGCTTCAAAATTCTTGTAGTAACTTTTGAAGTAATGTCTTTATGTTTGTAGAAGTTGAATTCAGAAGGAAACTTTTAGTTTTTAAAGTTGAGGAAAAATTTTCTAAGTCCACCAGATATAGCAGTAATATCCAAAAAAAAAAGGTAGTAATTGTTGAACTGGAATGTCCATATAGCTGGATATTTACTTTAAACGTTGATAAGTTTGACGGCCAGACCAGCCGCCGCTGCTTGAGTTCAGAGGAGGCCGTTCGGACCTCTCAAGTACCCTGAGATACCGCTCACCCGTACTATGAGAGGAGTAGTGGAGTTGAAGCACGCCGCGCCCGCGGCGAACATGCAGGTCGCGGGCCAGTTAAAGGTTGTGCTCCGCACATCAGCCTTGGCCGGGAGGAGGACTCCGGCTCGCCGTACACAGGTTGGCCTCCCTGGAGAAGGGCGGGCCCTTACCCTGCCTCAGGAGAGGTACGACGCCGCGCTGCTGCGGGGGCACTGAAACATTAAAGCTCGGCGGCAGAATTTGTTTGACCAGAATGATTTTTTGAGGGCACATTCATTGTGGCGAGGTTGAGGGGTCAGCGGCGTGGAGAAATTTACTTAACTTGAAAGCCACTGTGTGTTATGTTAGCAGGAGACGGGAGCGTGGTAATGGCCATGGTAAGGACAGGATGGCAGTTTAACTGATCGGGGGAGGTTTACAAAAAGTAATTACATACAAAGGAAACAGATTCCAAGGGCAGAAGACCTTAAAAGTGAAACCCCTCAAAAAAATATAACCTTCCTATTTCTTTCAAAATTATATAAAACAAGTTAACACAGAAATTATACAGGTTTCACCTGCGACAGGTGAACCCTAAATATCCTCTCGGTGGCTGGATTACTTAACAATAAGGTAACGGGAGTAAGGAAATCGAGAATGATACACGGCCCATGAAATCTGGGGGCAAGCTTGCCCGCGGAAAAAAATTCTTGACCATCACCTGGTCGCCTACCTTCAAATTGGTGGGTCTCCGTCCACGATCATATCTTTCCCTAACCTTTTCATGAGACACTTTAAGATTGGCTTTAGCCTTCTTCCAAAGATCTTTAATGTTATCTGGGTCTATTGTCTCAGGTAGAATGTCACTCAGAGACCAGAGGTTAGAGAGCGGTGTGTTGGGAACAAACTTGAACATCAGCGAAGCTGGCGTAAACTTATGAGATTCATGAACCGCCGAGTTCAAAGCAAAGGCTAACCATTGCAAGGACGTGTCCCACCTAGAATGATCTTCATGATGATAGGCAATAAGCGCGGACCTGAGATTACGATTAACCCGTTCAGCCAGAGATGGTTGAGGGTAATAAGCAGAAGTTGTCACATGAGAGATGGACAGGTCAAAGCAGAATTTACGAAATAAATTAGATGTGAAAGCCTTAGCATTGTCAGACACAATATATTGACACGGACCAAAAGAAGCAAAGATTGAATTTAGACAAGTAATGGTGGACTGAGCGGTAGCCAGCTTGGTCGGAAATAACCAGGAAAATCTTGTAAAACCATCTACACATACAAAGATGAACTTGTTGGCATTTCCCTTCGACTGGGGGAAGGGTCCTACATAATCAATATACAGGCGTTCCATAGGGCGCGACGCTTGATGAGAAGACAACAGGCCTACCTTGGTGGACATGGTGGGTTTACTAAGCAAGCAGGATTTACAAGCCTTTACTAGTTCACGGATTTCACCGTCCATACCTTTCCAGATGAACATTTCACGAATCTTCTCACGAGTTTTAAAGATGCCTAGGTGCCCCCCTAATGGGGTCTCATGATAGTACTTAAAGATCATAGGTACAAGAACAGCTGGAACGACAACTTTCATCATCTTATCATGCCTCGAAGGGCAACATAACACACCATTCCTCAGTACATAAGGGACAACATGTTCCCCAGAAGAAAGGGTTTCCATTATCGGAACCAGCGTCGGATCTTCACGTTGGTATTTCTCGATATCCCTAAAGAGCATGGGAGCATCTGTTAAGATGGCATTAACATCAGATAGTATGGACTCGGGAGGAGATGAACTATCGACCGGTTCATGGGTCTCGACGTCGTTGGAAAACATACGGCTGAGTCCGTCTGCGACAACATTTTCTGTACCTCTGATATGCTTGACATCGAATTTGAAGGCAGAAATTCGGATGGCCCAACGGGCTATACGACCAGTACGACGCGGCCTAACTAAGACCCAGCTTAAGGCTTGATTATCTGTCTCTATGTCGAATTTGACATGTTCCAGATAGAGGCGGAACTTTTCTAAGGCAAATAAGACTGCCAAACTTTCGAGCTCATAGATGGAATACTTGGCTTCTTGAGCCGACAGAGTCCTAGATGCATAGGCGATGGGTCGCCTCCCCGGTTCAGTCTCTTGAAGAAGGACTGCAGCTACCGCCGACGACGACGCGTCGGTTTGGACGATGAATTTCTTCGAGAAATCGGGCATAGCAAGGACAGGGGCATTACAGAGAGCTAATTTAAGATCTTCAAAAGCGGCTTGTTGAGAAGGTCCCCACTCGAATTTGATGCCTTTCCTACGATGAAGGTTTAAGGGCGCCGCTCTATTAGCGAAGTTAGGAATAAACGTCCTGAAGAAATTCACCATACCAATGAACATGGCGATACCTTTGATGTCCTTGGGAGGTTTAAAACCACGGATGGCCTGTGTTCTAGAATGATCGACTGCAACACCATCAGGTGACACAATATGCCCTAGGAATGACATGGAGGGCTTAGCGAAGGCAACCTTGGACAACTTAACAGTTAACCCAGCCTTACGAAGGCGATTGAGATCTTCTCGCAGATGATCTAGATGTTCTTCAAACGTCTCCGAAAATACGACGACATCATCAAGATAGTGATACAAGTACTCGAATTTGATGTCGGAGAAAACCCTATCTAGCAGTCTAGTGAGTACAGCTGCTCCCGTGGGGAGCCCAAAAGGCAGGCGGTTGTATTCATACAAATTCCAATCCGTGGCAAACGCTGTAAGGTGTTTAGACTCTTCGGCTAGGGGAATTTGATTGTAGGTCTGATTCAGGTCCAAGATGGTAAAGAATTTAGCTTTACGGAACCATGAAAAACAAGAATGAAGGTCAGGAAGGGGCACAGATTGTAACACCACCTTCCGATTGAGGGCCCTATAATCAATGACAAGCCTGAAGCCCCCTTGGGGTTTCGGGACTAGAAAAATAGGTGAAGAATACGCCGACTTAGAGGGCCGAATAATACCATCCTTCAACATTTGATCAATGATTTCCTTCAGAGCTTTCATTTTAGGTGGAGACAGCCTATATGGTGGAAAACGGACAGGAATCGAATCCGTGACCTCAATTTTATATTCGATCAGGTCAGTAACACCAAGAGTATCCGAGAACACCTCTGGAAACGACTGACACAACTTGCGAATACTATCAGCCTGCTCCTCAGGTAGATGTCTAAGGTCTAACAACATCTCATCCTGGGTAGGCGAAATAGAGGAACATGATACAGAATTACACTTTAACAAGGGGATTTTACAATTGGAAGCAAATTTGAATGTGCACGACTTACTCTGAAGGTCGAGCACTAGACCGGAGTGAGAAATGAAGTCAGCTCCCAATATAATGGGGCAAGACAAGTGCTTGGCCACAAACAATTTAATTTTCCAAGTAAATTTAAAAATACGAATTTTGACATTTAAAGAACCTAGAATTTCTAATGGAGATGAATTAGCCGAAACATATTGAACAGGAGATGAGCCATAGTCAGATAGTTTACAAATAGATTTCAATTTTGAATACCATTGATCCGAAATAATTTAACAAAGACTGCCTGAATCTAAAAGAGCTGTTACAGGTTCATTATTTAATTCAATCTTAAGAAAAGGAACAGGTGCGGGGGTATCCGCCGCAATCCTAAGATATTCTTTGAGGCATTCAACATATGACTCTGAAGATTGAGTTTTCCGTGAATTTTCGACCTGTTTACCAGGGGCTGAGCCTTGGGAAGCAGAATTAGTCGACTCAGCCGAAGCCGCTAGTCACTTATTATTAGTGACATTGGTGGAAGTTGCACCAAAAGTTGAGCAGGAGGGGGCACTATTTGAATTTGGGCAATTCTTGGCGATATGTGAGAAAGCCCCACATTTAAAACAGCCTTGTGATGAGCCAGCTCCATGCTTTGCCCTACTAGATTTGATCAATGGGCACTTGTTCCGAAGATGGTCAGGCGACCCGCAAGCATAACATTTACGAAGTGTGACTGGTCGGCGAGGTGGAGGCCGAGGATTACTAAAAGAAGGAGGGGGTTCTTTCGCGACACGCAAGGTATCGGCGTATCTAACTCCTTCCGCTGAGACGGCCAATGCTTCAAGTTCAGAGAAGGTTTGCGGGCACGCCGCGAAACACAAATATGACCTATAGGATGGTGAGATACCTTCCACAATAGCTTGTACAATCTGATCCTCAGGGAAGTGAAGAGCAAACACCCTAGTATAGAACTTAATATCTTGGATGAAATCTGCCAAGTTTTCTTCCAAGCGCTGTACACGATAATAGTACTTCTGAATAAGGGAGGACCTTGCCCTAGCCGGGATGAAGTTTGCTAGCAAGTGGGCGTGGAAGTCCTCAATAGATGATTGCTCGGCAATGGCTCTTACTATTTTGTCTGAGAGAATACCAATTGCATAGGGATAGATGATTTGCAAAATCTGACATGGAGAAAGAGAAAAAACAAGGGCATGGTCCTGAAATTCAACTAAAAACCTTAAGAAAGAAATAACTTCACTGGTAGTGTTAACAGAAAACTTAGAGATACCTCTGATTCACATTGCTAATGGATGAGAGAAGCTGCTGAACCCCGGTGACATAGTAGGTAAAGGTTTAAGTGGCAAGGAAGTTAATTCAGAACGTACATCATTCAACGAGGTACGACGTTCAGACTTGTTGTCCAATGGGGCAGAGGTTGTTTGAGCTCCAACGGTTTTCCTATTGGCGTCTCCCTTAGGAGGCTCTACCTCGCTATCTACATTCACCGTGGTGGGATGATCAGTTTTGGGAGGAACTTCCCCAGTTAACAATTGGGTAACCTTACTGGACAATTCAGAAAGATTTTCAAGAACCATACTAGCTTCATTCCTCTGAACGTCAATCAACTTCAGAGACAACAGATCGTTAACTCTATTAGAAAAATGAAATAACCTGGCTTGCACACGCTTAATTTGATTAGGAGAAGGATCATTTTCTTCCATGAAACTAACTACAGATGCTAGCTCAGTAGTATTGTCAGTGATCGTGGAAAGAGAGTCGTCAATTTCTTTCTCTCCCAAAGTGGGGATGGAAATGGGCAAATCAAGGGACTCTCTAAGTTTATTCGTATCTACCGCAACCGTGCCTCCAGATTGCACATTTCTAATAGTTAATTCATAGATCAACTCCTCCTTGCGCAAATAGTTAAGATGGAGAACATCGCGAGGGCCGGGCATGATGACAGAACAATTTTGAAAAAATAAAAATAAAAAAATTCCAGCAACTGAGAAAATTGTTAGAGTTCGGATCAAAGCAATGTTTAGCCGTCAAAAGGGGATAAATTGAGACCCATTCAACCACGCTCTGCTACCACTTGTTCTGAGGTATCTGTGGAACAGCAGAGGTGAAAGAAGGTGCGGGGGTGAACGGGCCTCAAAATACGAAATTAAAGTTAAGATAAAATTTAACAAGGTTATATTTCCTTTTCAAACTCAAGAAATAACAAACATGGCAGGTACAGAGTAGCAAGGCAAAAAAAGTACAATTATAGTATTTACAGGATTTGGGCTTCGAGCCCTGAACTCACAATTCTTGAGCAATTAGCCCAGCTTTACCCCAAAACAAGTTTCAACAGAGGGGCAGAAAACCCCATTCATGCCCAGGAGCACTTGCTCCAAATTACACAGTGAAGCCTCCTCGAGGCACGCAGAACCAAATTTCAAAAAGAGCAAACCGCTCTCAACGTTCAAGCCTATAAAAGGCCACACCAAACTCCACCTTCAAGTTGTCCTCTAAGGACATAAACACAGGGGTAAAAATACCCAACCTACTGAGGCGTATTCGCTAAAGAAATAGTACAATGACATGGCCTCAAATTATCAATTTGATCGGAGGCGTACAGCACTCCAAACACTTTAGTAAAACCTACTTGGCACTAGGCCGCTAATGCAAGGGCTAATCCCATACTAAGGAGGTGACTTATATGAGAAGACAATTTACATTACGCTAGACAGGAAGAAAAGGTTGAGAAAATAAGTTCACCTCGGAGCAAAAATGAGTGGGAGTTCGAGAGGGTTAAGCACTCTCTATCCCAATTTATAGTTAAACAGTTAGAATAGATTCCGAGTTTTTTTTTACATTTTAAGGGAAAGTTACATGGTAAAAGGCTTCGGACCTGCCCCGAGAGTTAAACTGCTGAGCTAGCAAGAAAAGAAGTTATTAAACGGCCATTACCTTGTGGATGAACTGCTGCCCGAAGAAAGAGGCGCTTCCCGCCCCCTGCTACGTACTTTACACACAGAAAGATGTTACTGAAGTGGCGCGGAGACCCGAAAATCAGCAGTTTATATACTCTCGCGGAAAGTTCGAGGCGTTTCAGGAATGAGAACACCCTCCCACAAGAATTTTATTGGCTAGGGTTAAGCAACATATCCCTGTTGAGGAAGATACACCTGATTGGTCATAAATTAATTAAAGAAATTCGGGATTGGCTAAATTCAAAACAAGGGGAAAGAAAGGGTTATACAGCCAACTTAAACAATAACAGAAAGAAATTTAACAAGGAACAAACTTTTGAAATACAAATTTCTCCAAAAAACAGTTCTTTCACTTCGCACTAGGGTGCACCATTGTAGTTCTTCAGTAGTGTCCTCTAGAAGAGAATGTTCACACTTCTTACTACAGGCAAAACAAAAATACATCGAAAACGACCCAGTTCAGAAACTTCAAAATTTCCAAGTAGTGACATCTTCTGAGAAACTTGAAAATTAACACATTAGATAAAGTTCAGACTTCCTCCAGTAGGGGAGTTTCAACTGGCGCAAAGTTTGAATTAGCGACGTGGAGGTGTACCACCCGGTACAATATCTATCGTAATAAATTACTCAAGTTCGTATTTTAAACATGGTGCTACAAATATTTGATATTTGTAGATATCCTTACATTGAAAAGGTACTGACTTCAAGGGGCATCGTAAAACGAGTTCAGTGTAAGTACTTATTCTTCACTTTTGTGGCGTAGGAATATAACTTTATTGCATTCGGGAGATGGAGGGTTCGAATCTCAACGTCGGTAACCCTAAAGATGGTTTTCCGTGGTTTCTCATTTTTACACAAGGCAAATGCAGGAGCTGTATCTTAATTAAGGCCACGGTCGCTACCTTGCCAGTCCTAGCTCTTTCCATCCTTACTTCGTCGAAAACCATTTGACGTGTTACTGCGACGTTAAACCATTAGCAAAAAATAAATATTTTAATCGAAATGTTCTATTGATAAGATATATTCTCGGCTATAAAATATGTATGGAGTGCTGTGATGAAAAGGGTAGAAAAGATAGAATGAACAAAAACACACTGGACAAATATCAAGACTAAATCAGGAAAAGGAATTCAGAGCCCTAAACTATGATCAGCAATTTCGTCTTCTAGCTACTTTACATGAGTAACTTTAAGCGGTTCATGATATTCCTTCGGCTAACCGTAATAACATACAGAATCTTTTTTCCCTGTTTTAACTAAATTGATGTGAAAAGCAATGTAATGTATGTCAATATGAGTTAGAATCATGGGGTTTTAATATTCGTGGTGATTATTGTTTTAAGAGAAAGTAAAACTGGGCAACTATCCTCCATGAGGTTTTAAGAGTAGGGTCTCCAGCGGGTTTGGGTTGGGTTGTTCACAAAATGACGCTTCTTTCCCGCTTTTATCGCTCGGCTGATAAAATTATGTCGGCCTCATAATGGATGGTTGTCTACTTGTTTGAGTGGGTATCGGTAGACGTTAGATAGTCTGTATGCTGATCTACTGTTTATGTATGTAATTTTCCATTAAATCAAGTAGAAAAATGAATTTATTAGATTGGATAGTCCGATTTCAAAATTGTCAATACTACAAGGATTCCGTTCTCCAGAATATCATGTTCTCCCAAAAAGTAAAGAGTGGTCTGACTGTCGTGAATATCTCCATCTTTTTACTTCACTGTGAAACTTTCCAGAAAATAATTACGACTGTCTGAGAATGGAAATAGCAACATTCAATTTCCTTCCCATTTTATCTAAAGATGCCTTGTAGAAGGTTTTGAAGAAGTGTCATGGAGAACCCATTCTGAATGAAGAATTGCTGGTAATCCATTTACGGTTAAAAATTACATTCTGTTACGAATGATTATTTAATTATGGTTAGTTTGATTCTTAATATATTTCAGACTTTTAATCATCATCATCATCATCTGTTTACCCTCCAGGTTCGGTTTTTCCCTCGGACTTAGCGAGGGATCCCACCTCTACCGCCTCGTGGGCAGTGTCCTGGAGCTTCAGACTCTTGGTCGGGGGATACAACTGGGGAGTATGACCAGTACCTCGCCCAGGCGGCCTCACCTGCTATGCTGAACAGGGGCCTTGTGGAGGGATGGGAAGATTGGAAGGGATAGGCAAGGAAGAGGGAAGGAAGCGGCCGTGGCCTTGAGTGAGGTACCATCCCGGCATTCGCCTGGAGGAGAAGTGGGAAACCACGGAAAACCACTTCCAGGATGGCTGAGGTGGGAATCGAACCCACCTCTACTCAGTTGACCTCCCGAGGCTGAGTGAACCCCGTTTCAGCCCTCGTACCACTTTTCAAATTTCGTGGCAGAGCCGGGAATCGAACCCGGGCCTCCGGGGGTGGCAGCTAATCACGCTAACCACTACACCACAGAGGCGGACTCAGACTTTTTATTCGGTGTTTATTTTTTTGTTTTCGGCATTTATTAGACCTACGTATGAATCTTACTCATTTGCCAGACTGATGTTGCATAAATAATGTCTCTACATTTCTTGCAAATGGAGCGTCATTTAAACATCTTGCTGCAAGCAGGAAGAATGATTAGGCTCGTTCAGCTTTACCTACTCTGTTCACGGAATCTCTGAAGTAAGATCGCACATTACGTCATTTAGGAGAGGTTGGAGCCTGATCGCGCATGCTTCCTTTACTCTCTCTCAGCGTCAACGCGATGCTCCATCTCCTACTCTATTCCTTTCGCCCTGAGTACTCGATTGCAGTCTCAAAATATCCGAACATGAAACTGACAGAGATAGTAGGTTCGAATCCCACTATCGGCAGCCCTGAAGATGGTTTTCCGTGGTTTCCCATTTTCACTCCAGGCAAATGCTGGGGCTGTACCTTAATTAAGGCCACGGCCGCTTCCTTCCAACTCCTAGGCCTTTCCTATCCCATCGTCGCCATAAGACCTATCTGTGTCGGTGCGACGTAAAGCCCCTAGAAAAAAAAAAGAAAATGACAGACAACGGTATCAAAATATCCGCAAGAAATATGTAGCCGAAATAAATAAGGTAATGATTTTCAAAAAAATCCGAGAAGTGCAGACAGCTGAGTAGGTGGCAAGTACTAACCTTCGCTCCCTTAGAAGAGGATAGTCGTTTAAGCACGCCGTCTTCTGTGGCCCGTAGAGGATTAAAATCGTTCAGCGCTCGTTCAGTGTAGCGCAGCGCTCTACGATATGTTTGTGTTTTTAGAGACCAGAAGATTTCCATCTAGAACTTCCTTTTTTTTCCCCTTAGATGTCTCGGGTGTTCTCTTTTCTCGACACTGTACAACCCTCCCTTTGTTTACAAACTTATTTTAGCGCTTCTAAAACAGAATGAAATTGCAAGTAAGGTTGTGTAGTAGATAAAGTTTCAAACAAGTAAATTTTGTAGTAATAAGAGTGATTCCGGAAGAAGAAGTGTGCGATATTCTGCATAATAACGTTAGGTAATGATCTGATAGCTTCAGATAGTGAGTGTGATTAGTTGAGCAGTTAAAGCGGTGGAAGGGTGAATAGTAACAATAGGAACAATGATCCAGTTTCCTTTCTGTCGTCCATTGGCTCCAATATTTGACATACGTACAGGTGTAAATAAAAGCAGTGAGGAAAACGATGTCATGTCTTCTGTACATTTTAAAGTGATGATCTCTATACACTAAGCCTACAATGCATTGTGATTCATATATGAATCGTACGACTTCCTAGTTTGCTGTTTTAACCTGTTACTGTAATTTTACGGTACCCATGGTATAGCTTCAACTGTACAGCCAATCCAACACATATACCAGTGACTAGCTGATGTACCCGTGCTTCGCTACGGGATTCTCAGAAAGACTTGTCTTCGTGGTTTTCCTGACTGAAGTCAACTTAGGCCATTACAAAAACTTCAGTAGGAATGTAGAAATTAAAAGCAATGTTATCATACAAAACACTCGCCCAAATGAAAAACCGCACATTTTCTCACTTTTAACGAACAGTACTATGATGCCGATCTAACAGTCCAAAGTTCCAGTGCTGGAATGACCAGGCTGCAGACAGCCGTGAACACTTCTCTGCCATTGTTCCGTTAAATATACACAGTGCTCATTCCAATCAGTCCTCAGGGTAGGGAATGAATAGCTTGAATGCTATGATGAACCAGTTTGTTACATATCAGTAGTATCAGAAAATTTAAGAACCAGAGGAATGGCACGCTTAAGAAGAAAGTTATCTAACTCCCCACTACTTCCCGCCAATATTCAGGCAGGCTGTTATACTCGGTACGACCGGGCGAGTTGGCCGTGCGGTTAGGGGCGCGTAGGTGTGAGTTTTCATTCGGGAGGTAGTGAGTTCGAAAACCACTGTCGACAGCCCTGAAGATGGTTTTCCGTGGTCTCCCATTTTCACACCAAGCAAATGCTGGGGATGTGCCGTAATTAATGCCAGGTCCGCTTCCTTTCCACTTCTAGCCCTTTCGTATCCCATCGTCGCCATAATACCTAACTGTGTCAGTGCGACGTAAAGCATTTTTTTTAAACCTCGGTATACAGCAGTAATCCCATCTATGGGACATGACTGGCAACAGAAGACACAAAGCACATCATAACAAACAATGGTCAACGTAATGTTATTGTTGTTCAATGTTATGATCTTTCCGTATTCTAGGCCTTCACATTTAGTTTTCTTTAGACTGTGATATTAGGGTGTCTTACGAAATTATTTATAGCGTAGGCTGTAGTTTCCTATTCTCCGACTATACATAACGATATTCATTAAATTCTGTTCACCCATTTTCTCGTGACTTGGCGCTGATATGGACTTAGCAACAAAAATCCAAATTCATGAATATCTCTGTTATCATAGCCGGTACGGTAAAATATATAAGACATAAATGATCGGAAATTGAATACTACAAAACTTTAGTAATGTAATATTAGTCAATAGGACCACTAATAACACAAATATTTGAGAATTAAATTTTAGGCCTTCCCCTAAACTACTATTCCACTCAGCGTGAATAAAATTATTTATAGCCTAGATTGTAACGACTTATTTCCCGAATTTTCATACCGATTTCATTAAGATAGCACCACTAATAACATAAAATCTGAGAGTTTAAATTTAGGCCTTCCCCTCAACTACCATTTCTTTCAGCGTGAATAAGAATATTTATGGCGTAGATTGTAGCGAATTATTTCCCGACTCTGCATGCTGATTTTTATTAAGATAGGACCACTAATAACATAAATATTTGAGAATTAAATTTTAGGCCTTTCCCTAAACTACCATTTCTCTCAGCGCGAATAAGATTAGTTATGGTCTAGATTGTAGCGACTCATTCAGGGACACTACATACCAATTTTCATTAAATTCTCTTCAACCGTTTTCTCGTGATGCGTGTACATACATACATACATACATACATACATACATACATACATACATACATACATACATACATACATACATACATACATACATACATACATACATACATACATACATACATACATACAGTACATACATACATACATACATACAGACAGACAGACAGAAATTACGGAAAATTAAAAAGTGCATTTCCTTGCTACTATGGTCACGTCCGATACAGAAATACCATCCTTTTGAAATACTGAGCAATGTACAGACAAAACTCTTATTTTATATATATACACTGACTGACAGAGCAAATGCAACACCAAGGAGGAGTGGTTCGAAAGGGATGAAAGTTGGGGAAAAAACAGAGTCGGCACGGAAGAATAATTGATGTTTATTTCAAACCGATATGCAGGTTACACAATGCGCACGGCATCGACTCAGTAGGATGTAGGACCACCGCGAGCGGCGATGCACGCAGAAACACTTCGAGGTACAGAGTCAATAAGAGTGCGGATGGTGTTCTGAGGGATGGTTCTCCATTCTCTGTCAACCATTTGCCACAGTTGGTCGTCCGTACGAGGCTGGGGCAGAGTTTGCAAACGGCGTCCAATGAGATCCCACACGTGTTCGATTGGTGAGAGATCCGGAGAGTACGCTGGCCACGGAAGCATCTGTACACCTCGTAGAGCCTGTTGGGAGATGCGAGCAGTGTGTGGGCGGGCATTATCCTGCTGAAACAGAGCATTGGGCAGCCCCTGAAGGTACGGGAGTGCCACCGGCCGCAGCACATGCTGCACGTAGCGGTGGGCATTTAACGTGCCTTGAATACGCACTAGAGGTGACGTGGAATCATACGCAATAGCGCCCCAAACCATGATGCCGCGTTGTCTAGCGGTAGGGCGCTCCACAGTTACTGCCGGATTTGACCTTTCTCCACGCCGACGCAACACTCGTCTGCGGTGACTATCACTGACAGAACAGAAGCGTGACTCATCGGAGAACACGACGTTCCGCCATTCCCTCATCCAAGTCGCTCTAGCCCGGCACCATGCCAGGCGTGCACGTCTATGCTGTGGAGTCAATGGTAGTCTTCTGAGCGGACGCCGGGAGTGCAGACCTCCTTCAACCAATCGACGGGAAATTGTTCTGGTCGATATTGGAACAGCCAGGGTGTCTTGCACATGCTGAAGAATGGCGGTTGACGTGGCGTGCGGGGCTGCCACCGCTTGGCGGCGGATGCGCCGATCCTCGCGTGCTGACGTCACTCGGGCTGCGCCTGGACCCCTCGCACGTGCCACATGTCCCTGCGCCAACCATCTTCGCCACAGGCGCTGCACCGTGGACACATCCCTATGGGTATCGGCTGCGATTTGACGAAGCGACCAACCTGCCCTTCTCAGCCCGATCACCATACCCCTCGTAAAGTCGTCTGTCTGCTGGAAATGCCTCCGTTGACGACGGCCTGGCATTCTTAGCTATACACGTGTCCTGTGGCACACGACAACACGTTCTACAATGACTGTCGGCTGAGAAATCACGGTACGAAGTGGGTCATTCGCCAACGCCGTGTCCCATTTATCGTTCGCTACGTGCGCAGCACAGCGGCGCATTTCACATCGTGAGCATACCTCAGTGACGTCAGTCTACCCTGCAATTGGCATAAAGTTCTGACCACTCCTTCTTGGTGTTGCATTTGCTCTGTCAGTCAGTGTATATAGGTGTCTTCTTTTTTCTTACATAACAGACGACAAAACAGGCTTCAGGAGTACGTTTAGCTCAACTTCAAACACACTACCAACCTACCGTCGCACAAATATACTTGCACCTTGCAATACGTACCTATGGCCAGTAGACAGTAATGATCGGTCTTTGAATGTTAAAAGCTTAGTGAAAAATAGCGAAATATAGTATTTATATTCCATTGTGGCAAACCACATCACATACGAGCTTTAAATGTACTGCCAATCCAGCTCTGTAGACGGTTTTCTGTGGTTTCCAATTTTCACACCAGCAAAATACTGGGTCTGTAACTTAATTAACCCTACAATACATAGTGATTTATACATGAATCGTACGATTTTCTAGCTTGTTTCTCAACCTTAAATGTAATTTTAAGGAACCCATGGTACACCTTCAACTGTACAGCCAATCCAACACATATACCAGTGATGCCTTGTTTTTTAAACATTACAGAAAAACAGGCTTCAGGAGTACCTCAACCTCCAAGACATTACCGACCTGCCGTCGTGGAAGTATACTTGCGCCTTCCAATACGTACCCATGACCAGTAGGTAGTCTTTGAATGTTAAACGCTTAGGGAAAAAATGCTACTACTACAAAAATGTTTTCATTCCTTCCCTGAAGGGGGAGACGGGCTTCTTAGACGGTAACGCCGTCTCTCAGGCCGGGAGATTTGTTGCTGTGAGGGAGATACACGAGAAGGTGAAGGGGGTTGGCAGTCGTAGCCTATACTAGGAACTGTCCCAGCATTCACCTTAGTGCAGGAGAATGGAAAAAAAAACGAAAAACTATTTTCAGGACAGCTGACGGTTGGGGCCAGCCGTTAGGTCCAGCCCTGTCCCGGAGCTGTTGGACCATGGACTTGGACTAGCCGTGGCCACTTGTGGGCCGAGATTCTGTCTGCATCCACTGACGAGAAAAACTACGAAATGGAGTTGGGCCCCTATGTATCTTCCATTGTGGCAAACCACATCAGATACGAGTGTTAAGGTATCAGCCCCACTTAAGAATTGTTGGTAACTCTAAGAAATTGAACGCAATTTGAAACTTAAATCTTGAAATGTTCGTCACCAAATGGAAACAAAAAAATAATTCGTGCAGTAAAGGGCTGATCTAGAACTCAGAGTTCAAGTAGGCGGCTTTTAAAAAAATGGCTGGGCCACAGGAGTGGCAAGCCTCTCAGGCAGCTGGCAGCAAATGTGTTAAAAACAAACAATTCTCCTTACTAGCTCGGTGCCCGTACTTCACTACGTTGAGATGATTTATTTTAGTCATTTTATTTGAAAGAACTTTACGAATACGAAGACCAGTTGCTTGAAAAAACTGGAACATCTAATTTTCAAATAGTCAGGGTGGATGTGATTGTCGCAGGTTTGAAGAGAAAAGAGAATTATAGCTGGAATTTAGGGCTGGAACGGGGTCAACTCAGCCTTGGGAGGTCAACTGAGTAGAGTTGGGTTCGATTCCCACCTCAGCCATCCTGAAAGTGGTTTTCCGTGGCTTCCCTCTTCTCCTCCAGGCATATGCCGGTATGGTACGTAACTTAAGGCCACGGCCGCTTCCTTCCCTCTTCCTTGTCTATCCCTTCCAATCTTCCCATCCCCCGCAAGGCCCCTATTCAGCATAGCAGGTGAGGCCGCCTGAGCGTGGTACTGGTCATTCTTCCCAGTTGTATCCCCCAGGACACTGCCCTTGAGGCGGTAGAGGTGGGATCCCTCGCTGAGTCCGAGGGAAAAACCGACCCTGGAGGTAAGAAGATAATAAAGAAGAAGACGAAAGAATCAAGAGGGCTACAGCTAAATACATGAAACTGGAGGCATGGAATTTTTAGAGTAATCTCTTGCGTCATGAAAAGGGACTGAAGCCTGTGCTAACATTCCAACTAAAATATTGTAGATATTTTCATAGTAACATTTGCAAATGATCAAGGCTGTTCGTATCTTATAAAGCAATGGTTGCATTTTAAAAAGTAGGACTGTTCGTAACTTTGTAGGCCGCAAGATTTTGCGATAGACAAAGCGATAGCTGAAGTTTAAAAAATGAGACTAGGCGTAACCTTGCGCGGGTTTATGACGTCCGTCGTTCGTGTTATGTCGTAAATGTTTGCACGAGCTATACGGTAGGCACACCTCAAGATTGATGGACTAATTTTAGAAGAGGACATGCAGCCCCAACTTATTACTTTGTATTATTACAGCTTGTGTTACTTTGTACTTATTATTATTCAGTGTATTTTGAAACAGTTCCGCCATTAGATATTTTGATATTTTGAGACTCGTCGTCCAGGTAACAAACTAGCATGTTAATGTGCCCCCTGGAATTCAGATTTTTTTTTTTTTTTTTTTTTTGCTAGTTGCTTTACGTCGCACCGACACAGATAGGTCTTATGGCGACGATGGGACAGGGAAGGGCTAGGAGTGGGAAGGAAGCGGCCGTGGCCTTAATTAAGGTACAGCCCCAGCACTTGCCTGGTGTGAAAATGGAGAACCACGGAAAACCATCTTCAGGGCTGCCGACAGTGAGGTTCGAACCTACTATCTCCCGAATAGTGGATACTGGCCGCAGTTAAGCGACTGCAGCTATCGAGCTCGGTGGGATATTTTGAGACTCAGATATTTTGTGACTCAGATGTTTTAAGACTGGGATATTTTGAGACGACATGTGAGCACTCATTGGACCAGAGAGAGATAAGGGGTTGCCTGCACAGAGATTAGAGATTTCATGAACGGAATTTAGCTTGTATGCGGGCGGTAAAGTGACCAGCCTTGCGTCAAAGTGAACGTTTACTTACACTTTTACACCTTTATTACCCTCTGAAGATTACCCATTTCGGCCACCTTCTAGTCTACCTGTCATAAAGCCCAGATGTACGTATGTATGTATGTATGTATGTACGTATCCATATTGTACTTTACTGGTACATAACAGAATATCACATATTAAATCCAAGAAGAAATGGAACGATTTAATAGAATTCAGAATTGTTTGGGAACTTTCGCGAGCTTCTTTGTTTGTTACTGTTACACTGCTGTTACTAACATATGGTGATCTGTCTGTAAACTTACATTTTTTCTGTATTTTTCTTGTAAGTTAGCATAAAATAGGAGGAAAGACCCAGAAAATGGTTGCCTCTTAGCTTATCACATATATATTGTTATCAGTCCGGCCCCGCGGTGTACGGGGCAACGTTTCCGCCTGTCTCCCGGTGGCCCTGGTTTCGATTCCCGGCCGGGTTAGGGCTTTTAAAACTGTAATTGATGTAATATCCCTGGCCTGGGGACTGGGTGTTTGTGTCGTCATTAACGTTCCTTGCATCACTTCAACACTATACACTTCCACAATTCCACTTACACACAGGTTCCTCTCAAATGGCGAAAGTAGTGGCAAAAAATCTTCGTAGGTCGACGCAACGAACGAACAAATGTCTTAACAAATGTTATCAGGATCACTTTACATTCAGTTCGTTTCCTATGAAGCTTCATTTGAGGATAGAATTTATCTAGAACGCTATCAAGCGAAATATTTTTGAAAATATGCTAAATGATCAATGCTATAGAAAACCGAACAGTATAGCTGTGGACACCAGTTCTACGTCTAGTAAGTTTAAGAATCGACTCAGATGGTTTAAAGTGAGGAAGATAAGACGACTTTTTATAATAAAGGGAATACGGAGAGAGGTATGATTAAACTTATTCTCACCGAGCTCGATAGCTGCAGTCGCTTAAGTGCGGCCAGTATCCAGTATTCGGGAGATAGTAGGTTCGAACCCCACTGTCGGCAGCCCTGAAAATGGTTTTCCGTGGTTTCCCATTTTCACACCAGGCAAATGCTGGGGCTGTACCTTAATTCAGCCCACGGCCGCTTCCTACCCACTGCTAGCCCTTTCCTCTCCCATCGTCGCCATAAGACCTATCGTGTCGGTGCGACGTAAAGCAACTAGCAAACTTATTCTCTATAATGGACTTCTATATGACTTCCTCCACGAATTTTATAAAAAACAGATTCTGATCTAACTACTTGTGTGGGAGGAAGCTGAAATATTAGTCACTCATCACTTTCTGTTAATATAATTCAGTTCAGTGAATTGTGGTTCAATTAGTCTTTTCCAACATGGAGAGTCGACACCTTGGTTATACCTGATTTGTATATAGAAGTATTACCGAGTCATATTTACCATTTTTGCTGGAATAAATCACACAATAAAAGCGTAACAGAGGTGTACATCATCATCATAATCGAAAGCATTAGTTGTCGTCACTTGAACATACATGTTTTTAAAACTGAAGCTAAAATTTCAAAGGAGCTATTCACTTTTGAAGGAGTTCCCAACAGAATTCTGACGGAAAATTGTCAAAGTATACTTTTATTCTTGAATATATTAATAATGAACACTGCAAAACAAAGGAACCAGAAATAAATTGCAATGCTGTGTGCCCTGCTAGTACCGATCCCAGGACACGAATTAAGGAGTATATTACGCTCGCATAGCATACCCAAGGCCCCGAATTTGTAGCCCCGCAGCATGGACAGGCCTAGCTCCCCAAAGGAGCCTGACAAAGGAAGGAGAGACTTATATTGAAGGGGAGAATTCGCCGGAGAAGAGGAGCGAAAACATTTCAAACTTTCAAATGACCGAAAAAGGGAACAGGAGAAACCTTCACTCTAGAGTTGTAAAACATTTGCACCAGTCTAGAAAACTGTCGTAAATGCTCGAATACCGACTCATTAGAGAAGATTAAGCGGAATAAGAAGTCATAACGGTGAGGATATAATTAACGAAGAAACATCCTACCAGACTTTGTTGTACTTATGCATTTTATCAGAACGGAGGAGTCATTACAAACCATTGAACCGAAATGAAGTCAGCTAGGAGAACGAAACTTCAACGTTAGCTGGTACTTCCCCGCTTGGCTCTTTTCAAGACTTTCACATAATACAGGAATACAGGGCCGACCCGCCATAACGCTGATTTCCATTTGTGCTTGGAGTGCGTTAGTACGTGGCGCTTGCCGAGAGTCGAAGTCTTTGTTTGATACATGAACTTTCTTTGTGTGAATACGAACGGTATAACAATGTGTTGCAGCGTTGCAGCATAGGAGAGAATTAGTTTTCATTGAATATGTGGAAATAAAAAATAAAAACGGTTGGCCGTGCCTTTAGGAGCGCGCAGCTGTGAGCTCGCATCCGGGAGATAGTGGGTTCGAACCCCACCGTCGGCAGCCCTGAATATGGTTTTCCGTGGTTTCCTGTTTTCACACCAGGCAAATGTTGGGGCTGTACCTTAATTAAGGCCACGGCCACTTCCTTCCCATTCCTAGGCCTTTCCTGTTCCATCGTCGCCATAAGACCTATCTGTGTCGGTGCGACGTAAAGCAAATAGCAATAAAAGAAAAAACGATTAAATTGCTTAGTAGATAATTTTAATTGACAGTCGCAGATGAGAACTTGGGACGCTCTGATAAACCATTATAATAATCATTGACGAGCAACATTCGTCGCGATAGATGAACTTCTTTCCAAGGAGGTCTGTTGTCACATAAATAAGCTTACCCGTATCTACCGAATCAGGAGCCTTGGTGTTTCTATGTTCGAGGCCATTAACGTCGCCAGTACTATTATTTCATTTCGAGAGTGCAGGAGTTGTTGTCGCCACGGGAATAATCACTGACAAAATATATTATTGTGTAACGGAAACATCGCGTCAGTGTTGACAGAAGGTGGAAACATCACAAGTACGTGGTTCGACACCAGCATAAACCTTGTGCTGCCATCAGTGATCTTCAGCTCCAACATGAATTGCTTAAGTTCCCACAGGTTTCGCGTGAGCTTGGATGTCACCAGAGATGGAGTTCAGCTAAGTTCCAGACACAGTTATGTAGAGAAAGTAGATTCCACACCAAGTTTCTGTACAGTTGTATATAAATGTTAATTTTAAATGCTACTTTGTCAGTCAGTGTTACCCTGTTGTGAGTGGGACCGCGGTTTAATTTTCATGGTTACTTTGTTCCCTTTGGAGAGTCATATGGGGTAAACAGATAGGTAATTTTATGTGTAAATATAGCCAACACGTCAGCTTAGAGTGTCATTTTCCTTTAATATTAGTAATGACGTAAGTTAATGTGGTCATCTCTGGTAGTAGGACCTCCAAGGCCTTCCCTAGAATCGAACTGGGAATCTTAGGGAAACTCATTTAAATACCGAAGGTTGTGCATGCTTAAATGATTTTTCATGTATATTTGTGAAGAAGACTACTATCAACCGAGCAACGAACTTATGATTCCCTAAGTGAACTAGTTCGATATCTAGCCCGCTGATTCGTCATTGTGATATTGGTATGCCTATAGTTTCCTTTATTGAGGGCGTTTGGGCCCGTATTGTTTTGTAACGTGATCTGTGAAATTTTGATGGCGGGATCGGAAATTAAAGCTTCGTTACCCGTGGAGTTTATCTATCAGAATGAGATAAAGTTGAATGAAGAAACAACACTGGCGTATGAAGGGATTTGATGGGGGTATTCGGTTGGTGGGGGGGGGAGGGGGTTCAAAATATTATTAGCCGCGTGATATTTGACTCAGTGGGACATTTTCTGAGTAACTGATCAGCTGGTGAGCTAAGAAGCCCAGTAAAGTTAAAAACAGTTGAAAAGTAAAATTTGCTGCCAGCGACATACAGGCAAGTAGTGAAGAAGAAATCCTTCCGCCAGAGTTGATTTACGGCCTGGATGGATGGAAGCCAGTCAATGTCCCCAGACAAGAATTCGAGTGGATCCGTGAGAAATTATGTCACTGTCATCTGAAAGGAGTTAACATTGTTACTGTGGAAGGACAAGGAAAGCATAATGTCATCCACGTGTATAGCCACAGTTTCTTTAGTAGGGTTTTCACGTACTCAAGTCATGAGTGATGTTATACCAGGACGTGAGTTCGCCTCCCAAATGCTTTTTTGTTATGGAGAGGCACTGTGTGTACTTGTGCTTATCTTCTATTTCAGACTCCGGTGGGATATTTGTGAGTTGCTATTCCATTTGCTGTTATATGGGTTTGTCCGTGGCCTGAGACTCACAAGTGTGTTCACGGGTTCTAATACCTTCGTTTACTTATCATGACTGTGCTGTTGTGTTAGAATCAGTGTTATTTGGGGGAACCTCTGTTATGTTAGAGCTCCACTTTAGTTTATATTTGTGTTTTATGTGTGTTAGTTAATCCCGATATTTATGGGATAGTATTAAATGTGTGGGCTGGTCCATTGTCCTTGTTTGCATTATTAATAGCCATGAACCGGTCTGGACGACCAAATTAGTGTGACTTCATTCCAAATAACGCACCTGATTTTCAAATGAACAGGAAGTTATTATTCAAGTGGGGCATGAGATTACAATATTCTCCTCGTATTGTGAGCGTGAGTTATTTTTTTAGTATTTATTGCATTTCTCTTTGCCTTAGATAATACATTACATTTTACCCACTGAGATTTTAGTTCTCATTCAAGTAGTTATGCACCTTTCTCTCGCCTATTATCATTTGGAGTTTAGATATTTTTCTCACGGACGGTCAACCCAGAAGGAGCTAGCCAGGCATATTTAAGGCATGATAGGACGCAATACTAATACGAAGGCACTGGATTATAGAAAAAATTAAAACTTGGTTGTTCATATATCAAGTAATACGACGTGGCATTTGACATGTATTGCACAATATTACTTAGAAAACCAACATGTCAATTCAAATTAACGGGTGTAAGTTTTCGGTGAGGTACGTCGTATCACTGAAATCCGATTCCTAAAGCATGGGATGCATCTCGTGGTTCTCTTCATAAATGCAGTTTGTTCGGGACCCATGTGGATCTTTTGCCCCTACTGGCACCATATTTTATGAACCTGCATGTAATTGGAATGACGGTAGTGTGGAATGTTGTGTGTGAGAAAACTGAGATTAAGGACGCCACAAACACCCAGTCCCCGGTCCAGGGATATTAATCATTACAATTATAAAACCCTGACCCGGCCGGGAATAGAACCCGGGGCCACCGGGTGACAGGCAGACGCGTTGCCCTCTACACCGCGTGGCCGGATATCTCGTGGTTTACTGAACATGTACGCTGATTTCAACATTGAATATACCAGTCTTTTCAGATTTTTTCTTCCGAGTTCTTTATTGTAACCAACTCTTTTGCTGCTACAACTTGTACTCCATTACGGCAACAAGCGGATATTTATGTATTGCACAGAGCGAGTTAGCCATGCAGCATCTGTAAGCTTGCATTCGGAAGATAGTGGGTTTGAATCTAACTGTCGGCAGCCTTGAAGGTGGTTTTCCCTGGTTTCTCATTTTGACAACAGGCAAATGCTCGCGCTGTACCATAATCGAGGCCACGGCCGGTCCTTTCCCACTTCCAGCCCTTTTCAGTCCCATCGTCGCCGTAATACCTATCTGTGTTCGTGCGACGTAAAGCAAATTGTAAAGGTAATATGTATTATGGCGGTCGACCGCCATGCTGATTCCAAGCTGAGAGGAGCAAGTTAGTTTGTCCCCTGCCGCGAGTGACATCATCAAGTTATTGGCCCCACCTCCGTGCCCGCGTAGATCACCAGTCAGGAACGAGTCAGCAACGCAAAGCCACCACTTCTCTGTCATCGCTCTGACCTCTCACTGGAGGCCTCCCGATGACTCTAGTAAGAACTGGAAAATAAACACAGGTCATTCCAAATCGAGAAAAGAATTCTTCTTTCGGTTAGTATCTCGAGGAGCCGGCCTCCCTATTTAAGGCGGACCACACAGGCTCAGGCGGTCAGTCAGTGACGGCTGAGTACTGTCAGAGCTCTGTCCGAGTGTGTTTACCGACGGTGAGTGGGGGTTAGTTGAACAGTAAGTATTTCGTTCGTGGATTTTCGTCTGTCGTTCTGTTCTGTCAGATGTCGAGGAGTTGAGTCTCTCGAGTCCAGCTGCTTTGAAGGGAGCCTTGTGTCTCTATTGGAGCATGGATGGGTTTAAAAGAGGGAACGGCAAGGGACAAAGAATGAAGACTGTTGTGAGTTTACGACTAATGACCGAGTTTCAGTGACCGTTGTGACAGACCGTGTACAACGCGCAGAATTGTGAGACTGTGTAGTGCGCCAGATGTGAAGTGCGTGGCTGTGTTTGTGTAGAGCGATCATAATTCTGTATTAGCCACAGTATGGGAACAGCGTGTCATGTATAAATTACTTGTGTTAGTCTGGTAATGAAAAAGCAGATTCATTAATTAAGTCACTGCTACGTCTCCTTTGGATAATGCATACCAAAAATCTCCAGTACGTTATGTTCAAAGACACATCAGACAATAGTATTTTACATCACTGGAATATTTTATGGACATGTTGTTTGAATGGATCTGTTACCCGAGAAATACGGTATTTTTTTTGGAAGTTCAACATCGACTAAGTTATTGTGTAAGGCATTAGTGTCGAATTTTGTTTTCACTCAATTTTTAACTGGTCATGAAAAAATGAAATCTTACTTGAAGCGCTTTAAACGTGGATCAATTCAAGCAGTAATCCATTTGATATCGGTGTCCAATGTTTGAAATGAGAAGATAGATTTTACAGTGCCACCTGGAACTGTCTAAACCACTGTGTCTTGTACTCAAGAGACAATGTTGTTATGTGTAGTTTCTCACATGAATTAACAAAATATCTTGTAAACTAAATTTATAAGAATTTTCTTTGTTATTATTTTGAACTATAACCCTAAAATAACTTTGGTGAAATAGGATTCGTGTATTGTTCATTATCGAGCTCGATAGCTGCAGTCACTTAAGTGCGGCCAGTGTCCAGTATTCGGGAGATAGTGGGTTAGAACCCAACTGTCTGCAGCCCTGAGGATGGTTTTCCGTGGTTTCCCATTTTCACACCAGGAAAATGCTGGGGCTGTCCCTTAACTAAGCCCACGGCGGCTTTCTTTCCACTCCTGGGCCCATCCTGTGCCATCGTCGCCCAAGTACCTATCTGTGTCGGTGCGACGTAAAGCTACTTGTAAAAAAATGTATTGTTTTTGGATATTACATAAATAAGTGAAATAGCGAACAACCGGTATGATTGTGTTGGGTAAAGGCACAGGATAATATAAATAAAACACAAAAATATTATATCACACCAAGTAATTATTGCAGAGTAACAAACCCTTATAGGATACACTTAGGACAGCGTCGGACCACCTATAGTATGGAGACAGGCGGCGATATGGTCGGGCATGGAAGCATACAGATGTCGGATGTTCTTCTGAGAAAGAACCTGCCACAGCTGGCTCAATTGATCCTCCTTATCCGCCGTAGTTGCCGATGTCCGAAATTACGGTCTAATCCGATCCCAGGATTTTTTC
This sequence comes from Anabrus simplex, assembly GCF_040414725.1. Taxonomy (NCBI): domain Eukaryota; kingdom Metazoa; phylum Arthropoda; class Insecta; order Orthoptera; family Tettigoniidae; genus Anabrus; species Anabrus simplex. Next base: position 117,651,360 of record NC_090265.1, read on the forward strand.
AATGGGTGAAAGGTCTGGAGACCTTGCTGGCCATGGAAGCAAGCTGACATCCCGAAGGCAGGCCTGAGATACCCGTGTTGTGTGAAGCCGGGTATTAACTTGATGTAGATTGTCCAGCAGCACCAGGAAGGGAAGCACACGGTCACAGAGTTTCCAGGACGTATTGCCGAACAGTCAGGGTCCTTCAATCACCACCAGTGTCGAACAGGAATCGTAGGAAATGGCAACCCGCAACACGACATCTCTCGTTTGGGTGGTATGCTATTCTAGAATGGAGTTTGGATCATTGTACTCGCCAGGATGTCTCCAGGCTCAAATTCAGCACTCACAGAAGCGTGATTCGTTGCTGAATGCTACCCGTCACCAATTCGCAAGCTGCCGTGCTGCCAATTCCTGGAACAAGTTTAAAAGTGCTCGCGCGATGAGCTGGTCGTAATAATAGACATCATAAGGGAAGTCGCGGTGACAGATCCTCCTCGGCTATTCGCCAGGATAGGATACATGTGGACACAGACGTATACAAAATGGCGTGACATGTCTCTGGATTGCAGGCAGTGATGCCCGTGGAGTGTTTACAGGCTGTTGTACGATGAAATAATTCCACCCAACTGGTGGTCCACCGGAGTCGTTCAGAGCCATATCGACGGGCATGTGCATCCTCAGGTAACGTCTGTATCCAAAGTGCAGCCTGAAGGTTCCAAGAGGTGAGGAATTCACCGAAACGTCCAACCTGCCTCCCTTAATCAAACTATGCGAACTTCCTCAAATTTATTCAGCTGGTCAAAGACTTGTCGAATATGTCGTCGGAGAATGCTGCGTGTTCACTCACCTTAACTCTGTGGTCCACACTGCTCACTCAGCTGGTAAGCCGATATTCTGTGTCTTGCATTTGTGAATAAGGGACAGACATGTACGGCCACTTGTTGCACATCTGCACAAGCAATCAGCATTAAATTCAAACGAGATAATGTCAGTATAAGACAGTATTGTATAACAACGTGTACTCGTGCGATTCGTTCATATTGTGCATATGTATTTTTTTTGCAAATGAGTGTACTATGTAAAGGACCGAAAACGAAATAATTGTTTTATGTCTAGTGTGATACTCCACGCACTAGAGGTGGCATAGTAATGGAGCCTCGTAGGATGAGAGCCATGATTCACGGATGCACTTCACTGGTACTACGAACTCCGATCATTAAGCCCACTTATTCGATTCCCTGAAGGTAGTATTTAAAACTGTAGTAAGGGATAGTGTTTTCATATTTGTTTCTTCTTTCCTAAACTGACCTCCTCTAGATGGCTTCTTCAGTGCTCAAACTTGAAAGTCGAGTCAGCGTTCTTTAAAGGCTATCAGATCATTTCTCTATGAACTGTAGTTTATTGTGAGCCTATTTATCCTCTTCAAATACATTGAATCCGCTCTTTCACAGTTCTTCAGTGGTGAAGGATCTGATCTGATCTGATCTGATCTAATGGTGCTGTGAGTTCATTAGTTGTTTTCCACGTCCGCAGAAACTCAGGACATGACCAGTTCATTTTTCATGGTTTGACAGGATCCTTTGAAAAACAAAAAATCTGCTTCTATAGTAATATTTAGAAACTGAAATATAGCTAGAATAAAGTAAAGGGAAGAATAATGCTTGGAAATCACTAAATTGTTCTCCATTCATCGGTTTTACTAATTACTAATATTTGGGGAATGGACTGGATCCCGAAAAGGTATCGTTCTATATTTTACTACTCCAAGTGAACATGGACGGCGTGTGTGCGCTGAAGTCTTCAATAATTCAATTGCCAAGTTCCATTCTTAACGTGCCACTGTGGGGACGGCTAGTAGATTAGTTCATATCCGCGCTATAGCGACCGCAGTAATAGATTATGAAGAGACACTGTTCTGCTAATTCCGTCCGGGAGATAGAAATCGTAAATAATGTATACCATTTCAAGTGGGATGCATTTCAAAGTTGACGCATCAATACTGTGTCCAATTATGTACGGCATATTAGAAAGAAAAAAGAACTCTGAGGGCTTGTGATATGTACCTGTTTTACGAATGTAAAGAGTTCTTTATGAAAGTGTATGAATAATATATGAATGGAATGGAGAGATACATGCAGAAAGGAACCACAAATACGTAATATTGAGAGAGTATGTACACAGAAATAAACTGGAATGAGGAACTCGGCGGTAACGGACTGAAAACTCCCTGCCTATTTATAGGCGAGGAACAAGGAAACGAGGTACTGTAACTTGTGATTCTCTGGAATGATTTCCTTGTTTTGTTTGAACATGTTGCAAGGTAAGTTTTACAATAATAATAATAATAATAATAATAATAATAATAATAATAATAATAATAATAATAATAATAATAATAATAATAATAATAATAATAATAATAATAATAATAATAATAATAATCCCCGTGTGGGGATTTACCGGTTACCTCCATCGGGCGCGTCTCATTGGAATTGGGGAAGCTCGCTGGCTCTGCCGCCAGCAGAGTCAGAGGGTAGTAGGGAAATAAAATACCACCGTGAAAAAAAAACTGGTCCCTTGCTAGGGTTACGGCGAAGACTGGTAAATGACCAGAAGCCAGAAAACATCTTGAGGCAACCTCTAGGGCTAACAACCCTAGTTGTAAAAGGATGGGTACCCGTCCAAAGCAAAGTCAAGTCAAAAAGCATGATGGCACAACATTTCAAGAAACATACCCCAGGGGGTAAATCTTCGGATAAATCCCTCGTCGTGAACACCACGGCGCACGAGTCTCGTTCGGATTCTGGGGGAGACTCGACATCATGCAAGAGACGAGTCGGAGCGTCTCGGTGTACCCCGAAGAGTCAAAAACTCAGGCCAAAATCTAAAACCTTTCTAGCAACTTTCAACATAAATTCACTTACACAAACTGGCAAGCTGAAAACCCTCACCAAAGCTCTTCACGAAAATCAGATATCCATAATGGCCCTACAGGAAACAAGGTACCCAGATGAGGAGATTTTTGAACCCGAAGGCTACCGATTTTTCAAGAGCAAAGCGCAAAGATGAATCCTCAATGGAGCTGTGATGCTTGGAACCGCGTTTGCTGTTAGAACCAAGATCCTTAAATCGGTTGCAAATTTCGAACCTGTGAATGACAGATTGTCTATACTCACAATTAAATGCGCGAACAAAACCTACGCCCTAGTTAACGCACATGCTCCTACAAACGATAAGAACAAGTCTGATCCAGACGAAGTTGATAATTTCTGGGACCTACTGGATGAAAAATTAAACAAAATCCCCAAACACCATGTCAAGCTACTTTTGAGTGACTTCAATGCACAAATAGGAAGTGAACAGAAGTACAAGAAAGTTATAGGAAATTACCCTGCCCACAAAAGAACCAATCCCAACGGCAAAAGACTGGTGTCCATTTGCGAAAATCACAACCTGCAGGTCATGCCGACCCACTTTCGCCATCTACCCAGAAAGCAAATGACTTGGCGTCCCCCCGTCCAAGCTCTCGGAGAGTTCCAAATTGATCATGTTGCAATCTCCAGGAGAAACAGCCCTGAGATTATGAATGTGAAGGTAAAGAAAGGCATCAATGTGGCCTCAGATCATTATATGTCTCTTAATAAATTCAAACCAATCCCCGCAAACACAAGGAAGACAACCAAACAGACCACACGCTTCGAAAATGATAAACTTCGGCAAAGGGTCGACGAGTTCCAGGAGAAGGCTAGACCAAATGACTGTGACTTTAACAACGCCAAAAGTCTCCTTGTTGAGGCCGCCAAAGAGTTTTCAGAAATCAAGAGAAGCAATAAGCATGCCTGGTGGAATAGTACCTGCGAAACTGTCCTCCAAGAAAGACTCATTGCGTGGAAACAGTACTACTCTACGAAATCAGAAAATGATTGGGAAACCTACAAAACCCAACGTGCCCAAGCAGCTAGGGTGTTCAGAACTGAGAAACGTAAATACGAAAAATCTCTCACTGAAAACATAGAACAAAACTTTAGGAAGAATGAAAGCAGAGAGTACTACAGAGCCTTCAAACACAAACTCACTGGCTATAAACCACCATCTCTATGCTTTGAGCAAAAGGACGGCATACTGGCGACGTCAAATGAATAAAATTGCAGCATTCTGGCAGATTACTTCAAGAATTTACTTAATTGCTCTAAACCGCAAAGCGCCATTGAGACCAAGGAACCCTTACTCAGGTACCCAGATTCCAGACCACCCGACAGAGATGAAATCAAGCGCCACATTGCCCGTCTCAAAAATAACAAAGCGCCGGGGGAAGACTCAGTAGTAGCAGAACTATGGAAATATGCCCCAGAGGAATCACTTGATATCTTGCAAAAGCAAATAGAAGAAATTTGGAACGAAGATTGGAAAATAGCTTTAATCCATCCATTACACAAACAAAGCAGCATGAAGAACATCAACAACTACAGAGGAATATCTTTGCTACCCGTGACTTACAAAATTCTATCACTTGCCATCCTGGAGCGTTTGGAAGCACAAGTCGAACATCAAATAGGTGAATACCAAGGAGTGTTCAGAAAAGGTCACTCAACAGCTGAACAGATCCAAAATCTCAAAACGATCATCAGATATTGTACGATAAGGTCCAAGCAGTATGTGTCTGTCTTTGTGGACTTTAGGAAAGCGTACGACTCCATTGACCGGGAAGTCCTGCTAAACATCTTAAATGAATTTGGAATTGATTTAAAACTGCTGTCGTTAATTAGAGCCACCCTGACCGATACAAAATCCAAGGTGAAGTTCCACGGATGTCTCTCGCATTCCTTTGACATCAAAACAGGAGTCCGACAAGGTGATGGGCTATCCCCGATACTCTTCAACTGTGTTCTTGAAAAGATCATCAGAACCTGGCGGGTGAGATTACAGGAAACCAACTACAGTCCATTGAGAATAGGAACCAAATCCAAGGGGATCGCAACAGACTGCTTAGCATTTGCCGATGATATTGCTGTTCTCTCAAACGACATAGAAACCGCTAGAGCTCAAGTTGAAATTTTAAAGGAAATTGCCGAACAAACTGGTTTGCAGATATCGTTTGAGAAAACTGAAGTAATGACTAACATCAAAGAAGCTCCACCAAAACTCCATACAAAATACGGGGATATCACCCGAGTAGACAAATTCAAATACCTGGGTGAGATCATCATGAAAAATGGACTGGACAAGGAAGCACTTCAGGAGCGAGTACGCAAACTGAAAATAGCCTACCAAACATCCCGCACAATCTACAACAAAAATGCCTTTCCCAAAACACCAAGATACGTCACTATGAAACAGTTCTGAAGCCAGTAGTTCTATATGAAGCCGAAACCCTGTCTCTAAATGCCAACAAAGGACTCCATGAAGAACTGGAGAAAAGAGAACGCAAAATTGTGAGAGGAATCTGGGGATCAAAGTACAGAAATGGAATCCGCCAAAAGAGATCCAATAAGGAAGTCTACATCAAAATAGAGAAAATTACCGACACAATCAGAAAAAGACGGGCACGATTTTACGGTCATCTGAAAAGAATGGACGGAAGGAAGTTGGTAAGGTAAGGGTTATTCTGCCCGAAGGCAGGTCCGATCTTCCGCAGAGGTGTTCCTGAGCCGGAGTTTACGTGCGGTAGGGTGGCCAGTTCCTTTCCGCTCCTCCATTCCCTTACCCCCCCACCAACAGCGCATGGCAACCCATCCAACTCCTGACCACGCCCAATGTTGCTTAACTTCGGAGATCTCACGGGGTCCGGTGTTTCAACACGGCTACGGCTGTTGGCGGAAGGAAGTTAACTAAAGAAATCTTTCACTTTTTTGATTCAAACCCCAAAGCCACAATACCCTGGTTTAGAAATACCAAAGAAGACCTGCAAATGCTACATATCTCAGCTGAAGACGCCCTTAACAGAGATCTCTTCCGCAAGAAAATATTGACGAACGGGCTAAACCGAGACGAGCAACCGAAGAGAAGACACGGTGCCCCTTGGACAGAGGAGCGTAAGCAGGCCCACTCACAAACAATGAGGGAAATTTGGGCTCTAAAGAAGGCCACTTCAGTGTCAAATGCAACAAGACTTAACGTGGTCCTTGATGGCCCCAGCGAATTATATATATATAATAATAATAATAATAATAATTTAATAATAATAACTAAACGGGCTACTTTCCTAAGAACTGCTGGAGGGTTAGCATTCATCCTCTGTGAACATGTCTTCTACATTTAACGTCAAAAATTTCATTATTGGTCCATATTGAAACGAGATTTACACTCAAAGATAAGGGTAGGATTTTCCACCTGTTCAATACTATAAAAAATGTGAAATAATTAAAACGCCACATTTTTATTGTCATTTTTAGGTACCGGTTTCGGCATTGTATATGGCATCATCAGCCTAGGATGAAGTAACAAGGACATTCAGCTTGTTACATTAGAATATTTATAATATATGCATGTACAGACATAAACCTTCTAAAATACCTTGTAATTTACAATTGCGTTATAACATAAAACATTTGGATAGTTGAAAAATAAATACCTTCTAAATACCTCCTCATAAAGTTCTGGAAAGGACATAAAGACATAAAGGAGGTGTTTGTTTTTCAACTATCCAAAGGTTTTATGATATAACGCAATTGTAAATTACAAGGTATTTTAGAAGGTTTATGTTTGTACATACTGTACATATATTATAAATATTTTAATGTAACTAGCTGAATGTCCTTGTTACTTCATCCTAGGCTGATGATGGCATATACAATGCCGAAACCGGTACCTAAAATGACAATAAAAATGTGACGTTTTAATTATTTCACATTTTTTATAGTATTGAACAGGTGGAAAAACCTACCCTTATCTTGACTGTCTTCTACATGTTCGTAAATCTACTGCTAAATTTCAACCGAGTGTACCGCGATTCGATCAGGCAAGGTTGAGAATAGGAACATTTTATGAGATACGCTACACAATAGATTTCGGAGAGATTGAACAGCACTTGACTATGACTTACTGTTTATCACTAGATCACCTAGCTAACTGAGTAGTTGCTTGTTGCCAATGACAAAATAAACATTACGCTCAATCGGAATGTCAGCGCAATGGCCATTACTTCAGAGGGCGATGGGTTGCCATTAAGAAGGGTATATGGCAGTAAAACGTGACCATATCGACATGCACGACAGGAGAAGAGGAAACAATGTATTGTGTTATATACCACACAGAACAGTCGAAAAGAGTTTTTTTTAAAAAAATTAGCTGGGTTTGGTAGCTCAGACGTCAGAGTCTGAGCTCTCAGCTCACTCCAGCGATATTCATAGGTGCTCAGATACATGAGCCTCATATCGGTAGATTTCTTATCACTTGAAGAACTCCTCCGGGACTAAATTTCGGCAACTCGGGGTTTCCAAAATCCGTAAAAGTAGTTGGTGGTACCTGAACATATTATTATTATTATTATTATTATTATTATTATTATTATTATTATTATTATTATTATTATTATTATTACTGTCCGGCTCCATGGCTAAATGGTTAGCGTGCTGGCCTTTGGCCACAGGAGTCCCGGGTTCGATTCCCGGCAGGGTCGGGAATTTTAACCATAATTGGTTAATTTCGCTGGCACTGGGGCTGGGTGTATGTGTCGTCTTCATCATCATTTCATCCGTATCACGACGCGCAGGTCGCCTACGGGAGTCAAATCAAAAGACCTGCATCTGGAGAGCCGAACTTGTCCTCGGACACTCCCGACAATAAAAGCCATACGCCATTTCATTATTATTATTATTATTATTATTATTATTATTATTATTATTATTATTATTATTATTATTATTGTGATGAAAGCAACGGAAAACTACCTCACTCCTCATTTCCCTAGTACGCCTCTTCAGTGATGCCTAGGCCATCTATGACAGCTGATGGCAGAGCTGTTGAGGATCCCACCAGCGACATCGCTGACGGACTGAACATACATTATTATTATTATTATTATTATTATTATTATTATTATTATTATTATTATTCCGACTCCTTGGCTGAATGATCAGCGTTGAGACCTTCGGTTCAGAGGGTCTTGGGTTCGATTCGCGGCCGAGTCGGAGATTTTAATGAATTCTTCTGGCTCGGGGATTATTTGTTTGTGTTTGTCCTAACACTCTCCTCTTCATATTATACAACACACCACACTGCCGACCACCACAGAAATACGCAATAGTGATTTCATTCCTCCAGATAGATGTAGTGTCAGAAAGGGCATCCGGTCGTAAAACAGGGGACATGTGGGACTCGGTTCACACCCGCTCCCCCTTTGGTTGGGGGTGGTAGAATAAGACTCACGGTATCCCCTGCCTGTCGTAAGATGCGACTAAATGAGGCCGCAGGTGCTCTGAACTTGGTCAACTCTTGTTCTTTTCTGACCCCGACAGTATTAGAGCATTCGAGGCCTAGGGAGGCTTTCATTTTCACTCCCTTCGTGGCCTTTGTCTTTCTTTGGCCGATATATTCATTATTTCGAAGTGTCGGACCCCTTCTATTTTTTCTGTCTGATTAGTGTTATATAGAGTATGGTTGCTTAGTTGTACAGCCTCTTAACACAATAATCACCAACACCGTCATTCATATCCGCGACCCCGCAACGTGTGAGAAAAGCGGTAGAAGAAGATTATTATTAGTTAATTTAGAATGTAGTCACTCAAAAATCAATGAGCTCACGGTATTGTTTAAGTTCCTTGAATATAGTCTACAGAACGAGCTAGAATAACATAGAGAGGTGGAAGCGCTGCCTGGGTGAATCTAATACAACGAACGTCCGCCATGTTTCCTGTGGTCACACAAGCAAGGGAACATGGCTCTTGAATGGAGAAAAGTGTAGAAAATACGCATTTTAGAACCACTTGGGCTGAAATAAAGACCGTTAGCCGAAAGTTTTAAAGCATTAAAAATCATAGACTGCGAATACCGCCACTTAAGGGACCTACAATAGTTTACCTCATTCTGATCATATTTTAAAAGTTAGTGCTTCCCCACGAGTACTGTATTTATTTATTTATTTATTTATTTATTTATTTATTTATTTATTTATTTACTTATCTATTTATTTATTTACTCTCCTGGGTTGGTTGCTTTTTCTCTCGGATTCAGCGAGGGATCCCACTTCTACAGTGCCCTGGAGCGTCGGACTTTGGGTAGGCGGTTAAAACTGGTGGGGGGGGGACCACTAACTCGTCCAGCCGGCCGCACCTGCTATGATGAACAGGGGCCTTGTGGGAGGATGGGAAGTTTGGAAGGGACAGACAAGGAAGAGGCAAGGAAGCGGCCGTGGCCTTAATTTAGGTACCATCCCGGCATTTGCCTGGAGGGGAAGTGGTAAACCACGGAAAACCATTTCGAGGACGGCTGAGGTGTGAGTCGAACCCACCTCTACTCAGCTGACCTTCCGAAGCTAAGTGGAGCCCGTTCCATCCTTCGTACCACTTTTCAAATTACGTGGCAGAGCCTGGAATCGAACCCAGGCCTCCGGGGGTGGCAGCTATACTCACGCTAATCACTACACCACAGAGGCGGTCCATGAGTACTGTCCCACTATAAATGTTATATGTAATTATTTATTACAATGTAGGGGGCATATCATTTTTTTCCGATTACCATATCATACTGGGATTACTAGCTGAAAGCTAACCTTGAAAGTTGTCCATTATGAAGTGTACCCTAGTTTTAAATACCTATGCAACTGACATCTACAATAAAGGCTGCATAAATTTCACAAATAGCAGTAAAATGCTGTATTTACCATACATTTCGTGGTTACGTTTCTTTGGCGGTAGGCGCTCCATTTTCTTTGTTTGTAAATGTCAAGGAAAATTGAATAGGGTTAGAACGGTATTTACCAGTAACCGCCGTTGGTCATTTGTTTAATACATGTACTTATCTTCGAAATGTACAGAGCGTAAGCGACTGTATTTGTTGGAATACCATTTATATATTTTCGTCCTCACAACCCATTGTTCCGCCAATCCCTTATTCTTTAAAGGAAATCTGAAATATAATCCGATAAATAATTACCGTGTCTATCAGTACATCCGCTGTGTAAGCATTAAAATGGATTTAATTACAAACAGAAATTTAAAAAAAGTGATCTCGGCTATCATTCAATAATACTTATTTAAAATACGATATATCCTTGGTTTTATTACTCCGATCAGTACAACCGTACACTGAGCATACGGCTGGCATTCTTGAAAGCGAGAATTTATCTTTTCACTTCTTCAAAACTTACGAAATTAAATTGCTATGCACAATTTCCCTGTCATCTCAACACATGTTCTCGCGCCAACTCGCTTTGTTTTGACAACCGTTAACATGGCTGCCCTTTATCAACTTGCTTCCGCAGGGAGCGCTGATGTCGGACATACAGCCCCTCTATGGTATTCTAGCTTGTTGAGACTACAGCACACGTTTTTCAGAGGCAATGAACCCATTGATAGGCCTATAATGTTTGTTGTGTGTATCCACATGATTTGTGTCTACTGTACATGGGAAGTGAATTATATTTTGGTAATAATTAAAATTAATTTTAATGAAATAGTCAATTTCGAAGAATTTATAATATACCCTAATTATATTTGTAGGCGATTACACATTCGAGGGTTAAATACATTTCAGTGCCTGGAATCGAACACTCTGCAAGCGGGCGCAATCTAATATTACACAACAAAATAAATAACTGGCCCGTGCAGAGCTAACATGACAGCCGCAGTCACTTGAGTTGCTGACAAAGATAGACGACGTCTCTCGCTGACTTCCAGCCCCACCTGTTCCCTAATGAGAAATAAACAAATAACATCTCTACTGCGGATTAAATTGAGCTTTTAAGGTAATAGGTTTTTTCCTTGCAATTTCTGCAAGTTCATGTTTCAAGAAGTTAATTACTCGAAAGCTTTTACGCAGCAGAAGCAAAAATAAAAGTAGTTTATAGGTCTGCTTTGTGTTCTTATTCTTCTGCAGAAATATAGAGAATTCTGTTTTTTTAGAAGCCGCTTTATTTCTCTGCGCAGAAATACAACGATCGTAAGAAAGTAATGTTAGAATGTAGACAAATTTTATAGATTTATATATTGCGCAATGATGACCACAATAATAATAATCGTCATCACAATCATAATATTGATAATAATTGTAATACCGATGTGAGTAGCTCAGATGGTACAGCGTTAGCCTTCTGAGCTCAACCTGGCGGGTTCGATCCTGGCTCAGTCCGGTGGTATTTGAAGATGTTCAAATACGTCAAACCCTTGTAAGTAGATTTATTGGCACGTTAAAGAAATTCTGCAGAATTAAAATTCCGGCACCACGGTGACTCCGAAAACCGTAAAACTAGTTAGTGGTACGTATAATCAAAAACATTATTTAATAATAATAATAATAATAATAATAATAATAATAATAATAATAATAATAATAATAATAAATGAGTCTATCCTCTACTGCAAAAGGTTACTGGAGCCAGGATAAGGAGGATAGTAAGAAAAGCATTATTGTTCAATACACAGCTGAAAAATCCACAGACACTTTACAGTCGTTCGACCGGATCGGGAATGGAATGAATGAAACACTCATCCATAATCTACGAGGACAGATCAAAAAATAAGTTGCACTTCCCAGTTATGGCCTTTTTTTTACACCACCTATACAACAGCAACACGACTATAACGACATACACTGTAACGTCACTTTTCCACATAGTCTCCAAGAGACCCCAAAAATTCTGTGAACGCACAACCAACTTGTCGATGCCGGATGCATAGAAATTTCCTCCAGCGTTCTGTAACCACTCGAAGACAGCGGCCTTCACCTCCTCATCGGTCTGGAAACGTCGACCACTGAGCTCCGTTTTGAGCTTACCGAACAGATGAAAGTCACATGGTGCTAGGTCGGGACTGTAAGGTGGATGTTGCCAGACCTACCACTTGAAACGCTGCAGCAGTTCTCTCGTTTGGCGGGCCTTGTGAGGTGTTGCGTTATCGTGCAACAAAATCACACCGGCGCTCAATTTCCCCCGGCGTTTCTCTTTAATCGCTTTACGCAACCGATGCAACGTTTGAGAATAAGACGCCACGTTGATCGTCGTTCCTTTCGGCATGAATCCCACGTGCAGCAAACCCTCCATGTCAAAGAACACTGTCGCCATAACCTTACCAGCTGAAGGTTGAACTTTGGCCTTCTTTCGTTGTGGTGATGAGGGGTGCACCAATTCACTGATGTTCTTTTCGTTTCGGGGGTGAAGTGGTGGACCCACGTTTCATCGCCTGTGACGAATCGCCGCAGAAACCCGTTGCCGTCTGCGGCATAGCGTTGCAAAATTGCCAGGGAGGATTGGAAACGTTATCCCTTGTGCTCATCGGTGAGAAGGTGTGGGACTCATCTTTGATAGAGCTTACGATATCTAAGGTCCTCGTGAACAATGGCGAACACACTGCCATACGACATGTTCATCTGCGTCGCGTATTCTCTCAGTATAATGCGCCGGTTCTGTCTAATGAACGCATACACACTGTTGACCGTTACACGGTCCTGGACGTTGCGGGCCTGCCTTCGCGATAGTTGTCCATGATATCCGTGCGTCCGGCTTCGAATTGCTGACACCAGTTTACGATACCTTGCCGGGAAATGGCCCGCTCCCCATACGCAGCACTAATTTCTCGATGAATGTCCGTGCAATTCTTCCTTTTGGTCCATAGGAAACGGATTGTCGCATGCACCTCATATTTAGAGTGAACGTCCAGTTGACGCGCCATTGCATTTGGGCGCTATTCACACAATACTAGACGAGACACCACAGCGACCAGCCTAACAGACATGAGGGCAGTGTCTGTCCCCTTCTCTGCTGTGCCCACGTTTGCGACACAGCGCGCTGCTGCGGCGCGTTAGTGCAACTAACCTTGTGATCCACCTACGAATTAGTTTCATGGTCCGTATTGATAGTTCAAGTACAAGTATGAAGGATGAGTTCTCCACCTAATAAATACTTTATTTTACATAGTGTCAATATTATTTACATAAAAAGACAGTACCTCCTTCAACCCTGATATATATTCAGCAGTGATGTAGACTGAATATAAGCTATGCGTCCGTGAACTGGTTGTTGAACCTCTTATTCTAAGGAACACGACGCCCCCGCATATTTTCGGCACAACAATGCACTTTGAACATCTCATAAACCGTTGGACATAATAGTGGCATTTAACACAGAATGCTTGACACCTGAATGTCAGTGATACTTGATAAACTCTAACAACTGTATCCAATTCCAACCTCAGTAAATGTAATTTTTGAAAATAGTCCCTTAACACCAAAACTGTACTGCGGTTAGTAGTGCGCAACTGAGAGCTTGCATGCGGGAGACAGTGGGTTTGAATCCCACTGTCGGAAGCCCTGAAGATGGTTTTCTGTGGTTTCCCATTTTCACAACAGGCAAATGCTGGGGCTGTACCTTAAGTAAAGCCACGGCCATTTCCTTCCAATTAATAGGCCTTTCCTATCCCATCGTCGCCATAAGACATATCTGTGTCGGTGCGACGTAAAGCCACTAGCAAAGAAAGAAGCCCTGAAGTTGGTTTTCCGTAGTTTCCCATTTTCACACCAGGCAAATGCTGGTGTTGTACCTTAATTAAGGCCACGGTCGCTTTCTTCCAACTCCTAGGCATTTCCTATCCCATCGTCGCCATAAGACCTGTGTCGATGCGACGCAAAGCCAATTGTAAAAAGAAAAAAAAAAGAAAGAAACAGAAACGTAGCCTGTCATACTCCCCTGGGCCGATGGCTAATGACTGAGAGATGAGATGAAATGCTATTGCTGAGTGTTGCTGGAATGAAATATGTCTGGAAAAACAGAAATACCCGGAGAAAAACCTGTCCCACCACCACTTTGTCCAGCACAAATCTCACTTAGAGTGACCGGGATTAGAACCAAGGAACCCAGCAATGAGAGGCTGGCGCACTGCCGCTTGGGTCACAGAGGCTCTTTCCAATTCATTACTACTGCTTGTTAATTACAGTTTATCAAAGTTAGAGGAGAATGTGCATCGAGGTGCGTTTTCTCATGCAAGCGAAACTGTTCTATTCAACGTTGACCACTTAGAAACCTATCATCACACTGCTGGAACTTTTTCTCGCCCGGTAAGCATAGAACCTGTTACACGAGGCGCATTCACCGACAGTCTGCCCGCAGCGCAGGTTGCAGTGCGCCAAGATCTCGCACGCACTCACTATTCAAACTTAAACTGCGTACGTTATGAGTAATACCAAGAACTGATATTTTCTCTACCGTCATCAGATACCAGTCTGGATGCACTCTACTGTCTTAGTAGCACACAGGTTGAGTACAAAAACGGTAGTGAACTGGACAATACATCTTGGATTTGTTATCTTCCGTATCACCTCCTCGCCTTTTGCCATAGGGGAGAGATTTCTTTTGTATGTAAATAATAATAATAATAATAATAATAATAATAATAATAATAATAATAATAATAATAATAATAATAATTAGAGGACCCGTCCTGCTCCTCAACATTAGTTATACATAGTCAGGTAACTCGTCTTGATGTGCCTGTCATAGTAATATTTTCTGCCTGCCTTTTTCAATGGCTTTATGAACATTTTAATAAGAAGCGCATTAGTGTATGGCGCAGTACGTAATCAGAATTCATCCATTCTGACGTCATCATGCCGTCTGTTTGGTAAAACTCTATACATATATTCGCCTTTTTATCCTGCAGATATTGATGTAAAGCTTGGTATTGTATCGTAGAAGGCAATGGTAATTTTAATCGCAGTCCTCTATATACACTGACTGAGCAAATGTCATAGGATAGCGGACCACTGATGCGCAGGTGTGTGTCTGCGCACCACACACCCCCTGTGCCAGCGGAAGTTGTATAGGAGACCTTGTGAGCAGTGGCTGTGCGTGTTACAGGTGTAACATGGAACGTCGTGGTGAGCTGACACCGTTCGAACGGGGTATGGTGGTCGGTGCCTGACGGATGGGAAGTTGTGCGGGAATTCGGCTTCACACGATCAACCGTGTCCAGGGTGTATCGTGAATGGTTGAATGCGGGTGTCACCGCCCACAACAGACGAACGACCGGCCGTCCAGCCACCGTCGATGACCGTGACCGGCGACATCTGAGACGGATTGTCAATACTGATAGACGGGCAACCGTGCAACAAATCACGGCTCAATTCAACACAGGCCGTGCTTGACACGTCTCGCAGTGGACAATCCGTAGGAACATGGGTTCTATGGGGTATGGGAGCCGGCGCCGCAAACGGGTGCCACTGTTAACCCAACGTCATCGGGCACAACGACGCGCATTTGTCGCCAGTCACCAGGGATGGACACTGGAACAACGGCGTAACGTGATATAGTCGGACGAATCACGATTTCAACTGCACCATGCCGATGGGAGGCAACATGTATGGCGCAGAGCACATGAAGCGATGGATCCCGCCTGCCTCGAAGGTGTGGTCCAGGGCGCTGGTGTCTCTGTTATGGTCTGGGGTGCGTTTTCCTGGTATGGAATGGGACCCGTAGTTGTTCTGAAAGAGACTTTGAATGGTACGCGGTATGTTGAGCTGCTCGGAGACCATCTCCACCCATTTTAGCCTTCCAGCGCCCAGACGGTTCTGCGGTGTTTCAAGATGGTAACGCGCCGCCACATCGCTCCCACGTCGACCGGGAATGGTTCCAGGAACATGCAGCGGAGGTCCAACGACTGCCAAGGCCACCCAGGAGCCGCGATATGAACCCTATCGAGCATATCTGGGATGTACTGGAACGCAGGCTCCGTGCCATGGATCCTCCACCCACGAACAGACCAGCATTGGCATTGGCGGCCGCTCTGCGTCCAGAGGACTACCAGGGAGTTGTCAACTCACTTCCCCCACGGCGTCTCACTGCAGTTCACAGGGCCAGAGGGGGCCCCACACGCTATTGGGTGACTATCCAATGACATTTGCTAAGTCAGTGTAGAATTGTTGTCTTGTGAGCTCATAAGTTAGTCTCGGAGAAACGTTTTTGGAGGCAGAGAATTTTTTAAGGTAAATGGCCTTCACTCTTTTTACTGTAGGTAGGCTATTCTCGATAGGTATTTCGGGATATATCTAGGACGTTTGTCATGATGAGGTCTGTTTGTATGTAGAATTTTTCTCTAAACAGCATCTACGTTTTTATGAACACTGTGCCACCTGTTGAATATATTTGGAAGCTGTGAAAGGTCAGAGAGTCAAGGTGTATTTAGCAGAGAATTTTATTCTTCCGTGATCAGAGGAAGTGTATACTCTCTGGCTTGACAGGTAGTAATCAAACATGGTTGCATGCAATGACATTACTAAGGATTAAGGTCACATATCTATATACACTGACTGACAGAGCAAATGCAACACCAAGAAGGAGTGGTCAGAACTTTATGCCAATTGCAGGGTAGACTGACGTCACTGAGGTATGCTCATGAAGTGAAATGCGCCGCTGTGCTGCGCACGTAGCGAACGATAATTGGGACACGGCGTTGGCGAATGGCCCACTTCGTACCGTGATTTCTCAGCCGACAGTCATTGTAGAACGTGTTGTCGTGTGCCACAGGACACGTGTATAGCTAAGAATGCCAGGCCGCCGTCAACGGAGGCATTTCCAGCAGACAGACGACTTTACGAGGGGTATGGTGATCGGGCTGAGAAGGGAAGGTTGGTCGCTTCGTCAAATCGCAGCCGATACCCATAGGGATGTGTCCACGGTGCAGCGCCTGTGGCGAAGATGGTTGGCGCAGGGACATGTGGCACGTGCGAGGGGTCCAGGCGCAGCCCGAGTGACGTCAGCACGCGAGGATCGGCGCATCCGCCGCCAAGCGGTGGCAGCCCCGCACGCCACGTCAACCGCCATTCTTCAGCATGTGCAAGACACCCTGGCTGTTCCAATATCGACCAGAACAATTTCCCGTCGATTGGTTGAAGGAGGCCTGCACTCCCGGCGTCCGCTCAGAAGACTACCATTGACTCCACAGCATAGACGTGCACGCCTGGCATGGTGCCGGGCTAGAGCGACTTGGATGAGGGAATGGCGGAACGTCGTGTTCTCCGATGAGTCACACTTCTGTTCTGTCAGTGATAGTCACCGCAGACGAGTGTGGCGTCGGCGTGGAGAAAGGTCAAATCCGGCAGTAACTGTGGAGCGCCCTACCGCTAGACAACGCGGCATCATGGTTTGGGGCGCTATTGCGTATGATTCCACGTCACCTCTAGTGCGTATTCAAGGCACGTTAAATGCCCACCGCTACGTGCAGCATGTGCTGCGGCCGGTGGCACTCCCGTACCTTCAGGGGCTGCCCAATGCTCTGTTTCAGCAGGATAATGCCCGCCCACACACTGCTCGCATCTCCCAACAGGCTCTACGAGGTGTACAGATGCTTCCGTGGCCAGCGTACTCTCCGGATCTCTCACCAATCGAACACGTGTGGGATCTCATTGGACGCCGTTTGCAAACTCTGCCCCAGCCTCGTACGGACGACCAACTGTGGCAAATGGTTGACAGAGAATGGAGAACCATCCCTCACGACACCATCCGCACTCTTATTGACTCTGTACCTCGACGTGTTTCTGCGTGCATCGCCGCTCGCGGTGGTCCTACATCCTACTGAGTCGATGCCGTGCGCATTGTGTAACCTGCATATCGGTTTGAAATAAACATCAATTATTCCTCCGTGCCGTCTCTGTTTTTTCCCCAACTTTCATCCCTTTCGAACCACTCCTTCGTGGTGTTGCATTTGCTCTGTCAGTCAGTGTATATATATATATAGATATTCATAATTTTGTATTTCTGTTGCCAAGTCCACATCAACGCCGAGCCACGAGAAAATGGGTTAACCAGAATTGAATGAAAATTATATATATATATATGAAATAAGAGTTTTGCCTGTACATTGCTCAGAATTTGAAAAAAAAAAGGTATTTCTGTATCGGTCATGTCCATGGTAACAAGGAAATGCACTTTTTACTTTTCCGTAATTTCTGTCTGTCTGTCTGTATGTATGTATGTATGTACACGCATCACTAGAAAACGGCTTAAGAGAATTTAATGAAAATTGATATGTAAAGTCGGGGGATGAGCCGCTACAATGTAGGCTATAAATCATTTTACTCACGCTGAATGAAATGGTAGTTTAGGGGAAGGCCTAAAATTTAATTCTCAAATATTTATTTTATTAGTGGTCCTATCGGTAAATACTACATAACGAAAGTTATATATAAGTAAATTTCCTATCATTTATGTCATACATTGTTACCGTACCGCCTTCGATAATACAGATATTCATCATTTTGTATTTTTGTTGCCAAGTCCACATCAACGCCGAGCCACGAGAAAATGGGTTAACAGAATTGAATGAAAATCGGTAACTTATATGGAGTCGGGGAATAAGAAACTACAGTCTAAGTTGTAAACAATTTTATTCACCCTGGATGAAATTGTAGTTTAGGGGAAGGCACTTAAAATTTAATTTTTAAATACCCATGTCATTGGTCCTACCGAAAAGTACTACATAACATTAGTTATAGAGAATACAATTTCCAATCATTTATGTTTTATTCAGTTTTACCGTACCGACTATGATAAGAGTGGTATTTCAGAGTCGGAGGAAAACTAAATGTGGAGGCCTACAATATTGAAAGCGCATAACAATGATCAACAATAACATTACATTGACCACTGTTTGTTGTGATGTTCTTTGTCTCTTATGCTGCTGCTCAACTCAAATAGATGGGATTAATGCTGCGTAACGAGTATAACAGTATCCCTCAACTGGTATCATACGTCTGTGAGACGGCCGAAAATTTTCCCAAGGCCATCCCCTCTCCTATCCTCAGCCTACTGCTTTCTTCCCTTGTGTACCTCTCAGCTGGAATGTTGTTTCCCTGCAGGGAAGGTGATGTACCGCTCGCTTTGTTTCACCTTGAATAAGTGAGTATTAAACTTATCGCGCCGTCTGACAGACGTATGATACCAGTTCCGTGACTATTGTTCGGGAATGACATTATTCAGTATTGAGTGTTTATTGAGATAATGGCTAGGTTTGATTTTATGAAGACACTTGCCAAGTCACTAGTATATCCTCAAATGCATCGGAAGCTTACTGAGGTGGAGAAAATTCCACGTGAACTGACATTCTGGATGAGGAGGATTCATCAGATTGATGACGAACAAGAGGAACCTGAATTCTTCGAGGTTCGTAAAACGTGCTACTTTTGCGATCCTCAACTGAAAAGAAGAACGAAGTACCAGTGCCAGAAGTGCGGAAAACCGATCTGCTTGGAGTGCGCCCAAAAAGAAGAAAAAATAATGAAGTAACATATCCTGTGATAAGGAAAATTGTGCTTTCTAACAAACAGTGACTTTGAACCTTAAAATTTAAATTTATGTTTTGTGTTTTCCAGTAATTTTATGTTTTATTTGTTTGGATGGTCTTTGTATAATACTGATATATCAGCGAAATAATCGTAATAATCATATTTTCTAGATTTTTAAGAAAAGCAGAAGTGTCCATATTTTTGGAGCATCATTCTAATATTTTATTATTTTTTTCTGGGTTTGTAATTTTTTTCTTCTACTGTTTGCACTGACATATTTGCAAACATATATTTAAAGGAATTAAGTTGAATAAATAACAAAAAATTAAGAACAAATGTTTTAATTTAAAAGTAAATATCTGGAGTCTGACAGACGTATGATACCAATTACGTTACAAACGTAGATGATACCAGTTGAGGGGTATTATAGCCTGACTGAATATTGGCGGAAAATAGCTAGAGAGTTGGAAAACTTTCTTCTCTAGCATGCCATTCCTCTGGTTCATATTCTGATACTGCCGGTACGTTACAGACTGGTTCATCAGAGTATTCCAGCTATTCGATCCCTGCTCTGACGCACTGTTTTGAATGAGCAGTGTGCACACCTAAGGCAAACGCTCACTTAGTAGTATTATTATGACCTGGTCTAGGATTACAATTTAGAACTAATCCAAATTATAGCACCACAATTCACGAAATAACTCAAAATTCAACCCTGAAAAGAGCCGTTTCTTAAGGAAACCTTCCTCCTCTTCACTTTTATTAAATTCTACATGCATTTTATTCCAAATTAGAAGTGAGGTGGGGTTTCTCCTCTGGCTTGGAGGAAAAATTTGTCTCCAAGTCAGATAGATTTTTCCGCCGCCTGCGTAGTGAACTGAGATTTTCCGACTCAACGGGTACTCCTATTAAACAGATTAGTAAGCGGGCGTAGTTTTTGCCCTTGGAGTCTCCACTATTCGACACCCCCACCCGGCCGAAGATAAGACAAAGTGTGTTCACGGATCACGGCTCTCTGCGGCTTGGTCATTCCAGCTCTGGAATTTTGGGCTGTTAGATCGGCAGAGAAAATGTGTGGTTTTTCATTTGATCGAGTATTTCATATAAAAGCATTGCTTTTAATCGCGCCATTCATACTTACGTCATTTCAATTGGGGAAACTACTAAGACAGTCTTTCTGAGGACGTAAAAAGGCAGGTGGTGAGTGAGTGTCTGTCATTAAAATGAAAACTCCCCAACCTGATTGTGACTGATGGTAGGCAAGGTGGCCTACCCTTACATTGAAAATTCCCTAACCCAGTCGTCATATGAGAAAAAACGTTTGGTGACTTCCCCGTTGTGTTTCTAGGGTAACGTTAAGTGCTACGCAATTTAATACAAACTTGCTCACAACGTGTACACTACCTAACCTAGAACACTGTACACACTGACTGACAGAGCAAATGCAACACCAAGAAGGAGTGGTCAGAACTTTATGCCAATTGCAGGGTAGACTGACGTCACTGAGGTATGCTCATGATGTGAAATGCGCCGCTGTGCTGCGCACGTAGCGAACGATAAATGGGACACAGCGTTGGCGAATGGCCCACTTCGTACCATGATTTCTCAGCCGACAGTCATTGTAGAACGCGTTGTCGTGTGCCACAGGACACGTGTATAGCTAAGAATGCCAGGCCGCCGTCAACGGAGGCATTTCCAGCAGACAGACGACTTTACGAGGGGTATGGTGATCGGGCTGAGAAGGGAAGGTTGGTCGCTTCGTCAAATCGCAGCCGATACCCATAGGGATGTGTCCACGGTGCAGCGCCTGTGGGGTAGATGGTTGGCGCAGGGACATGTGGCACGTGCGAGGGGTCCAGGCGCAGCCCGAGTGACGTCAGCACGCGAGGATCGGCGCATTCGCCGCCAAGTGGTGGCAGCCCCGCACGCCACGTCAACCGCCATTCTTCAGCATGTGCAAGACACCCTGGCTGTTCCAATATCGACCAGAACAATTTCCCGTCGATTGGTTGAAGGAGGCCTGCACTCCCGGCGTCCGCTCAGAAGACTACCATTGACTCCACAGCATAGACGTGCACGCCTGGCATGGTGCCGGGCTAGAGCGACTTGGATGAGGGAATGGCGGAACGTCGTGTTCTCCGATGAGTCACGCTTCTGTTCTGTCAGTGATAGTCACCGCAGACGAGTGTGGCGTCGGCGTGGAGAAAGGTCAAATCCGGCAGTAACTGTGGAGCGCCCTACCGCTAGACAACGCGGCATCATGGTTTGGGGCGCTATTGCGTATGATTCCACGTCACCTCTAGTGCGTATTCAAGGCACGTTAAATGCCCACCGCTACGTGCAGCATGTGCTGCGGCCGGTGGCACTCCCGTACCTTCAGGGGCTGCCCAATGCTCTGTTTCAGCAGGATAATGCCCGCTCACACACTGCTCGCATCTCCCAACAGGCTCTACGAGGTGTACAGATGCTTCCGTGGCCAGCGTACTCTCCGGATCTCTCACCAATCGAACACGTGTGGGATCTCATTGGACGCCGTTTGCAAACTCTGCCCCAGCCTCGTACGGACGACCAACTGTGGCAAATGGTTGACAGAGAATGGGGAACCATCCCTCAGGACACCATCCGCACTCTTATTGACTCTGTATCTCGACGTGTTTCTGCGTGCATCGCCGCTCGCGGTGGTCCTACATCCTACTGAGTCGATGCCGTGCGCATTGTGTAACCTGCATATCGGTTTGAAATAAACATCAATTATTCCTCCGTGCCGTCTCTGTTTTTTCCCCAACTTTCATCCCTTTCGAACCACTCCTTCTTGGTGTTGCATTTGCTCTGTCAGTCAGCGTACAATTTAGAATTCCGTAGCGAAGCACGGGTACATCAGCTAGTATGAGAATATAATGAAAGTGTTAGTCGAATAGTAACCTGCTAAGTACAGAATGAACTGTGGGTTAGAATAACCCTTCACCTGCAATTATTGGAGTGTTCATTTACTGATTCGATTTTATGATTACTCGATGTTGACTGAACTTAAAGACCTATCAATGTCTCATGATTAATCAGCAGATAATTCCGGAGAGAATAAAACAAAAATGAAGTAAATCGGTCCAGTAGAAAGGACAGACGGGTTTGCCAAAGCTGATTTTAGTAAAAAAATTAATATATTAATATTATTATTATTAATTATTATTATTAATATTATTAATAATAATTATCGCATTGTCGCTACTGTGTGCAGGTATTTCCATTTGGCGTTATTTAGGCTACCTGCGTTTCAATTTCAACGTTTCGTTTTACTCTATCAGATGGCAGAGGAACGGATCTCTGGTGGAAGATCTATACCTGAGTTCTTAATTAATGTTGTCGTATAAACATCAAATGTGTCACTAGAGAATTTCAAATAGTGAGTACCGGATTCGATGGTGTAGGGGTAGCGTGCTTGTCTCTTACCCGGAGGCCCCGGGTTCGATTCCCGGCCAGGTCAGGGATGTTTACCTGGACCTGAGGGTTGGTTCGTCAGCCTACGTGATTAGAATTGAGTAGCTATCTGACGACGAGATAGAGGCCCCGGTCTTGAAAGCCAAGAATAACGGCCGACAGTTTTCGTCATGCTGACCACACGACACCTCGTAATCTTCAGGTCTTCGGACTGAGCAGCGGTCACTTGGTAGGCCAAGGCCCTTCAAGGGCTGTAGTGCCATAGGATTTGTTTGAGTGCTGGATTGGTCTTTTTCCATCTTTTCAAAAGTCCGATTACCTCAGCCGGAATTGTACCTACGATCATCGGATCCCGAGGTCGACATTCTACGATTGAAGTAGAATACATCCTATACAGTTGTTTAGTTTGGTCATGGCGTGCCAGTAAGTATATAGAGAACATGTCTATGGTATATATTCAATGTTCGTATAGTGCCCGATCTACTAGCAAAACAGCATTTTATTAGCATGAACTGCCATATCTGAGTTCCTTTTACAAGACTTTACTACAGCTAGTCGGCTGTGGAGTTACTTTACATATTCTTCAAATTACACGCAGTGGTAAACAAGATCTTTTCAATTCTCAGTTCGTATTTCATGCTTGCATTGGGACTTTTTTCGTTACGCACGACAATAGCTGTGTTCCTGGTAGCATGTAAGTCTGATATGGAGTGGAGCAGCAGTGTGAATTGTTACCAAGCTTAAGCCGGGAGTGATACGATCGAGCCCCACCAAGTCATGCACTGCTAACATTTGCATTATTCTGAGTTACGACCGCTGTCGTCTTATCCCCCCAGCTATCACAACCACGGGAACAAGAAAACTATGGAGCTTGCCTTTTCTTTGCCATTACCAGCAAATCTCACGTGCGTCCCAAGCCAAGCTCGCAATACACATGCACGCGGAGGTGTGGAGATTAACGCCCAATGCAGCCAATTTCCACAAAGGGTTCTGCTCATTTGAGGGTAATTGCAACAAAATGAATTCGTTTTGTATTATTCAGGGGTAGAGTTCATCTACTGGTCAACGTGTTGTTTATCAGAGAGGGCGTAACCTTAAATATTTAGGCCTATTCTTGTTGTTGATAAAGTTTTTGTCGTCCTATTTGCTTATATACGTGCTTATTTCGCGAGTGTTACATCTTTCTGGCGTATTTATTACGAATATATGCATCCATTTGTTCTCGCAGGACAATAATGTAGCACTCTGATTCAATTTCTGCAGCGTCTTAAATGACTGAAGGGCCCAACTCTAGAGTGGCAGTAATTTCTGCAGTGTTGAAAAGTAAAGCATGAGGGGGCTTTGGAAGCAGCCGCTCTCTCTTTCCTTCTCGTTCTTTTTGCCATACAATCTTCGTTTCGTTTCTTCTCCGCTTTCTGCACCCCATTCACAGCCAGTCGGTAAGTATTTTGGTCATCGGAAGTGCTCTCCCACCATCTGAGAAAAATATCAGCCTGACTCAGGTCTCTTTTACAGACATCTTTGAAGCGAAGATGTGATCTTTCAACTGGACTCGTACGCTCAAGCAGTTCCCCATAAAGCAAGGTCCTGGGTTTTTGTTCAAGGTCCGCTCCTCTTAAATGACTTAGACATCTTAATAGACTATGACCTAGCAAAGCATATACGCTGGAGATCTCTCTTTCTCCATGAGATCTGGGGGATCCTACAAACACAGTAAATATTTTCAATCCTTTCTCAAGTTTACCAAGGAATGTCCAGGTCTCACTGCTGTAAAGAAGTGTGTTGATGACACATAAATTTTACACCAACTTTTAAGTATTTCCTGTCAGTAACCTGTTTGTCAACACTCTGTCCTTCAGTCTGGGCATTACGGTCGTAACCTTGGCAGCTCTGTTAGTGATTTCGACATCCATAGAGTAAGTGTATGAAATGGTCGACCCAAGGTAGAAGAAATAGTCAGCTACCTTGAGTGTGTTCTTCGATGACAGTGGATAGAATACTGTCTTAATCCAAAACAGTAGTTTCCTGTATGATGATAGTGAGACCGAACTCTATGAAGGCATTTGACAGTCGATCAATAAGATGTTGAAGCTGGAGTTCTGAATGGCTTATAAATTCAGCGTCATTAGCATATAGTACACTTCACGAACGAGTGCCTTCCGCTCTTTTATCTTAACTCTGAGTAGAGTAACGTTGAGAAAATTAGCATTAACTGTAGTTTGTAGATTCACCCCTTCAGTGGAGTCACCAATATCATAATTTAAAAACATAGAAAAGAAGATGCCAAACATTTTGGAAGCCCTGTTTTACACAGCTGATGAATGTAAAGGTTTCTGATCTTCTTTTATTGACGCAGGCAGTTCCTTCCACATTCTCATTAAAGAAGACAATCATCCCGAGCAGTTTTGGTGGGCAGCCGATATTTTGAAGCAATTTCAAGAGTCCACTTCTCTTTCCACCGTTTTTCCCACATCTGTGGGGTCGAGGGTGCAAATTGTGTCGTACATGTAGATTTGGCCCTGGTTTACGGCCGGATACCCTTCCCGACGCCAACCCTACATGGAGGAATGGAATTACTATTGCGTGTTTCTGTGGTGGGTAGCAGTAAAGTGTGTTATCTGATTACGAAGAGGAAAGTGTTGGGATAAACGCAAACACCCAGTACCTGAGCCAGAAAATTAATCAGACGCGATTAAAAACCCCGACCTGGCCGGAAATCAAACCCGGGACCCTCTGAACCAAAGGCCTCAACGTTGACAATTCAGCCAATGAGTCAAAAAGTCCACTTCTACTAACTAAATCACATTTTTTGACCAAATCTATAAATGGTTTCGGTTGTATACATATCTCCTGAAGCTGACGTAATGAGAAAACCAAGTCTGCTGTGGATCGGTCAGATCTGATGCCGCGTTGTGCCGCTCGGTAGCGCATAAAAATACCGGTGCACATGCTTTAGATACTTTGCCCGGGAGTGAGATACCACGGCAGGTAGTTGTTACAATCGCTTCCGTCACCTTTCTGACTGAAAAATATAGCAATGTTTGCACTGCGCATTACCTGTGGAACATAGCCCTCTTCAAAACAGAGATAGATAGAAAGAGAGGGGGGAGGGGGAGTGAACTGTGTGCAAATGCTCAAGCAGTTCTTTTCTCTCATTTTTCAATATTTCAGCTAGGATGCCGTCGTCACCATGGGCCTTTACCAAATGCAAGGGAGTCAATGGATCTGTTGAGCTTCTCGATGGTGAGTAGCCTATCTAACTTTTCTTTTACTGGCGTCTGGTGGATGGAATGAAGGTCATCACTGGTCACTTCATTCTGAGTGGCATACAGCTTCTTGATGCATCTACAACATCCTTTAGGCTTTTGAATAAGTTCTGTCAATAGTTGCTCGCACATCTGCAGGCAGTCTGGTAAGCTGCAGTTCTTAGGACATTTTGTATACTAGTATCTGGATTGACTTTGCATGCAAGCAGGGTTTTTCGTTTACCTCAGTCACGGGTCCACCTACCCTAAATTTGCTTCGTACGAATCACTGTTGCTAAACTCTTTATTCCCAAAGGTTGAGAAGCAGAGTTATAGATGATTTCACGAATCTGAAACCATCTGACATCTATATGCGTATCGACTTGTCCGGAGACTGTTAGTGTATGTAGCAGCATTCACTTAGAATTATATATGCAGGACGTTTCCATCCAAGGGCGACCTTTCGTCTTGACATGGTCTAGTTTCTTAGGCACGAGCCTCACCTTACTGGCCACTGAAATGATTTGTACTGCAATCTGCGCTATGATGGCTACGTGTTAGAAGGACGAACGCGGGGGCGGTAGAATAACATCCAAGGCAACCCTGCCTGCCGTAAGAGGCGACTAAAAGGGGTATCTGGGTTTCTGAAATTTGGAGCGTGGGTGGGCGGAACGGTTACCCTAGCCGACTCTGGTATTGATCGTTCTTACTCGTCAAGCTCCTCGCTTTTACCTTTCCTATCCAACCCCGCTTGGTCAATTTTATCTCTGTTTAGTGTTAATAGAGGATGGTTTCCAAAGTGTATTTCTTCTTAAAACAATACTCACAACAAGGGAATTCTTCAGATAACCGCGCCTTGTAAGAACGAATCATGCTGATGTCGGTTGTTGGAACGTGGATGTTTCCAGGAGACATAGTGAAAATTTTGGCCTGGAAATACGCATTTGTGACACATAGTCTGTGATAACAGCTAAGCTCTAAAAATCCTTGTCAATAACCCTTCATTTTCACCATTTCTTCAGGTCCAAGAATGTTGGATAACCTTTGTAATGAGTTACCTAGCTAGTATGTAAGACACCCCAGACGTGCAAAGATTCGGAATGAAGTATTTGTATGTTGCCTCATTCAGAGCAGCGTAAAACTGAACTGTCTCTTATGAAATATAAATCAGAGTGGGGTTATATCTGCTGAAGATGTTGACGGGGCCACATCATGAGACCATGCCTAAAGTGAGGATCGTCTCTGCACCCTTGTATTGGGATAGGATACAGGTGATAAGACTGTTTTTCATAGTGAATCCTATGGCATGCTGTCTAAGCTGGTGCTGAGGTTTTTTTTTTTTTTTTTTTTTTCGCAAGTTACTTTACGTCGCACCGACACAGATAGGTCTTATTCCGACGATGGAACAGGAATAAGCGAGGAGTGGGAAGGAAGCTGCCGTGGCCTTAATTAAGGCACAGTCCCAGCATTTGCTTGGTGTGAAAATAGGAAACCACGGAAAACCATTTTCAGGGCTGCCGACAGTGGGGTTCGAACCCACTATCTCTCTAATATTGGATACTGGCCGCACTTGAGCGACTGCAGCTATTGAGCTCGGTGGTGCTGAGGTTTGTCCTGCCAAAATAATGTGTGCTTGGCCACTATGATACAGCCACTGTCTGAAAGCCGGTCCATCCATAAGGGTTACAGTCGTTTCGTAGGGCGATCGCTTGTTCTTTAGGAATGTATAATTTTTCCTTGAACTGAAAACTCTTCTTCTACTTCCCTCCAAACGTTTTCCACCATTTCTGTTTCTCTTCTCTTTCCTTCACTATCTTCTGACACATTTTTTTGTCTATCTTACTGTATTAGCAGCGTTGGTCTGTCTGGAGTTCCTACATCTTTTTTGGCTTCATAGTACTTCTTCTCTTCTTCAATCATATCTTTATCCCATATCTTGAAAGATTTCTTCTTTTCTTTCACTGAATCTCTTGTTTATCAATTCACTATTTTGTTTCTGTACCTTTTTTAATGCCATTTGTTCGGGGCGTCGACGCATGTGGATCTTTAGCCCCTATAATGGCGTGTGACCTCCGAAGAGGCCGGGTGCAGGTCTTTCAAGTTGACACCGTATAGGTGACCTGCGCCTCTATGAGAATGGGGCCCTACCTGTGATGAATTCTAATGCTGAAGACGGCACACATACCCAGCCCCCGAGCCATTGGAAATAACCACTTAAGGTTAAAATCCCCGACCCGGCGGGGAATCGAACCCGGGACCCTCTGCACCAAACGCCAGCACGCTAACCATGGAGCCGGACTCTTTAGCCCCTATTGGCACCATATTGTATGAACCTGCGTATCATTGGATTGGCGGTAGTGTGGAATGTTGTGTGTGAGGAAAAGATTAAGGACGTCGTAAATACCCCAGTCCCCAAGCCAGGGATATTAATCATTAAGATTAGAAAAACACCGACCCGGCCTGGAATCGAACCCGGGGCCGCCGGGTGACAGGCGGACGCGTTGCCCCCTACACCGCGGGGCCGGACGTTCTGTAGCTTACTACTAAGCCTTCCACAGATCTATTTTGCTGTTTCCACAAACGCTTACTTATAATTTTCCCATTCTTCTTTCACGACTTTCATTTCTGAGTTTGGGATCTAAATATAACTTCGAAAACCGAGCGAGTGGCTGCGCGGTTTGAGTCACATAGCTATCAGCTTTTAGTGGGAGACAGTGGGTTCGAAGCCAATGTCGGCAGCCCTGAAGATGGTTTTCTGTGTTTTCCCATTTTTACATCAGTGAAATGCCGAAGCTGTATCTTCATTAAAGTCACGGCCTCTTCATTCCAACTCATACTCATTTCCTATCCTACCGTCGCCATAAGACCTATCCGTGTTGGTGGTGGTGGTGGTGATTATTGTTTTAAGATTAAATACAACTGGGCAACCATCCTCTATATAATACTAATCAGAGGGAAACAACGGAAGAGGTCCGACACTTCGAAAAATGAAGGTATCGGCCAAAGGAAGACAAGGGCCGCGAAGAGCGTGAAAATAAAAGACTTCCTAGGCCTACATACGTATTGCCGTCGGGGTCTGAAAAGAACAAGAGTTGACCAAGAGAGATCGGGTAGGATAGATGAAAGTGAGGAGCCTGGCACAAGTAAGTGGAAGCAATTCCAGAACTAAGCTGAGGGCCCCGTGGTCGCTAACTCGCGCTCCAAAGTCAGAGCCCCTGGGGCCCTATCCGTGTTGGTGCGATGTAAAGCACATTAAAAAATCTTCGAAAGTAAAATCTTTCATTTTCACACCCTTAGTGGGGTTTTCACTTTCTTTTTACAATACCTTAAGTTGTCTAAGTATTGGACCTCCTCCATTTTTCCGCTTTGATTATTGTTAATAGAGGAGGTTCTCCACTCTCTGTTTCGAAGTATCACAGATGGCTAACAAAAAACAAGATTCTCTTACATTGTTCGTCATGAAATTGTAACTGACTAGTGAGATAAATACAAATGTTTTTCAGGAAGTTGAGTCGCGTAATGCCCCCAGTAATTAACTGATATATCGGGGAATAGAAATCAAGTGATTTGTAGACTAGATCATCTTGGACGATAATATTATAAATTTAGATCTCTTAGCTATCGTTGCTTTACACTGCACCACCCCACCAAGCCTGCGACGTTCAAGAGCCCTTGTTCAAGAATATAATAAGATCATGTCCAATCCAACTCTACCTATCCATAGAGATGTTGCAGATCTCTGGAGACAAAGGCTGAAATCCCGTAAGACACCGATGAAAACAGCTAAGAATCTAATGGATGCTGGTTTCAATTTAAAAGAGGAATGGAAAGAGCAATGGATTCGTACAGCTCCGGAGTGGCCAAGCCTCTTTAATCCAAACCACGCCCCAGCTGGTTTTAGCTTGCCAAGAAGAACGTGGGCATCACTAAACAGGTTCCGCACAAATTGTGGAAGATCTGCATTCTCCCTTCACCAGTGGGGCTTCAGGGACTCTCCAGCGTGTAATTGTGGTGCTTTAGTCCAGAACATGCATCATATAATGGACGAATGCCCTCTGCGTGCTTATGGTGGAGACCGAAAAGACTTTGCTGATGTCTCAGTATCCCTAGTGCAGTGGATAAACAATTTAGATATTCATGTGTAATTGTTCCCTACTTACCTTGTATTCTTTTCCGATTTTTCTTTTGTATAATATTGTATATACTTGTCCATTCTGTAAATTCCATACGCTTAATAATAATAATAACTGCACCACCAGGCTATTGACACATCTTGACACACCCTGGATTTGTTCAGTTGGCTTTTGGGGGAAGTTTACGAGCTAAGCATGGTTAGAGGAGATCAAGGCAAGGATATGACAAACCGATTAGAGTAGATATAGGGTGAAGTAGCTACATAGAGAGACAGTAGCGGTGATTCGGAATTAGAAGTGGGGGGGATAATGTATAGACAACAACAAGTGCCCGTATTTGTAGGATGTAGTGGCGGGGAGGGTGTGTATATAAATACCAAAACTTTAAAAACCCTACAAAATGGTAAGTTTGTTGATGCTCTCTTAGCGAATTTCGACTGAGAGGTAAGGGTTGACAGTTTACCAGTGAACTGCGGTAATAACAGCATTTTGAAAAATTTGGTTCAATATTATACAATGAAATTTGCACCAAAGGAACAATATTACACATGTATTACAATTGAAGTTCAGCGTGATTTTACAATTAAAAAAACATTCATTGTTTGACTACATACTGCGAAACTAACAGACACTAAAGTGACTACCAGAGTAACGAATGTGTGCGGTAAGCGGATGAATCATACCTCAGTGTCCATGACCTTGACAGATATACCCCCGCAACCCCTTCTTCACAGCACATGGAAAGTCTCTACTACATGCGGAGCTATACAAATCTGTTAGCCCCGACGAACGACATTTTGTGCGTATTTCCGCTAATAAATTTATTAATAATTATAGAAAAGTATTAGTTGATAAGACACAGGGTTTGTACAAATTGCTTTTTTAAATAATTCGTATAATTCCTAGTTTCAGCAGGCTAAAATGGAATAAAAATGTAAAGTTTTCTCCACAAAGGCGGCGGGGGGGGGCGGGGGACGGGTGGCGGGGGCGGGGGCGGGGGAAAGGAATGAGAAGAAGGTTACGTATGACACAAATAACAACTTTTCAAGGACTGTTTTCGCAATTGTCAATGCCCGGTTCTTTGGTGAACAGTCAGCCTTAGGTTTCTTGCGTACGCTGTTATTCCGTATGACACATATCCATCGCTATAGAAAGCTGATATTGTCCCCCACTCCCAAACGTGCCTCTTCTCGAAAAATGAGTGACTATCAAACACTAAGCATACTATCAGCTCTTTCAAAACATTACAATATATCGTCCACCAGAAATTTTCCAACTATCTCCGACAGCACAATACCCTTGACGAACACCAGTTTAACTTTCGGCAGAATCATAGCACTACCACCGTGCTATTTAAGGTTATCAATGACGTACGAAAGGCCATGGAGAGAAGACAACTGTCAATTCTAGCTATTACTGATATCAACAAAGTTTTTGACTAGCCTATGTTACGTCGGACGATGTCCGGACATTCCATACCACTTCATTTTGAGAACATTTCGTACCACTACGTCATTATCTACCTGCGAAGGTTTTCCCGTAAACCCCAAATATTTACTCGAGAACAATTCGTACCACTTGATGTCAAATTGGAATTCCATTTCCACGCCAGCGAGCGTAATGAGCCTAACAGACACACTTTAGAGATCAGAAACAAAAATAATTTATAACATTTGCTGAAGAAAACTTCGATATTGTTTTAATAATTGTCCTTTACACTATACTTATCACTTATTTTTACGTAAATATTATCATAAGAAAGGAGATTTTTCAAGTATAAATCCTGAAACTAAACAATACATTAGAAATATACATCGTGTTTGGACGCAATGTGCCTGACGAGTATGATGGATAATATTACTATTACTGTGAATATTTATGTCCGACTCT
Organism: Anabrus simplex; assembly: GCF_040414725.1. Taxonomy (NCBI): domain Eukaryota; kingdom Metazoa; phylum Arthropoda; class Insecta; order Orthoptera; family Tettigoniidae; genus Anabrus; species Anabrus simplex. Next base: position 117,683,470 of record NC_090265.1, read on the forward strand.
TTGACTGAATGGTCAGTGTGCAGGCCTTCGGATTCCGGTCGGATCGGGGATTTTAATCGGGTGTGATTAATTCTTCTGGCTTGGCGACTGATAGTTTTTGTTTGTCTCAACACTCTCCTCTTCATATTCAGACAACACACCACAATACCAACCACTGCAGATGCCCCTCGACATTGGGTTGGCGTTAGGAAGGGCATTCAGCCGTAAAAACGGAGTCAAATCCACATGTGCGACCCAGTTCGCACCCGCACCCGCGACCCCTCAAGGTGTGGGAAAAGCGGTATGAAAAGAAGAAGAAGAAGATTGTTACTATGTATAAACTATTGCATTATTTCATTATCGAGTAAGTAAAATAAAACATTCTGATGAACTTGTCGTTATAAGCTTGAAGATTACTGAATGATGGAAGTAGCTAGGTCCCCGCGAATTACGAATACGAGATAAGAATTAACACGTGTGCCAATCAGATCAGTTGCGCCTGACGGAAGGTTAACATCAGTAGTGGTCCCACTGTGCGGAGGCTTCTGTGGCAGTAATGAAGAATGGATACACAAATGAATACATTCATTAGGATATCGGTTTTAACCCGCAATGCTTCCCACTCTTTCAAGTGGTGCGGAATGTCCTCTCCTAAATATTTTATGACCATTAGTTCACGCTTCGCAGGGAATCAGCCGGTCAAGTGGTGCGAAATGTCCGTGGTACGAATTGTCCTAGAACCACGTCTGACATACTAATTTCTAAACTATACAAGCTCTATATGTCAAGGAGCATTCTCCTGTGGACGAACTCTTTATCTTCGCGAACGACAGCAACGTGTAAAGTGTAATTCTAACGAAATTCACCCTGGCAAACCGTAGAGGCTGCGGTCCCACAGGGGTCTCTTTTAGGTTCCAGTCTATGGGACCCGCACCAGGATTACTTGATACGAGAAATTGAAAATATCCCCAGGAGAGCAGCAAGGTTTTTTTTTTTTTTTTTTTTTTTTTTTGCTAGTTGCTTTACGTCGCACTGACACAGATAGGTCTTATGGCGATGATGGGACAGGAAATGGCTAGGAGTGGGAAGTAAGGGGCCGTGGCCTTAATTAAGGTACAGCCCCAGCATTTGTCTGGTGTGAAAATGGGAAGCCACGGAAAACCATTTTCAGGGCTGCCGATAGTTGGGTTCGAACTTACTACTCCCGAATACTGGATACAGACTTGGGAGTAAGGAGACGAGATGCTCGAATACGCGATGAGTTACGAGCTGTCAGTAGAGAGGTGGTATGGAATGATATTAGTTAAATAATAAGCTTGATTGGAGCTTCTACAGGTAGGAAAAATCGTAATACGTAAGTCGAGTCATAAGTCGTGGCAACTATTATCTTTTCTCGCGAACAGGCGACAATACGGAAAATCTAAGATATTGCATTTGGAAACGTACGGTATGTACTTGCGTATGATGACACTAGACGGCCTATATAAACAACAGTGTGGGTATAAGCATGCCCCCAAGTTCAGTGTGTGAGTGAGAGCGTCACAAAATGGAAGTCAACAAGCAGGAGCAACGATCGTATATATTAAAATAGCAGTTCTCCGTGGCAGAAGTGCACGCCCATGTGACTATGATATAATCCCCAAAGTCAAGAAGCCATTTCGTGGACAACGATTTGCTAACAAAGAGGACATCGTAACAGCATTTCAGAGAGAGATGTCACACGTTAGCGATACATATGCAGCGAATGGTATTCAGCGCCTGCCCCACCGCTGGCAACGCACAGTGGAAGCCTTGGGTGATTATTTCGAAGGTCTTTAACCAGTGGAGACCTGTCCTTTGTACGTATTCTTGTGTATTTGCTGTCTATACCATAATAAAACAATGTTTACCAATGGCCTGTGTTCTGTCACTTTTCTACGAGAATCTCCTGAAGTCAGAATTTGTCTTCAGACTATTCATAAGTACACGCTCTGTATTTCCAAATGCATAACTTAGATTTTCCGTGTTGTCTCCTGTTCGCGAGAAAAAAAAATAGTTGCCATGACTTATTACTCGACCCTCGCATGTATGTAAAGTTGTAATACAGGACGAAAAATTGGTGCAAATATTCATTTATAGGAAGAGGAATTAGTGTTGGAATAACTTATCACGGGAAATGCTCGATAAATTAATTGATTGATTGATTGATTGATTGATTGATTGATTGATTGATTGATTGATTGATTGATTGATTGATTGATTGATTGATTGATTGATTGATTGATTGATTGATTGATTGATTGATTGATTGATTGATTGATTGATTGATTGATTGATTGATTGATATAACCTCTTCTCTTCTCTATTTATATAAACGATATCACTTTATCAGTTCATAGCTGCAGACACCACTTATACGTGGACGATGAACACTTATGCTAGCTATTCGAACCGGAATGATTGCCTGAACCAATAGAGATATTCGACCAAGACATCCGTAAATGGACAGACCTATATGGACTTAGACTAAATGTCACAAAATCTCAAGGAATGGTAATTTCATACTCGAAAATTACCTTGAAAATTAGGTACTATGTATCTGTTACAAAATTATATCTGCGTGAGTCAGCAATGGAATAAATGGAATCGGTCAAAGATCTAGGGATGGATCTCTCTTGGACGCAACATATCAGTAGCATTTCTAGAAACGCATTTGAACTATAAACTCGATACGGAGTTTTCGGAAGATTATTTCTAGGGTACCGAAAAAGCAGCTTGCCTGTCTTTTTGACTATTGTGATGTCGTTTACAATGACCTGACTGCCATTCTTGCTGATAAATTACAATGAAATCAAAACGCTTGTGTGCACTACATAAGCGAACTTCGGGATTATGACTTTGTCACCCCGGTCTACGACGAAATTCGCTGGTTACGATTAAAATAATGCCGTAATCCATATGTTTCATGCCTTCATCACCGAATTCACTCTATATCTTCTCCATCTTATGTTCATTCTCAGTTTAGCTGGTTGTCATCCGAGCACAATTTTGGAATGCAGTAAAAAACAAACATATTCTTATCTATGGCATTCCATGTACAACACAATACACGAACTTTTTTGTTTTTCTACAGTAGAACTGTGGAATAAGATACATAGTTCTGTCAGAGAAGCCGCCTTTGCTAGATTTAGGAAATAGTGCCAGCAATATCTTCTCCATAACAACTGAATTTACTAAATGTTGTAACTGTACAACAGGGTTACAGATTTAATTCATCATTTATCATTATTTATTTATTATTATTATTAACCCGATTCATTAGATTTTATATTCTGTTTTTCATCATTTACACTGTAATAATTAGGTATCACGCATATTATATTATTTAATCATTGGATAAGGGAATTTTATTTGTAATTATTCTGTACATTAATAAGTGAGATTTGTTGGTTTGAAATAGTCATAGGCCTACTGTAACTTGTAACTGTGGCCAGATAAGCTGGCATATTATTTTGCAATCGAGGCTATGTTTAACCCAGGTTGTATTAGGCAAGTAAATTTTCCGCTGACCATGCTATATAGTCATAGTTTGTACGCGTTGTCAAGCTTTCGCATGAATGAGGACATCAGTGCGTGGTCATGTGGTTTCGACCGAGTGTCTGGATTCGCTAGCTACCGTGTGTGTATGTGGAAGGGACGACCAGATAGGAGGGAGATGAGTGGTCATTAAGAGTTTATAAAAGTAGAGGTAAGAATAGTTGGCCCGTCTAAGAGTGGTGGTCAGAGCTAAGAAGTGGTCTAAATGTTCTAAGAGGTGTTTGAAGAGGTCTTAGAATCGTCGAAGAGGTCTACGAGTGGTGGTTTGAACTGAGTAGAGACTGGTACTGGGCTGATAGCGAAACATCATCTACTTGTGAGGAGGGACATCACAATGTGTTTCAATAAAGTTTTCCAATTTCTACCCATAAAAATATTGAGTGGACGTAACCGCATTGGAGGTCACTGCACTCGGAAAGGAAATATGGGTTAACTCCAGGTTACATAAGAAGATAAGATTACAGCAGACGACTTCTGATTTCAACTCAGTGGTTTTTCCAGAAATTTCAAGTTCAAAAGTGGTGAGTGCAGACATCAGAAAATTACAGCATCCGACATGTTATGCATTAATAACGTGAAGAAGAATGTAATCAGCGGCGATACCATATTTCACTTCAAGTTCACGCCAATAGTTCTTTTACTTAGATTAAATTTTCTGCTTCTGTAACAGAAAATCTCACAGGGTGTTTTTTGTGTTAAATTAAAGTACGGCAATGCTAATTCATTGTGACGTAAAGTATAGTCATAAATACATTCATACATACATTATCATTAAAGCCTGGTGTGCCTTTCAGCGTTCAGTCTGCAGGCCTCTGTGAAGTTACTAAACCTCGCTACAATCCTTTATTTGCAACTAGTGCTGTGGCCTCATATAGTTCTATACCTCTTATCTTTAAATCGTTAGAAACTGAGTCTAACCATCGTCTTCTTGGTCTCCCCCTACTTCTCCTACCGTCCATAACCGAGTCCATTATTATCCTAGGTAACCTATCCTCCTCAATTCGCCTCACAAGGCCCCACCACCGAAGTCGGTTTATGCGTACAGCTTCATCCATAGAGTTCATTCCTAAATTAGTCTTTATCTGCTCATTTCGAGTATCCTCCTGCTATTGTTTCCAGCTGTTTGTACCAGCAATCATTCTCGCTACTTTCATGTCTGTTACTTCTAACTTATGAATAAGATATCCTGAGTCCACCCAACTTTCGCTCCCGTAAAGCAAAGTTGGCCTGAAAACAGACCGATGAAAAGATAGTTTCGTCTGGGAGCTGACTTCCTTCTTACAGAATACTGTTGATCGCAACTGCGAGCTCACTGCATTAGCTTTACTACACCTTGATTCAATATCACTTACTATATTACCATCCTGGGAGAACATACAACCTAAATACTTAAAATTATCGACTTGTTCTAGCTTTGTATCACCAATCTGACATTCAATTCCGTTGAATTTCTTACCTAGTGACATCAATTTAGTTTTCGAGAGGCTAATTTTTATACCATACTCATTGCACCTATTTTCAAGTTCCAAGATATTACACTGCAGGCTTTCAGCACAATCTGCAACTAAGACCAAGTCGTCAGCATAGGCCAAACTGCTTACTACATTTCCACCTAACTGAATCTCTCCTTGCCACTTTATACCTTTCAGCAGATGTTCCATGTAAACTACGAACAGCAGAGGTGAGCCTTGTCTAACTTCTGTACGTACCCTGAACCAAGAACTCATTCTACCATCAATTTTCACTGAAGCTCAATTGTCAACATAAATGCCTTTGATTGAATTTAATAATCTACCTTTAATTCCATAGTCCCCCAGTATGGCGAACATCTTTTCTTTCGGTACCCTGTCATATGCTTTCTCTAGATCTACGAAACATAAACACAACTGCCTATTCCTTTCGTAGCATTTTTCAATTACCAGGCGCATACTGAAAATCTGATTCTGACAGCCTCTCTGTGGTCTGAAACCACACTGTTTTTCATCTAAGTTCCTCTCAACGACTGATCGCCCCCTCCCTTTCAAGATGCCAGTGAATACTTTGCCTGGTATACTAATCAATGAGATACCTCGATAGTTGTTGCAATCCTTCCTGTTCCCTTGCTTATAGATAGGTGTAATTACTGCTTGAGTCCAATCTGAAGGTACCTTACCAACACTCCATGCTAATCTTACTACTGTATGAAGCCATTTCATCCCTGCCTTCCCACTATACTTCAACATTTAAGGTCTAATTTCATCTAATCCTGCTGCTTTATGACAATGGAGTTTATTGACCATCCTTTCCAGTTCCTCAAGCGTAATTTCACCATCATCATTTTACTCCTCCCCATGAGCTTGGCTGCTCGCAACACCACCAGGAAGATCTCCTTTTACGTTGAGAAGATGTTCAAAATATTCCCTCCACCTCTCCTGAGATTCCCTGGGACCTATTATGAGTTCACCTGAATTACTCAAAACACTGTTCATTTCCTTTTTCCCTCCCTTCCTAAGATTCTTTATTACTGTCCAGAAAGGTTTGCCTGCTGCTTGACCCAGCCTTTCCAGGTTATTATTAAAATCTTCCCACGACTTATTTTGGATTCAACAACTATTTGTTTCGCTCTGTTTCTTTCATCTACGTACCAATCGCTGTCTGCCTTGGCCCTTGTTTGGAGCCATTTCTGATAAGCCTTCTTTTTACGTTTACAGGCTGCTCTCACTTCATCATTCCACCAAGATGTTCGCCTTTTCCCATCTTTACACACAGTTGTTCCTAGGCATTCCCTTGCTTTTTCTACTACAGCATCCCTGTATGCCACCCATTCACTTTCTATATCCTGAACCTGCTTACTGTCTACTGTTCCAAACTTCTCACTAATCATATCCATGTACTTCTGTCTAATTTCCTCGTCCTGGAGACTTTCTACCCTTATTCGTTTGCAGACAGATTTCACTTTCTCTACCCTAGGCCTAGAGATACTTAGTTCACTACAGATCAGGTAGTGGTCTGTATCATCGAAATATCCCCGGAAAACTCGTACATTCCTAACTGATTTCCTGAATTCGAAGTCGGTTAAGATATCGTCTCTTATGGATCTGGTACCCCTAGCCTTCCATGTGTAGCGGTGAATAGCCTTATGCTTGAAGAATGTATTCGTAACAGCTAAACCCATACTAGCACAGAAGTCCAGCAAACGCTTCCCATTCCCATTAGCTTCCATATCTTCCCCACATTTACCAATTACCCTTTCGTATCCTTCAGTTCTCAAGCGTAATTTCACCATCATCATTTTCCTTCTCCCCATGAGCTTGGCTGCTCGCAACACCATAAATTCAGTTTTCATTTATTAATAATTATTCTATTTCAAAAGTACAATCCTCAATTGTGGAAATGCAACCGTAATCTACTATTGTCCTGATCCATATTCCTGTATATTGGCAGATGTGTGAGTTTATCACCTCCCACCTTGAGATAATTGAGATAAGAGGCATGCTTTCCGAATTTTGTTGTTTTTTACAGCAACTGGCGCTCAACAAATTTAAAGTATATTGTGTGAAGGAAAGTAATAGTAAGAGTAGTGGTAGGAGTAGTCACAATGTAAACTGGTAAGTAGTTATTTGGTAATTTGTAGCTACTAAGTAGTAAGAATTCAATTGTATACGTACTTTTGTAGAGTAAGGTGTTGGCCTTCTGACCCTAACTTGGGAGGTTCGATCCTGGCTCAGTCTGGTGGTATTTGAAGGTGCTCAAATACGCCAGCCTCGTGTCGGTAGATTTACTGGCACGTAAAAGAAATCCTACGAGACTAAACTCCGCAACCTTGGCGTGTCCGAAGAAAATTTTAAAGTAGTTAGTGGGTCATGAAGCCAATAACATTATTATTTCATTTTTGCTGATTTTGTTACTATTTCGTGATTACCATCATCCTCCTCATCATCATCGTCCTTCGGTTCATTACTGCCATTATCTGTTTGTATTCCGTTAAGTTAATGATTGTAAGTATTTTATATTTATGAACATCATTGTGTATACATTATATCTTATAATGCCGTTAGGTGGAAAAGAGGGCCATATGGCCCTAATATTGACAGAAAAAATGAATCTAATATGATCTCTTCTATTTGCGTCTTCGTTGTGCACGAGTAAATCTCAGAACGTCATCAGCTGATCTTAGATCACTCAATTTTCAAAACGAAAACAAAATAACATTATCTTCTATTAATTGTACTGATAATAGTATAGATTTCATGACCACCGGCTTAATTTACAATAGTTTAGCTATTTTGAAACAGTTTAAAAATATAAGAAAATGTACGATTTTGATTCATTATTATGCTTGGAGAGAAAAGCTACAAATTCGCTTCGAGCCATTCGTGGTCACGACAGAAAATCAATAGTGATCTAAGGGTAGATCTGTTATCAGTAAGTGATGGAATTCGTGTATTGGGACATTTGGGCTCGTGTAAATCAATGATGGACAATTAATTAGCAGAGTAACCATCGAAACAGCGGGTATCTTCTATAATTGTCACGATGAAGTGTCACGAGAGTATGATTTAAATTTCTACCTAGGTAGTGTGGGGTGATTGAAAGCGTATCTATATGTACCAATACATCATCCATCTGATATCCACTTTTAATTAGTTCCCGATCAAATGTCAACAATGAACTATACACCATACATTACAACCGGGCATTAATGTTGTCACCCTCCAGCGTGGTATAAGCCCATGACAACGATGTCAGACATTTCATCTGTGAACTGGAAACGAGACACGTTGACCTCCAAGTTAAGAAACCTCTCTTCTTTTAATCTTAGACCCCAGAAATGTAGATAAAACTGTCTATCCAAACAGCATTCACTTGTCATTTTAGCGAAATTAGTTCTTTACCTCTCTATATTAATGAATGGAAGTGGTAGCTAGGTGGTGTATAAGTATGCTAAGTCTTCAGTCTGAAGGCTGGTTGAATCCTGAAATAGCATCACCAAAGTTTATGAGGTTGTAGGGAATACATAAAGACTGATGCAGCGCCATAATGAGGGGACAAAGGTACCTCATACAGATCAATGTAAGTACCAGCCGGCTTCATGGCTAAATGGTCAGCTGTGAGCATGCATCCGGGAGATGGTTTGTTCGAGCCCCACTGTCGGAAACTCTGAAGATGGTTTCGCGTGGTTTCCCCTTTTCACTCCAGGAAAATGCTGGAGCTTTACCTTATTAAGGCCACGGCCGTTTCCGCCCCACTCCTAGGCCATTCCTCTCCCATCGTCGCCATAAGACCAATCTGTGTCGGTGCGACGTAAAACAAATAATAATAAATAATAATAGATTCCAACATAGCTAAAGCTGCGTCCTCACAGACGTACAGACCTGCAACAGGCCTCTTCGGAGGTCACATGCCGTTATTATTACTACTGTAAATACCTAGGTGTTAACACTAGAACCGCCGATGCGGTCATTTTGACCGTTATTGAAATTATTATTTTTTCGTACAGGGTTGGATTGTGCGCCATACCCCCTTGAATGAAAATCCAGGACTTACCCCACATTCAAAGCGGCATGTTTGTGATGACATTGTAACGAGTGCGTGGCGTCTTTTTATTGCTACAGTAATTACCGGGTGAGTTGGCTATGCGGTTAGGGGCGCGCTGCTGTGAGCTTGCATCCGGGAGATAGTGGGTTCGAATACTGTCGGCAGCCCTGAGGATGGTTTTCCGTGGTTTCCTATTTTCACACCAGGCAAATGCTGGGACTGTACCTTAATTAAGGCCACGGCCGCTTCCTTCCAACTCCTAGGCATTTCCTATCCCATCTTCGCCATAAGACCTATCTGCTTCGGCGCGACGTAAAGCCCCTAGCCAAAAAAAAAAAAATCCAACGTCTTTGAAATCATTTAACAAAAGTCTAGGTTAACAACTGATTGGAAATCTGCCACCTGGGTGAGAGCTCTAAATGGTGACTGATTGAGTGTACAAGACATGATGCTGAGGGAGGTAGTTTACCATTGCTTTCCTCATCGCACCAGAAATGCTTTTACAGCACGACCAGCCCAATAGTAGCACCTTCCACAACGCCCATACGCACTTGTTATACTGTACTCCGAATGTCATTACTCAGCACCACTCATCCTTTCATTCTGTCACAGCCATACATGAGACCGAAACTTTGGTGGAAGCTACACTTTAATATAGCCGGTAAAAAAATGTTTTTACAGTATTGATGACACGAAAAGATCACAAAAATCATAAAATAATTGAATGTTGCAGTATTTCTGTTCTTCCCCGGGAACTCGGCAACGGTAAATCGTAGGCTCTAACCCCTATGATATATAGAACATTTTCTGGTATAAATTATTAACTAACTATGCTGTAAGCGCATATTGAAGACCTAAATGCGGTCGTGATGCACCTGGAATATCTCCCATTCTTTCAAGTGCTACGGCAAGTCCTCTCCTGGCTACGGAAAGTCTTCTCCTAAACATTTTAAAGTCATTAGCTGGCACTTCGCAGGTAATCAGCCAGTCAAGAGGTAGGAAAGGTCCAGTGGGACAAAATGTCCTTGGTACGAAATGTCCCGGATTCCTTGCTCTGAATGCCGTTACTCAACACCATCCATATCTCAGCGGCATCCGTACAGAAGCCTAATAGACCTAAATGTGGCTGCAGTGAAAGCTACATTTTGGTTGGTCTTTGTCAACAAACCTATGCAAGAATGCAAGAAAGATACATTAAGATATAGCAAACAGGTGGGATTAAGGAAGTAAGGATACATCTATGTATATAAAATAAGAGTTTTGTCTGTACATTGCTCAGAATTTGAGAATAATGGTATTTCTGTATCGGTCATGTCCATAGTAACAAGAAAATGCACTTTTTACTTTTCCGTAATTTCTGTCTGTCTGTCTGTCTGTCTGTCTGTCTATCTGTCTGTCTGTCTGTCTGTGTGTCTGTCTGTCTGTCTGTCTGTATGTATGTATGTATGTACACGCATCACGAGAAAACGGTTGAAGAGAATTTAATGAAAATCGGTATGTGAAGTCGGGGGATGAGCCTCTACAATCTAGGCTATAAATCATTTTACTCACGCTGAGTGAAATGGTAGTTTAGGGGAAGGCCCAAAATTGAATTCTCAACTATTTATGTTATTAGTGGTCTAATGAAAATCGGTATGTGAAGTCGGGGGATGAGGCTCTACAATCTAGGCTATAAATCATTTTACTCACGCTGAGTGATATGGTAGTTTAGGGGAAGGCCTAAAATTGAATTCTCAACTATTTATGTTATTAGTGGTCGTATTTTAAAGAAAATGGGTATGCAAAGTTGGGGAATACATTGCTACAATCTAGGCTGTCAATAATTGTATTCACGTTGAGAAAAACAGTAGTTTAGGGGAAGGCCTAAAATTTAATTCTCAAATATTGTTGTTATTAGTAGTCCTATCTTGATGAAAATCGGTATGCAAAGTCAGGAAATAAGTCGCTATAGTCTAGGCTGTACATTAGTTTATTCACGCTGAGTGAAATGGTAGTTTAGGGGAAGGCCTAAAATGTAATTCTCAAATATTTCTTATTAGAAGTGTAGTCGATGAATGCTACATAACTAAGGTTATATAGTATTAAATTTCCTATTATTCATGTCTCATACATTGTTACCGTACTGGCTATGATCACAAAGATATTCATGAATTTGGATTTTGGTTACTAAGTCCATATCAGCGCCGAATAACGAGGAAATGGGTAAACAGTAATTAATGAAAATCGGTATGTAAAATCGGAGAATAAGAAACTACAGTTTACGGTATAAAATATTTTACAAATCACAGAGTCGAAAGAAAACTAAATGTGTAGGCCTGCAGTATAGAAAGCTCATAACATTGGTCAACGATAACATTACATTGACCATTGTTTGTCGTGATGTGCTTTGTCTTCTGTTGCCCCTCGTCTCCGGTAGATAGGATTACTGCTGCGTAGAGTATTTTTTATTTGATTTACGTCGCACCGACATAGATAGTTTTTATGGCGACGATGCGATAGGAAAGGGCTAGGAGTGTCTTAGGCCTTAATTAAGGTACAGGCCCAGCATTTGACTGGTGTGAAAGTGGGAAACCACGGAATACTATCTTCAGCGCTGCCGACAATGCGGTTCGAATCCACTATCTCTCGGATGCAAGCTCACAGCTGCGCACCGCTAACCACACGGTCAACTCGCCCAGTCGTACAGAGTGTAACAGCCTGCCTGAATATTGATGGGAAGTAGCTGGGGAGTTAGATAACTTTCTTCTTTAGCATGCCATTCCCCTGGTTTATAAATTTTCTGATACTACTGGTATGTAACACACTGGATCACCATAGCATTCGGGCTATTCAATCCCTACTCTGAGGCACTGATTGGAATGAACAGTGTGCATATTTAGCGGAATAATGGCAGATGAATTTTCATGGCAATCTGCGGCCTGGTCATCTCAGCTCTGGAACTTTGGACTATTAGATTGGCACCGCAATCTAACCGCAACACCGTTCGTTAAAAGTAATAAAACGTGCGGCTTTCCATTTGATCGAGTATTTTATATGATAGCATTGCTTTTAATCGCTACTTTCATACTTACGTTTTTGTAATGACCCATGTTGATTTCAGTTAGGAAAACCACAAAGTCAGTCTTTCTGAGAATCCCGTAGCGAAGCACGGGTACATCAGCTAGTAATCTATATAAATCAAGTTTTAAGAGGGCTCGCTGTCTGTAATTTTGTTTGTTTTGCCAATTTTTCAGATGTTTACCTGTTTTAGGTCAACTCAACACCGTATCAGAGGTTTTTATTTTTCGTGTCTGTTTGTTTGTTCCACCATCACGGCGAAGCGGTTGGATAGACCTCAACCAAACTTCAGACATAGAGTATACTCATCCCGGGGAAGATTTTTTATGTGCATATGATTTAAAAATCTCTGAATAGATGGAATTTTATAGGAAAACCAGAACAGTTTTCTTGCTTTTATACTATTGATTGTCTGTAATATCCGTGGACTACATATGAAACGTCTCCTCATTTTAAACAACTTTATTTACGTACATAATTTGGCTTACTCTTCAAATGACGGAGAAAATTACTATTTTCTGCGGGTCTCATGCTCTGCATTGAGTGACCGACAATTTGCCAGCAGGGAAGTCACGTATTGCAATTTTCGTCATCATTCCTCTAAACTTGTTGTTTGTTCTTGGGTGGAAAGCAAGAGAGACGTCATCGGCCATTCTGCGGGATATTGGCGGGATACCGTTGTAGGTTACAATCGTCCTCGAATAGCACAAAGGTGCGTTGTTAATATTTGAACAATACAGCGGATTGTAGCCCATTATTTCACACCGTAAGGTGTTTTCTGGCATTCGCTATAATGTTTACTGTAGGTCCTTTCTACTTACATATCCACTTTAATTTCGTGCCTGTGCCTTGCCTCTTTAGGCTTAATTAACAACTTCATAAGCCATCTTTTCCGTTTACGTAAGAATCCCTGCACCTTTCTCCTCTGTTACCGCCTTCTTATATGCGTCACTCATACCATCACAATTCATTGAGGGACATTTTATTTTCCAATACATCTCTCGGTATTTACTTATTTGTCCTATACGGCTGTTCTCAGTTATAATCCTATTTTCTATTAATTCCAACTTCCTTAACTGTATTACTTTCTTCCTTAACTACTCTGTATGAATGTAAGTAATAATCCCGAAACTTGAACACTATTTTCTTCGAGGAAGAATTTCAAGCTGTTCAAATGTATAACTTTTGGCCCCGAAAAATATCGAAATATGGATGAAATTTTAATGACGGTAAAAATCTTCCTTTCGGGATAATTGGTGTCTAAACGGTAAGTCGTATCACAAGACGGAACCACAATCACCGTTCAGTTTGGCGAGATCTACAACTTTTGTCCTATGATATTTTGTCGTATCTCCATCCCTTACACGTTAAATAGAGCTGTATTTCTCGATTTCAAGTTAATGTTCAACTTTTTAAACGTATATGTTATCCTTTGACACACTTATAGGAAAGATAGAATCATTACATTCAGCACGCACATTGACACGACCAGTGGCGATATGTTAGTCAAATTTTATGATTCCAGCTAACACACGAGTATAAAAAAATAAAGTAATAAGTGACAACTGTACCTGATCTCACCTTATGCAATGATTCTAACTCAATAAAACCCTCTTGTCAATTTATTTCTTATCCTAGGTACATGGTATAAGGTACACAGAAACAATATGCCAAGAGACAAAATACTTGTGTTGACTTTATGAAATGATAAGAAATGTTACCCGTCACAAGTTCTATTACATTATTCACTCCACTACGGGTTTCAGAAACTTTGCTCCATCGCCAAGATTCATATAGATTATAAAATTCATTTTCAATTTTATCATTCAGTATGTCTATGAGTTTCTCGTGTTCCTAAAATGTTCAGTTTTATCCCTTTTGGATATTTATGTACAATGGTAAGATAAATCTGTATATTTAATACTTCATATCCTGTGTCATATAGATGTGTAGCAACTGCCGATTTATCATGCTTATGTAGTCTAAATAAAGCCATGTGTTCTTGAAATTGGATGTCAAATCCTCTTCCTCTAAATTGCTCATTACGGAAAAATGCTTGCTAGTATAGTCGGAGGTGTGTTGTGCGTTGTGTACGAATTGCAGGGATGTTGGAAACATCCAACATCATTATTGTGTTGATGCCTAGAATTGGAGACCATATTGTGTCTGAATTAATGAGTTGTACCTAGGTTGTGAATGTGTGTACCCCAGACCAGATGTACCCGAGTGCTCGAGCAAACTAAATTAAACATATAAGATTGAAAGGCCTCGAATCGGCAGGAAATCGAAACGGGGCTCCAGGATTGAAGGCCAAGACACCGACTATTCAGTCATGGAGCCGGAAAGCTAGTTAATGGTACTTGTCATTTGGTAATGATCATATTCCAACAAGAACAATGCATCAGAGGACAAGGTTTTGGTTTCACGTGCTTTATCTTGATGTTGAAAGATTGACCACACACTGTAGAAAAGGAACTTTTTATTTTTACGTTTACCTTAAGTAATTACCAGGAATACAAACGTACGGTACTACTGAATAAACAGTAGATGTTATACCTACTTCAGTGAAAACCTGTTGTAAAACTGTCAATTATTCTGAAGTCTGAAATTCATTTTCCACATGGAATCGTCACATGATTATTATTCGTATAACCACATGCTAATATCATAGCGAACTCTATGTGCAGCGCAGGTAGCAGCTAAATCGATTAGGTATCTTACTGACGAGCGTTTCTTGCATTTAAGTTTTCTTGAATGGCAACAAACTACATCAATATTGAACCCATGACCTTTTTGCCCTAAGAATTTTAAGTATGAAAAGTTACTACATTTCTGAAAATTTCTTGATATCACGGGAGTGACACGTGGCAAGGGGATAGCTACTTTCCGTCCCACGCTCTGGGATACGTGACGTCATCCGCACGTGTCGTACGTGGAAGGATACCGAAGAAAGTTTGAGACTGCTAAGCCATTTTGGTGGTTTATTTCAGAAGAGCGCGTGTGTATAGCGTCCCCACGCGAAGTCGACAGAAACGTAGTGCCTATCAAATGAGGTCATTTAACCAGTTAAATTAATAAATATGAATTTTAAATGTCCAGGATCATTACTGCTAGTGAGTTAACAAATACATGGTTACATCCAAAACTCTTTTAAATACGGTTCATTTAAGCCAGTAAAGTTACGCGAATTTTCTTGGCGGCAAAGGGAGAATGCCTGGAGAGTGGGGGTAATGGCTATAAATATAGAAGGGACGCCATGATGAAACCCCTGCATTGTGTTATTGAATCTTGAGCGAGAGAGCTAGACTGTTCTGTAAATTAAGCAACAAAGTAGACTAAGTCCGACGAACAGATTTTGGCAGATGTGGTTGGGGTCTTGAATCCAAATGGAATTTGTTTGAGCAAAGGTATTCTTATAAAAAGGAGGTTAAGGCATTGCAGAAGAAGTATGTATGTATGTTGGGTAATGAGCCCGAAGGCTGGTTTCTTTCTCTGCAGCTCCGCCAACAGCTGTCATAAATAGCCTAGGCGTCACTGAAGAGGCGTACTAGGGAAACGAGGAGTGAGGTAGTTTCCCGTTGCTTTCCTCACTGAGCCAGCAGTTGCTATTACATATCAGTCTGCCAAGCCCACTGAAATGTATGCACCAACCAACCCTATGAGCGATATTTTCACACCATTGATAACAGGGACTGGCTGCATAAGGAATGGTATTAGTAGCATCACTCATACCTCAGTTACTTTCATATTGTCAAAGCCAAGGATGAGACTGAGACAGGTCAATGAAGGTAACAAATTTGATATAGCCCATACCAGAAGACATAGTGCACTGTAAACACTACATCTCGCCAGCAAAGGCAGAGAAGAAGTATAAAGCTGTAAAATATTTTTGTGTTGTAAAAGTAATTCGTGTGTGTGGGCAGTAGCTACCATCAGTCGAGTGCGATCAACGGAGACACGTGTGAAGGGTATTTCTTTTTTTATGTGTTTTATTTCCAGGAAAATAAACTGATGATGTACAACCAGAAATGTAAAATGTCTAGATAAAGTAACGGAAGGTAATTGGTGATCCGAAGGATGGAAGCCGGCGTCGATTTAAGGTAGGTGCCTTGCGATCTTACCACCTACTATATCTTGTTTTGTGATGTCAAACTTATGTGCATTTGAAATGGGTTTTTTATGACGCAGTTGGTCACCCCTATGTTTTTGGCGAATGTCAAAATATGAGGAAAGGTCATTTGTTTTATTTTCTGCTTGGATAGATTTAAAATATTGTGAGTGCCGTGTGACATGTAAAAGTTATTAGCGAGGGCTTCGAAGTGACATCACGTCCAGAGTAGATCGTCATTTTCCGTGAATTTATTGCCTGTACTTTTTTGATATTAATTGAGATAGTTTTATCTGACGTAATTTTTTTCTGTTTGAATTTTGACGTAAATAATGTAAGAAACCCATGGTTACCCATTTTCAATCGAGTGGAAGCGCACTGTCGGGTTCAGAATATCATTATGCGAAGTGTTCACTATTAATGTATTTGCACGTATTAGGCGTCGTGGATTCCAAGTATTTTTATTCCAGTCTTGTTTGTCAGTGAAAGACGCCCAGTGGAGATGAGAGTTCAGAGTTGTCGTATGAGTTGAGATAGGATTTGTGAATCAGGTGATTGGAAGCCTATAAATGTTCCGGGATATGTGTAAGCCCGAGGAAGATTTTGTGTAATGTTTGGAATGGAAAGTAGAACTAGAGAATCCATGCCGGTGTTAATTTGAGACGTGTACAATTAGTGTAGGGCATTTTGAAGTATAATCTATGTGCATTTTGTTGGTTAGAAATATTGTATTTGTTTAATTATGTCGGCAACGTTAAAGGTTTCATTCTGAGAGGCCAGTCAGGCAGGACGAACAGATGTCTCATAACACTGCAGGGCGAGAGTCGTGTCTCGACGCCGTCAGCTGATAGGAGTTCGCACCTCGGGTAACGGGATTTGGGTGTGTTAGAATTGAGGTCACATTTCCTGGCAGTGGATATCAATAATTACGAAATCTAGTGGAAATTTTCATCCGGAAATAAAGCGTGTGGTATTAGATACTGTAAATTAGTTTAATTGAGATTGTAATGTACATATGAGACCACGAACTTAGAGTATAATGAGTAAGGTTTGCCAATTTCAGGGTTGTCCAAAGTATAGAGTGATGGTAATGATGATTGTTTTCTTTGTGAGGGGCGCACAAAGCTTCACGGAAATTTTACGACAAGATATGACATTGTAATCGGTTTACCTTGCACAGCGAGTTACTTACGCTTTTGCACTTAATTATCAGGGTTATCCAAGTAGTAATAATGGTTAGTCTTAAATTAAATTAAAGTGTGATGTCACGAAATAAGATAAATACTGGAAATAAGTGATGTAATGTTTTTCCAGTTACCGACGATATCCATCCAACATGATTAAAAATGAATTACGTCAAGACTTGTGTAGGGACATGTGAAAGAAACCATTCCTCCGCGGAGATAGAATTTGTTGTTCATTAAGTTTTCATTAAATCATTTAAATTTATTTAATTATTAAATTCAGTGGAAACGTATTTTGATATAACTTTAAATCAAGCGAATAACTTGGAGATGCATTCTGGAAATCTTAGTTTGATTTCTGGGGAATATGTAAATGTTAACGTAACGATTAAGGGGACATATTCGAAGGTAATGGATTTTACTGCCACAAAGTATTGTGAGCATTGTTGTTATTGCATTATTTAACTTTGATTGATTGAGCAGTAAATGTGCTGGGTTAGTAAAGTGGAAACTTTGGTCATCAACCGATGTAACTTAAGTGTGTTTAGCCTTCAGCTTAGAAACTTGGATGGTCATGGGGTCATCAACCTCAGTGAGTTAGAGTATGACCATATGCCACCGTAGCATCATTTTCCTTGCGGTCATCATCCACAATGCCTTTAAAGTAACTTAGAAGTTTAGATGTCGGTCCATGACATAGTCGCAGGTCGCATCGATTCAATTAAGGGTCCATGCCGTATAACCACTGTGTGGCACACACCGATTGGACTGCCTTAATTATACCCAGAGTCCAGAGTTCGTGTTACGAGGACTGGATCATAAAGAATCACTATGATGGTACATGTAGTCTCACATGGAAGCCGAATCTAAGGATTTCCAGACTTTCTTTTCTTTAATTGATAATTGAGACAATGGTTTCTAGTAAGGATGTCCATCAGGCAGTTATGTTAAAGGCTCACACCAGTGTTCTGACCTTCTGTGTAAAATGACTGTGTTGTCCAGTGGACACGATAGGATTCTAATCATACCGATGATAACATGATTAACTCTTCAGAGATTACTTGAATAAATAGGATTTTCTTAAAACAGACCTTTCATTTGAGTAGATAGATTAGAATGACTGAACCCTACCTTTACCTCAGCAAGTGACGAAGAACCCGATACGACCCAAGAGACAGATCTCATGAAAATTTGCTGATAGGTAAGGAAGGTAGGTATCCTTCATAGTGGACCAAAGGGTTCAATATAAAATATATAAACCTTGAAATTTAGAGGCAATTGTTTAGTAAACTGAGATTCTCAAGGACCATGGAAGGTTTTGTACTCACTGGGAAACACATCAGCCAAGCAAAGCCATCTCCGTACAGGCCATGAAGACCCATGGAGGAGTGAAAAGTAAAGGCTTCCACTATCCGTAACCTCAGCACTTGATGGTGTAGAGTGGTTAAGCTCTACGTCCGCCGTCTTTGTCCTCAGGAATTAACCTGGTATTAATTTTTGGTGTAGGCCATGTGATCCTTCGGAATTGGAAATCTCATTTCTTAAATTTTTCGACTTTCTGATAGGAAATTGAACCCAAATCCTTCCGGATGAACCGAGCACGCCTTTACCATCTCGGTCAGGTAGCTACCTTCTTCCAATTCAACTGGACTGCTAGTAACTCTCACTCTACGAATTACTGTGTGTAGTTGTGCAGTAAAGAGCTTCTCGTATGAATAGTGTTTTGATCAATTTAGGATGTGAATGCAACACCTCCGCACACTCGATCATGTAAAGCGGTGTATTTACTTCAACATAAATAACCATGCTTTATATTTAGGTCTTTTCTTTGACTGTGAATTAATTTATATGGAAAATGAAAACTGTCACCAGTGACAAGTCTCTCGTAAAGATGCACAAGACCGCATCAAGTGGAAACGAAAGTGTACAACAGCAGACCCTGCAATTATCTGGGATAATTGCTAAGAAGAAGATGTCATCATTTTACCACGTGGCGATGGAGCCTTGACTCTGAAACGCATTGTGGAATATAGCATGCAATACATTGGACACATGCATGGCCTCGCGCAGAGTGTCGAGTTGTTCTTTGGTCTCCCTTGTGGTCTCCGGTCTTCAGGACTTAAGTGCAATGCCCTTCTCTCAAGTGAAGAACCGTTTCTGCGTAGTACGTGGCCATACCATCGCAAACTATTCTCTCGCATTTTCACAGGGATTGGGGCCACCACACCAAATGACATCCGAACATCATCATTTCTGATGTGGTCCAGTGTATTGAGCCACATTGGCCTGCGAAGCATCATCAAATCTCCATGATACGCAGCTGTTGTTCGTGTCTCTTTGTAACTGGCCAACACTAGGTCTAATGATGGTTCTATGTATTTTGGATTTCAGGTATTTTGGCACCTTGCGATCAAAAAGGACTCCTGTGACTTGACGCCACTTCATCCAGGCAGCGTTGGTTCTGCTTCGAACATCTGGAAGCGTGTCACCATCCGATTGGTTAAGTGATCCTAGATATTTAAATTGAGATGTTTTCAGAATATCAACGCCGTCGATGTTAATTGACCCGTCAGTTTGTAACCCACATTCTAGCTACTCAGTCTTCCCGACGTTAAGTCGCAAGCCATATCTGTCCAAGGATTATTTGCAATGTTGGACTGATTGTTGCAAATCTTGGCGGGATTCACAGGCGACTATAACGTCATCAGCATAGACTGAAGTCCACGGGTGTGGTATTAATACTTCTGTGTTGATGGTGTCGAGACAGAGGATGAAAAGAAGCGGAAATAAAGCCGAACCCTGATGAACGCCAACTTGAATGTGAAATGGTGCAGACATTTGATGTAATATTCTTACTCTTCTTCATTCTCTTTTGTTAATCTTTTTACCGTCCAGGGTTGGTTTCTTTCTCGGACTCAGCGAGGAATCCCACCTCTACCACATATAGGGCATTGTCCTGGAGCGCTAGCTTTGGGTAGTAGGATACAACAGGAGAGGAGGACCAGTACCTCGCCCTGGAGGCCTCACCTGCTATGCCGAACAGGGGCCTTGTGAGGGGATGGGAAGATTGGAAGGGATAGACAAAGAAGAGGGAAGGAAGCGGCCGTGAACGTGTACCATCCCGGCATTTCCTTGGAGGAGAAGTGTGAAACCATGGAAAACTACTTCGAGGATAGCTGAGGAGGGAATCGAACCCACCTCTACTCATTTGTTCTCCGGAGGCTGAGCGGACCCCGTTCAAGCCTACATACCACTTTTCAAATTTCATGGCAGAGCCGGGAATCGAACCCGCACCTCTGAGGGTGGCAGCAAATCACACTAACCACTACACTTCAGAGCCAGGCATATTGTTACTCTACTTGATACAAATTTGTTTTCAAAGTATAATTAAACGATTTCATTTACGAGTAGGCATAATTCACACAGCAAAGGCTACAAAAATGGATACAATCCATATATGAAAGAGAAAATATTTAGGAACATCAGGAAGAAAATAGCTGAAAAATCA
Source organism: Anabrus simplex (assembly GCF_040414725.1). NCBI lineage: Eukaryota > Metazoa > Arthropoda > Insecta > Orthoptera > Tettigoniidae > Anabrus > Anabrus simplex. Next base: position 117,704,399 of record NC_090265.1, read on the forward strand.
ATACAAGAAAGTGAACATCTAAAGCAAGACGTGCAGTATCATAGCATATCATTCATTGGAAAAGTATCCTAAGCCAGAGCCCTCAAGAAGCATAATATAGTCATCAGCGTCAAGCAGAACAGTGTATATAAAATCACCGGTAAAAAGTGTGAATTCTTAAATTGGAAAACTGGAGTATTTGACATCCGATTTCAAGCAGTCCTGGGTGCACTTTGGCTACATAAGTACGAAAAATCAGCAGTTGCTGCACATCTTCATGACACAGGACATGAAGCATCAAACAGTATACACTTCTCTCGCTATTTTACTCATACATCCAAACGAAAACAATTAAATATTTTAGAAAATCTAATACGCAATGGGCATGGAAGAAGTGGCTCTGTGATGCATTCTGGGACCTTCGACCTTCTCCAAACTGTGACTGTGGTGAAGAATTCCAGACAATGCAAGACATCGCCTCCAGATGTCCACATAGAGCCTTCCGCGAAACTCTCGATGACGTTACGACAGCTTCAACAACGGCTACACAGTGGCCGCAACAACTTGGAATCCTAGTTTAGTTCACAACTTTAATTTGTTAATTTATGTATTTATTTTTATTTTGCATCATTTCTACGATTTCGTATTGTTGTATTTTAATGTTGAAAATATTATTTTATTAGCAGACAAGGTGGGGGTCCCCACATTACGAAAAAACGTAAAAATAAGCAATTTCCTCAATTGTGCCGAAAATTGAAGGGCTAAAGGGCTCAGAAAGGTTTAATATTGTGACTCTTAGAGAGCTCTATCAAAATTAAAAAAAAAATTTCGAAAATCACTTTCGGCCTAAATGCAGATCCGAAAAATAGCCTAAAATTGATTGTTTCCTTACTCGTGTTCTTTGTTATTCAAACCGTAGCCAAATTAACTTATTTGCATAATTCTCCCTTAATAAGTTCCTTGATTTAATACCCTCAGGAATTTTTGTAAAATGACCACTCGTAATGGAGTTATAAGGGCTTAAGTAAAACCTCTGCACTGAGTCACATTAGCGGTCGTAGCAGTAGAAAAAAAAAGCAAACTGCTAATCTAATCTATCGGATACCGACAGTTAAAAAAACGGATTGTAATTTTTAGTTATAAATACCGAATATATTCTCATGATTTATTATATTTTATTTATCTGAAATTCATAGCTCATATAGCTCAACATTGAGATGCTTGCCTGAAAGGCTAGAATTGTGGACTCTTTCTTTCTATTTTTCTGTACTGCTCATACCTCTCTCGATTTCTAGTTTGTGTCTTATCATGACTTTTTATATTTATAATTTTTTTGTATATTATTCGTTGTTTTTTTTCATAATGTTATTCAATTATTCCGCGGCTTAACTTGTACATTGAAATGTCGTATGGCTTTTAGTGCAGGGATATCCCAGGACGGGTTCGGCTCGCCAGGTGCAGGTCTTTCTATTTGACGCCTGTAGGCGACCTGCGCATAGTGATGAGGATGAAATGATTATAAAGACAACAGATACACCCAGCCCCCGCGCCATTGAATTAACCAATTAAGGTTAAAATCCCCGATCCGGCCGGGAATCGAACCCGGGACCCTCTGAACCAAAGGCCAGTACGCTGACCGTTCAGCCAACGAGTCGGACAACTTGTACATTAAGCTAAATAAATAAATAAATAAATAAATCATAGATACTCAACACATGCTCAATGATAAAACTGTAATATTTAAAAACAATATTAAAGTTAAGCAGGAACTGTATATTTCAGAAACGACACTTACACATAAATGAACCGACATAGACGTTATAAAGTTAGAATACACATAATCCCTTCTCTTCAATGGAACAGTTTACATTTCTTTCAGAACAATTGTGTATCAAGTACAGCAGCAACTAAATATAATCGTTTTACCACCTGACGTCCGGTTCCGTGGCTAAATGGTTAGCGTGCTGGCCTTTGGTCCAGAGGGTCCTGGGTTCGATTCCGGGTCGGATGTTAACCTTAATATTGTTAATTCCCTTGGCTCGCGGACTGAGTGTTTGTGCTCTCCGCAACATCCCCACAACTCATACACCATACATAACACTATCCTCCACCACAACAACACGCAGTTACCTATATATGGCAGATGACGCCCATCCTCATCGGAGGGTCTTCGTTACAAGGGCCGCACTCGGCTAGAAATAGCGCTAATGTGAGTCAATGCATTGTTTCACTTAAGCACCACTACGAGCGCTAATGTGAGTCAATGCAGAGTTTTACTTAAGCCCTTATAACTACACTTGGTGTGGACATTTTTCAAAAAATCAAAAAGCGCCTGAGGGTATTGAACCAAGGAACACTTTAGAGAACGAAGTATTTCAATAAGTTAATTTGGCTAGGATTTGAATGAAAAAGAAAACGAGTGAAGGAATAAAGGATCTTAGTCTGTTTTCTCGGAAGTACATTTAGGCGGGAAGTGATTTTCGAAAGTTGTTTTTCCATCTGATAGAAATGTTCAAGATTCACAATTTGAAGCCTTTCCGAGCCCTTTAACCCGTCAAGTTTTGTCACAATTGAGAAAATGGCTTAATTTAACGTTTTCCGTAGCATGAAGACCCCTTGTCTGCTAAGCAATGTTATCAACATTAACATATGGTATTATAGAAGAATGCTGAAGGTGAGATGGGTAGATCGAATCACGAATGAAGTTATACTGAATCGAACTGGTGAAAGAAAAACGATTTGACGAAATTTGACGAGAAGAAGGGAAAAAAAATGATAGGTCACATCTTAAGACACCCAGAATTTGTTCACTTGGTTTCTGAGGGAAGTTAGGCGGTAACAATGGTAGGAGTGGACCAAGGTATGAATATGACAAACAGATTAGAACACATGTACTGGTTACGTAGGAATGAAAAGCTTAGCATAAGATAGGGAGACATGGAGAGCTGCATCAACCCAGTCTACGGGCTGATAACAGCTATAGCTTTAATTATCCATAAAATGTATTTACCTTCATTTCACATGACTATATTTAGAACTTTTCTAGAAGACCACTTTTGTACATGGAGACTGCCTTGTTAAGTCAGTCGAAGCATGTTCTGTTCACTAGAAAAGACATGGACTCGATTCCCCGTCATGAGCAGAACTTTAGAAACTACATTTCCACTTCTAGAAGGACACTACGGTTCATTCAGCCTACACCAAAAATGTGTACCCGGCAAAGAGAGCCGAGCTGGGCACCCATTTATTACGGAGGTTGGATAGTGTTAGCTTTTACATTCCTTTTCTCTAAGGGTTTTCATGAATTATTTTCTAAGCCATTGGCGTCTATTTTTTTCTAATAGATTCTTTCAGATTTAAATGGAGCAGAGTCTGTCCTTCAATATTTTTCTACTCTATTTGGGCCAATATAGGTACTGTTAAAGATGGATATAAAATCGGGACTTGATTTATTTTATAGGGATAATATCGATGTAAGCATTTTCCGCAGTTATGTTCTGTCTGTCGTTGCCAATAACCACACCATTACGTCTGCCCCTGTTGGCTCTATTACTACAAAATTTGGCAGCAAACCTTATATTAACGAGCTCTAAGAACTTTGAACGAGCTATTAAAATAAATTAACGGCCATTTCGTATGAACAACTCTTAAGATAAGGGGTAATTTGAGAAAGATTTTAAACATACAGGCCATGCCATGGTAAAGCAGACCAACGAATGACTGCAAAGGATTAACACATCAATATTAACTTACAAAAGGTTGAAGTTCATTGTACTCCATGCGTCTATCGGGCATCCAGAGAGTGATATATCGCAATAAAATAGTTGAATAAAGAAATCGGTTGTTAAGTCACGCTACGGAAGTAGGTTTCTTTAATTCTCTTATATTATCACCGTTTAGTTAAGAAGACCAAATTTATTTAGAAGACCTTCAAAGATCTTTAGTAAAAATACGTAACACACACACACACACACACACACACACACACACACACACACACACACACACACACACACACACACACACACACACACACACACACACACACACATACAAAACCAATTAACTTCCAAACCCTTAGAATTCAAGATAAGATCTAATCGTACTTTCAGAAATGAGCAAATATATCCCATTCAAATTAAAATTATTAATACATTTTTAACATATCTCTATTATTAAAAAGTTGAGGAACGAGCGCGTTGGCTACGCGGTTATTATTATTATTATTATTATTATTATTATTATTATTATTATTATTATTATTATTTGATACAAAATACAAGAAAAAATAGATCATGTAGAGAGATACACAGGGCCAGACCAAGTGGCTAGGACGGTTGAGGCGCTGGCCTTCTGACCCCAACTTAGCACGTTCGAGCCTGCCTCAGTCCGGTGGTATTTGAATGTGCTCCATTATGTCATCCTTGTGTCAGTAGATTTACTGGCACTTAAAACAACACATGCGGGACTGAATTCCGACACCTCGGCGACTCTGAAAACTGTAAAAGTAGTTAGTGGGACGTAAAGCAAATACCATTATTATTATTATTATTATTATTATTATTATTATTATTATTATTATTATTATTATTATTATTATTATTATTATTTTTGTAATTAAACAGGAGTACGCTTTCACTATATCAGGAGAATAAAATGATGTACGGGTAGGCAGTATTATCGAAATTCTCCATTGTATTTACCTCACCGTTGTGCAGATTACTACTTTTCGCATGGATATCGCATGTATAAGCGAAAAATCGAGCTAACTGTTCAGGGTGAAGAATTGATCACCAATAATAAGATACAGAGAAAATCCGTGAAAGTTAGATGTATATGACCAGGATCATCGAGTTGGCTGTGTGGTAAGGGTCGCGCAGCTGAGGGTCTGCGTATGGTTTGGCATAATAGCAGGCTTCATAGCCTGAGCTCCACCATGTACAGAAAGTAATTCATAAATAAATAACTAGTTGAAACTGTGCTAACTTCGAACATCTTGAAGATGTCGTTTACGTTCATTCACATTAAGGGCTTGAAAAATCTTTGATTCTCAGATACATCGTATCATGAGGGTGTCTGGAAACGTAAATACATGTTCAATCTGGATAACGGGTGAATAATTTACCCGTTGTTGGGGATAATGCAATAAACAGTGTATAATCTAAGGTAAAAACATCTCTGCCGTTTGATAGTCAGTTCCTATGTAGGTATTGCACATTTGGAACATAGGCCAAGGGCTCAGTACATGGCTTGAAATAAGTGTGTAGCAAACCATCATTATGGGGGTAAGAATGAATAAGTGAATGAGCGAGTCCATAGAACCACGAAAAATGTCAAAAACCGCTTTGTGTTGATCAAAAACTACGTTGACGCTGAGATAGTACGGTATGACAACAGCCGGAACCGGCTCCCCTGTGACCGTGTTAACGAGCGAATATTTTGTCGTTTATTCGAAAGTCCAGTAAAATATTTTAAAGCATTTATTTCAATCCTATATGACAGCAATAATCAAGACGTGTAGTAATTATTATCACACATCACATCCGACATACACAATTTATTGCGATACCATATGCCAAGTACAGAGGCCTGGGTGATGTTCAGATCACGTGCTATAGGTCATGAGGTGATGTGAGGGGTTGTTCTCAATTGCATTACGCACAGCCTCTCCGTCATCATCAGATGTCACCGGTGCATCCCGAACAGACTCTTTCCTCACGCAGCCGTCTTTCATAAACGTATCCGAAACTGGCAGTTTCGTGCTTCTCCTGAATTACGTTTTACTTCTCCGTAGAGTGATATATCCACGTACTCGTCACCTTACGCATGTCCCATTCCGTAGCAAAAAGTCATAAGACCAAGGTTGTAGATCATTCCAAATTGAACGGAGATTGTGCAATCCGTTATGTGATAGGAATTTCCGAAGGTCTGCACCATTATTAAAATTGCCTGCATATTTCGATATTCTTCGGGGATAAAAAGTGAAAAATTTAATGATCTTGGTAGTTTTCCGTTCATTACAGGCTAAAACGTATAATTTTGTCAAATTTCAATTATCTTCTTTTTCTTCTGGCAGATTATGCCGCAATCTGGATTTTGGGCGAGGCGGGTAAAAATTAGAACTTTTCGGAAACTAAACCAAAAAATTATGCAGATGGTCATTATTACCCCTTAAACGGAAAGCTGTACGAAACTTTTGCCAAAATAGTCAGTGTAGAGGCACACAGTCGTTACGATTTGATTTATATAGATAAGGAATCTGCTCCATGTAAAACACCTTTTGGGCTATGTCCGCTGGACTTAACCTGCAAAACTGACCATTCATGATATCTCCCTTATTAACACTCCTTAAGAAAAAATGCACATGAAAAAAGGTTTAGAGTTGGAATTCCATCACGTTTGGTCGATTTCCAGTCAGGTTGGTCTTGTTCTGTATATATTGTGGAAGAGTAAAATCACCATTTCGGTTTCCTATAAACCGCCAGTCTATTCCGGAACATGAAATGTTATTTACGTTTAAAACCTACCTTTGGACAGGTCGATGCTAAATATAAATTTTGGTTCGAATGTCTTCAGTAGTTTTCAAGTTGTAAGGAATACGCTTTACACGCACCCGCTCGTGAGTTAAGTCCGATGGGACTTGTACAGAAAAACGGTCCGTTAATGATATCTCCCTTATTAATCCTCGTATCGAAATGATGCACATGAGAAAAAAGGTTTAGAAATTAATTTCTACCAAGGTAGGTAGATTTCCATTAATTTTGGTTGTGTATATTTTGTGGAAGTGCAAAATCACTGTTTCGGTTTCGTATAAAACCCCAGTCATTTCAGGGATTTAGAAACAATATTTGCCCTAAAACCTATCAAGGACAGGTGTATTCTAAATACGAATCTTGGTGGAAATACATCCAGCAGTTACTAGCACTCGCGTACATACGGCGTACTTAAGGAAGAAAATAATACAGTTAAGAAAGTTGAAACTAATAGAAAATGGATTATAACTGAGGACAGCCCGATAACGACAAATATGTAAATGCCAAGTGAATGTATTGGAAAATCAAATGCCCCTCAATAAATTATGCTAGTGTGAGTTATGGATATATTAAAGCGGTAACAGAGGAGAAATTTAGGTCCAGTGATTCTTAGGTAAACAAAATAATAATAAGATGACTAATGGTGTTATTACTTAATCTATTCGAGGGCGGTTATAACCTCCAACGATATTCCGCCAATATCCCGCAGATGGGCCGATTGACGCCTCTCTTGCCATCTACCCAAGGAACAAACACGAATTTAAAAGCATGATGAGGAAAATGGCAATACGTTACTTCCCTACTGGCATGCAGTCAGAGACGTTGCCATGGTAACCTGTAGGTTCGTTGTCGGTCTGTCGGTCACTAAATGCAGAGCATGATATCAGCAGAAAATTGTAAATTTCTCCGTCATGTGAAGAGTAAGGTAAATTATGAACATAATGAAAGTTGTTTATAATGGAGAGACGTTTCACGTACGGTAAACGAAGTTTACAGGAAATCAATAGTATAAGAGAAAATGGAGGAAAACCATTCTGGTTTTCCTATAAAGACCCCGTCTGTTCAAAGATTTTAAAATGATATGCATATCGAAAACTTTCCCGGGATGAGTATACTCTAAATATGAAGTTTGGTTGAGATCTATCCAGCCGTTTCGACGTGATGGTGGAAAGACCATTCTGGTTTTCCTATAAACCCCCCGTCTATTCAAAGATTTTAAAATGATATGCATATCGAAACCTTTCCCGGGATTAGTATACTCTAAATATGAAGTTTGGTTGAGGTCTATCTAGCCGTTTCGACGTGATGGTGGAAAAACCATTCTGATTTTCCTATAAACCCCCCGTCTGTTCAAAGATTTTAAAATGATATGCAAATCGAAACCTTCCCCGGGATGAGTATACTCTAAATATGAAGTTTGGTTGAGCTCTATCCAGCCATTTCGACGTGATGGTGGAAAAACCATTCTGATTTTCCTATAAACCCCCCGTGTATTCAAAGATTTTAAAATTATATGCATATCGAAACCTTCCCCGGGATGCATATACTCTAAATATGAAGTTTGGTTGAGATCTATCCAGCCGTTTCGACGTGATGGTGGAAAAACCATTCTGGTTTTCCTATAAACCCCCCGTGTATTCAAAGATTTTAAAATGATATGCATATCGAAACCTTCCCCGGGAAGGGTATACCCTAAATATGAAGTGTGGTTGAGATCTATCCAGCAGTTTCGACGTGATGGTGGAACAGACAAACAGACAAACAGACAGACAAACAGACACGAAACGTAAAAACCACCGATTCGGCCTTGAGTTGATCTGAAACGGATAAATATCTGAAAAATTGGCAAAACAAAAGAAATTACAGCCAGTGGACCCCTACAATTTTATTTATATAGATAAACTAGCGAATGTACCCGTGCTTCGCTACGGTATTCTACGTTGTATTCGAATATCGAAGTAAATAGTGTACATGCAGTAAATAAGATTGCTTTAAAATGGTATCTCTCTTAGCGTTATACGAGAAAGAGCATGGGGATGTCCCCGTACGTTGTTTCCAATGTAAAGTGTTTGTTACGGATTTGTGATATAACGGCAGGCTCACTTGCCTACTGGCATTCACAATCGAGTTGGGAAGTTTACATTATAATTGCATGCCCCATTGCCTACTACGCGGACTGAATCGATTTGGGGAGTTTTCGTTAAAATGGCAGCCCCCGTTTCCTACTTCCAGACAGATTACAGTTGAGGAGTTTCTATCATAATGGCAGGTAATTTCTCTACTATCACTCGAAATTGTGTTATGCAGTTATCATTATAATGCCAGGCCCATTATCCTACTGCCAGCCAGCTTACTGCCAGTCACACCAAGTTGGTGAGTTTCCATCAAAATAGCCGGTCACTATGCCTAATGCCAGTCACTTTTTTTTTTTGCTATTTGCTTTACGTCGCACCGACACAGATATGTCTTATGGCGACGATGGGATAGGAAGGCCTAGGAATTGGAAGGAAGCGGCCGTGGCCTTAATTAAGGTACAGCCCCGGCATTTACCTGGTGTGAAAATGGGAAACCACGGAAAACCATCTTCAGGGCTGCCGACAGTGGGGCTCGAACCCACTATCTTCCGATTACTGGATACTGGCCGCACTTAAGCGACTGCAGCTATCGAGCTCGGTCAGTCACATTTTAGATGAGGACATTTCTTTATAATGGCGGGCACCCTTGCCTACTGCCAAACACTATCGGATAGGGGAGTTTTAAACAAAACTGCAAGCTCACTTGCCTTCTGCAAGTCAAATCGAGAAGGGAACTATTCATTACAATTGTAGGCCTTCCTTACTAATGACAGTTACACACGAGTTGGAGAAGGAACCCTGTCCTACTGCCAGTCAAAGTCGGTGTGGGGAGTACTGATTACAATAGCAGACCCACCCTTCCTCGATGGCTAAAAATCGACATCAGTGAATATATATAGATCGACATACGAAAGTATATGCGTGTTTACAATATTGAAGACCTTCATTTACAGATTAACTGCTACTAAACGTACGTCATATCGACAAAGGATTATACCATAAGACGCCGGATTTAGTGGCCTAAATGTCTGGTCCTATGATATGTCATCTATTCTTGGGTCAGATTGAGTTAGAAACCTGGAACCTGGTAAAGGTTTTGTATGATTATCTCACATTGCATTACTTTTCGGATAATTATGTGACAGCTACATACGTAGCATTTGGCTCACATGTGGCTACTGGGTGGGCCAATTTTCGTGAAGAGTTTGATGATTCTGTATTTCATATAAGTAATTGAAAGTATGAATTATGCATGTGAAAATTCCGAATTGACTTAACATCGATTAATAGAGAAAAATCAAACGTAAAAGGGATACAGATACGGCCAAAAGTCATAAGACCAAGGTTGTAGATCATTCCAAATTGAACGGAGATTTTGCAATCCGTTATGTGATAGGAATTTCCGAAGGTCTGCACCATTATTAAAATTGCCTGCATATTTCGATATTCTTCGGGGATAAAAAGTGGAAAATTTAATGATCTAGGATGTTTTCCGTTCGTTACAGGCTAAAACGTATAATTTTGTCAAATTTCAATTATCTTCTTTTTCTTCTGGCAGATTATGCCGCAATCTGGATTTTGGGCGAGGCGGGTAAAAATTGGGACTTTCAGGAAACTAAACTAAAAATTATGGAGATGGTCATTATTACCCCTTAAACGGAAAGCTGTACGAAAATTTCGCCAAAATAATCAGTGTAGAGGCACATAGTCGTTACGATTTTATTTATATAGATAAGGAATCTGCTCCATGTAAAACACCTTTTGGGCTATGTCCGCTGGACTTAACCTGCAAAAGTGACCATTCATGATATCTCCCTTATTAATACTCCTTAAGAAAAAATGCACATGAAAAAAGGTTTAGAGTTGGAATTCCATCACGTTTGGTCGATTTCCAGTCAGGTTGGTCTTGTTCTGTATATATTGTGGAAGAGTAAAATCACCATTTCGGTTCCCTATAAACCGCCAGTCCATTCCGGAACATGAAATGTTATTTACGTTTAAAACCTACCTTTGGACAGGTGGATGCTAAATATAAATTTGTGTTCGAATGTCTTCAGTAGTTTTCAAGTTGTAAGGAATACGCTTTACACGCACCCGCTCGTGAGCTAATTCCGATGGGACTTGTACAGAAAAACGGTCCGTTAATGATATCTCCCTTATTAATCCTCGTATCGAAATGATGCACATGAGAAAAAGGTTTAGAAATTAATTTCTACTAAGGGAGGTAGATTTCCATTAAGTTTGGTTGTGTATATTTTGTGGAAGTGCAAAATCACGATTTCGGTTTCGTATAAATCCCCAGTCAATTCAGGGATTTAGAAACAATATTTGCCCTAAAACCTATCAAGGACAGGCGTATTCTAAATATGAGTCTTGGTGGAAATACATCCAGTAGTTTGTAGCACTCGTGTACATACGGCGTAATTAAGGAAGAAAATAATACAGTTAAGAAAGTTGAAAGTAATAGCAAATGGATTATAACTGAGGACAGTCGGATAACGACAAATATGTAAATGCCAAGTGAATGTATTGGAAAATCAAATGCCCCTCAATAAATTATGCTAGTGTGAGTTATGGGTATAATAAAGCGGTAACAGGGGAGAAATTTAGGTCCAGTGATTCCTAGGTAAACAAAATAATAATAAGATGACTAATGGTGTTATTACTTAATCTATTCGAGGGCGGTTATAACATCCAACGATATTCCGCCAATATCGCGCAGATAGGCCGATTGACGCCTCTCTTGCCTTCTACCTAAGGCACAACCACGAATTTAAAAGCATGATGAGGAAAATGGCAATACGTTACTTCCCTGCTGGCATGCAGTCAGAGACGTTGCCATGGTAACCTGTAGGTTCGTTGTCTATCTGCCGGTCACTCAATGCAGAGCATGATATCAGCAGAAAATTGTAAATTTCTCCGTCATGTGAAGAGTAAGGTAAATTATGAACACAATGAAGGATGTTTATAATGAAGAGACGTTTCACGTACGGTAAACGAAGTTTACATAAAATGAATAGTATAAGAGAAAATGGAGGAAAACCATTCTGGTTTTCCTATAAAGACCCCGTCTGTTCAAAGATTTTAAAATGATATGCATATCGAAACCTTTCCCGGGATGAGTGTACTCTAAATATGAAGTTTGGTTGAGATCTATCCAGCCGTTTCGACGTGATGGTGGAAAGACCATTCTGGTTTTCCTATAAACCCCCCGTCTATTCAAAGATTTTAAAATGATATGCATATCGAAACCTTTCCCGGGATTAGTATACTCTAAATATGAAGTTTGGTTGAGGTCTATCTAGCCGTTTCGACGTGATGGTGGAAAAACCATTCTGATTTTGCTATAAACCCCCCGTCTGTTCAAAGATTTTAAAATGATATGCAAATCGAAACCTTCCCCGGGATGAGTATACTCTAAATATGAAGTTTGGTTGAGATCTATCCAGCCATTTCGACGTGATGGTGGAAAAACCATTCTGATTTTCCTATAAACCCCCCGTGTATTCAAAGATTTTAAAATGATATGCATATCGAAACCTTCCCCGGGAAGGGTGTACCCTAAATATGAAGTGTGGTTGAGATCTATCCATCAGTTTCGACGTGATGGTGGAACAGACAAACAGACAAACAGACACGAAACGTAAAAACCACCGATTCGGTCTTGAGTTGACCTAAAACGGATAAATATCTGAAAAATTGGCAAAACAAAAGAAATTACGGACAGCGGACCCCCTACAATTTTATTTATATAGATAAATGGGAATCGTTTCTAGAAGCTTCTATTAACCCCTAATGTGACGAGTATCCACATCTCTCACGCCAATGATTTCGTACATCTTGTAATGTTGTAAGGAAATGCATAATGAAAGTAAAAATAAATATGAGCACTCTGTCTCATTCTTAAGTAAAAAGTTTATATGGCCTGAAAACTAGTCCCCAAGGAGTTTCTGTTGAGAAGTAGAGGTAGTGTGACGAAATATACATGGAGTATTTTTAAAAATTTTATAATCGAGCATAACACTGTATACCAAACCAAACTCCATGGCGCAACAGCCCCGAAGGGCAATGGCCTACCAAGCGACCGCTGCTCAGCCCGAAGGCTTGCAGATTATGAGATGCCGTGTGGTCAGCATGACGAATCCTCTCGACCGTTATTCTTGGCTTTCTAGACCGGGACCACTATCTCACCGTCAGATAGGTCCTCAATTGTAAACACGTAGGCTGAGTGGACCTTGAACCAGCCCTCAGATGCAGATGAAAATCACTGTCCTGGCCGGGAAGAGATAGGCGTGTTACCCCTACACCACGGGGATAACACTGTATGCAGGAGAAAAATTACCCACAATGGCCGTAATTAAGGGTTTACTCAGCATTCAGCACCGACTTCTCTTCTTCGATTGGTGTCGGAACCTTCACCGCTGAAGAGAAAACTCTCTCTCAAGTGTTTTCATTTCATACTTAGTCCCTAGCATGCGAAAACTTAAAATTTAGGATCCTTGTGGTCGTTTCCTTTACGTGAAGTGATCTCAATTTGAAAAAAATGAACTGGAATGTTATTTATATTTGCATTACCAGGGGCGGTGCGTGGTATTGTTACAGATTACACAACTCCCAATAATTTTGCACTTCATTTGTCGTCTTTTCTCCTAATGTTAATTTTAATAAACCTAACATATATTCGAAAACATGTCCGACTCGTTGACTGAATGGTCAACGTACTGGCCTTAGGTTCAGAGGGTCCCGGGTTTGATTCCCGACCGGGTCGGGGATTTTAACCTTCATTGATTAATTCCAAGGGGCTGGGTGTTTGTGCTGTCCCCAACACCCCTGCAACTCACACACCACACATAACACTATCCTCCATCACGATAACACGCAGTTACCTATGGCAGATGCCGCCCACCCTCACCGGAGGGTCTGCCTTACAAGGGCTGCATTCGGCTAGAAATAGCCACACGAAATTACTATTATTTGAAAACATGTTAAAATCAACCATCATTGGTCGTTCGCAGTACTTATACTTCGTAACGGGCCAATAAACACTGCTGGCTTCGAATCGAACTCAGAGGGTTCGCTTTCCTAAGGCAACTCCCTAGCGGGCAGCGCGGCGCAATGTACCTAAATACTGTAGCATCAGGTAGCATTCTCGCCAGTATCGGTCTCAGGGAGTTGCACGAGACTAGCAAGTCCCCTTCCCAGAAACAGTTCCAAATGTCCCCGTTAGATTGCGCCACTCTGCCAAGATTACTTCATTCCTATTTTCTCTCCTCTTTCAAAGGCAATTTCATTTCCATTTCTTAAATTTACAAATTTCGCTTTACGTTGCACGGACGCAGATAGGTTTTACGGCGACGATGGGATAGAAAAGGGCTAGGAGTTAGAAGGAAGCGATCGTGGCTTTAATTACGACACAACCACAGCATTTGCCTCCTGTGAAAACGGGAAACGGTGGAAAACTATTTTCAGGACTTCCGACAGTGGTATTCGAACCCACTATACCCCGAATGCAAACTCACAGCTACGCGACCTTAATCGCACGGCTAATTTTCTATAGTTTTCCATGCCATACCATACCACCCACAATATTACCAACAACTTGCTTCAATGAAAAACTGGATGGCAAATTTTCAGTTCCAGTGACTGCGCCATGCTGAATGGCTCAGACGGTTGAGGCTCTGGCCATCTGACCCCAACGTGGCAGGTTCGATCCTGGCTCAGTCCGGTGGTATTTGAAGGCATTCAAATACGTCAGCCTCGTGTCAGTAGATTTAGTGGCATGTAAAAGAACTCCGCCACCTCGGCGTCTCCGAAAATCGTAAAAAGGCGTTAGTGGGACTTAAAGCCAACAATATTATTATTAAGAGTAACTGTAGTTACAGTGTATTATTAGCCTGTTATTTCTTCGGTTGCAATTGCCAGATATATTACAGTTTTGGTAGTAATGTAGTCCATTACTTAACGATAATAGAAGTTCTTGTTATTTCCGCAAACTACAAAAATGTGACACTGAACAGTTTTGTGCAACACCCAGCTTCAGATACCACTATCCGCCACTGATATCTACATGACCCTGAGTGGACCACGACTCGAATTGAACAGTTTAAATTACAGCAACCACATCTTCATTTTTATTTTTTTTATTTTTTGCTAGGGGCTTTAAGTCGCACCGACACAGATAGGTCTTATGGCGACGATGGGATAGGCAAGGCCTAGGAGTTGGAAGGAAGCGGCCGTGGCCTTAATTAAGGTACAGCCCCAGCATTTGCCTGGTGTGAAAATGGGAAACCACGGAAAACCATCTTCAGGGCTGCCGATAGCTGGATTCGAACCTACTATCTCCGGGATGCAAGCTCACAGCCGCGCGCCTCTACGCGCACAGCCAACTCGCCCGGTCATCTTCATTTTAAGTATACAAGTTTTCATATTTGAAAGCCAACGGAAGACACTAATATGTCCGGTTACTTAGTTTAAGGGGAACACAAAGTTCTTAGAACAAAAATCTATTCATCCCTCCATAAAAAACCTAGATCTAATATAATTGACCATAGCTAAGATTACCAGGCGCTATTTGAAACTGCGACCTAAATTTTGACATCACACACACTTCGTTAAATATCAACCGGATCGTTCTGACTTTTTTTACAATACGGCAGTGTCAGAGTTGACGGTCACGGCGCAAGTTGACTAGTATGTTTCGAAACAGGCAGAGTGTGTTGTTGACATTAGAATACACAACGAAATACAGACTGGTACTCCCACCCTAGCTGAGTAGGCAAGTTATTGTTGCCAGAAAAGTAATGCAAATACCTTTTGGTAATCTGTAGCATTACCTTCACATCCTGCACAACAAAAGCTTCGTAATCTGTTTACCCTCCAGGGTCGGTTTTTCCCTCGGACTCAGCGAGGGATCCCACCTCTACCGCCTCAAGGGAAGTATCCTGGAGATTCAGACATTAGGTCGGGGATACAACTGGGCATAACGACCAGTACCTCGCCCAGACGGTCTCACCTGCTATGCTGAACAGGGGCCTTGTGGAGGGATGGGAAGATTGGATGGGACAGGCAAAGATAAGGGAAGGAAGCGGCCGTGGCCTTAATTTAGGTACCATTCCGGCATTTGCCTGCAGGAGAAGTGGGAAACCACGGAAAACCACTTCCAGGATGGCTGAGGTGGTAATCGAACCCGGACCTCCGGGGGTGACAGCTAATCACGCTAACCACTACACCACAGAGGCAGAACACAACAAAAACACTTTTTAATTATTCTCAACAAAAAAATCATCCGGCCACAATTGCGGGTGACCACAAGGATGCGGAATACAATATAACGTTTTAAAATATATAATGGAAATGTAATATAATGAGTCAGTATTATCTACTGACAAGAATATAAATATTTAATATTTAATGAAAGATGTTGTATATCTGTGAACGAAAAGCCCATCTACTTGAGGTAGAAACACGTGCCCTTAAGCGAAGTTCTGGCTCCGAAGAGAAGTTCCTTTACTTCCCATGCTTAACCAATTGTGTTATAAGCTCTCACTTAAGTGCGGTCCGGCTCCATGGCTAAATGGTTAGCTTGCTGGTCTTCGGTCACAGGGGTCCCGGGTTCGACTCCCGGCAGGGGTTTTAACCATCATTGATTAATGGAATGGAATGGCGTTTGGCTTTTAGTGCCGGGAGTGTCCGAGGACAAGTTCGGCTAGCCAGATGCAGGTCTTTTGATTCGACACCCGTAGGCGACCTTCGCGTCGTGATGAGGATGAAATGATGATGAAGACAGCACCTACACCCAGCCCCCGTGCCAGTGAAATTAACCAATCATGGTTAAAATTCCCGACCCTGCCGGCAATCGAACCCGGAACCCCTGTGACCAAAGGCCAGCACGCTAACCATTTAGCTATGGAGCCGGACATCATTGGTTAATTTCTCTGGCACGGGGGCTGGGCGTATGTGTCGTCTTCATAATCATTTCATCCTCATCACGACGCTCAGGTCGCCTACGGGAGTCAAATAGAAAGACCTGCACCTGGCGAGTCGAACATGTTCTCGGACACTCCCGGCACTGAAAGCCATACGCCATTTCATTTCATTTTTAAGTGCGGGGCGCACGGGCAATAGATGGCTCACTTTTCCTCATTCACCACCAATGCCTGCTCTGAGTTGACCTCAAAGCGTGTGGTGGGGTCCAAGAGGAGGCATTTCTTTACCTTATGGTTGATGGCAATAATATCCGCTCGCCTGGTCGATCCATCTTCTGAAAGGCAGTGCACTTTCTCATGAACCTCCCACTTTGCCTTCGACAGGGCCGTCGCAATGAAAGAACGGACCTTGTGGTGACATGTGTTCCTTTGTAAATCTCCATTGGAGCAGGAGCCCAACAGATGGCCCAGGGTCTCATAGTTGACAAGTCAACCAGATTCACATCATTAGTACTTCGTGACAGTTTTTTCGGTCGAGAAAGCATTTCAGGTATTATCAAATACAGTAGAGACAATACACGACACTGAGCGAGATATCGAGGGACAGCTATTGGAGCACACTCTAGCGGATAGACCTGAACGGTACTGATTCTGTCATAAGAGCACGTGTATTTTTGTGTGAAGTTTTTGGTGTTATTTATGCGTTTTCAGCGAGTAGACATAATTAAATAGTAGCGTGTGTCATTCCTTGATATCTCCTCTCAACAAGAGGGGAAAGGTATGTGCTGTGTTTGGCTGCAGTAATTACGAAGTAGAGAAAAATGCGCGCTCGTTCTTCAGGTTCCCTCGTGACAAGAACATGTAAGTAATATTGTGTATGCATATATATTCTTCCAGTGACAGAGATTTTTATAGTATTTCATAATCTTCTGACCTGCTCGACCCATGTTTTAACGGGCTTAAAATATAATTCGCATATTTTATTGTATAGTGCAGCAGTTAACCTTCAATACCGATGTGTTGTTGTAGGTGTGATCTGTGGGTTTTGAAATGTCACAGAAGCGATTTGGATAAAGTGTACAAGAAAGAAGGGACGTTACGCTTGTGTAAGAATTGTAAGATCTGTTCAGATCATTTCCAGGCCAGCGACTTTAAAAATCCTCGACTATACAGCCAAGGGTATGTTACATTTTTACTCTAATTGTACGTAAATATTCCTCAAAGCATCACTATCGACAACATTTTCAAACTTTTCTTTCTTTTATCCCTCTTCTCAGATTAAAGCCGGGATTTTATAGATTTTCTTTCTGTTAGTAGACTTCATGTTAAGAGGAAAATTGTCCAGCTATTAAATGTTAATTCATTGCATCATATGTGTAAGGAATGTGCCGATATTTTTATTGACAAATGTCTTAATGTGATGATACATTGTTTTTAAATGAGGAAAAAAGACAAATCCAACCATAAGATTTCAGGCAGGTATGCTAAAGCTAAAAAAGTAATGCATAAATGAAAGATCAAGCCATTTCACAGCAGTCCATTTCACACCTTGTTTATATGTCTAATTTCAGTCTTTGAATAATAACCTTTTAAATAATTCTTCATTCATTTATCCAGAATTGCTTTAGCAACTTCGAAGTTAATATCTCAATACCACTTTCTTTCTAGACGTAATTTATTTATCCATTTCCGTATATACATTTCCATTGATATTTGAATTTAGCGCGATTTGTTCAGGTCAAGTCACTAGGAGCGCCACCGTCGAATTGTCTCCCATTTTAGCAAGGCGAAATCCGTAAGTGTCGTGTATTGTCTCTACTGTATTTGGTATTATCATCTATTCCATCAGGCTTCGCATTACCCCACTTTTGAAAAATGTAGAACTTGTTATCGAATGGGAACAGTATTTTACAAAATCATGTTATTTTAAGTTCCACCCCTTTACATTTACTTTGTAACCCATTATTAAGGTAAAATAAACACCATCCCCGTGACGAAAACCCATGAATCAACCTACTAAAAAATAACAAGCCCATTAATAAAACAAGAGTTTAAACCTCATAAAAATCGTTACACTTCCTAAATAATTCTTATCAGTATGTGCTTGTTTTTTTTTTTACTCTACATAAATATAGGTTGAGAATACAGTTCTCTAGTTCATTTCTTATACAAGCGAACTAATTACAGAGGTTGGCCTAGCTAAATACTAGCTTCGCTCTATTCTCTAGATAAGTAGCCGCCAATCGTACGATCGCTATCGTGTTTTGTTCGCAGCTCTGCCGTGCACAGCGCTCGTAAATCAGCGACCTGCCTGGAGCCTACGCTTATTATTTTCTCATGTTGCTGGATAGAGATCGGGGAGAAGTATTTAACGGTGAGGAGAGTTATTGTAACGTCCTCTTACAAACAAACTTCCTGAGGAACTGCCGGTCCTATTTATAGGCGCTCGGTTATCTTAATGTGTTCGCCTAGCATGGCAAAAAGGCAGGGAAGCCTCTCATGAATAATACACGTTATGTTCTTCTATCAGGCACTGGGAGGACTACGTGTTATCATAACTTCCTCCAATGGACCCAAATATTCTTCTGTTACGATGTGTTTGACGTCATGAGGCACAGTTATCTTATGGCCTCAGCTACCGTGTGCAGACATTTTAATTTGACGCCATCTGGCTGTCTGCTCGCCAATTTCAACATCCGTTGCACTCTAGCCAAGTGCCGTAGCCGTGTTGAAACACCGGATCCCGTGAGATCTCCAAAATTAAGCAACATTGGGCGTGGTCAAGATTTGGATGGGTTGCCATGCGCTGTTGGTGGCGGTAAGGGAATGGAGGAGCGGAAAAGAACTGGCCACCCTACCGTACTTAAACTCCGGCTCAGGCACACTTCTGCGGAGGCTTGGACCTGCCTTCGGGCAGAATACACCCTTACCTTACCTTACCTTACCTTACCGTTCTACTCTAGGCCTACTAGATGGCGGAATGAACTAAATCTCTCAAATGTGTCACCAAAGATCTTTTACATGCCGACGTCACACGACAAGGAGTGTTGAATGGACTTTTCTCCGCTCTTCAGAATCAAACTACCTGTGCTGGGTTTTAACCCGCTCTCTTGGGATCTGGAAACAAACATTCTACCATTGATCCACAGAGACAGCTGGCGTTTCTAGTAAAATTTTTGTACTCATGAGCTGAGCTGAGAAACTCACACTTTGGACGGTGTTGTGAAGGATAAGGTTGACTGCTGTCAAGTGGTCGTTGATTATCGGTTCTTAGGATAGTAGGGTCAATTCCGGTTGATATCGGTGACATTTGAGGGTGTTTAAATTCAACAATTCAATATCATCCCTTGCCGGGCTGAGTGGCTCAGACGGTTGAGTCACGGGCCTTCTGACTCCAGCTTGGCAGATTCGATTCTGGCTCAGTCCGGTGGTATTTCAAGCTGCTCAAATACGTCAGCCTCGTGTTGGCAAATTTACTGGCACGTAAAAGAACCCCTGCGGGACAAAATTCCTGCAAATTGGTGTCCCCGGAAACAGTATAAGTAGTAGATACATAAAGCAAATAACATTATTATTCCGTATCATTGAATATAGACCGCCTCTGTGGTGTAGTGGTTAGCGTGATTAGCTTCCACCCCCGGAGGCCCGGGTTCGATTCCCGGCTCTGCCACGAAATTTGAAAAGTGGTACGAGGGCTGGAACGGGGTCCACTCAGCCTCGGGAGGTCAACTGAGTAGAGGTGGGTTCGATTCCCACCTCAGCCATCCTGGAAGTGGTTTCCCACTTCTCCTCCAGGCGAATGCCGGGATGGTACCTAACTTAAGGCCACGGCCGCTTCCTTCCCTCTTCCTTGCCTATCCCTTCCAATCTTCCCATCCCTCCACAAGGCCCCTGTTCAGCATAGCAGGTGAGGCCGCCTGGGCGAGGTACTGGTCATACTCCCCAGTTGTATCCCCCGACCAGCGTATGTGGTCTTCCCGTGCGGCGGTTTACGCAGGTAGTAACATTTTCTCTGTGATACTTCAGAAGATGCTCAGCAAGCGGTTAGCTACAGAAGTAGTAGTTGCTGGTCAAGTTTCTAAGTAAGGATGCGTATATTTTATATTATGATAAAAGTTTTATAATATGTACTTATTTGTATTAGACATTAATAATGTTATAGTTAATGTCGGTGAAAACACCTATTTACAAAGCAATCCACAAAACAAAATAATAACACACACTGACATTGTGACCGAAAGATGAGACACACTGGCTAACGTGCGGCAGACAGCCGCCGATCTGATACCTATATGAACTTATAAGTCACACTGGGCACCTCCTTGTCGTGGAGACTTCTGGAAACCGTTCCGTTTAATGGGGAAGGGTGTAACTTAGGAATACTGGCTCCTTCCATTACACTGCGATGCGCTGAGTGCGAAACGGTGAGTTGGTTTCAAATTTTGCGGCCAACAGCGTATGTGGTCTTCCCGTGCGGCGGTTTACGCAGGTAGTAACATTTTCTCTGTGATACTGAAGATCCACCGTCGACACTGTTGACCTCGGAAATTCGCGTGTAATCTATGCAATGCTAAGACCCATGCGCCGTGCGCCGATGATCATCCTACATTCAAAGTCGGTTAACTCGCCATATGTTTCCAACTTCATGACACTGGTGTCTGTGACAGACTGCTCAGCTACGCCGAAGCAACCAGTAATGTTCAGGGGTCTTACACGACACATTTTCTAATGAGGCACCCCTTCCTGTGACTTTTGGCCACTCATTGTATATAGAAGGCAGAGATTTTTTAGTTTCTTTGCTTTTGGTATTATCAACCACGCAGCCAGCTACAATTTTGTATTTTCCTTATTATTAACTATGAATTGACTTGTATTGAATTTATACATCTAAGACGCACACAAATACCCAGCCCCCGAACAAAGACATTAACCAGGCGAAGTTAAAATCCCCGACTCGGTCGTGAATCGAACCCTGGACCGAAGGCCACCACGGAGATCATTCAGCCAAGAAGCCAAAAAAACTAAAGTTCTGGCACTAAGCTTCTCACTCGAGATATTTCCTTTCTGCTCAGTGGATCAATGTGTAACTAATGTTACTATTCTTCTGTCGATATTTCTGATAACTTGAAGTATTTCCGCCCTTATTTCTCTGCAGACAGACCACATACCAGTAACAATTTTCTGCAAAGTGGACAGTGGTTCAAGTCGTTCAATAAGCCCCAAAATACCGTACTTCCTTTTACAGTTTTTTCTGAATTCAAAGGCGTTTATGATACATTCCGTTAAGGCCTGTCTGGCACACAGTTATAAATTGAGAAAGAAGATGAAGACGATTTAGTATATAGATGACGAGCACTGGTTACCTGGTTACCACGAAGTTGGTTTTCTGTCCACGCAAAATTGTCTACTTCAAACTGATGACATTAATTCTAGTCCGAATCGTTCGATGAACGGTCAGCGTACTAGCCTTCGGTTCAGAGGGACCCGGGTTCGATTCCCGGCCGGGTCGGGAATTTTAACCTTAATTGGTTAATTCCAATGACAAGGGGGCTGGGTGTATGTGCTGTATTCATCAACATTTCATCCTCATCACGACACGCAGGTCGCCTATAGGTGTCAAATAGAAAGACCTGCATCTGGTGAGTCGAACCAGTCCTGGGATATCCCGGCACTAAAAGCCATACGACATTTCATTTTTACATTAATTCGAGATAGAACTCCACCCACAAAATTTATCTATGTTAATATTGCTTTTCACAGAGTATGCACTGTTTTTCTCACTAGGCAACATGGAAATAGCTTACACATGCACTAAGCAGTAATCATAGTCAGTGCTGTAACTTCTTGTATTACACGCAATCACTGACAGGTTTGTTAGACTGCAGAGAGATAAGCGATCCTCTGTTTTATAGCACTGTAATTACATGTCTGAGCATTATAATTGAAACGCTGCAAGGAAGCGCAAACAGCAGCTAGTAAGATTTATACGATGCATTTCGAAGGACTGAGTTCATTTCCCGACAAGAGCTATTGCCTACAATTCATCCCCTTATAAGCCAGTATCTGGTTCGCCAGGCTATTAAGCAATGCAATTGAAAAGAAAATAAGGTCAATATCAGAATTAACCCAATTAATTCCTCACCAAAATCCCATTAACCAGAGTGATCCAACTGTTTTCCTCTAGGGGGCCATAATATACATTCGAAATAATGTCATGGGGTGGGAAGAAGAGGCTCACAATTCATATTGGTATGCATGTAAAATCGAAGAAAAACATATGAATCTGATTACGACTAATATTAGAGGGGTTAACCAGATCAGGCGGTAAAGGAGTGCTCAGTTATCTGGGAAGGATGTGGGTTCGATTGATCGTTATAAAGTTCAAAAATTAGAAACGAAATTTCGAATTCTTTAGGGTTCAATCATCCTACACCGGGGAAAATAGTGGCCGGACATGGAGTTAACCATTCTATCCGATTTAGTGCCGAAGTTACGAATAGTGGAAGCCGTTACGTTCACTCTACCAAGGGCTTTCATGGCCTATACGATTACTTTGAACAACTGTTGACAATGATCGTGCAATGATCGATTGAAGAAAGTTGGTGCAGCTCCATAAAATATACCATTTCTTCTATACTTAGACATAATCTTTATTTCAAGTTATTTACATAAAATGTTGAACAAACTATGTAATTAGTAAGTACATTTTATCAAACGTAAACAAACATACAGCTCATCAGAGGCCTTGACCTGCCAAGAGCAATTCCTCAGTGGTATTTGTTTGGCTATGTCGACTGGGTTCTCTATTTTCCATACTGAACATCTCCTTAGTTAAATTCACGAGGCTGACTGAAGCCCATTGAGGCTTTAAGTTCACGCTTACCCCTGTTAGTGGGGATGGTAGAATAACGCTCAGGGTATCCCCTGCCTGTCGTAAGAGGCGACGGGTTCTTAACATGGGAGCGTGGTTTGCGATCACGGAGCCTTAAGCTAAATCGTGCTATTACTTCCATTTACTTGTGCCACGCTTCTCACTTTCATCTATCCCATCAGACGTCACTTGGTCCGACCCCGACAGTATTAGGTTTGCGAATCCCAGAGAGTCTTTCATTTTCATGCCCTTCGTGGGCCTTGTCTTTCTTTCGCCAATACCTTCATTTTTGAAGTGTGGGGCCCCTTACATTTTTCCTTCTTCTTCTTCTTCTTCTTCTATCGCTTTTCCCACACATGTTGAGCCGCGGGTGCTAAGTGTGTCGCATATGTAGATTTGGCCCTTACCGACGCCAACCCTACATGGAGGGTTGTGATCATTACCGGTATTGCGTGTTTCTGTGGTGTTTGTTACTGCACTGTATTGTCTGAATATGAAGAGGGCAGTGTTGGGACAAGCACAAAGATCCAGTCCCCGGGCCAGAATAATTTATCAGTTGGCACAGACACTCCAACAACAGCTCATCGTGACAAGCCAGGAATCGAACCCGGGACCGAAGGCCTCTACGCTGACCATTCACCTAACGAGTTGGACTTCCATCCTTTCCCTCTGATTTTTTTCTTTTTTTTTTTTTTTTGCTAGGGGCTTTACGTCGCACCGACACAGATAGGTCTTATGGCGACGATGGGATAGGAAAGGCCTAGGAGTTGGAAGGAAGCGGCCGTGACCTTAATTAAGGTACAGCCCCAGCATTTGCCTGGTGTAAAAATGGGAAACCACGGAAAACGATTTTCAGGGCTGCCGATAGTGGGATTCGAACCCACTATCTCCCGGATGCAAGCTCACAGCCGCTTGCCTCTACGCGCACGGCCAACTCGCCCGGTTACCTCTGATTAGTGTTAATAGAGAATGGTTGCCCAGTTGTACTTCATCTTAAAACAATAATCACCACCACCGCCACCATCAGTCCTCGATTAAAATCTTTATACGATCTGGAAATAAAACCTGAGGTCTCCAGATAAGAGACAGACACGTTATAGACTTCCCCTCATAACGAGGCTGACGCAGGCAAGTTTTACAGTCAGGCCCTATTGTTGTAAATGGCATTTCAGAATGTTTAACCTAAATATTTTACAGATTCATTTGAAATATTTCCCAGTAATCTTATACAACGTGTACCTACGTTTTCAGTAATTGTTCTCTAACATAAGTAGTAACGTCTTTGGTTAAAACCAGCAGTTAGTAACATGCAAAGCACGGTTTGTTAGATTTAATATTTTAGCATGTTTCTATCTTCGAAAGCCGCCTACAACATTTCTCTTTTCCTTTATTTGTTAAATATGGCACGAACTCATATAGGATTTTGCTGACAATGAAAAATAAGCTTAGAGATGGTACTAGGAAGGAAACAGCTGTGGTTTTAATTAAGTTACAGTCCCAGCATTTGCCTGTTGTGAAACAGATAAATAAACTCTCTCTTCAGGGCTGACGACGGCGGGATTTTAATCCATCATTGAATGCAACCTTAGAACTACACGACCTGTAACGGTTTGAAATATCCTGGAAATCGGATTTGTTTCGCAGCACGTCGGCTGGAGCACACTGCTGAGGGAATAATAATAATAATAATAATAATAATAATAATAATAATAATAATAATAATAATAATAATAATAATAATAATAATAATAATAAAATCTACGGACGATGATATCGGGCCTATTGTTGTGAGTTTTATATGAGTTTATAGTCTTTCTTTTGCTATTTGCTTTACGTCGCACCGACACAGATAGGTCTTATGGCGACGATGGGACAGGAAATGCCTTGTAGTGGGAAGGAAGCGGCCGTGGCCTTAATTAAGGTACAGCAACAGCATTTGCCTGGTGTGAAAATGGGAAACCACGGAAAACCATAAAAAATTAATATAGGCTATATATATATATATATATAATTCGCTGGGGCCATCAAGGACCACGTTAAGTCTTGTTGCATTTGACACTGAACTTGGCCTTCTTTAAGAGCCCAAATTTCCCTCATTCTTTGTGAGTGGGCCTGCTTACGCTCCTCTGTCCAAGGGGCACCGTGTCTTCTCTTTGGTTACTCGTCTCGGTTTAGGCCGTTCGTCAATATTTTCTTGCGGAAGAGATCTCTGTTAAGGGCGTCTTCAGCCAAAGTTGTTTTTAGTAAACTCTTTTAATATAGGCTAAAGATGATGATACTCATAATAATAATAATAATAATAATTGTACCGGAAGGTACGCCCGCCCCGTTCATTCAGATGAAGCGCCTTGGAGAACGCTATCTACCGTCTAAAATACGCAACAACTAATACAAGAAGTTTTTACATTTCTCTACAGATGTCTCTACCATAAATTTCTGTTATGCCTTCTGCTGTGAAGATTGACTACTGAAATGATAAAGTAACTTTGTATTTCTAGGTTTCGTAAACTGAGTTGATTATTCTTTGTTTTTTGGCATGTTAATGTTTGCAACAATTCTTCCCGCCAACTTAAGATGTTGGCCAACAGAAAAATTGGTATATTTATTGTTACAGCCAATCGACAATGTCTTGTATTTATTTAATTACCCAATCAAGATTCGGGGTGTGTCGGGCCTTAGCCCATAGTTTTCTGGAATGTTCCTCTCGGGTATAAACAATGGCACATTTTCGACCAGGTTGTATTATTCATCGTTCCAGTCTAGTGTGTGTATGTGTGGTTGTAAAGAGAGGCGGAAGTGCCTCGTCCACGGTCGAGAAGTCCATCAGCTCAAGGTAATGGCAGTCCTGGTTTAACTAAGTAATAGTCTTTGAATGCTAGCTCGAGGGGAAGGTTTATAATATTTAATAATGTAACTTTAAATCCCTAAAATGTAAATTTCAACTTTGAATGTAAATTTCAAACAAGTCAAGGGAACTTAAGCGTAATCAGGGAATGGGGAGTGAGCGACCCTCTCGTGTTCCCTATCAGCTTAATTTCGAGTTGAATCTGATTTTGTAACCTTTTGCAGTTTGTTTTCCTTGTAAGTTAAATATTCTCTCAATTTACTCACCTCAATAGTATAGACTTAGCCTTTGTAACTTCGGGCCATAAGCTCAAAAAGGGTTTTAGACCTTTCATTTCAATTTTCAAGGAGCGCAAATGTCCGCCTCCACACAATTTTGATTTTTTGGGGCAGTAACTTTAACCTATTGTTTTTCACAAAGGCCCGGTATTCAACACCCCTGTGAAATTCTGTGTTATCCCTTTTATGTTACGTGGTTAGACTGTTGAGCATACTGTTTGAATTGTAAAATGAAGGCTGTGCTTTGATAGGCCCAGACATTTCTGGAAATAGTTTCCTAAGTTTTATAGAGCAAAAATGCTCTGGTTATTAATGTAAACGTTGAATGGTGCATTTGGAAGGCTGTAATGTTATAAGGTTTGGAGGGCAGTCTCCTAGATAAACTTGTAGAGCAAAGATGCTCTGACTATTGTGTAAAGGGAATTGGGAAATCCGTCAAATTGACTGATTTTTGAAAGGAGCCGCAGCGTCCTTGGAGAATGTATAATTAGGGAGCTTGAAGCTCAAAGTTGTTAATTAATTGTTATTCGATTTTCTAAAATTGTTACCCAATCTTACGAACTTTTATACCTGAATTGTGAAGTATGTCTTTGAAAAAAGTAAAAAAATAGCAGAGAAACAAAATATAGATATTAAAGTTTTAAATTAATTTTCTGATTTCCTTATATCGATCCATTTATGCCCTCACCTTCTTTCACCTCTCCGCTCCACAAAACGCGGTAATAATAATAATAATAATAATAATAATAGTAATAATAATAATAATAATAATAATAATAATAATAATAAACCTTCTATATGCAAGCATTTTGAATTGATCCCATCTAGGCTGCCTCCTCCTGTTCCGACGTAGTTTTACGCTATTAGATGGCACAGAGAACCAGATCTCTCTTCGGTTATCCTTGTCTGAGTTTTAATTATTGTTGCCGGGTAAACACCAAATGTGTCACCAGTAATCTGGGGTTCAATCAATCAATCAATCAATCAATCAATCAATCAATCAATCAATCAATCAATCAATCAATCAATCAATCAATCAATCAATCAATCAATCAATCAATCAATCAAGCAATCAATCAATCAATCAATCAATCAATCAATCAATCAATCAATCAATCAATCAATCAATCAATCAATCAATCAATCAATCAATCACCACTGATCTGCATTTAGGGCAGTCACCCAGGAGGCAGACTTCCTATCTGTTATTTCCCTAGTCTTTTCTGGAATAATTGCAAATAATTTCGAAGTTTTATGAACATTTTCCTGGGTAAATTATTCCAATCCCTAATTCCGCTTCCTATAAACGAATATTTTCCCCAATTTGTCCTCTTCAATTCTAACTTTAACCGCTAAAAACCCAAGGCCAAATACTGATATTTAAAAAATCTTATTTTTGTTTAATGGGGTCTTAGGGAACAACATATAATAAATCTACAAAAGTAATTTTTTTGGTGGGGGAAAACTGTTGGCCATGGGGGCCATTGAGGGTTCTAGGGGAGACTGAGACTTTACCTTTGTTTGCTGTTAATTTGATCTTAAGGGACACAATGACACATACCTGTAAAACCAGTATTTTTGGAAATTTTTGAGTTGGTTGTAGGGTGATTTGCGATGTGTAATATATTATACGTCCGGGACTATACCGCGTTTTGCTACCTATACCTTGCAATAGAAAACAATACAAATATTACCAACATAAAAAACAGAATGTATCAAGTGTGATACAACAGGTCACCACAAGTTACACTAAATGCTTGAGCCAGAAAATGATAAAACACCCGTCGTATCATGTATGATACATGGAGTCGCTAGAGGTTATCTTCATATTGTTATAGTCCTTACTTTTGAAATCACCACCCAGACTTATTCGTCTGCTAATGTGATTCCACGCCATCTCTCCAATGACAGCTCGGAATATACCGCTTAGTCGAGCAGCTCGTCTCCTTTCCTTCAAGTCTTACCAGCCCGAACTTTGCAACATTTTCGCGATGCATGGAGAGATTTTTTTTTCATTTTCACGCTCTTCATGGCTCTTATACTTCCTTGCTTGATTTCTTAATTTTTTGAAGTGTCGGACACCTTCCATTTTTACCCTCTGATTAATGTTAATAGAGGAAGGCTGCCAAGTTGTACTTACTTTCAAAACAATCATCACCACTACTCTTGGGGTCCGGATAATGAATGGAAAAGTTACCAGTTTTTGTAGGACTCCTTTCTTTTGTTTATAAATTCTCTTAGGATCTGGAGGAAGGCGACTAACTACGTAAGATTCCCCTTGCATGAAAGGAAGCGTCACATAAGTCACACTCGAGTAGAGGAATGGGGGATGCAAAGCTTCTTCACTTCGTCCTCCCACTCCTCATATTTGCACGTTAAGCTTTATGGATGGTCCTAAAATAACACAACTTGTATGCAAACTACGTAACTTGTGAACCACCCGGTGAGCACCACTAACGTTACAGGCCGGATTAACGGAGAGGGCCTTGTGTTATTATTGCACGGCCCTCTAAAGACACAACCTGCCCTCCTCCGCCGTCTAATATATATTCATTAAGGAGGCCACCCGTTATGGCAAGTTTATTAACACGGAGGTCATTCCTGTTAGTACTTGGGGATTAAAATAAAAAAAGAGGAAAAAAGAAAGGAAAACAACAACAAGAGAAAAAATGAGCTCACCGCAGCGCAGTGTAAGACCCAAGGTCTATGTTAAAATCCTGCTGTGTGTGTATATGTAATGCAGAGAACAGACCGACCGCTGGTTTTAAGGAGCCCTTGGGAGCTACTGTGATGTTTCAACCTGACAAACACAGGGTAAATATTTAATACCTTAATATAACCTGCGTTACACAGCCAAATATATTTTCATGCTACGTAGCGAGTCATAATTAAAAAATGTTGTAAGTGAGATGAAGGGGTGTCGGGAGAGAAATGTGTTTCGCCAGAATTAAAAACTCGATGACGTGACTTGCTCTGTTTACATTTCCTTGATGATAACCAGCGAAATGTTTCGTTCTACCATTGAAGTACACTGAGTAGGTATATCATTAGTATGTGTAACGTCAGATAATGTGTTCTGATTTGTCCCGCTGACAGAAGAATTAGATGAGAAGGATCAGATGGACCCTAAAATAAAATATACTTCTTTTCACTAGTGTTTCAATGTCGCATTAAGACAGACGGGTGTCGTTGTACGAAGTACAGCGGTAGAAATACTTATTGCCTCACTGCTCATTATTTCATAATTTTATATTTGACAACATCCGGCTTACCATACAAACTATACATTATCAACAATGAAGTTCCCAGAAGGAAATCATGGTTAGTTTTCATAGATTGCAAATATTTAAAATATTCAAGGTCTTTAGGTATTTTCAATCGTGAAATTATCAGTGTTTCTCGTCAGTGTAGCAGTGGGCTTGTCAGTTGATTGCCACGCCTTTCCTAGATGCTGGCGGCTAGTACGCCTTTAGCCACTACTATTATTACTAAATGTTTTCATTCTGTACCCTGAAGGGGTACGGCGGGTCTCTTAGAGGCTAACACCCTTTCTCAGGCCAAAGAGATTAAAGAAGGTAATTTATAATATTAATGTTACTTGCTTTACGTCCCTCTAACTACTTTTACCGTTTTCGGAGAAAAGATAATTTGATGTACGGAGAAGGTGAGTGAGTTGGCGGTTGTGACCTATACTAGGAACTGTCCTGGCATTCACCTTAGTACAGGTGAATGGAAAAACACGGAAAATCATTCTCAGAACAGCCAAAGATGGGGACCAGCCCCTCTCCGTTTGCCAAATGCGGAAGTGTTGAGCCACCGTAGAGCCGGTAACTCCGTTGGTTGGTCGGAGTGCAGAGGTGTCGGATCCGGTCCAGCCGTGGCCACTTGTGGTCCGAAGTCTACTTTGCATCCACCAACCGGTTGAGACACCACTGCATGCTTCCTATGTAGGAAAATGCATTGGCGGTGCACTGGGCGAAGTACATAGCCTACCTCACCTTATATAATTACCAGAATTTGGCTTTTGTGTCAACATTTTCCAGAAGAAAATAATAATGTCATCGATTGCGAGGTTGAAAACATTCAAGCTTCTTAGGCGTTTTCAATCGTGAAATTACAAGTGTTTTGCCCCAGTGCTGCAGTGGGCTTGCAGTTGGATAAAAGCAACGTAAGTGGGCAATTTAACATATGGCATCACCAACAGAGATGTTGGAAAAGGTCATCTTCTTATGAGAATACCGGGTTTGCCGTGCGGTTAGGGGCGCTCATCTGTGAGCTTGCATCTGGGAGGTAGTCCTACTGTCGGCAGCCCTGAAGATGGTTTTCCGTGGTTTCCCATTTTCACACGAGGCAAATGGTGGGGCTGTACCTTAATTAAGACCACGGATGATTCCTTCCCACTTCCAGATCTTTCCTATCCCATCGTCACCATACGACCTATCTGTGTCGGTGCGACGTAAAGCAAGTTGTGTCACGAGAGAACTAGTCCATGGCTCCGAATGCAAAGTGTTCAGGTGCGGTAGGAAGTAAATATCTGATGTAACAGCGTAACTGGCCCACATTTTTAGAGCCATTTGACAGGAGCGCGCTACCTTCATTTTCTCCACCATCAATATTACCAGTGTTGTTGGACGATGTACCTCTGTATGGTTTCAGCATGACGGAGTTCTACCGCATAATTCAACAGTTACCCGCAACCACCTGAATGCTACCCACCTCGGACAATAAAAAGATAGTGAAGGACCTGACCTCTGGCCCGCCAGATCATCAGATTTGACACCATTCGACTTCTTTCTGTGAAGCCATTTAAAACAAGTAGTCTACGCACAACAGCCGGATGATCTCGAGAGCCTTCGAAATCGAATTACGATCCGTCACACTTAACATTCTCCAGCAAGTCAGAGTTCTCAGTTCTACGCCCAAATGTTCATTAATCAAGGTCACCATTTCCAGCACAGACCCTTTCTGGACCCCATAAACATCCAGTTGCTGAAAACATTTATGTGAGACAATGTATCTGCGAAGTAAGGTGAAACAAAAATAGAAAAAACAGCACCTCCGGGTATTCAAACAATCTCACACTTAACCCAACCGCTCCAGAATTCACTGCCGGTTCCAACCGAAATAACTATGGACCTGAGTTGTTTACGGAAAAATATGCTCGGCATAGACCTAATGCACTCTTCCACGTGTATAAAGGTTTCATTCCCTCTTGCGAATGGCTAATTCAGTAGCGCTAGTACTCCACAATCCATGTCATAAGGTCGTCAGAGCTCTACGGAGTGTACTCAATAACATCGGGAGTATGATTAAGCACACAGGCATGGCCCGATGTTTGTAGGTCAGGCCTGACCAACGCGGTCTCTGCGGGTGCCTTGATGTCCGCAGTATACTTCTTTAGCACCCACAAAATGCAGATTTAATTCCACCAACTTTGATTATAGCTAAAAGTTCAGGAATATTTTTATCTTGCAGGTAATCGTAAAACGTTTCCAAGACATTTCAACAATTGCGATTCTTCTCCTTCCCTTCTTAGTTTTAGTTGTACCCATTCCACAGACGACATTCTCTGATGTTTCAGAATAAATTATATCATATTATAACCATTCAATGGCATCCTGATCAGTTATAGAGCCATTGAAGCTTATATTAAAGAAGAGATAAACGAAAATTACTCGGAAATATACGTCCAGTAGTTACACGCCCAGTTGTTACACGTCCAGCTGTGTCTGTTAGCCGAGATAACTCGCTCATTTGAATAAGAAATTGGGCGTGGATACAGAATGAGGACGGAGATTCTAGCTCAGAACCCCGTGGTCATCGGATACTTACAGACAGAAAATATCATTTAATGTATAAGCAAAAGCCAGTAAATGAAGCTTACATTCCAGCGGTAGGATAAAGCAAATCTAATATGTGACATTCAGGTCCAGCAATGACATATGCGGCGGAGGCCATGATTTGAACGATGCAAGTTCAGTGATCAAGAAGGCGCTGATGAGACAATCGATTGTATACGTCATGAAGGTATGAGTAAATGGTGAAGTGTTCCTTTGTATAACTTCCTAATTAGAAGAGTGATATTATCATAGAGAACATTTCTCAAATGTCAAAAACATATGGAAAGGAAACTACAAACTAACGATCTTGTCAGAATTTATGAAATGTGAACCAATATTGTTAATATAATAATTTTAATGGAATTTTGTTTCATGAAAAACGTATTGTAAAAATTGAAGGTCGAGAAAGAACTGATTAACACGTTCTAAGAAATATCATTGTACTAATTCCACCTATACAAGTTTCAGGTCCAAATGCTCACGATGGTTGAAGATAGTCTCTGTAATGTCCTGATCAGATCTAATATGTGGGCTTAAACGGGATTAGTGTCCTGACAGGCCTGGGTTGATGTTAGAATGAATAACGAAATGGAGGGACAGAGAACAACGTCATGAAGCCATCAATGATTAGTACTCAAGATATTGTCTTTCTTTATTCTATCACGTAGAACGCATAGCAGTAGAGTAGATTTCTCTTCAATTTCTCATGAGGTGACACAATTAAGACAACTTGAGTAACCTAATGTGATCGTCGCAAACGTTCAATGATATCCGTAATTTTAGCTAAGTTTAATAAGGAGATTTTGGAGTAATTTGTCCGTGCAATGTTCAACTTGTAGAGATGCATTTCGTCGTAAATTATCCCGGCATTTCTTTACAACTGTCGTGAACATAACGAAATGTTTTCTTTGTAATTAAAATGATATACTAGTACTGCGTAGATGATCTTGTGAGTTGATGTGATTTTAATGTCTATTTTAAGGTCTTCTTATGTGATAAGTTTCTTAGACGCGTGCGTTGTGCAGATGCGAGTATTTCGTCAGATTAATACCATGATGATTATGACATGTTTGTGATGATGCGAGGGTTCTGCGGACAAAGATGCTGGTGTATTTCTTTGGGATGGATAAATATGAATAGGCATGGTGCGCATGAAGGTATTGAATTTTAAATGATAGGATCGTCGATAAAGTGTTTATATGGTAAAATGAGTTTGCTGCGTTATGTGATTTGTTGAAGATAGGTATTACGAGAGTGGAATATAGTCTTTGAGATTTTCAATGAATTTAAGGTTGAGAATGATTGATTAAAATGGTTATCATGCAAAGTTAAGTGACCCCAGAGGTACGCAAGCAATAAGGTTTAATGTTAATGTTTTCACGGAGATTATAAGCATTGAGACATGCAGGCTGTCATCAAAACATTAATTTATGGAACGACACGATGCGAATATTAAATATTTGAACGGATATTCACTGATAGGAGATCTTCGACAATGAATAACGGTGATATGGATGTTGTGAGTCATCATACGTAAGCAAAGTTGTTGTCACCTGAAGCTGTGCATGACCTGTATTCATTTGAGTAGTTGCTATGTAGTACGGACTTTTCGTAAGTAATAGTAGATCTTCACAATTTTCAGGAGGATAATTCCGGCGAAGCCAGAGGCTGTTGATTCATTTCCAGATCTTCTTATTTATTTATGATTGTATCAGCTAGACATTGAAAATTTTAGGTGTGGCAGATATAAGTTCCCAGGAGATGCTGTTCCTGTTCGAATGAATTTATTATAAAATCTAGTTGCAATGTCTTTGAATGATATATGATCATTTGTTTAAGAATAGCAGCGTTGGACATACGTTATTAGGAAACTAAAGTTGATAGGTAATTAGTTAATTTATGCGAGAAACGATAATAATGATAGAATGTAGAAGGATGAAATCTTGGATCAGTGAGTGGTGAAGACGAGTGAAATGATTGATTTTTCTCATTTTAATTCTATGTTTAGCGGACAACTAATGATAACAGAATAATTTTACGGATTGTGATACTAAGCCTTCAGCAAGCTCCACGTTTGATTTTGTTACAAGTTAATGTTGAATCTAAATTAATTTTTACCAAGGTGTGATTGATTATGTGATAATATCAACCAACAAAGCATTCCATCTCTATTTTATTTTCGTATTTTCCAGGCATGTTGATATAATATTATTGTTATTTAATTCTACTTACTTTGATTAATTAAACTGGAAAAATTCTTCCAGGAAATTAACATTCTCGATATCTTCATTTATTAAATCAGGAATTATCTTAGCCTTATATGATTTATTGAACAATTCCTTTGCTATGATGGTAAGAGCCTAACGTTAAATAGAAAATGAAATCTAACAGGTGCTCGTCGAATGTCCATGCCATGAGTGGAGACTCGTGCATCTCCGCTGACTCCAGCCAAGGCGTATTCACATTATCTCTGAATCCCTAACAGAAAGGAACCACGAACCGTTAGAATACGTTACATGGTTTAGAAATACAGTACACCGTGCAATTGTGACAGTTCTGTACATTTTAATACCTGTTACCTGTGAGTGTCAGACATTGCAGAGAAATGCTGAAGAATGAGGTGAATATGTTGACGGTACTTACCATATTCAACACCTTGCAGGAAAAGATCGCATTGTGAATATTTTATCACTCCTTCCTTCTCAACATTCTTAAATTCTTATAAAGCATCTGTTCTGGAACAGGTAGTTTCACGCAGTCCTCAGCTGAATTCGGATTTTATCGTGACAAAAAAGCAGTGTGCTGGTTAACTACAAGTGATTAAAAATATTTAAAATATATTTGCCTACATGTTTATATATTATTGTTATTATTATTAATATACTTTTGCAAGCAAATGGACCACTAAGGATCACGCTACAAATTCATTTCTTTCTCTTCGTGCGGAGTTTCCTCTGTGTCTGATACTCCATCCTGCGTTCGCTGGCCTGCTTCCGTTGTTCACCTGTCCAGGCTCTTTCGGTCTTCCTAGTTCTTCCTGTGGCTTGAACACCTTCCAATTTCTGCGCTGTGTTCCTAAAGTATTCCTTTATAACAGCTGGACTTCTGAGATGCTTAACCTTTCCATATCCATCTTCGTTTCCTAAATTCATGCTGTAGTGGTCTCTTTCTCCACAAGTAATCAAATATCTGTTTGGTAAGTCTGTTTGGTTTCATTCTGTACAGATGTCCAAGAAACGCCAGCCTCCTTTTCTTCATGAACTCTGAGATTATTTCCTCCTTCTAGTAAACATCTTTGTTGCTCCGAAGTTTCAGCCCAGTTGTAGTTTGTCTATAAAATGTGCGTATGAAAGTGTGGTCTAAAACTACATTCAAAGCGACAGAAGACTCGCACTGTACGAGATTATATAGTATCAGAAATTCAGCTATTGCCCATATTTTTCTGAAGGCCCTTAATTATGTTTGGTTATATTTAATGGCACAGGGTTGACCATTCTTTAAATGCATGTACTAGGACTCACCGGACTCTTCGATGTGTGGGTGCAGGCGCCGTTCGATTATTACAACGACAACAACAATAATAATATTAATAATAATGCCGGGCTGAGTGGCTTAGACGGTGGCTTTCTGAGTCCAACTTGGCAGGTTCGATCCTGGCTCAGTCCGGCGGTATTTGAAGGTGCTCAAATACGTCTCGTGTCGGTAGATTTACTGGCAAGTAAAAAGAACTCCTGGAGGACTAAATTCCGGCAACTCGGCGTCTCCGAAAACCGTAAAAAAGTAGTTAGTTCGACGTAAAGCAAATAACATTAATGATAATATTTAAACATGTAGACTAATATATTGTAAACATTTTTAATCACTTGTAGATAACCAGCACACTGCTTCTTGTCATGATACATTCCTAATTCAACTGAGGACTGCGTGAAACTACCTGTTCCAGAGCAGATGCTTTACAAGACTTTAAGAATGTTGCGAAAGAAGGATTGATAAAATATTTACAATGCGATCGTTTCCTGCAAGATGCTGTAAATGGTGAATACCGCCAACATATTCACCTCATTCCTCAGCACTTCTCTACAATGCCTGACACTCAGCACGCTTACACGGTATATTCTACTGTATTTCTAAACCATGTAACATCTCAGATAATATTCTGTCCTTTACACACGCAATGTGAAACAGTCGTATGTTTTAAGGTGATTTTCCCCATATGTCATCCTTTTTTAGAGACTGGAGGTATTTACCCTCACGTTTAAATTATTATGCTTGATTTTTCATTTGAAAGGTTATGGTTATGAAACCTAGCAGGGAAGTTGCTACCATTTTCTACAATATTGAGTCCTCTCTGGGTCAGCCTTGAATTTTTATCTAATTTTATTTTAAGACTTTAAATGTTCACCGTATACTTCATTAAATTTATTTCACCTTTTCGGTTTAGTTAGATCTTTGCATGAACATCAACTAACGAGTGGCGTAGTAGTTCTCACTCTACATTTGTGTTTGCTGCGAGGTAATTCTCCGTCAAAAATGTAATTTTTATACGGCAGTTACTGTATTTCCTTGACAACTACCTTCTCGCGAATAGAATATAATAATTTAAAGAACAACCGCTTGTCAAGTGGAATGCATTTCTCGTCACTCTCCTTTGAAGATCTTTCCATCGAGCGAGTTGGTCGTGCGGTTAGGAGCGCAATGCTGTGAGGTTACATTCGGGAGACAGTGGGTCGAATCCCACTGTTGGCAGTCCTGAAGACTGTTTTCCGTTGTTTACAATGTTCACAGCAGGAAAATGCTGGGTCTGTAAGTTAATTAAGGCCACGGCTGCTTCCATCACACTCCTAACCCTTACCTACACGATCGTCGCTGTAAGACCTGTCTGCGCCGGTGCGTCGTAACAAACAACAAATTGTAATCGCAATGGTGCAACCACTTAAAGATCCAAGTTTGTTTTTGTAAGTTGCTTTACGTCGCACCGATACAGATAGGTCTTATGGTGACGATGGGACAGGAAAAGGCTAGGAGTGGGAAGGAAGCGGCCGTGGCCTTAATTAAGATACAGCCCCAGCATTTTGCCTGGTGTAAAAATGGGAAACCACGGAAAACCATCTTCAGCGCTGCCGACAGTGGGGTTCGAACCCACTATCTCCCGAATACTGGATACTGACCGCACTTAAGTGACTGCAGCTATCAAGCTCGGTGATCCAAGTTATTTGGGGTAATATTTGGGCATCTTCAGTTTCTTCCACGTTGTATTGATTTATTAATTAACTTATTTTTTTGCTATTTGCTGTACGTAGAACCGACACAGATATGTCTTACGGAGACGATGGGATAGGAAAGGCCTAGGAATTGGAAGGAAGCGGCCGTGGCCTTAATTAAGGTACAGCCCCGGCATTCTCCTGGTGTGAAAATGGGAAACACGAAAAACCATCTTCAGGGCTGCCGACAGTGGGGCTCGAACCCACAATCTCCCGATTACTGAATACTGGTCGCACTTAAGCGACTGCACCTATCGAGCTCGGTATTAACTAATTTATTGAAACTTTGCTACCATCTCACACTCTCAGCAAAGGCAAAGCCATGTCCTTAGAGGCTAGGAAGGCGTTTGGGGAATGGAAGGTAGATGTTTGCTCTATTCATACCCGCGGCACTAAGTGGTTTAGAGTTGTTATCTCTGTGCTCGGACGCGTTTTCCCCCAGCGATTAATATGGCAATCATTTTGTTGTCCGAGTGAACCTTAGGGCCAGAAAGGAGGAAGTTCGTTTCTAATTTTTTCGACTTCAAGACGGGGAACCAAACCCACGCCCTTCCGAGTGAACCAAGCACACCTTTAGCTGTGCAGCCTTTATTGAAAATACACTACGAATGTATTCGTTCATCGTTTCATAAGTTAGTGAAAGTTGGTCTAATTTCGTTTTAAATATATTATTGATATTTACGCTCCACTAACTATTTTGAAGGTTTTCCGAGAAGCCGAGTGGCTAAAAACTTTGTACTGTTGGAGAATTTTTATGTATCAGTAAATCCACCGACACAAAGCTGCCGTGTTCCAATACATTCAAATGACATCGGATTGAATCAGTATCGAACCCGTTTTCTAAGGCTGAAAATACCAGCATCGGGCGAGTTGGCCGTGCGGTTAGGAGCGCGCAGCTGTGAGCTTGCATCCGGGAGATAGTGAGTTTGAACCCTACTGTCGGCAGCTCTGAAGATGGTTTCCCGTGGTTTCCCATTTTCACACCAGACAAATTCTGGGGTTGTAGGCTACCTTTTTAAGGCCACGGCCGCTTCCTTCCCACTCCCAGCTCCTTCCTATCCCATCGTCGCCATAAGACCTATCTGTGTCGGTGCGACGTAAAGCAACTAGCATAAAAATAATAATACCAGCGGCCTACCGTTTGAACCACTCAGCCCATCAGCCTAATTACGTGAACTGCTTATCATCAGTAAGCAGTGGATTTCAACACTGGAAAAGGAACTTCCTTTATTAACTGGTTAATATCATCATGCAGTCTTAATATTCACTCTATGTAATTGATATGACTCGTTCGTCAGCACCCCTCAATATTTACATTAGAATACTGCTGATTCCCCTCAATGTATGTCAGACTCCCCTCCCTGGATAGGGATGAGTAATGACCACATCAATATCCAATCATTTTTCCGGCAGACTCTCTTTGTCTAATACCCGAGAATTTCATATAACTCATTTCGTAATTTAATATCGTACATTCCACGGAGAGAGCGCCACAAGCTGTCAATAGCATCCCCAACAGCATCTTTCGCTTGGATATAACGCTGATGTAATTCAGATCACGAACATGTATACTAGGTATAACTCACCTAGTACAGTACCTGAAGAATATTATTGTCGTAAAAGGATTATTGAAAAAGTAACTCTTTGTTAATACAATAGAACTATGTAAAATCGAAAGTGAATAGTCTGGAAAAAGTTCGAATTAACCACAGATTCGAATAAAACAAAATTACACACCATACTAACCCCCAATCGCGAATTGAAAACGACTTCTACTTTTTCAGGGATTCGCAATCTTTTAGTACTATAATATGGCAAAAACCAGACCATAAAACAGTCCACAGCAATTTACTATAAAATCATTTAAGAATACAGAAAAATCATGATACTGCAAACATTATTATTCCACTACAACTTGTTTGAAATGCAGGTGATTTCGCTTTATTACTCTGAATTTATTTGCGTGGTAATTGTAAACTACCGAACGAGTTGGCCACGCGGTGCGGTTAGAGGCACGCAGCTGTGAGCTTTCATTCCAGGATATAGTGGGTTCGAATCTGATCGTCGGCAGCCCTGAAGATGGTTTTCCGTGGTTTCCTATTTTCACATTAGGCAAATCCTGGGGCTGTACCTTTCAAATCCTTTCATTTCGTTTCGCATTCTTTCGTCGCAGTAAACCTTCGATGTGTTAGTGTGACATTAAACAAGTAGAAAATGAATCACAAATTACTGGAGTGTTCATATTAACTGAAACAGATAATCACTTCCATTTTGTTTTCCGTCAATTAACCTTTACCGGAGATGAATCAAAGGAGTAAAGCCCAGCGGTTTTCAATAATTTATCCATGCACAATTCTTCATCTTCTTCTTCTTCTTCTCCATCTGTTTACCCTCCAGGGTCTGTTCTTCCCTCGGACTCAGCGAGGGATCCCACCTCTACCGCCTCAAGGGCAGTGTCCTGGAGAGTGAGACATTGGGTCTGGGATACAACTGGGGAGAATAGCCAGTACCTCACCCAGGCAGCCTTACCTGCTATGCTGAACAGGGGTCTTGTGGGAGTTTGGGAAGATTGGAAGGGATAGACAAGGAAGAGGGAAGGAAGCGGCCGTGGCCTTAAGTTAGGGACAATTCCGGCATTTTTCTGGAGGAGAAGTGGGAAACCACGGGGAAACCACTTCCAGGATAGCTGAGGTGGGAATCGAACCCACCTCTTCTCACTTGACCACCCCGAGGCTGAGTGGACCACGTTCCAGCCCTCGCCCCACTTTTCAAATTTCGTGGCAGAGCCGGGAATTGAACCCGGGCCTCTGGGAATGGCAGCTAATCACACTAACCACTAAACCACAGAGGCGGACAGAACAAATGAATTCTAACATGGAAATAAAGCATTTCCGGACCCATGTCCACATAACATATTTTCTTATTCCATGTGTGAGGAATATGTCCTTAAATTTTGAAATTAACTTATTGTTACACCTTATAGAAAGTACGGGTGGCATTGAACTACATTTTAAGTTTCTGGTGGACCATTGCATGTAAATTGCCCTTTAGTCAATCAATGTATATGTGGCATCGTTCACGTTCTTGTAAGCAATTAATCAAACCTTAGTGTAACGAAAAAAGTGCTCACATTCGGGCTTGTAGCTCCCGAACCAAAGATCTAATCCGACTAGATGAGGCACTTTTGAATGCAAATGCCAGAAGTGACAGAAACTACGACGATCGGTAAGCCTGAGATAAATACAAGGGTGTGGAATTGACTTTAACAACAATGATTTTAAGTTGTATGTTTTGGCTTAAGAATTCCCAAGTCAAACATATAGGAAGGCGTTTATGACGCATGAAATTAGATCAGTTAACACCTTATTATTTGCAAAATGAAGTATGCCTGCAACACATAATTAGGGTAGCCCTATACGCAGTATCTGGACAGTGTTTCGCGATGGCATGGTGATGCAGTGTGTTGAGTGCCACACACGGCGAACTTCCGCCTCGGACTGCAAGAGAAACAGTGTTCCTATATGCAGTACCTGGACAGTGTCTCGCGATGGCATTAGTGAAGCAGTGTGTCGACACATAACACACTTCCGTCTCGGACTACAAGAGAAGCAGTGTTTCACAATGGCGTGGTGAAACATAAACCACGCTTCATAGCTGAACAAACTTTTCGACGTTCTGATAACGATAAAATATAAGGTTCATGAAATATTTAATGAGCAAATGTAAAAATATAGAGTATGATAAATAGATGATGTACAGTATAATAGTACTAGTATATAGTAATATTATGTGTTTGCTTCTCCACTAAGCGCTGAGAATGATACTAAAAGGTATCAGTTTTAAAGTTATAAAATGATTAATGAAATTTAAGAAGTGTTCAAAATATGTATTATATGCACAATAACAAACTTAACCTAATCCAGTTACAAAAGCATAGTCAAATACGAGTCTTAAGTAAATGAACTAACTTGAATAATCATAAAATAAGTAATGCAAGCCAAGAAGAGTCCGAAATCGGAATTTTTCGTACATTAACAAGCGACCTAAACTAGTTACGAAAGCATAGTAGGATAGTTAATAAACTAAATGATCTAATTAGAATGATTATAAAATGAGAAATGAAATATAAGAAGAGTCCAAGGTTGGTATTACGTATATGTAAAGAAACAGACTTGACCTAATCCAATTTAAAAATATACTTCATATTGAAGTTTAAAAACATAATTGTCGAAAATGTTGCACTTGACAAACGGGAGCGTCTTTCTGTTATAGTACGACCCTGCTTTGAAAATAATTATGTGCTTTTTCTGTCATCATACATTGCGGAGTAAATATTTCAGTAAGTTGAATTGTGGTTCAAAACATGAAATAATGTCGTATTGCTTTTAGAGCCGGGAGTGTCCGAGGACGTATTCGGCTCGCCAGGTGCTGGTCTTTTGATTTGACTCCCGTAGGCGACCTGCGCGTCGTGATGAGGATGAAATGATGATGAAGGCGACACATACCCCAGCCCTCGTGTCAGCTAAATTAACCAATTATGGTTAAAATTCCCGACCCTGCCGGGAATCGAACCCGGGACCCTTGTGACCAAAGACAAGCACGCTAACCATTTAGCCATGGAGCCGGACGTTCAAAGCATGAAGCGTCTATTAACGAGTGTCTGCTCATCTTGAGGGCAATTTCACGCGGAGCACCGTCACTGTTTCGAAGCATCAATGTGACTGACAAGTAAGGAACAACTGTTGTTTCTATTCATGCGACACGACCACCAAGCAATCTCACTGCTTCGAAACAGTGAAGCGTTGATGTGTCGATGCATCGAGAGAGCTGATTGCGCCGGCTCAGTGTTTCGAAGCGTACACACACTAACGAAATCTGCTCGTATGGGATAAGGAGACGTCTTTCCTTGGTGAGCGAGGCGGCTGCCAAACTCGAGTAGATATGGGTCCAAGGATACAAAATTGAAGCTGGTAAATGCGCGATATTTCCGATCGCTACGTACGCCACTGAGACATGGACAGTTAAAACAGCTGCCAGGAAGAAGATAGAAGGGCTGGAAATATGAGTCTATCATCGAATCCTACGCATATCTTGGACGGAACACCAAACAAGCGTTTCAGTCCTTGAGGAGATTGGAGTCAAGGAGAGCATTCTTGATATACTATTTTAACCGTTCATGACATCGTCATATGTATATAGAGACATCCTGCATAGAGAATATGCCGTTTTCCGTGCAGTTCTTTGTTAAATAACCGCCAAACGAGGATATTCTTGACGGTTCCGGGACTCGAGCTGCCCGCCGTAAAGTCGTGCGCCCCTCCTCTCGTTGCGCGCAATTGGGAAAAAGAGGGAGTAGAAGCGCTTGTGAGTGGAGTTCGCTCTTTCTCTGGGCGAAAGAGCTGGAACGAGAAAGATGTCACATGACTGAGAAGTGAGGTCACGAAACAACCTAAAAGAAGTCCTCTCAACATATCAGACGATATCACCCCATGTATTCCCCTAAATATCTAGTGGTACCAATGCGTAGCTTTCAACTGTTTCGAAGATATTAATATTAATAACTCGGAAATACTTGATGGATAATTTCGAGTTACGAATTCGATGAATGAGGAGATTGTATGCGGATTTATCATGCCGAGAACCATTCCAGATAATAAGAATAATTGGAAGTACGCAGATAGTTGATGGCATGAAGAGAGTGAAACCAGATGCCCGACTCTGACAGGACCAAGAAAATTTAAAAATCCCAGGAGTCAGGCTCGACCTACTGAGATGATACTGACGCTTTGATGATTGCAGAAGAACCCGCGAAGGACTCGGAACGAAAATTAATCAGTGGAAAGAAGGATGTACAGGCTTTAATTTGATATCAAATTCAACTTTTAAATAAACCTTCCAACGGACCGTTGTTGGACAAGGGGGCGTAGTCTGACTCCCCCTCCAAAAAATAAGGCTTCTCAATATAAAGGCGAGTGGCAAGAAGGCAGTATACACAGTATATCCAGTGCATTCGGTCTAATCAGCAGACTCATTCTTTAGTGAACATTCAGTTTCAATATTCAGTGTTTCCCATTGTGAAGGTTCTTATTGAACAGTATTGTGTGGT
Source organism: Anabrus simplex (assembly GCF_040414725.1). Lineage (NCBI taxonomy): Eukaryota > Metazoa > Arthropoda > Insecta > Orthoptera > Tettigoniidae > Anabrus > Anabrus simplex. The sequence goes on from NC_090265.1 coordinate 117,748,112, forward strand.
GGTAAATGACAACACATAGTGAGTGACAGTGCGCTGAGTACCAAATATTCGTTACGTCTTTCATTCAGTTCGTTATGACCCGTATGTGATAAAAAAATTACTTCGATTATGTGTCAGAGCGGCACAGGGTTGTAAAAAAAAGAGGTGGTCGATTGAAGTGAATTATTACGTGTGCAGTTATGAAATTGATCTGAGTGAATGTGGTGGATTATGTCAAATTATACGAATTATATAAATGAGGTTAAATGAAGGAAGTAATTAAATACAAGGATAGTTCAGTGGCAGTGTTACAGTAAGGCTTGAACCTACAATAACTGTGAGGGGCTTCTTAGCTATCATTTTTGTAGATCGGGCGGCACCCTCCGTATTCTCTCAAACGCAGCGAGTTGTATGTCGTATCAATGATAAGTGAAACGGAGTGGGTCGACTAATGACCAATAAAAAATATATTAATTCCTAACATTCTTATCCTGTGATGGTGACCGGCTAGTGTGTGATGCTCCGAGATTAAATTACTTGTGTGGAGTATGCAAATGAAAGTATCGATATCGGTCTACAGGCAAATACTGATATAGGGCTAGCGTGCTTGAGTTTATAAGTATCCTTAGTCATAACAGAGTTATAATGCATGACATAATTTATGCATTTATGACAAAGAAGTTCTTCCTCATTTGCATATTTGACCTCCGAGAGCGCCGGGTTTGAAGACATCTTGTGAGCAGTCCGCCGTACAGTTTCGCCAACGCAGCAATGATATTCAAGAGCTTCCGACGCCAGACGAGGATTCAACCAACATGCAGGCGAATCGACAGAGAACGAGTCTGGGAGCCACCGCAAGTGAAAGCATGCTGATGGCAGCTTAAATACATGCTGTACTTCCTGAGGAAAGCTGATGGCAGATACCTAAGTGCTAAGTACATTTTTTGAACATATGAGCATGCTAGTTACATTCCCGTAAATAAGTAGCTTGCATGTAAGTACATTGAGTATTATTTGACCATGACGGCGTTTCAGAGGGATTATAGAGGGATTATAGTTTTGTAAGATTTTTTGTGAGATTTTCTTCGTGGTTTTGAACCACTTATTTCATTCAGTATGGGGAAATATTGCATGATAGTTATAATACCCTAGCATGACTTATAGATGACGTGACGTAATGAAAAGGGATAAAATTTCGTAGTATGATCCAGTCGTCTTGAAGTTACAATTAAATGCTATGATTCATCATAAGAGTTTCCGATTATTCATTCTTGATTGCACGTCACATACTGGTAGAAACTCCTCCTGTCTAGATTTAGGACTGCAAACTCCACGACAACAAAGGTCAACTGTGGGGGTGTAAGTGAATTATGTAGATCGCGATTAGCCGTGATTTTTTTCCTCTTTGAAGGTTAGGAAATTCTATTTAAATCTGCATGTTCTCGGGATATGAGGAATGAGAAGACGGAACCTGATATGTAAGTTCGTAATTTTGAGAGTGTAGTGATGTTAAATATATGAGTTCCCCTGCTGAATATGTATAATTAGGGCAATGTAGAATGCCGCCTTGAGAATAAGGTAATTGAGGCCAAATGTAGGCTGGTATATGATGTTACACTGATAATGTTAATGAGTCGAAGAAAGAGATTCTTTGTGATGATATGAATATTTTAGAATAGCAGGTGAAGTATGAGGCTTTGCTTTGCGGGGAAGAAAAAACAGAACGAGCGGGCCGACCCGTCTGACAGTTTTATAAGGGAATGGTCAGGGGAAGCTCTAGCGAAGTTTGTTTGCCACTTTTGTGAAGGGAGACACATTTGGTTCGCTCTTTTTTCCTTCTTGTATAACGGAGATATGCATAAAATTAAGAAAACGACATCGTCGTATAGATCCCAGGTGTGATAAATGAATGAAATCCTCCCACCTTTCTATTATTTTGGTTTATTAAAGTAAAGAAATGCTATAGGGTTTTCAGGTTGTGACACCCCCCACATGTCGAAGTCCCTGGGTTCAAGCCCCAGATTCTGGCAAGGACTGTTTCCCATCAGTAGCAAATGAGATGGATCGTGCAAAGATCTTGTTCTCTGCGTGGAAATGCAATGCAGAGCGTTATGTTATTTCTTCTAGTGAGTGTTTATCATGTATCGTATGTTGTAAGATATTGGTTGCTGATTGCTATATTCACTGTTTATAGAAACATCGTTGAAATGTCATGTGTTAATGTTAGTGTACAGATAATCTCAGTGAAGCAGACGTTATGAAGGAGTTAATACTCCGTACGATAAGTTAGACACGGCCATTAACGTAGACAATGTGACATAACTATCATGTGTTTAAAATGCGCTCGGGAATTTTGTAGCAAACCTCAGTTAACATGATCTCAGGGTATTGCGATATATAAATCGGAGGATAAACTGAATGAAATAATTCATGCCGTAAAGGAGATATGCCTTTGGGAAAGATATGTGTACAGTGTTGTCATAGGATATAATTATAATAAGGTTTTTCCGTGTGTTAAGTGGCTCTGAAAGGGGACGTCCTTTCGATATATTTTCAATCAGTTGAAGGTTATGAAGCGATAGATGCCTATCTGAGATAGATAGAAAGAGACATCTAAAGCTCAAACCTAATTTATGAATCAATGTATTGTATCGGTAAATATCTCGGCATATCTTTATGTTTCCTTAGATAATCAGAAGTATTTGTGCAAAAATAGATTATTTTCCTTCTCATTTAGTGGTATATTCGTATTCCTCCGATATCCGAGACTCTTTTCCCCTACTTAGAATTAAATAGCTGAAGCCCCTTTCCGGACATACCACGTACCCAAGCTCTTGAGCCAGCCGAGGAAAGACTCAAGTAGGGGTGATGGACTTAGATTCCAGGGACTGTTCGAGGGTCTCGTCAAATAAATCCTTACAGCCACTTCATAAGCCAATTAAGATAAATTATTATGCACTGGAACCCTGGACAGGTGCACTATGGCCATATTTCAAGAAGGAAAAGCCATGGAGAAGATAGTGGTAGAAGAGAAGGTACCAGGAGCGAGACCTGAGGGACGCGCACCTGAAAGCTGGGTCGATCGGATACAGACACTGGTCGGAAAGGCTCTATTCGAGGCTTCGCAACTCGCCATAGATCGATCAGCATGGTGAAAACTCTCCATCTGTTAGTGACATATCACCACGCCCTGTAAAGAACAAGAGTAAAAAAAATAAGACAGGGTGAGTTGGCCTTGTGGTTAGGGACATGCGGCTGTGAGATTGTATCCAGGAGATAGTGGGTTCGAATCCCACTGTCGGCAGCCATGAGTTTTCCGTGGTTTCCCATTTCCACACTAGGAAAATGCTGGGACTGGACCTTTATTAAGGCCACGGCCGCTTCCTTCCCACTCCTAGGCCTTTCCTATCCCATCGTCGCCATAAGACCTATCTGTGTGTGTGTGCGACGTAAAGCCACTAACAAAAAAAAGGAAACAGAGAGAGATTTGCAAAGGAATAATGCAGGAAAGGAGGGACCCGGTATTTAAATGTAGATTATTTTTCAAACAATCAGCATTTTACAGTCTACACATCAACTCCAGTCCCTCATGAGGCTTACCACTGTCGATTAAAGTAATTCTGGTGAGTGTCCCATACGCTAGAACGATACTCTAATTGTGGTCATACCAGTGACTTATATGTCCCCTCCTTTACATCCTAACTACAACCCATAAATACTCTCATAACCTTATGAAGACACCCCTGTTGGTGGGGGCGAAAGAATAACACCCACGGTATCCCCTGCTTGTCGTAAGGAGCGACTAAAAGGGGCCTCAGGGGCTCTGAGCTTTGGAGCGTGGGTTGGCGACCACGGGGCCCTCAAGTGAGTCCTAGCATTGCTTCCATTTACTTGTACCAGGCTCCTCACTTTCATCTACCTTATCCGACCTCCCTTGGTCAACTCTTGTTCTTTTCAGACCCCGACGGTATTACGTATGGAGGCTAAGGGAGTCTTTCATTTTCATGCCCTTCGTGGCCCTTGTCTTCCTTTGGCCGATACCTTCCATTTTTCTCTCTGATTAGTGTTATATAGAGGATGGTTGCCTAGTTGTACTTCCTCTTAAAACAATAATCACCAACTCCACCACCTTATGAAGAGATCTTTTAACCTTTATGTACAATCCCGTTTATGTGATTAACCCAATGAAAATGTTTCCATTTATTGAAACCTAGGTACTTACAGTGATCCCTATGAGGTATTTTCACACCTCTGAACACAGTAATTAAAACAGAGAGAACTTTTCCTCTTCGTAAAACTCACACTTAGCTTTTCACACCGTTTATCGTCATACTATTACCTTCTGTCCATCTCACAACGTTATCTATGCCATCACAATCCTGTAACTTATTTGTTACAATTACAACAAAATGCCTGATTTCTATTTTTTTACTCATATCATTTATTTGCATTTCCAATTCCGGTTCCAGATTCCTACAGGCTTTAATCATGACCGTATGATGACAGTGACTCGTCCTACTGCGATTATGCAGCGAGGTGATGAGAAATAATGCACAACGCAACGAACTGAAACTGTAATCGGAACTAATGAGTCACACCAATCAGTTCACCTAACTTCATTTAATATAACCATTATGTCTAAACTGGTTCAAAATTGTTATAATTAAAAGTCAACTTGTACTTTGAACACGAACAAAATAATAGCCATTTCTCTATACATGTAATTAAAATAAAGGGCTTTTCTGTTGCGAACCAGCCCATTAATTTTAATGCAAGGTTAATTCAGCGAGGAATGAAACATTTTTGTTTCATCAACGAAATGGATTGTTAACAAAACATTTCATTAAAACAAGGACCATTAGATGAAGCATATGCTTTATTAGCAACAACACTGTGACGGTATTGTAGCGTCCCCTGCAGGACTGCCAGCGGTACGTCAGGATTAATATAACACACGTAACTTTGAAAGAGTGGGACTTGGATTATTCAGACCACAAGTGATGAAACTAAGAGCATCATAACATCCCGTTGGAAACTACCTGTCGTCATCCGCGAGCAGGGTAAAATGTTTGGAGCATAAAATAAAGACGCGGATGCCCTTGGCGTTAGGAAAAAATTAAGACAAATATTAAAAATGCATACACAGGTGAGCCACCTAACATTACCACCGGCAATATTTTTTAAAACAACAAGGAATTTCTAAAAAAAAAAAAATTCACATACAGAACCTTAGGAGATGGGCTCATGAAATTAGTGGATACAATTAATTGAAATTTGTACCGAAATGTGTACGAGCTGCTCGACTAATTGGTATGTTCCGAGCTGTCAGTGGAGAAATGGCGTGGAATGACATTAATAGACGAATAAGTTTGAGTGGTGTCTTTAAAAGTAGGAAAGATCACAATATGAAGATAAAGTTGGAATTCAAGAGGACACATTAGAGCAAATATTCGTTTATTTAAAAGGGAGTTAGGGATTGGTATAACTCACCAAGGAAGATGATCAATAAATTTTCAATTCCTTTGAAATCATAAAATGCGAGTAAAACAACAGGAAATCTGCCATCTGGGCGACTGCTCTAAATGCAGATCAGTAGTGATTGATTGATTGATTGATTAATTGATTGATTGATTGATTGATTGAGTGACTGATTGATTGACTGATTGATTGATTGATTGATTGATTGATTGATTGATTGATTGATTGATTGATTGATTGATTGATTGATTGATTGATTGATTGATTGATTGATTGACGTACCGTGTAGGCAAAATAATACTGACTCGGAAAATATTTAGAATAGTACTGACGCAGGATTGGCCCTTGTTAAAGAACATCACAGAAGATGCTTGAAATGGCTTCACGTGAAGAAATGAAAAACTGGGGATCCAAAAGTCCTGACTTCACTTCACTCAGAAACTACTGGCAGAACTCAACATATGAAGGTTCGCCTGGACGCTTTAACGCTTGCACAACAGTAAATTTGCAAGGGTACATGTGCAGATCCTTTCTGATAATCTTTCGACACGACTATCTATTCATTTCTTCCTGCACAGATAAACGGCGTCGAGTTTTCGTCGCAATGCTTTCCAGGCTTTCCTTCACTCCAGCAATGTTTTCTGGTGTTCGAACTCTTTTCGGGGAGTTACGGTTTCTATTCGCTACAGAGCCCGTGTCACGCCATTTTGCCAATAAGTTTTGAATTGCAAACTTTGCTGGAGGTTTTGCCAAAACACTTCCAGTCTTAAACTCTTGGGCAAACAGTTCCGCACAGGTTTTCCACAAATCGCACTTCGCATAACATTCAACAATGAATACGCACGGTTTTATCGTGAGCACCATTTTGTGTTGCATTCAAGTGATCACCAATCACGCCTGCTCCTCTCAGTCACTGACACGTAATGTCACATTGACGTGCTCGGGAGATGCGTGAGATGCTCACACGCAGGCATGTGACAGCAACCGATCGTTGCATCGAAAATACAGTTTCCAGCATTTCCTGTGATAGGAAGTTCACCCGTTCATTAACGAGGATCAGCTCCACGTCAGTCTGTTACATATTTTCCGGGATAGTTTTATTTTGCCCACCACGTGTAATTTTCAAGACAAACTTACGTATTAATAATTGTAACCTTCTACTATGTTTATCATAATTGTAACCTCTTATTATTTTTATCATAATTGTAACCTCCTATTATTTTTATCAAAATTGTAACCTCCTATTATCTTTATCATAATTGTAACCTCCTGTTATCTTGATCATAATTGTAATCTCCTATTATCGTTATCATAACTGTAACCTCCTATTATCTTGATCATAACTGTAAACTCCTGTTATCCTTATCATAATTGTAACCTCCTATTATCTTCATCATAATTGTAAACTCCTATTATCTTTATCATAATTGTAACCTCCTATTATCTTTATCAGGGCCGATGACTTAACTGTTAGGACCCATCAAACAACAAGCAAATCAAGGTTCTCTTTATCATGATTGTAACCTCCTATTATCTCTATCATAATTGTAATCTCCTATTATATTTATCATTAATGTAATCTCCTATTATCTTTATCATAATTGTAACCTCCTATTAACTTTATCAATATTGTAACCTCATATTATCTTTATCATAATTGTAACCTCCTATTATATTTTTCATTATTGTAATCTCCTATTATCTTTATCATAATTTTAACCTCCTATTAACGTTATCAATACCTCCTATTATCCTTATCATAATTGTAACCTATTGTTATCTTTATCATAATTGTAATCTCCTATTATCGTTATCATAATTGTAACCCCCTATTATCTTTATCATAATTGTTATCTGCTATTATCGGCATCATAATTGTAACCCCCTATTATCTTCATCACAATTGTAACCCCTATTATCTTTATCATAATTGTAACCTCCTGTTATCTTTATCATAATATTTATCTGCTATTATAGGCATCATAATTGTAACCCCCTATTATCTTTATCATAATTGTAACCTCCTATTATCTTTATCATAATTGTAACCTCCTGTTATCTTTATCATAATTGTAACCTCCTGTTATCTTTATCATAATTGTTATCTGCTATTATCGGCATCATCATTGTAACCCCCTATTATCTTTATCATAATTGTAACCTCCTGTTATCTTTATCATAATTGTAACCTCCTGTTATCTTTATCATAATTGTTGTTTTAATACAATAAACAGTTTTAAATGCAAATATAGTGGAAAACATTTGAAAAATAACATTTAGGAAAATGTACTTAGTTCGTTTCTCCAGTCGCTGGCAGTTTTCAAACAAGTATTCGAATTCATTTTCTTTGTTTTTAAATAACACAAAAATAATATGTAAGTTACCGTACCATTAGTTACAACACGAGTCCTATTAACTAATCTAGGTATATAAGACACAAAATAATCAGAATAATAATACTAAGAGCCCCGTTTCAGAGGTCGTTATTTTACGACTTGTCATTGAAAGTATCTTAGTAACTATTTTGGGCTAAAAGAAACCAAAATAACATCTTATTTCAGCACAGTAACAAACCTACACTAATCAAACGTAGATACTGAAAGATTAATGAAAATCGAACGTAATATTCAAGGTTCATTTCAGCAATGGTTACGCAAAGAGTCAGAGTTTCTCGATCAACTTCAATGTACCAGTCATCTCTCCTGAGACTCTTCGTAACTGGTCTCAGCACTGCAGCAGATAGTAGGCCACTTTATCATTTCATCATAAAATAACCTCGCTTCTTCACCTTTTATGTATTTTAAAAGTTCCTTTATGTCCTCCATTTTCTTGTTGTTAATGGGTACCCTTCCGGCAGGATATGAGTTTTAGAGGTTCATGGAGAGGAGTGTGTGTTTCTTAGCCTAGTGAAATGTGTAACTAACAAAACTGTTAATGTACGGAGTGAAGCTCCTTCCAGTTTAACCCATAAGAAGCAGGCGGACACAGTTCCTTTCAGTTCTGTGAAGTGAGTCTTACCCAGAACAACACATTTATATGAAAAAATGGACTAACATTCTTTCTCCACCGACCGATTCATTTAATTGTGCAATTCAATGTGTGCGATTCCCTGACAAATGCAATACATAATTCTTTTAAGAACAGAGTTAAGACCCCACCTAGAGTATGGTTCCAGTGTATGGGACCCTCACAAGGATTACTTGATTCAACAACTGGAAAAAAAATATCCAAGGGAAAGCAGCTCGATTTGTTCTGGGTGATTTTCGACAAAAGAGTAGCGTTACAAAAATGTTGCAAAGTTTGGCCTTGGAAGACTTGGGTGAAAGGAGACGAGCTGCTCGACTAAGTGGTATGTTCCGAGCTGTCAGTGGAGAGATGGCGTGGGAGGACATCAGTAGACGAATAATTTTTTTTTTGCTATTGGCTTTTCGTCGCACCGACACAGTTATGTCTTATGGCGACCATGGGACAGGAAAGGGCTAGGACTGGTAAGGAAGCGGCTGAGGCCTTAATTAAGGTACAGCCCCAGCATTTGCCTGGAGTGAAAATGGGAAACCATGGAAAACCATCTTCAGGACTGCCGACAGTGGGGTTCGAACCTACTATACTGGATATTCGCCGCACTTAAGCGACTGTAGCTATCGAGCTCGGTACGAATCAGTTTGAGGTGTGTCTTTAAAAGTAGGAAAGATCACAATACGAGGACAATACAATAAGAGGACAAATTGGGGCAAATGTGCGTCAATAGGAAGGGGAGTTAGGGATTGGAATAATTTACAAAGGAAGGTGTTCAATATTTCCAATTTCTTTGCAATTATTTATAAAGAAAGGCTAGGAAAACAACATATAGGGAATCTGTCACGTGGGTGACTGCCCTAAACGGAGATCAGTAGGGACTGATCTTGATCTTCTAATAACATGTTAGCATGTGTGTGTATGTTTATTTATTAACAAACCGTTCGTATCACCAAGTTACATTATCACTGTTCTTCCTTCATCCCATTTACTCCGATAGACATATATTTGAACTGCTGAGGAGTGTATCCCAAGCGTCAACTTCCAGTACAATTATTCGGGATTGAATTAAAATATTTCCTGATTTCAATTATGGTAGTAAATATAAATGGGGGCTTCCGTTTAAAACGCGCAAGTTTGTGGTGAAAAATAGACTTTCGTACATTTTCACAATTAACTGTACCTGGCGAGTTGGCCGTGCGATTAGGAGCGCGCAGCTGTGAGCTTGCATCCGGTAGATAATGACTTCGAACCCCACTGTCGCCAGCCCTGAAGATGGATTTTCGTGGTTTCCCATTTATACAGCAGGCAAATGCTGGAGCTGTACCTAATTAAGGACACGGCCGCCTCCTTCCCACTCCTAGGCCTTTCCTATCCCATCGTTGCAATAAGACCTATCTGTGTCGATGCGACCTAAAACACGTTGTTAAAAAAAACACATTTAAGTGTATCCACCGATTTCAAGAGTCCCTCTCCTAATGTTCAGACTGTGAGAGTAGGTATAGTTTTTTCAAAATTCCTTTTGTTTAAGAAATGTTGCAGGTGGTAATGTTAGGCGACGCTCTGTATTTCAGTTTTTTTCAGCTGTTATTAATTTATCAATCCCTCTGAGGACCAGATGCATTTCTTTTTTCATTGAAGGGCGGAAAAATATCCACCCAACACATTACGTTGTAAGATATCAGCATGAGAAAGATCACCGGTGACACATTCCACGAATACGTAACAAATTTAATTAAATCTCACCAAAACTCACACAGCCTCCTGCGGGTGGGGACGGTAGAATGTATGTTGGGTATTTAGCCCGAAGGCTACTTTGAACCTCTACAGCTCCACGAAAAGCTGTCATAGAGAGCCTAGGTGTCACTGAAGGGGCATACTAGGGAAATAAGGAGTGAGGTAGTTTCCCGTTGCTTTCCTAACTGAGCCAGAAGTTGTTATTACATATCTACCTGTCAAGCCCACTGAAATGCATGTAACAACACCATTCATAACAGGGACTAACTGCATAAGGAATGGTATTACTAGAATCGCTCATACCTCGGTCACTTTCACATTATCAAAGCCAAGGGCGAAACTGAGACAGGTCAATGAAAGTAATAAATTTATTCTAGCCCATACCAGAAGACGTAGCACGCTGTAAACACTACATCCTGCCAGCAATGGTAGAATGCAGGCACGGTATCCACTACCTGTCGCAAGGGCTTGCGTTGGCGGCCATGGGGCCCTTAGTTGAGTCCTGGCATTGCTTATATTTACCTCAGTTTCATCCTTTATGTTCGACCTCCCTCGGTCAACTTTTGTTCTTTTCTGATCCCGACGGTATTAGGTTTTCGAGTATTAGGGAGCCTTTCATTTTCACGCCCTTCGTGGCCTTTCTCTTTCTTTGATCGATAGCTTCATTTTTCGAAGTGTCGGCCCCTTCCACTTTTTCCCTCTGAGTAGTCTTAATAGAGGATGGTTGCCCAGTTGTATTTCCTCTTAAAACAACCACTACCAACACCACCACCACCACCACCACCACCTATAGCTCGCCGAAGGGATTTCCAATATATCATACCTAAAATCTTTGTTGAATGAGAAGTCGCAAAACTTTCCCACACCTTACTTGCATTATACGTAGTAACATCCGATAGACCGTTGTAGTCTTCCACGCATCTATACATCCATATTATAAGAACAAATTAAATCCATAACAGTAGTCTTATAAAACTATTTCAGATTTACACTTTGCACTAGCAATATTGAAATTAAGGGCCAATTTAGAACATAGTATCGAACAATACACAACACATACAATGTATAGCAACACATGACACGCCAAGATTATATTACGCTTAGATCGCGGGCTATCGAAAGGAAAAAAACGACTATCGATCGATTGCTCCTTCGACTTATCATTAATTGGAAGGTAAGAGAGTGATTATCGAATGTATCGAAATATGTCCCCTTTCGAGATGCTATCACCATGAACTGACCACTTGCATAAGTGGCCGGGATTTGAACGGTGGCGAGCTTGATGTCACTGAGCTATCACTCCCCTGAATACATTATAACGGATTTTAGTCATATAAACGGTACACAAATTACGGGTAAAATGTTTAACCCTATATTTATTATATTTACATATCACGCAACAGGATTTAGCCAAAAAAGTGTAGATCACTTTGTACTTTACCGATAATCAGCTTTCGACATGTTAAAACGTGCTTACCTGCAGAATTCAGTCCAATTTTATATATGAACGATCAACAATCTGCAAATGATAACAACATAATCCTCGAGTTATCTAAAGAAGGACAGTGAATTTGCTCAAAACCGTTGTTTATGCACAGAAACTAGCGGCAGCTGCACGTTTCAATCAACAGTACAGGCAAATCAGTGGTTCCTTCTACAGTTGGTTCTGAATAATAATAATAATAATAATAATAATAATAATAATAATAATAATAATAATAATCATCATCATCATCATCATAATAATAATAATGTGATTTGTATTACTTCCCACTATCATTTTTTACGATGTTCAGAGATGCACCGGAATGTTATCTTACAGGAGATCTTTTACGTGCCAGCAACTTTACCGACACGAAGCTGACGTATTTGAACACCTTCAAATACCCCCGGACTGAGCCAGACTCGAATTTGCCAAATTGGGTTAAGAAGGCCAGTGCTTTACCGTCCGAGCTACTGAGCTCGGCAGTTGGTAGTTAAATAATGTGATCCAATCACGAAACTGAAAATATTTAAAATAGCAAATAATAATAATAATAATAAAATAATAATAATAATAATAATAATAATAATAATAATAATAATTCGGTGTGGCTATTTATAGAATGGTGCAGCCCTTGTAAAGCAGACCCTCCATCGTGGGTCGGCGGCATCGGCCGTATGTAAGAAACTATGTACAGTACTTGCTATTGTGGTGGAGAATAGTGTTGTGTGTGATGTGTGAGTTGCAGGAATATTGGGGACAGTACAAACACCCTGTCCCCAAACCAAGGGAATTAATCAAAGGCTAAAATCTTTGAACCGGCTGGGAATCGAACCCGGGGCCCTCTGAATCGAAGAGCACTACGATGACCATTCAACCAATGAGCCAGACCAATATTCAAACTTCAACTCACAGAGTGTTCTCAAGGTATACATATTCACTCTGTGAGTGAAAAAAGTTCTTAGATTTGTAGACAAGGCGTAGTAACAACGTCATAAATACCGCAGGGAAAATTACTGCAGAAGGAGAAACAGGAGATGCATTGTAATTCTCGGATGTGCATTATTTTTTGTTCAGTCTCTTCTTGTTTTCGGGGTTAGGCTGTGGATATAATTCAAAAAAATGTCCGGCTCCATGGCTAAATGGTAAATACTGGCCTTTGGTCACAGGGGTCCCGGGTTCGATTCCCAGCAGGGTCAGGAATTTTAACCATAATTGGTTAATTCCACTGGGTCGGGGGCTGCGTGTATGTGTCTTCTTCATGATTTCATCCTCATCACGAAGCGCAGTTCCGTCAAATCGAAAGACCTGCATCTGGCGAGCCGAACTTGCCCTCGGACACTCTCGGCACTAAAAGCCATATGCCATTTCAACAAAAGTACTCTAGTATGATTCCATTCTTTGAAAAATAAATTATACATTACTCTAGAGACATATTAAAATATCCTATCTTTGACAAGTAAATAATATTCATATCATATTGTGACCTTATCAGTCATGTACATATTTATTTATTAATTATTTGGCAGTGAAAAACCTTTGTAAAGCTCCCTCGTACTTGTTACAAAAAGTTGCATTAGGTTGCACATGCTTACACAACCTTTGTAACCTGCTAAACACCACTCCGTCTTAACTAAAAGGATACACAGATAGAGAGAGAGGGAAGAAAATCTCAAGCCAGAAAAATCGATAATGATACCGTCACCCGTTGAAAAAATGGCCGAACACGATGTTACCAGCTCGCGAATCGCATTATTATGATGAGATTTCGAGACATGCATAATATTTAATATGAGAAACCTCGGGATGTGATATGATTTAATTATAGACATCTGCCAAAATTCTAATTCTTTATAATATATTAACGTGTGGAAGAATACGCAATCGTTGCATTATATAACAAGCTAAGCGTCCCTTGTACGCAGCACCTTCATGGAAGACATTGTTGGGGCATTATTTTGATAATTAATTTTGAATAAATGGCCGAACATTTCAGGTTCCGCACATAACCAGACTACTTAAGAATCTGAGTCACACGTTTGAGTGTATTATCGATGTCATACGACACGTGAAATATTAATTTAAAAAAAAAAGTAGTGGGGACTATCCATTGTCTCTTGCATGGAAGGGGGAAAGTTTATAAAAGGAACCGCGATGATGACAACAGTATCCACTTCACGCGAAGGATCCAAAGCAGAACCACGGTTTGATGGTGTTCTGATCTATTTAGTGTTTCAGACTGTAAATGTACAGTTTATATCTTCGAGAATATTGTAATTGTCTACAAACAATAGTATTCAAAAAAAAGGTTGAAGTTATGTGATCGCAAGAACGGTATAATTGTAACTTTTTAAGTGATGCAACGAGTATTTTCATTATAGTGAAATAATTGTATGTTTTGTGTTAAAGTGACGCAACAAGTCTTAATCTCATAAAAACTGTTATAAGTGTAGAAGATAACCATTGGATTATGAACGTGCTCAGCGGGAGTAGCAACGGACATGAACCCGTGACCAACGTCAACACCATGGAAGCTTAGAAGATGAAGATGAGGGTCTTACCCGGGACCCGAACCTTGGATTGTTACGACATGATGATAAGTACTAAAATGAAATAATTTTTTAATAAATGCGCGGTTATTCATTATGCAGATCACGTAAATTAGGTTAGACATGTAAATTGCATGTATTTTTTTTAATTAGGAAGAGAACTTGTGAGTGGTCTTCATATTCATTTATGTTCATTTCATGGAATTAATAGTCTACTCCATGGGCTTAAATATATATATAATTAACATAATGCATGTATTTGACGTGATGATAAAATATTAGTTAGTCAGAGTGCTTAGATTAGGTAAATGTAATAGATAGTGGATTTGTTTTTGGCACTGAGCCGAGCCGTAATTTTGTATAATTTATTTACGTGATATCCAACTTATTATGATAATGCATGGTGATTATGCTTGTAAAAATGGATTATCGACTGTTAACATTAGGATAGCAAGGCACTCTTATTTTCATGTAATTCGCATGATGATATATTTGTAGATGGCTGTATTAATTATATGCGTAACTTGTGACATGCCTAGACATCGAACAGACGCCTTCCTATTGAGATTAGCGTTTTCCTTTAATGTCGAATAATTTCCCTTTCTGAATATGAGAATATCCTTATGGATATGTTTAAAATCCATATTTGATTTTATTGATTTGATTTTAAAATGTAGGAAAAACCTAGGCTGTATTCTGTAATCGGATGGAATCGAAGCTGGTCATTCTGTGTTGATGGATGTGAATATGAGACAATGAACAGTGGATTGATATTGTATTATATAATTGTGGCAGGACAGTGAATTTATAAGGCAGTGGAGCTTTGGAAATATGATATGAGAATATATAATGAAATAAGATTATTTAACAAATATGTGTTCCAAGGGAAACGATTTGCTTTCACCTTGAGATGTTGAAAGGATATTTCTGCCACACCGAGCCATTATTAGCCGGGCTTTGACGTCCAGAGATTTACGATGAGGGGAGAGTGAAGAAGGTTTGTCCCTTTTAAAGGATTACTGTATGCTGTATTGTTCGAGCTATTCCACTTAGAATGAAGGCCGTGCGACACTGATTATTGTTTAAAGGGTTCTTTGACTTTTTCATGTATGATCTTATAATAATATTTAACTAACTGGAACGCCAGTATTATCATTTATTTGTTGACCATATGATTAATTAAGAAAGGCAGTTTTTTTAGTCCCGTTTGTCGATGCTATCTTGGATATCATTGGTTCGAGTTCTGAGGCAACCATGGATTTTTGTTGTCACATTTTTTTTATATACAGCCAATTGCATGTGTATATTGTTATTGATTATTTTTCATATTGTGTACATATTTTCCTTTTTTTTATACATGCTTTTAGTCGTGTTTCACTCTTTATGTGGATGACAAATCGAGTTTTATTTTCGTAATTTTTGTCATTGGATTCATTGGGATGTGGGTTCGATTTCTGGACCCGACATCAGTCATTTTATTTTGATTAGGATTATATCGACTAGCATTCATTTATTCTTTGTTTATTTTTGTAATATAATTAATTTAGTTAGGTGACCACTTTAAGTTATCTTCAATTTAATTTGTTGTATAAATAATTGCTTCTTCTGATAGTGAAGAAAGTTATTAATGATAACCGTCGCATTTATAAGGATATTTCTGATTTTTTTTAAATTTGAAAAGTATGTTATACAAATTATGATGTAATATTTATCATCATGTCGGGAAGAAGATAGAAGTAAAGGAGAAATACATTTTTTTTGACACTTTACAATTTGTATTTAGTCCGTTGGACATTGCATATTCAACATTGATATACTATAAATATTCAGGATCAACCTTTAATTAATTTGATTTATCAAGGCTCAATAAATAGGTATTTAAACTTTTGTCTGCCTGTCATTTTGCCGAATAACATTGTATCCCAGGTTTCCTTCCGTTCATTTATGCCTTTAAGCTAGTTATGTGATATTTTTTTTTTTGATCTTCTGCCGCGAACGCACCATGGCCTTGGGAGGTCGGTGGTTTGATTCTTTGGAACGGAAGGGTGCAGTAGACCCTTGCACGGTCGGAAGAGCATTTGCTCACCCATCATTCTGAATTTTTTTTGTTCCTTCCTGATGAGGTGGCATTTGACTCTAGACTAAAAAGGTCCCTTTCCATCAGGCGCTTTGGCGTATGGTGCTATATGGCGGTATCCCGATTTTTTAGGGATTATCATGCAGTCATTTGGTTCTATGCGGCAAATGGCGTGGGGTGGAAAGGTTGCAATATATCTTACTATAAGTTTAAACATGGATGATATAATGTGTTCTACATTCTAACTTACCTTTGATATTAATCTACAGAACCTCTCTAAAACAGGTTACGAGGACAACATTTCTCGGAAATATTTTTGATGTGGGAAACCACGGAAAACCACTTCCAGGATGGCTGAGGTGGGAATCGAACCCACCTCTACTCAGTTGACCTCCCGAGGCCGAGTGGACCCCGTTCCAGCCCTCGTACCACTTTTCAAAATTCGTGGCAGAGCCGGGAATCGAACCCGGGCCTCCGGGGGTGGCAGCTAATCACGCTAACCACTACACCACAGAGGCGGACAGCATTATTATTATTATTATTATTATTATTATTATTATTATTATTATTATTATTATTATTATTATCATCATCATCATCATCATCATCATCATCATCTGTTTACCCTCTAGGTTCGGTTTCCCTCGGACTTAGCGAGGGATTCCACCTCTACCGCCTCAAGGGCAGTGTCCTGGAGCTTCAGACTCTTGGTCGGGGGATGATACTGGGGAGTATGACCAGTACCTCGCCCAGGCGGCCGCACCTGCTGTGCTGAACAGGGGCCATGTGGAGAGATGGGAAGATTGGAAGGGGTAGGCGAGGAAGAGGGAAGGAAGCGGTCGTGGCCTTAAGTTAGGTACCATCCCGGCATTCGCATGGAGGAGAAGTGGGAAACAACGGAAAACCACTTCCAGGATGGCTGAGGTGGGAATCGAACCCACCTCTACTCAGTTGACCTCCCGAGGCTGAGTGGACCCCGTTCCCACCCTCATACCACTTTTCAAATTTCGTGGCAGAGCCGGGAATCGAACCCGGGCCTCCGGGGGTGGCAGCTAATCACGCTAACCACTACACCACAGAGGCGGACAGCATTATTATTATTATTATTATGATTATGATTATTATTATTATTATTATTATCATCATCATCATCATCATCATCATCATCATCATCATCATCATCATCTGTTTACCCTCTAGGTTCGGTTTCCCTCGGACTTAGCGAGGGATTCCACCTCTACCGCCTCAAGGGCAGTGTCCTGGAGCTTCAGACTCTTGGTCGGGGGATACAACTGGGGAGTATGACCAGTACCTCGCCCAGGCGGCCGCACCTGCTGTGCTGAACAGGGGCCATGTGGAGAGATGGGAAGATTGGAAGGGGTAGGCGAGGAAGAGGGAAGGAAGCGGTCGTGGCCTTAAGTTAGGTACCATCCCGGCATTCGCCTGGAGGAGAAGTGGGAAACAACGGAAAACCACTTCCAGGATGGCTGAGGTGGGAATCGAAGCCACCTCTACTCAGTTGACCTCCCGAGGCTGAGTGGACCCCGTTCCCACCCTCATACCACTTTTCAAATTTCGTGGCAGAGCCGGGAATCGAACCCGGGCCTCCGGGGGTGGCAGCTAATCACGCTAACCACTACACCACAGAGGCGGACTATTATTATTATTATTCATAGAGAAAATCCAACTGGGGATAGCTGCCTTAGAACAGGAGGCACTGTACTGTAACAGCATCAATGTGATTGTAATGTACTCAATGCCATTCCAAATTGCACACTATTCATTCATCTTAGGACAAAATGAGCTTCCATATATTTTAGTTTTGAAATTTCCCTGTTGTGCAGATATCCCCGCCGAGGAATACTTTATTTTCCTTTGCATATACCGTATCAAGGATAGAATCATAATGTAGATGCTTGAGTGGAATTAGAGGTATCAGAGGAATAAGAGGAATCAGGAATCAGTGGAATCAGAGGTAAGGCTTTTTGCAGATGATGTTATTGTGTATAGAGTAATAAATAACCTACAGGATTATGAGCAACTGCAAAGTGACCTCGATAATGTTGTGAGATGGACAGCAGGCAATGGTATGATGATAAACGGGGTTAAAAGTCAGGTTGTGAGTTTCACAAATAGGAAAAGTCCTCTCAGTTTTAATTACTGCGTTGATGGGGTGAAAGTTCCTTTTGGGGATCATTGTAAGTATCTAGGTGTTAATATAAGGAAAGATCTTCACTGGGGTAATCACATAAATGGGATTGTAAATAAAGGGTACCGATCTCTACACATGGTTATGAGGGTGTTTAGGGGTTGTAGTAAGGATGTAAAGGAGAGTGCATATAAGTCTCTGGTAAGACCCCAACTAGAGTATGGTTCCAGTGTATGGGACCCTCACCAGGATTACCTGATTCAAGAACTGGAAAAAATCCAAAGAAAAGCAGCTCGATTTGTTCTGGGTGATTTCCTACAAAAGAGTAGCGTTACAAAAATGTGGCAAAGTTTGGGCTGGGAAGAACTGGGAGAAAGAAGACGAGCTGCTCGACTAAGTGGTATGTTCCGAGCTGTCAGCGGAGAGATGGCTTGGAATAATATTAGTAGACGAATAAATTTAAGTGGCATGTTTAAAAGTAAGAAAGATCACAACATGAAGTTAAAGTTGAAATTCAAGAGGACAAATTGGGGCAAATATTCATCTATAGGAAGGGAAGTTAGGGATTGGAATAACTTACCAAGAGAGATGTTCAATAAATTTCCAATTTCTATTAAATCGTTTAAGGAAAGGTTGGAAAAACAATAGAGAAGGAATCTGCCACCTGGGCGAGTGCCCTAAATGTAGATCAGTATTGATTGATTGATTGATTGATTGATTGATTGATTGATTGATTGATTGATTGATTGATTGATTGATTGATTGATTGATTGATTGATTGATTGATTGATTGATTGATTGGACATGGTTCATTGACGTTCCCGTGACTAAAGGGCACACGAAACCTTGATAAACAAATAATACTCGTATAGCCTCAGCTACTATACGCAGGCATTTGGATCTGAGGCCATCTAGGTTGCCTGTTCATCAATTTCAACGTTCTTTTCAGCTCTACCGGATGGCGATCTGTGGGTGAATTTTTCATTCATTTTGTCGGATAAGCACCTAATGTGCAACTAGAAATATTTTACATACAGATATCTTCCACAATGGAGAGTGGAATGGACTGTGCCCGACCTCTGCTAGATTTGAACCCGTAATATGTGGACACGGAGACCGACACTACCACTGATCCGCAGGGGGAAGAGCTACCGTGAATGTTTCTTTGAAACAATCTGAGCTCGTGAACAGGTGTTATCGGTAATACTACTAGACCCTCAGTTAACGAAAAAGCCATATATATATGCATAATCATATTTCAAGATGTGTTAATGCTATTACAACATATTAAGCATAAAAATTGCCAAGTTCAAGGCGTTGTGTTTAATAATTTTTCAGATGTCGGTGATAAACTGTATTCATACTATTTAAGGCATTTTGGTGGGCTGAGCATTTCTTTCCTCAAACAGGATGCGGTACACTACGATGCTTGATTACTGTGAAAGTTATATCAATTTTTAAACATGGTAACAATTTCAAATAGCATGGAGACTCCGAATGAGTATACAGAGCCCGGATACTAAAGAAAGTAAAACTCGAGCAGCCGCCAGCAACTGAGCAGCAAGTTAAACCGACCAGCGCCGACTCCATTTGCACAGCAAAGTTTTAGACCTCGTACAGACGTGCACATTAATGGTGTCCCGACATAAACAATCAACACTGCCCCACTCCAGTACTGAAAAGAAGGGGAGACAGTGAAGGGGTAGTGTTGAAGGCCAATCCAGTACAAAACATGAGTGAAGAGGTAGTGTCGAAGGCACAATGACTCACCTTCTCGCTTAACGCATTGCTGCATGGACTGCATGCAGACAGCCCGCTACAAGACTTCGTTGTGATCGAGTGTCGGATTTATTGAAGTACAGCATTAGGTTACCTACTCGTCCGGCCCCGCGGTGTACGGGGCAACGCTTCCGGCCACCCCGGGTTCGATTCCCGGCAGGGTCGGGGGTTTTAATTGTAAATGATTATATCCCTGGCCTGGGGACTGCGTGTTTGTGTCGTCCTTAACGTTTCTCACATTCAACATTCAACACTTCGGCAATTCTAATTACATGCAGGTTCATATATTGTGCAAGTAGGGGCAAAAGAACTCTATAGGTCGACGCCCCGAACAAATAGCATTTTAACATAAAAATATAAAAAGTAACCTACTCTAATAATTACGGTATTAAGAGGTAAAGGAGGTTTTTAACCGAAAAGTATTTTATACTAGTTAGGAATATTTTGTAGCTGCGTTATATCGGGTCTACCAATCCTTCTTCACCTCGTTCTTGCCATATTTCTATCCATCTCCAAACTGTCTTAAGGCTGCATGGTACTGCTTGTGCTATTGCTTGGGGGACCATGTGAGCATCCCACATGCCAATAATACGTCCTCGACTCACCTGTGATAGGATATGAGCCATCTTATTACAATGTTACAGTATAACGCCGGAATACACACACTGTGTATTCAGCACTACCTGTTCACTCCCTTCCCCTCCTTCTCGCTACTGGAGTGGCCTTCAACACTATCCCTTTACTCTCTCCCCTCCTTTTCAGTACAGGAGTGGGGCAGTGTTGATTGTTTATGTCGGGACACCATTAATGTGCGTGCGTGTACCACCAATAAAGCAAGGAGGTGAATTTTTTTTTTCAAGATTAGAAAGTCAAGGTGTATAGTCCAGTTCGCTACCATTTTGTATTACACATGTAAGCTAACAAGACGGCAAATTTGTGTCAGTATCTGCATCTGATGACAATAGAGCAACTAGTCCTTAGTAACACTCATAATACACACAGTTTAAGAGTAAGTGTGAATAGCGTATGTTTACAAGATCTTTCCGCAGTACAATTTGGGGGCAGACTCTTGATGAGTGCGCTTCGTGTGAGAGGGTCCACAGTGGAATATGTCGTTCCGTAGTTTCCGCAGTAGTCAACGTTCAGTAGACCTGTTTTTCTTCTTAGAGGGAACGCAACACGATGCACGCCCTGCTCCAACTTTGATAACCTGTAATTAAAAACAATGGTACTGTACAGTATTGGACTGTATTACTTGACTTACAGTCCTCCTTATCATCATCCCATACACATCCCAATGCGGAGAGACTCACCCTGTCTAGTGGGAGCGCACAGATACAACTTCAGTTTTTGTAATCCAGTAATACGATTGCGTAGAAAGCTGATTGAGCTCTAATCCTATTTAATATTTAATGGTTGTAATAGAGACGTCGTGATATTTACTCATAAGTTATAGATGTATTTTTTACCACAAGTTAATCCAATTCAGGGACTTAAGTTTCTACTTGACCAAAAATTAGTCCAGTTCAGACCAAGCGAGTTGGCCGTAGGGTGCGGGTCGCGTAGCTGTGACCTTGTATTCGAGAGACGGTGGGTTCGAATCCCACAGCGGCATTCCTGAAGATGTTTTCCCGTTGTTACCCATTTTGACACCAGGCACCTTCATTAAGGCCACGGATGCTACCTTCCAAATCCTAGACCTTTCCATTCCTTGCGTACCAAAATCATTCGATGTGTTAGTGTGACAAAAGAAGTCCAATTTGAAGGATTAATTTCGGTAAATACCTACATTTTTAACTTATCATACAATTAACTATTTCTTGCGTATAATTAATGGCTTGTGTGTTTATTTTCTGGGCTTTTTTTCTTTCTTTCAGAGACAAACTTGGTATCATCGACAAGGAAGTAACACACTACTGGAGACTGGAAAATCAGAAGAGGGCCATTGCACCGTGCAAGGTGGGCTTCAAACCCTTTCCCCGTGCAAGGAGACTTGGTACCATGTACCAGTAATCCCTCAGCTCCGACGTCAATAAGCATTTTAACCGAACCCCTCCGTTATATCATGCGATGCTTGGGAAATGGGCATGACTATAGAATAACACGTGTCCCTCATCGACATCATCTCTGGGTAATAAAGACCACATCCTTGTCTAAGAATGTACTAAGTCGACTTGCCTTGCCTGTAGACATCTTTCGATGGGGGAGAGGCTTAGTAATTCAAATAACGTCAATTTCTCGAACCCTCAGCTGTCTCTTCTTATTCGAACTAACGACATGCCGGAGGTGGTGCAGATTGTGTTAACCATCAGATAGGGGAAGCAGGCTTTGTCCTCCAATAATCTTCCCCCCCCACGAAAAAGAGAAAAGAAGCACAGGTTCAGTATACTATGGACTTTCAGAGAAAGTAGATCCGTGGAAATACTGGGCACATTTTCCAATGAAATGTTAGAAGTTTCAGTCAGGCCTACAAACTTGGGTAACATATATTACCATCGTGATATCGATGGTGGAAATCTTAACTGTTTCTAGGTTGACTAATTATCGTTCACTTTTCATAATCCATGAACTGAGTAAGATATAAGGTATAGCCATAGCATTCTGCAGTACCAAGACCGACTACTTCCCTTACGCCATGCAATGCTCGGGAAATGGGCATGACTATTGCATGAGCCCACAGGAATTCCCTAGAAACTCACATCCATTGCAGACTGTGTGATTTGCAAGGTATGGTGCTTCTCTGAAAGTGGATGTATCGTTTGTTGGCACCTCGAATTCCTATTTAGAACTCGTCACCATCATGACAACCGGAATAAGTAAACTCCGAGAAATTGCATTTTGAATTACTTGCGGAACATATCTACATTCCTACAGACCCTTTCACTAAAATGTATTATCATGCACAGGAGATAGAAGTTATCGGACTGATTCTAGTTTCACGTGGTACTCCATCTACTTTGTTCATGAAATTCTGGAAGCAATTTGATTTACAGAGAACCATGTGTGATTTTCTAATAACCATCATCGTGGTTCACCAGGAAATTTATGAGTTCATCACTTCAGTCAATAATAATATTCTTGTTAAGTACTTCAGGTGCCTTTGCTGGCGAGATGTAGTGTTTACAGTGCACTATGTCTTCTGGTATGGGCTATATCAAATTTGTTACTTTCATTGACCGGTCTCCGTCTCACCCTTGGCTTTGACAATATGAAAGTGACTGAGGTATGAGTGATGCTAGTAATACCATTCCTTATGCAGCCAGTTCCTGTTATGGATGGTGTGAAGGGACTTCAAGCATTTAAATACTGAGATAATACGAAATGAAGCATATCAATTGCCGTGGAATGACATTCTACTGACTAATGACATTGATGATAAGGTTGACAGACTGAACTCTTTAATATTAGGACTGTATGACAAACACGCTCCGAAGAAGCAAATTCGAGTTTCTCACCCTTCGTCTCCTTGGCTAACAAATGAAATTAAGTCGGTCATGGCATATCGTGATGCTTGGTATAGGCGATTTAGGCGAACTGAAAGCACTAGTGATTTCGAAAATTACCGTATTCTTCGAAATCAAGTTAAGAAATTAATTCGTAACAGCAAGTATAAATATATTCAAGAGATAACAAACAGACGAAATTCAGCACTAATATGGAAACATTTGCATCAGATGGGTATAGGTCGCAGCCTGACCATGCAGACACCCAGTATACCACTTGATGATCTAAATTCTCATTTTACGAAAGCAGCATACACTAATAATGATATTACTGACAATAACGACTATGATGCTAACTATACTAATAATGATGATAATAATAATAATAATAATAATAATAATAATAATAATAATAATAATAATAATCATCGACCAGTTGATGACCTAACTGATGATGATATTAACGCCATAAATGTTCATTCCCGAGTAAATGAAGTAAAATTCACTTTCAAAAAAGTTGGTGCGAACGATGTGAAGCGTGTAATTTACTCCCTCAAGTCAGATGCTCCGGGTAATGACGACATACCATTATCTTTCATAAAAAATATTATTGGTGCCATATTACCTATTCTGACGCATATATTTAATCATTGGCTCGTACAGGGAGTATTCCCAACTGTGTGGAAGCACGGTATCGTCATTCCTACTCCTAAGAAGAATTATCCTAGTTTACCATCAGATTATCGCCCTATATCCATTCTCCCACCCCTTTCCAAAGTACTAGAACGCTTGGTTCACGAACAAGTCCTCACTTACTTGACTAACTTCTCACTGCTTGACCCTTACCAATCTGGTTTCAAGAAAGGACACAGCACAACGACTGCCCTACTGAAAGTAACTGATGATATCCGACAGGCAATGGACACTCGACAAGTGACTGTACTGGTTCTACTTGATTTTTCCAGTGCTTTTGATACTGTTGTTCCTCAACTGCTACATTCAAAATTGGATTCATTAAATTTCAGCAAGACGGCAATAAACTTTTTCAGTTCGTACCTCAAAAATCGCCGTCAGTGTGTCAAAGTAAATAATAGCAGATCTGAGTGGCTTAACAAACCCCTCGGTGTCCCCCAAGGGTCTGTACTTGGACCATTGCTATTTGCAATTTACATACATGATGTTGCCAAATCGATTACACATTGCAAGTATCATCTTTATGCTGATGATCTGCAGATCTACTACCACTCAAGAACTGATAAAATTCAGAGTGCTGTAGAAAAAGTTAATGCTGATTTAAGTCTCATAAGTAATTTTGCATTGAGTAACAATCTCAAAATTAATCCTCTTAAAACGCAAGCAATAATCATTGGTACTTCGAAAAACTTACACGTCTTAAAACAATACGAAATTCCTCCTGTAGCACTAAACAATACCATTATTCCATTTTGTGAAACAGTTATGAATCTTGGTGTGGCTATAAGCGAAACATTGAACTGGTCACAACATGTGACGAAAGTGTGCCAAAAGGTATATCGAAGCCTGCATCCTCTGAAGCGGTTAAAAAATATATTTCCTTGGTCCTTGAAAATAAAGCTCATTCATTCACTCTTGTTTCCAATTCTCGAATACTGTGATACAGTTTTTATTGATATCAATAACGAGCAAAGCATGAGACTGCAACGTGCCCAAAATGCATGCATCAGGTATGCATTCGACATACAACCATACGCCCATGTATCCCCATTCTATACACAATTATCTTGGTTACGACTGAATGGCAGACGTAGACTCCATGCAACTACTTTGGTGTATCAAGTGCTTTCTGAAAACACTCCTCCTTACCTATCCACCAGATTTCGCTACCTTAGTTCCCTACACCTGTTCAACACCCGGTCAGGCTGTACGCTAGAAATTCCTGTGCATCGAA
Source organism: Anabrus simplex (assembly GCF_040414725.1). Lineage (NCBI taxonomy): Eukaryota > Metazoa > Arthropoda > Insecta > Orthoptera > Tettigoniidae > Anabrus > Anabrus simplex. Next base: position 117,773,728 of record NC_090265.1, read on the forward strand.
CCGCAACCTACAACAGATCGTTCACGATCACTGCCACGAGCTGGTGGAATGAACTCTCCAATGACATCAGAGAAGCTAAATCTAAGACAAAATTTAAAATCCTTTGCCAGCGTCATCTTTTAAGCACTTCCAGTCTTTCTTGAGTGTGAATGGGATGCATGAATGAGAGTGAAAATGGTTGTTTATTGCAATGTGTTCCTGTATATAATTTAGTTATACTTTACTCACCTTAGTTTAGTTAGTGATACTTTAGTTGCTTTAGTTATACTTTAGGTTGTAAAAATTTCATATGTTTAAATTTTATGTAAAAATTACATTGTATATACATGAAGTGGTTAAGTGTAAGAAAGGGCCGGGAGTCCTAACTTCGCCACAATAAAGACGCTTTAATAATAATAATAATAATAATAATAATAATAATAATAATAATAATAATAATAATAATAATAATAATAATAATAAAATATCACTCATAGGGCGGTTGGTGCATGTATTTCAGTGGGCTTGGCAGACTGATATGTAATAGCAACTGCTGGCTCAGTGAGGAATGCAACGGGAAACTACCTCACTCCTCATTTCCCTAGTACGCCTCTTCAGTGACGCCTAGGCTATTTATGACAGCTGTTGGCGGAGCTGCAGAGGATCAAACCAGCCTTCAGGCTGAATACCCAACATAAGTACTTCAGACTAAGTTCACAATCCGAATGTAACATTTAAACTTCTAATTGAATATGGGTGTACAGATATTTAAAGATCAGCCCTGTGATGCTAAAGTAGCGTACCTGCTTCGTACTCAGAGGTCCTGGGTTCGAATCCCAATCAGTACACGCATTTTTGTCTTTAGCCGAGTGCTTGATAAGTTCACTAAGCGTCGTTACTTCAGCCGAGGAATTATCTCATTCGAGAGGAAGTTTTCCCAGTCAATAAATACTCATGAAATCTAACGTGGACCTGGAGCGATATCTATCAATGCGCGGAAGTCCCTTAAAATCATTTAAGAAGAGACTGGGAAAACAATTGATAGGGAATCTACCACCTGGTCGACAGCCCTAAACGCAAATAAATGTGTATTAAGTTTTGTAAATCTTTATTTTGATTAAAACGTGGTTTCCCTTTAAGGAGCAGTAGTTGGGTTCTTAATTTTGGATATTCGATATTAGGCTTTAGTTCCTTCACACAGATGAAATTGTCAGAATTTACCATCATCATCATCATCATCATCTTCTGTTTACCCTCCAGGTTCGGTTTTCCCCTCGGACTTAGCGAGGGATCCCACCTCTACCGCCTCAAGGGCAGTGTCCTGGAGCTTCAGACTCTTGGTCGGGGATACAACTGGGGAGTATGACCAGTACCTCGCCCAGGCGGCCTCACCTGCTATGCTGAACAGGGGCCTTGTGGAGGGATGGGAAGATTGGAAGGGATAGGCAAGGAAGAGGGAAGGAAGCGGCCGTGGCCTTAAGTTAGGTACCATCCCGGCATTCGCCTGGAGGAGAAGTGGGAAACCACGGAAAACCACTTCCAGGATGGCTGAGGTGGGAATCGAACCCACCTCTACTCAGTTGACCTCCCGAGGCTGAGTGGACCCCGTTCCAGCCCTCGTACCACTTTTCAAATTTCGTGGCAGAGCCGGGAATCGAACCCGGGCCTCCGGGGGTGGCAGCTAATCACGCTAACCACTACACCACAGAGGCGGCCAGAATTTACCAAAAAACGAAAACAACGGGATAGACATGCATCGTGTTTTGGGGTTGATAACATAGGGTATTGAATCTTTTCGTTAATCAATAATTTTAAATTTAAAAAAAATGTCACATTTAAGTCTACCCTGTCCGAGGTGGTAAAGGCGTGCTCGGTTCGCCCGGAAGGACGTGGATTCGAATCCCCGTCAGGAAGTCGTAAAATTTAAGAAACGAGATTTCCACTTCTGGAGGTGCATATGGCCCTGAGGTTCACTCAGCCTACACCAAAAATGAGTACCAGGTTAATTCCTGGGGGCAAAGGCGGCCGGGCGTAGAGCTAACCACTCTACCCCATCACGTGCTGAGGTTAACAATGGTGGAAGCCTTTACCTTCCACTCCTCCAAGGGCCTTCATGGCCTGTACGGAGGTGACTTTGCTTTGCTTTGAAGATATTTGTTACATTAAAGATATTTCTGGCACAAAAATATCGCGTGCGAATTACGTGTTTAGTACCTATTACACTATTTGATATTAGAGAACCCTCATGGAAAACCTTTCAAAACTACATTCTTTAGATAATACTGTTTTATTTCGAAATACATAAATTGCTGCAGATGTTATTAAACCGACCAACAGGCTAATGTTACAAGATTTGATACTGAAAGGTGATGGTGGTGGTTATTGTTTTAAGATGAAATACAACTGGGCAACCATCCACTATTAACATTAATCAGAGGGAAATGTGGGAGAGGTCCAACACTTCGAAAAATACAGGTATCGGGCAAAGAAAGACAAGGGCTACGAAGCGCGTGAAAATGAAAGAGTCGCTACCCTCGATACCTAACACCGTCGGGGTCGTCGGGTCGGAAAAGAACAAGAGTTGACCAAAGGAGGTTGGATGGGATAGACGAAAGTGAGAAGCTGGCACAAGTAGAAGCGATGCCACGACTCAGCTAAGGGTCCCGTGATCGTCAACCCACGCTCCCATGATGAGAGCCCCTAGGACCCCTTTTAGTGGCAGGGTTTACCGTGTATGTTATCCTACCGTCCCCACCCACATGGGGTTCTGATATTGGAACACTTTTTCGTAATTGTAATTTCGTGTGGATATTGTTAAATTGGTGCAGCCCTTGTAATGCAGACCCTCCGACGAAGGTGGATGGCGTCTGTCACGCGTAAGAAACTACTGTCTCCATGCCAAAACGTAGGTATTTCTTTGTAATGGGTGGCGAGCTTTACAGTGAGTGGCAGTCTTTGAGTGAATGCAGGTGAAAAAAAACTTTGCGGCAATCAGTGTATCTTAAGATACCAACTAAATGCAACTACTCATTGTTTCCCATTATATATTTAACCCTTACATTGCAAGTATGTCTACGTAACTAATTTCTTTTTCATATGTACAACAGACTATGTCTGCGAGAATGCAGCAAATACTGCAAGAAAATAATTAAGTGTTCCCTTTGGGAAAACCAAATTATCATATATCTTTCAATAAAATGTGTGACGCGATGTTACCTAGCAACCGTGCAGGCTGTGACGTGAAGTATTGGCTGCCTGCCCACCACTGCAATGCTGCGAGCCTCTGCACACCACCCAGTGTTCATGCTCATATGCGGCGCTCAGTAATGTTGGTAACCGCTCGCCCTTACTCGGGCGTGAGAATGTAGTGTCGTACACCTCTCGTACGGTCCTGCCGGCCTCGGCAGCGGACGAAGTGGAGATGTGACGATGGATGGTGAAGGGACCCGATCCCGAGTGAAGGCACGCCCGGCCGGGTGAGAGCCCGTGCTCGGCGGCCTATGAAATGTTAGTTGGCGGCCACTCGGCCGGCCAACGGAGCAAAGCAAGTCTGTGTCCCGCAGGCCGCACTCGTCGGCGGCGGGCTACGACACTCGGTTTCGGCTCTCGAGCCAGCCAGCTCCCTGGTTGATCCTGCCAGTAGTCATATGCTTGTCTCAAAGATTAAGCCATGCATGTCTCAGTGCAAGCCAAATTAAGGTGAAACCGCGAATGGCTCATTAAATCAGTTATGGTTCCTTAGATCGTACCACTTTACTTGGATAACTGTGGTAATTCTAGAGCTAATACATGCAAACAGAGTCCCGACCAGAAGTGGAAGGGACGCTTTTATTAGATCAAAATCAATCGGTCGGCTCGTCCGGTCCGTTTGCCTTGGTGACTCTGAATAACTTGGGGCTGATCGCACGGTCCTCGTACCAGCGACGCATCTTTCAAATGTCTGCATTATCAACTGTCGATGGTAGGTTCTGCGCCTACCACGGTTGTAACGGGTAACGGGGAATCAGGGTTCGATTCCGGAGAGGGAGCCTGAGAAACGGCTACCACATCCAAGGAAGGCAGCAGGCGCGCAAATTACCCATTCCCGGCACGGGGAGGTAGTGACGAAAAATAACGATACGGGACTCATCCGAGGCCCCGTAATCGGAATGAGTACACTTTAAATCCGTTAACGAGTATCCATTGGAGGGCAAGTCTGGTGCCAGCAGCCGCGGTAATTTCAGCTCCAATAGCGTATATTAAAGTTGTTGCGGTTAAAAAAGCTCGTAGTTGGATTTGTGTTCGACGCTGTCGGTTCATCGCTCGTCGGTTTCTAAATGGCATGGTTCGTGGGACGTCCTGCCGGTGGTGACGAGTCGAAAGCGCGCGGCCGCCGTGGTTATCCGCGTGCGGTTCCTGCGCGCTGTAGGCGGACCCCGATGAAATCCTACCGCGGTGCTCTTCATTGAGTGTCTAGGTGGGCCGGCACGTTTACTTTGAACAAATTAGAGTGCTTAAAGCAGGCCGGCTGCGCCTGAATACTGTGTGCATGGAATAGTGGAATAGGACTTCGGTTCTATTTTGTTGGTTTTCGGAACCCGAGGTAATGATTAATAGGGACAGGCGGGGGCATTCGTTTTGCGACGTTAGAGGTGAAATTCTTGGATCGTCGCAAGACGGAAAGTATTAGAGGGGAGAAATGTAAGGGGTACGACAGTTCGAAAAATGAAGGTACCGGTAAGAAAAATACAAGGTCCGCGAAGGGCGCCAAAATGAAAGACTCCCCAAGACTTGATATATAATACCGTCGGGGTCGGAAAAGAACAAGAGTTGACCAAGGGAGGTCGGATAGCATAGACGAAAGTGAGGAGCCTGGCACAAGTAAATAGACGCAATACCAGGACTCAGCTAAGAGCCCCATGTTCGCTAACCCTTGTGTATGAGCATATTGAATTTACAATGCTAAGATGATAGTAATAGGATCCCTCAATGTACTGTCAGTCATAGTGTAAAGATTTGAAATATTTTTCTTACTATGGGCTTTATGTCGCAGCCACACAGATAGGTCTTACGGTGACGATGGGACAGGAAAGGGCTAGGAGTGGGAACGAACCGGCCGTGGCCTTAATTAAGGTACAGCTTGGTCAGTACACAAATTCAAAATCTTAATAAAATTAGTCCATAAGATAAAATATCCCCCGTGAAAATTGGAAACGACGGAAAACTGTCTTCAGGGCTGCCGACAGTGGGATTCGAACCTACCATCTCCCGGATGCAAGCTCACAGCCGCGCGTCCCTAACCGCACGACCAACTCGCCCGGTGACAGTGGAGTTTGAATCCACTATTGCCCGAATGCAAGTTCATAACTGCGCGTCCCTAAACCCACGGCGTGTTAAGCACTTGAAGTACTTAAGTTGTGTGTGAATTTGTGTATGATGATGCTGGATTTAGAATGTTAAACTACTAGTACTTCTTGTAATAGTTTCTTTCTATGGAATAACCTGTTGCACACCCGTTGTTGTAGTGGTTGTAGTAATATTTGTTGTTGGGTAATTATGTTTTTACTTTACTTTATTATCACACTGCTCTGATTGATCATTGCCACTGGAATATTTCCCGATTAAGATGTATTTGTTAATAATAATAATAATAATAATAATAATAATAATAATAATAATAATAATAATAATAATAATAATTGTTACGGGGTTACCCGTGGACCAGCAGAGGTGAAAAGAAGGTGCGGGCTTGAATGGGTCTAACTACGAAATCAAAGTTACTTTAAAACTTTAACAAAGGTTGTATTTTTTGGATTTTAACAATTACTAACACCAAAACATTAACAATCTTTCACTAGGTGCTATCGCATTAACATGTCAGGTACCATGACAAAGTTTTTACAAGGTCAGTACATCCAAAATTTAGTAATCCGGGCTTCCAGCCCCTCGCTTAGCATTTCTTGAGCTCACGGCTCCCAGTTACAAAAAGGTACAAAGGTTCAGGGGCAGAAAACCCCAAGTTCACCGAGCACTTGCTCCCACAATCAACATACCTAGCCTCCAAGAGGCACACCTTGTAACTGCAAAATTTTAGGGAAAGAGCTATCAGGCTCTCAAATTCTCAACATTCTCAACATCAAAAATTTATAACAATCTGGCCTTCTATGGCCCAATTTTACAACTGGAAACAGGGGTATCTCTTACCCAACCTACAAGGGCCTTTATGAAAAGGAACAGGTTAATAAAATGGCCCAAAATAACAAGATGTCTGGGGGCGAGTACTTGCACTCCTACATGAACACTTGTTGAAACCTAAGGGGCACTAGGCCGATTAAACAGGGGCTATTCCCACACTAGGGAGGTGACTCGTATAAGAAAATTTTAATACATTAAGAATAGAAAATCGGTTATGAAAACGTAGTCACCTCCAATCAAAAATGAAGGGGAACTCGAGAGGGTAAAGCACTCTCTATCCCCGATTTACAGTTGAAGACTTTTGAAGTTTTTACATTAGACAGAAGAAGGTTACATTTAGAAACTAAGGTTACATGTTTAAAGATTCGGACGTTCCCCTCGGGCTAAACTGGCGAAGAAAGCAATAAAGAAAGATGTTATGTGGCCATTACCTTGACGGAGAACAGCTGCCCGAGGAAAGAGGCGCCAACCCGCCTCCTGCTTTACACCCGCACTCTCAGAAATACGACGATGAAGTGGCCAAGAGGCGTGAAAAGCCACGGTATTTAAACCCTCAGGGAAGATTCGAGATCTTTCATAAATCATTAAGACACACCCACATAAATTTTATTGGCTGATACAAAAATGGAGAAGAAATACAGGATAGGTTAGAAATTAATAACAAAAATTCGGGATTGGCTAAATTCGAAACTGGCGAAAAGGAGGGTAATATTGCCAACCCAGAAATAAATGAACATCACTTAGTTACCAGAAACCTAGAGATACAAAACTTCTTCAAAAAACAGTTCATTCACATCGCACCAGGGTGCAGGATCCTAGGTTTTAGTAGTGACACCTTGAGACAAAAGTTCAATTTTATTACATTATCAGTTGCACATTTTTATCAGTAGGAGAGTACTATTAGGCGCAGAATTAAAATGCGCGGGATAGGCGTGTACCATCCGGTACAACAATAATAATAATTGTACCGGGCGGTACACCTCCACTCCGCTAATTTAAAATGTGCGCCAGTTGAAACTCCTCTGCTGGAGGAAGTCTGAACTTTATCTACGCTATTAATTCTCTACTTTCTCAGAAGATGTCACCACGTGGAAAATTTTGAGTTTTTGAACTGTGTCATTTTTGATGTGGTTTTGTTTCACTTGAAGTAAGAAGTGTGAACTTTCTCTTCTAGAGGACACTACTGAAGATCTACAATAGTGCAATCTAGTGCGGAGTCAAAGAACTATTTTTTTTGGAGAAAATTTAATTTCAAGAGTTTGTTCTTTGTTAAATTTCTTTCTGTCATTGTTTAAGTTGGCAATATTTACCCCTTTCTTCCCCTTGTTATGAATGTATCCAATCCCGTATTTCTTCTATTAATTTCTGACCAATCTGGTGTATCTTCCCCCAACTTGAATCTGTTGCGGGGTCCTACCCAATAAAGAGTTTGTGGGAGGGTGTTTTCTTTCCCCTAACGCCTAGAACCTTCCACGAGAGGATATAAACTGCTGATTTTTGGGTCTCCGCGCCACTTCTGTTCCATCTTTCAGTGTGTTAAGTACATAGCAGGGGGCGGGAAGCGCCTCTTTCTTCGGCAGCGGTCAACAACAAGGTAATGGCCGATTAATAACTTCTTTCTTTGCTAGCTCAGCAGTTTAACTTTCGGGGCGGGTTCTAAGCGTTCAACCATGTAACCTTTTCCTAAAATGTAACTACTCTTTTCATATATTCTCTTTTAAAACGACATATCGGGATAGAGAGTGCTTAACCCTCTCGAGCTCCCACTCACATCGTCTTGAGGTGAACTTATTTTTCTCAACCAATTCTTCCGTAATGTAATGTAAATTGTTATTAAGTCACCTCTGTAGTATGGGATTAGCCCTTGTATTAATGGCCTAGTGCCAAGTAGGTCTTAAGCAAAGTGTATTAGGAGTGCAAATTCGCCTCCTCTCAAATTGTATTTTAGAGGTCATGTATTAACCTTCTTGTCATTTAACAGACCTCAGTAGGTTGGGTATTTTACCCCTGTGTATACGTCCTTGGAGGACAGCTTAAAAGTGGAGTTCGGAGTGGCCTATGATAGGCTTGTATTTTAAGGGGAAGTTGCCCTTTATTGAAAATTGTGTCTCTGCCTCAAGGAGACTTTTGGGTGTAAATGTTTCTGGCATGTTTGGGGGTTTTCGGCCACTTTGTTGTATGGTGTTCATTGTAAGGTTGGGCTCATTGCTCAAGAATTATGTTTCTGACTTTTGAAGCCCCAAATGGGGAACCTATGTAAATGTATTTTTCAATCGTGTTTCGGCTACTAAGTACCTGTTCTATTTGTTGTTACCTAATTTTGAAAAGAAAATATAACCTTGTTAAATTTTAAAATTAATTTCACTTTAGTAGCTTGAGACCTATTCACCACCCAGCACCTTCTTTCATGCATAACTACCACCAAAACACGGTAACAATAATAATAATAATAATAATAATAATAATAATAATAATAATAATAATAATAATAATAATAATAATAATAATAATAATAATAATAATTTATTATTATCACAGAAATATGGTGGTTTAATTTATTTCTGAACTTACTAAATTAATACGTTTTTTATTGATGTTTACTCATATTTATCGTTAGCATAATTGGAAACATCTTTAATATCCATTTCATATAAGGGGTCGTCACTATTACTACTTTTATCTTCGCTTGACATCCAGAATCAGTATTGTGTAGTTTATTCATTTCATCTAATTGTGTAATTTCTTTTATTATGCATTTTATGTTGCCACCAGTTGCAAGCCACTGGTAGCAGAAATACATACTTAGTTACGTACTAATGACCACGGTACAATGATTAGTGTAAGCAAGTTTACTAAAATGTCAATGGGTAGGACATATAGATCGACAAGACTACAACAGGTGGACCTCTAGGATAGTTCACTGGAGACCATGGGAACACAAGAGAGGCATTGGAAGACCCCAGAAGAGATGGCTCGATGACATAAAACTGTTGGCTGGAACACGCTGGTTCCAAGTGGCTCAAGACCGAAGACGATGGAAACATATGGAAGAGGCCTATATCCAACAGTGGACTGAAATAGGCTAGAAAAGAAGAAAGAAGAAAGAAGAAGTTTACCCTTAGGAACATTTTCGACCGACTATTTTCAGTCTTCCTCAGCTTATCATCGCTATTAAACATCAGCTCCAAAAAGTAATCCTGAGTTTATTTATTGATCATATTTTTGTTTGTATGTCCGTTGCTTTTATATTAATAAATTCCGTTCGGTAGTAAATGTCAGAGGTAATGTTGTGAATGAAATTACCTTTTAACAATTTGTTTTCAGAAGAGAAGGCTGATGAGAATAACTAATTGTCAGTTATTAGAGAGAACTGGAGGGTGAACTCAACGCACGCTTCACTTTACTTCTACCTCGTCATGAAATGCTCGTAAATCCTACATTTCACATCAGCCGTTCTATCAGCTTTAGATCCCAGCGAGCTGCGCACATTTAGTTCACGGATTACAACTGCACTACTCGGAACATTTTCTCTTAACTCAGGGGTGACCAGCTTCTCGTTGTACTGTGGTACACTCTTTATAAATTGAGATGAACCCATGCAGTCATACGCTCAAGAGAACCAAGCGATGTTAACATAAAACAAGGATTTACTTACGTTTTACCCACAGCAGAACTCGTGGAGCACCCTGTTATTACATAATAAAATGCTTGACTGAGATTTAATGATTAATTTTATTATTAATATGAAGTGCGCACAAACATGCATATAGTTATGTAACATAATATGAAATATACTACTGTTCTTTACTGTATTCCATTAATGATTTTTTTCTCCTGGTGCACACGCTAAAATGGTAACGTTCACATAGCCTCTGGCACAATTTACATACACACTGCGGTGTTGGGTTATGGTAACCTTGTCGCGTACATAAGGTGTGGTGAAATCCATCAACAGCCAATCTGGTCACAGCACTGCGTAAGTATTTGTTTGCTTTCGTCCAATTACGTTCGATAATAGCATCCATGCTGTAGAAATCCAACCAAATTTCATTTCTTTTTTTGAATTCTATTCCTTAGTAAGGTAACATCCTGAGGAGTAGATGGCAGGTGTAGTCTTAGAGACAATAAGGAAACATTCGTTTACCAGCTTGTAAGTCAAACTTGACAGGGTTGTTTTTGAGACACTCAAACCGGGCGAGTTGGCCGTGCGGTTAGGAGCGCACGGCTGTGAGCTTGAATCCGGGAGATAGTGGGTTAGAATCCCACTTTCGGCAGCCCTGAAGATGGTTTTCCCTGGTTTCCCATTTTCACACCAGTACCTTAATTAAGGCCACGGCTGCTTCCTTCCAAGTCCTAGGCCTTTCCTATCCCATCGTCGCCATAAGACCTACCTGTGTCGGTTCGACGTAAAGCCAGCAGTAAAAAAAGTATGAGACACCCAAGACCCTTTTGAGAAATCTGGCTTTAACACTTTCAATAGTGGAAATATCAGACACTGTTAGTTTTTCCCAGATAAATTCTATGCCATACGTCAGCACTGTCAATATCTTCGTATAGAAGATTGTCATAGCAGTTTACATGCACGTTTGTGCGCATTTCATATTAATAACTAGCAAATGTACCCAAGCTTCGCTACGGTACTCTACATTGTATACGGATATCGAAGTAAATGACTGCACATGAAGTGAATAAGATTTTTAAATTGGATGTGTCTTGGATTTATCCGAGAAACTGCATTGTGAAATCCACAGACGTTGTTTCCAATGTAAGTGTGATTTGTGGAATTGCGATGATAACGGCAAGTCCACTTGTCTACTGCAATTCACAAAGAAGTTGGTAATTTTCATATAACGGCAGGCCCCATTGCCTAGTGGGCGACCAAATTTGATTTGGGGAGGTTTCATTACAATGACAGACCCCTTTTCCTACATTTAGGTAGATTACAGTTGAGGATCTTTTATTATATTTGCAAGGACCTTCCCTATTGCCAGTCAAAAGTGAGTTGCGTTCTTATGGAAGACTGATTTTCTAATGCCAGTCAGCTTACTGCCAGTCACACCAAGTTGGTGAGTTTCCATTATAATAACAGGCCACTATGCCTAACGTCAGTCACATTTTAGATGGGTAAATTTGTTTATAATGGAAGACACCCTTGCCTACTGACAAACAGGATCGGGTAAAAGAGTTTTGAAAAAAAATTGCACGCTCCCTTGTATTCTGCTAGTCGAATCGAGAAGGGAATTATGTATTTAAATAGTGCACAGGAGATGGAGAACGACCCCATTCCTACTGCCTGTCAAAGTCGATGTGTGGAAGACTGATTACAATAGCAAACGCCCTGCTTCTGACAGTCACTATCGATTTGCAAAGTATTTAATAACAATGGCAGACAAACCCTTTCTAGATCGCTACAAATCGACGTCATTGAAAGAATATAGTCGTCATACGGAAGTATATGGATGTTTACCTTAATTTACAGAATAACTGCTGCTAAACGGTACATCAAACCGAAAAATGGATTGTACGATAAGACGCACTTCCTGGCCACATTTAGCGATCTAAATGGGTGGACCTATGATATGTTCAAGTATCTCATCTATTTAAAGGTAAGATTGTTATAGGAAATTTGAAGGAGGTGAAACTGGTGTAAACTTTTCACATATAGAATTACTTTTCAGATATATGACGGCTTAAAACATACAATTTGGCACAAATACGGCTACTGGGTGGGCCAATGTTCGTGTACAATTTGATAATCCTATCTTTCCTATAAGTGTGTCAAACAATGAAACATACTTGTAAAAATCAGCAAATTTACGAACAATCCAGAAATGCGGCCAAATCTAACGTATAAGGGAAAGAGATACAACAAAATGTCATAGGGTCAAAGTTGTAGATCACTCCAAATTGAACGGAGATTGTGCCATCCGTTTTGTGATACGACTTACCGTTTAGCCAACAAATAGCTCAAAAGGAATGTCTACACAGTCATTTTCTATCTCGTCTGGCAGGTTGTGCCGCCATCTTGAATTTGGTGGACGAGGGATAAAAGTTAGGAAATTCCTGAAAATTTTTAAGCCCACGAAACCTATAGGTTGTCGCTTTGGTTAAATTATACGACTGAGTTCTTATGCCGAGCCCAAAATTTGAGGCCCCCAGCGTGCCCCTTTAGGGAGTTTTGAGAATTTTAGGTTTTTCTAGGGATCCTGGGACATCAGCTTCTCCCGTACCAAGTTTCAAATTTCTGATGTTTCTGGAAGTGCCTCATTAATTCACGTCTTTTCCTCATTTTTAAATATTTACATATACAACGCTCCCGACCGACTTGCTTTTATATATATAGATAATGAAATTAAATGATTTGGTGTATGGCTTTTCGTTCCGAGAGTGTCCGAGGACAAGTTCGGCTCGCCAGATGCAGGTCTTTCTTAATAATAATCATTTAATGATTAATTTATTAATGATACTGGAGTATTGCATACTCAAAACTTATTATGGAATAAGGCAACATCAATTGTACAACAATTCAGAGGAGATAATATGAATTAAAGTGTCGTCTTTTACAGGTATTTTATGAATTGCGTATTGACAAATCATTTCTATCAATGCAAAAAAATAATGCAAATGATTGCTGGTAGAAGCAGGACCAAATACACACGTGCAATACAGTTCGCACCTTTAAACCCACTGTATAGCGTAAAAATCAGTAGAAGAAGAAGAATCATCCCTATTTAACAATAGGTTTAACTGGAGAAGAATGAAGAGAATAAAGGTTATCATTTGACGAATGCGAGCTGGCCTACTTATTAGAGAATGGAGTGGTGTAGGTACCTGGACTTACTTTATTGACGTTAAATAACGTACAGTTTCAATTGATGAAGTCGATCACTAAGTAAAACAATTTAAGATTCATTAGTGGAATTAGGCATTTCTGTAAACATAGCAAATGTTTGCGTTAACTTTTGCGTATAAGGAATGATAAAATAAATATCCTTCCTTCCTTCCATGTCGGGATGTCCAGAGAAACACTACGAGAACGTGGCATTGCTTTTTTTCTGGAATTTCAGATTGGTTAGCAGTGCGGAATTCCCGACCTGAGTACGTTCAACGATTTTCCAAAATACATACGGCAAGTGTGACCTGGTGCCATTTTCTTAGAGAGGAACTATTGGGTCCTTGGATTCTCTCTTCCATGTCTTCTCACTGACAGATTCTTGTGAACCTTTGAAGGCTGTTATTCCCCTCAAACGCTGTTCCGAGGCTTACGTCTCTAGTGGGCCAGTTGATAACCAAAAAATGGATGTCTTGAGTCAGTTTCATAGAATTTACTCCCAGATACCGCTGCTGCCATTATTCGGATATAAGGTGGAGACATTCCGATAACAGGGTAGATCTTCTGAAGTGACATTGGTCTAGGACATCAATCAATCAATCAATCAATCAATCAATCAATCAATCAATCAATCAATCAATCAATCAATCAATCAATCAATCAATCAATCAATCAATCAATCAATACTGGTCTGCATTTAGGGCAGTCGCCCAGGTGGCAGATTCTCTATCTGTTGTTTTCCTAGCCTTTTCTTAAATGATCGCAAAGAAATTGGAAAATTATTGAACATTCCCTTTGATAAGTTATTCCAATCCCTAACTCCCCGTCCTATAAACGAATATTTGCCCCAATTTTTCCTCTTGAATTCCAACTTTATCTTCATATTGTGATCTCTCCCACTTTTAAAGACACCACTCAAACTTATTCGTCTACTGATGTCCTCCCACACCATCTCTCCACTGACAGCTCGGAATATACCACTTAATCGAGCAGCTCGTCTCCTTACTCCCAAGTCTTCTCAGCCCAAACTTTGCAACATTTTTGTAACGCTGCTATTTTGTCGGAAATCACCCAGAACAAATTGAGCTGCTTTTCTTTCGATTTTTTCCAGTTCTTGAATCAAGTAATCCTGGAGAGGCTCCCATGCACTGGAACCATACTCTAGTTGGGGTCTTACCAGAGACTTATAAGCCCTCTCCTTTACATCCTTACTACAACCCCTAAATACCCTCATAACCATGTGCAGAGATCTGTACCCTTTATTAACAATCATATTTATGTTATTACCCCAATGAACGTCTTTTCCTATGTTAACACCTAGGTACTTACAATGATCCTCAAAAGGAACTTTCACCCCATCAACACAGTAATTAAAACTGGGAGGACTTTTCCTATTTGTGAAACTCACTACCTGACTTTTAACCCCGTTTATCATCATACCATTGCCCATCGTCCATCTCACAACACTATCGAGGTCACCCTGCAGCTGGTCACAATCTTGTAATTTATTACTCTGTACAAAATAACATCTTCTGCAAACAGCCTTATCTCTGATTCCACTTCTTTACACATATCATTGATATATATAAGAAAACATAAAGGTCCAATAATAGTGCCTTCAGCAATTCCCCTCTTAATTATTACAGGGTCAGATAAAGCTTCGCCTACTCTAATTCTCTGAGTTCTATTTTCTGGAAATATAGCCACCCATTCAGTCACTCTTTTTTCTAGTCCAATAGCACTCATTTTTGCCAGTAGTCTTCCATGACCTACCCTATCAAATGCCTTAGATATGTCAATCGCAATACAGTCCATTTGGCCTCCTGAATCCAGGATATCTGCTATACCTTGCTGAAGTCATACAAGGTGAGCTTCAGTGGAATGACCTTTCCTAAACCCAAACTGCCTTCTGTCAAACCAGTTATTAATTTCGCAAACATGTCTAATATAATCAAAAAGAATGCTTTCCCGAAGCTTACATGCAATGCATGTCAAACTGACAGTCCTGTAATTTTCAGTTTTATGTCTATCACCCTTTCCTTTATACACAGGGGCTACTATAGCAAATCTCCATTCATTTGGTATAGATCCTTCAACCAAACAATAATCAAATGAATATTTCACATATGGTACTATATCCCAACCCATTGCCTTTAGTATATCCCCAGAAATCTTATCAATTCCAGCTGCTTTTCTAGTTTAAAAGTTTTGTATCTTACTGTAAATGTCCTTGTTATCATAGGTAAATTTTAATACTTCTTTACTATTACTCACACCCCCTATCTGGACATTATCAGATACAATCCTGGAAGTCCCTTGCAGAGAATGTGAAGAAGAAAGCCAAGCAGGTACTCTAAATTCAGTAGCTGAAAAGCACAGTCCAAAGTCTGAAGTTCTGAGTGTGGTAGAGACAGCAACGCATGTCCTTCCTCTTAGACATCTTAATATGTTATTGCATGAATATACTTTGATTTTGGTGTTCAGGCAATGTCCCTTGAAAGATAGAGTCCGGTTGAGACTGACGCTATGATAGTTTGACGCCAACCAATGGAGTCCTTCCACTTGCCACTTAATGTTCTGTGCTCTCTCGGCTTTTTTTATTACGCGGAGGAACATGCGTTTTGGTTGGATTTGGCGTGACATGAATTCTGTGATAGAATATGGCAAATCCTTCCAAAGGAAATGACAAATAATTTTTTTACTTCTACAAATCTAAAACTTTGTGAGGCTACTGCAGTATCATCGGCAAAGAAGAATCGCTGAGTGACTTCTGTTCTGGGCTGGTCATTGATTGTAAAGGAACCTGCCTTGTGGTAGTCCATTTCTCTGGAGGCCCCAACGGCTGTAGTTCCCAAGGAGAGACATTTAAACATTTCATTCTCGAGAAAATCTCTGTGATCAATCTGAAGTCCTTGGTCAATTCACAAATCTTACGAAGTAGTTTGCCATCTTAACAGTGTCGAAGGCAGCAAATCTATGAAGTCTATGCCAGTAACACATTTCCTATCAAAGCCGTCCTCCATGTCCTGTGTAAGCTTCAGAATTTCTAATTAGATGTACAGTTGTTCATGTTTGGAATCTTTGATCCAACCTGAGATCATCCAAGCCAGCTGCCTTGTTTGATTTCCTCTTCTTCGTCTGTAGCAGTGAAATGATTGTGGTTGTTTCGGCTCATAAGAAAGACTGAATCCATTCAAACTACTTTTCTAGTCTGTACGGTTTTCGTCTATAGATGTATACCCCCATGCAGTTCCATGGCAGTTGAAATCACCAATGATTTTTGATGTCATGACACTTGAAATTGGCAGTGTCCTTAAACACAAAATTATATTCAGGGAAGCAGATGTTATTGAGAACAGCGTTATTTCGACAGAAATCTACGTTGTTTCTTTCCGACAAGGCAGCAGATGTGAAGTTTAATCGGCTCTTAAAGAATATGGCACCACTACGTTTACCATGTGGTCTTCATCAATTTCGTTCTTGGTCTTCGTCCTGATGGCCCTCTATGCGCTTCTTGTACAGCAATGCCATCACGGTTAAATTGACTGCACAGGTCTATTAGTATCTTATATGTGAAGCTTCCACGATATTTAGTGTTATTTAGCCCTTCTTCCGGGTTGAATCATTTTGTTTTATATGCATTCCGTAGGGGTATTCCAGTCGCCTTGACAAAGAATTCTGCAATATATTCGAAATGTCCTCAAACTGCACAGAATAATAGAACTAAATAGGTCTGTTAGTAGATCATCTTTATGGCTAGATCATCCCTCGATGTTTATCGATATTACTTTAAGTCCTGGCCTTGATGAAGACCTGCTGATTTAGGTCACTCGGTAGTAAGAGGATCATCCGTTTGAGTTATTTTCTGACGTTGCCCAGGGTACTCCCTATTGCTCTTCCTATCTTGATTGTTCAGCTTCGCATTCTTAGTATAGGTTTCATTAATATACAAAACACCAACTTCTGCGCACCATTACGCTATAGGGTGGGTATCCTACGCAAGCACATATTTCTATATTTCACACTCTCATCCAAATATGAATGATTCTTATTTTCGGTAAAATCACCATATTAATGTTGACTAATTCCGGTTTAAAAATTAATAATCCAAAGTTTTGCTTTATGCATTGCTTCAATAACGAAAGTACCTCATGCACGTACGATCCCCCCCACTTATTAGAAAAAATATTTTTTTAATTCTTCATCATTGCTGAAGGGCTTCCTTAGTGGGGTATCCTCTGCCTCTCGTAAGAGGCGACTGTAAAGAGACCCTAAGGGCTTTTACGTTTGGAGTGTGGCTTGGCGACCACGGGTCCCTTAGCTGAGTCTGGTATTGCTTCCACTTGTGGCACGTTCATCAATTTCGTCATTCTCCCTTGGTGAACTCTTGCTATTTTCCTACAGTATTAGGTTTGCGAGGCCTAGGGAGTCATTTATTTCCACGTCAATCGTGTCCTTTCCTTTTCTTTTACCATTAGATTCATTCCTCGAAGTGTTGAATCAATGTTCATAGAGGATGGTTGCCCAGTTGTAATTTATCTTAAAACGACAATCGACAACACCACTGCCGCCGTAATACGATGTTGCCATGCAATGACACATTAAGTCTTTATCCGACAAAATTACTAATTTCCTTCTATTTGTATTTGTTTACTAGCTAAACGCGGCCACGCTTCGCTGTGGCTTAGTCTGACATGAAATGAATGGGTAAGTAAATTAATGTGTTCTAGCGAACTTGAGATCAGTCGCACTTTTGAACATCCTAATTGTTGTTGTCATGTAACATTTTTTTGCAACGAATCAACAACCATATGCCTTCTGCTTCCAGTAGAGAATTGGCAGCGTGCATTCAATATTTCATCTTCATCTCCGATGAAATAGATTGGAGAAATGTGTTATTATTGCTGGGAAAAGGAAGCAAAGACTAATGATCTGTGGTAAATTTGTCCCTGAATTTTAAACATCGGTATAAAGTGCTCTACTAAAACGTTAGCGTCGAATGAAGTCAACTGCAAACAGGAATTGTAATTTCCTATGTTTTGAATCATCAGTATTTCGTTTTAACAAACTTGTAAGTGAATCTTTTGGCTGCTCAAGTTCAGGTAGCTTCACTTTTCCGCTCGCGCAGCACATTCTCGGGATTTTTCCTTTAAATTTTATTGCTATGCTGTGAGAAGAAACCTTGTCAATTTTTCCGGTTTTTACGAATTTACACGAGGTATTGTAGTGAATATCCGGTTCGTATGAGAAAGCAATTCGGTGATATGATGCTCGATCAATTAGATATTGCAACTGCGTACGTCTTCGCTATTGATCTAATTGTTCTTGTTGTTCATACTATTGTGCAGCCCTTTGCCTTCTCGATTCAACTCATAAAACTCGCACTATGGCTACCGGAAATACAGACGACGATCGACTACTTTCAGAGTTTTGCGAGCACAGGACACATTTAATCATGTGTATTCTCATATAAAATATTAGGTGATGAGTTGCTTAGTTACCTGAAAGTACATCCTGATCAGGGCATGTTGGATTCCTATTTCCAAATAACAGGCAATGAGTTGCCTTACTACATGAACCTCCTCCTAAGAAAGGTGCCTCATAAAACATGGCGGTGTTTTCCCATCCTCCTATATACAGTAATTCTTACCGGGCTATAATAATATAGCGAAAGTCGTTGTCGTCTAGCGACACTCTGACCATCAAGGTCGATCTAATCTTGGTGTGGCTTTCCAATTAAATTAATTGCATAAAATTACTCATTATAAAAAAATACCAATCCGATTTCATTCAAACTACTTCCTAAACACGTTTGTACTGGAATGCAACGTTGTGTCAAAATTTCAAGTCAATCGACTGACTACTTTTAGAGTTTTGCGATCACAAACATACGCAGGCTTGAATTTGTATACATAAAGACTAGCAAATGTACCCGTGTTTCGCTACGGTACTATACCTTGTATACGGAGTTCTACTTAAGTTACTGCACACACAGTGAGTAAGATCATATAAAATTGCACGTCCCATAGTACAATCCGAAAAATAAAACGGGGAAGACCCCATACGTTGCTTCCGATGTAAGGTGCACGTTGGAGAAATTTAGATGATAATGGGAGGCCACATTTCCTACTGCCATTCACAATCGAGTTCGGGAGTTTCCACAATAATGGCAGGCTCACTTACCAGCTGCCATTCGCAATAGAGATGAATAATCTATGTACTTCGTGAAATAACTTACGGTTTAGAAAGCAGTTACCACGAAACGAAAGTCTGAACCATCGTGGAAATTGCCTCCATATTTCGATATTTTCCTGAGCTTAAAATTAATACTTTGGAACAGCCTGGAATTTTCCCTCAAAGGAAAGAGTGTGCAATGACTAAGCAAAACAATGTACATAGTAAAGGGACGTAAGGTATAAGGGATGTTTCGCATGTAGTCCGCGGATTTTACAGAAAATCACTAGTATAAGAGGAAAAAGGAAGAAAACTGTTGTGGTTTCCCTACAAACCCCCATTCTATTAAGTGATTTTTAAATCATACGCATATCTAAACCTTCCCCTGGATCAGTATACTCTATATATGAAGTTTGGTTGAGATCTATCCAGCTGTTTCGCCATTATGGTGGAACAGACAAACAGACACGAAAGCTAAAAACCACTGATACGGTTTTGAGTTGACCTAAATCGAATAAATATCTCAAAAATTGACTAAAAACAAAATTACAGACAGCGGAACCCCTAGAATTGTATTTATGTAGATAAGCATGGGTACGTTTATAAGTGCAGACCTTCATTCCGAGATTTACTGCTTTTAAGCGGTAGGTCATAGATAGATAGATAAAGAATGGGTGCCCTGCCTTCGCAGGGCTCCACACGTAGGTCTGTGAAGACCCTTTGTGTCCCTTGAACGGGTTTGACTAGTCCAGACCTAGTGCTCCTATAAAGGATACCAGTGTCCGGATGTTGGCATTCCTGATATCTTCCAGGCTCACGAAATGTGAGCCAAGGTATCGATGTCTAGTGCTTGCAAGAGCCTCGCATTGACATAACACATGCGCGGAGGTCTCCTCCTCCCTACCGCATCTTCTACACATCGGATCCTGACTGATTTTCATGATGTGTAGGTGTCTCTGTAAGGTATTGTGGCCTGTCAACAGTCCAACTACCATTCGCATTCTGGTCCTATTCAAATTGATCAGGACCTTTTTATAACTTTGGCTAGGCCCTTTGATAAGTTCACGTGCCTGCCTTGTTATAGTTAACCTCTTCCAAATGTCTAAGTGAGACTGGTTTGTCCACTGGGATATCACCAGTTTCACGCTTCGGAGTGACACTCCCAGGAAGGGCTCTGGTCCTATGAAAGGACCTTTTCAGCCTTGTTTCGCTAGTTTGTCAGCTTCTTCATTTCCACTGATACCTGTGTGCCCAGGGACCCATAATAGGGTAACTGAGCTAAGTTCACACAGCTGGTCTAACATCCTTTGGCATTCCCATACC
This sequence comes from Anabrus simplex, assembly GCF_040414725.1. NCBI lineage: Eukaryota > Metazoa > Arthropoda > Insecta > Orthoptera > Tettigoniidae > Anabrus > Anabrus simplex. Next base: position 117,794,210 of record NC_090265.1, read on the forward strand.
ATTTTTGATGTTTTTTTAACTGCACATAGTGCTTTTAACGCTGCCTGGCTATCGCTGCAAATAGTGATGCATCTTCTATGTCCAGGCATGTTCCATATATATACAGCACAGGCCAGTATTGCGTATACTTCGGCCTGGAAAACAGTAGGGTATTTACCCATAGGTAGGGAGAGCCTTGTCTTAGGCCCCCAGACCCCGGCGCCTGTGCCCGTCTCTGTCCGCGAGCCATCTGTGTACCATGTACAGCCCCCAGACTTAAGACGGGCCCCAGCATCCGCGGCCCACTCCTCCCTTGTGGGTATCACCACTGTGAATTTATAGTTCAAATTAAAACTAGGTTTCATTAGGTCCCCGATCATCATTGTCATAGGGCAGGTCTGGTGAAGCCTTGTGAGAATAGAGGCATGACCTCTATTCGGATTCTTGAAGGACCATCCTCCGAGTGACCAGAGGCGGTAGGCACTCATTCCCGCTATTTCCTTAACATATAAATGTAAGGGGGGAAGACCTAGGATGGCCTCCATTGCACATAGTGGTGTAGTATCCAGTGCCCCTGTTATTCCTAGACACGCAAGTCTTTGGACACTGTTTAACTTGGTGCTCACAGTTTTACTCTTCGAACCTGGCCACCAGACTAAAGATGCATAGGTGATCGTGGGCCGTACAATAGAAATATAGAGCCACTGGACCACCTTAGGTCCTAGGCCCCAAGTCTTTCCGACGGCCCTGCGACAGGCCCACATAATCTTGCGAGCCTTATCCACCTTATGGTCTATGTGTTTCTTCCAACTCAGTCTTGCCTCAAGGATTACCCCTAGGTACTTAACTGAGGTTGTCTTAACTAATTTTTTCCCAAATAGGAAAGGCTCTGACAGTCCGTCTAGCCTCCTCCTCCTGGTAAATACCACGAGCTCCGTCTTGTCGGGATTAACTGACAAGTCCGTGTCGTGGCACCATCTTTCCACCCTACGTAGGGAGCTCTGTACGAGCTCTGAAACCGTACTGGGGAAATTTCCCACCGCCATCAGGCTAATGTCATCTGCATAGCCTTGGGCGTAAATTCCTCCAACATTTAACCTGGTAAGTAGTTCATCCACTACCAGACACCATAATGTTGGTGATAATACTCCTCCCTGTGGACAGCCCCTGTCTATATTAACTCTCAACATAACTGCGTTGAGGGTAAACAGAACTTGACGGCCCTGCAGCGGGGCCATAATCCATTTTATGAGCATCCTGCTCACTCCTCTTCTCTCTAGACTAAGTTCTATGGAGCCCAAAGATGTGTACTTAAAGGCCCCTTCTGTATCTAGGAATACAACCATAGCAAGTTGTTGCTGATCCAAGGCACTCTCCAGCCTGGAAACTAGCTGGTGTAGTGCCGTCTCAACCGACTTCCCTGGTTGATATGCATGTTGATGAGGATGCAGGGGACAGTCTCTTAAAACTTTCTCCCTGATATGTCTATTCACTAGTCTTTCCAAGGACTTAAGAAGAAAAGACGTTAGACTGATGGGTCTATAATCCTTAGGTCTAGTATATGAAGACCTTCCGGGTTTAGGTATATATACCACCTTCGCCTGACGCCACAAGGAGTACACGTACCCCATAGTGATACAGGCTCTAAAAATTCTGACCAGGTATGGTATAAGGACCCCACCCGCTTCCTGAAGAAGCGCCGGGAAGATCCCATCCATTCCTGGACTTTTGTAAGGGGCAAAAGATTCTAATGCTCACTTCACCCTTCTGGGGGTAACAATCTCTGCGGCTTCCTTCCAGCCACTTCTATCGGGTCTGAAGGATCCGCTTGATTCTACTTCACTATTCGTGACTGCTGAACCTGGAAAGTGGGCATCAAGCAGTAAGTTCAGGGTCTCCCTCTCTGTGGATGTGTATCCACCCGAAGGCGACTCCAGTGAGCCCAGCCTTGCCCTTCCATCCAAGGTTAGAATCTTATGAAGCCTTGCCGCTTCATGTTGACTTTCAATGGAGTCACAAAACTGCCTCCAAGATTTCCTAGAAGCCTTTTCGACTTCTGACTTATACCTTCTTTGTGATCCTTTATAAGAATCTAGGCTTTCTTGATCCTGAAGTTCCCTGTATTTATTCCAGAGCCTTCGTGTGTTTCTCCTCAGGTGTTCAAGATAACTGTTCTACTTGAAACTTCCTGTTGCTCTTTTTGCCTTAACAACTGGGCAGTTTAGTTCATAAGAGGTAACCAGTGTTTGTGTGAGAAAGCTCACACTGAGCTCCAGCTCCTCCTTGTTCTTAATTATATTTGAGGGTCCTCCTTCCAGTCCCCTCCTCACGTCCTCCCTGAAAGACGTCCAGTTGGTCTAGCGACACTCTGACCATCAAGGTCGATCTAATTCATTTTTCGTCTCTTCCCAACATCAGTATTGTTTTGTGTGATCTTTTTGGTTCTGTTTCTGTCCTTTCGTGTGTGTGATTACATTTGTGCATCAACCGTAAATGGGAGAGAGTGGTGCTCCGCAAAACGCGTTTTAGTGAGCTTGTGTTCAGCCAACGTATCCCCACTTTGGTCCAGCTTTTAAGCAAGCTAAGCGCGACCAGTCTTCACCACTTCTTCTCTTCACGTATGATTTTAGCTTTTTATGGCTAACGATCCCCCGTGTTCAGACCATGTCTGCGTGTTCTTTAATTCAGAAAGGATTGAAGACTTTTGTTTTGTAGAATACTTTTATTGCAAGTAGAAAGGTCTGGTTGTGATGTGCAAAGTACTGACATGGTCTGCTTATAGCATAAGACCAGCAGCGTATCACGTTTGTGACCGTCGTCAACTGTAGAGAATAGTGGTGAAGGTAATGAACCTTGAGTAGGGATTTACTCCCTCTTTCATACTATCTAATGTACAAAGTCTAAACAGAGCAAAGCTGTCATGACCAAAAGCCTTATGACTAAAATACTCATAAAGTTATTCTCAAACTCTCCGCTTCGTTCATGTGTGATTTGTTTGGGAAATCCATGGTGTGAGAAATACACTTCGAGTTGGTTCAGTAAGGCCAGTGCTGTACCATTGGGCAGTACATATGCCTGTCCGTACTTTGAAAATACTTCCAAAAGTGTCAAGACACGATTTTATTCAAAGTTATTTATTTTTTATTTAGCGTATGATGAATACAATATTATTTACAATATATACAACTACCATCTCAAGCTCGTAACTAAAGTTCCATGTCAAAATTTAATAGCCAGAGAAGAGCTTCGTTTGAGACAGTTTAAGTCCTCAATAGAGCCTCTGTAACTACGCAAAGGACACTCAAATGCAAGGTGTTCCACTGTCTGTTCCCCTTGTCCGCAGTCACATTGCGGTGATGTCTTCCATCCCCATTTGAAGAGAGTGGCTCCACATCTACCTTGGCCGGTCCTAATTCGATTTAGCATCCTCCACTGCCGTCTGGGAAGAGAAAAACCATCTGGGCACTTGCATGGGTTCTCAATGATGTGGTGATGTGGTAATGCGGATTGCTGTTGCCATTGTTCTTTCCAGGCGTCCGATACATTCAAAGTGAAACGTGTCAACATGTATCTGAGCAAATAGGTGGTCAGCCGTGATTGGACCTTGGTTCGGTACCTGGTTAGGGTGCTTTTCGTACTTATTCCTTTGGTAGAGATTACACCGATTTATTAGATTTCGAAACTGTTCCTTCAATTGTGGCCAATAGTTCTTTGTTTGTAGGTTTTCTACAGTCTCTATGATTCCATTGTAGTTTGGAGACTGATACTGTAGGATTAATTGTTTCTGTCTATCAAGAGCTTGACGTATTCTAGAAACTTAGGTGTTTTAATGATTGTTTATTCTTAAATAAAGAGCTTTTGACAAGTCATAACAAACGAGAGGTCTAGCATTGCATCATCAATGTACACAATGTATTTGTTAGAAATGATGATTATTTGGAGCAAAAGGATACTCAAATCTTGATTGAGGTTTTCTTGTGAAACTAACATGGTGGGTCGTGTATGTCTCTTGAATAACCTTTGTTCAATAATTTTTGGAGCATTACCATATTTAACAATGATCTGGTTTCGATTCTAATTAAAGTTTCTTCCAGATAATTCCGAAGTAAAAACAAGGTCTTCATGATTTGAATGCACCGTTTTGTTATCAATCTCACTCTGGTATTTGTCATCGCAGGGATGGCTCCATTTCAGACTGTTTCGTCATTCATGTTCATCTTCGACTTTCCTTTGGTGTATTTAATGTCAAAGTCAAATTCCCCTAGTTTTACTTTCCATCGGTAAAGTCTAGAACTAGGGTCTTTCAACGTGAAGAGCCATTGCAGCGGACGGTGGTCACACTCTTCTTCAAAGTAGGGTTAGAAATGCCTGCAAGTTACTATATTACAAATATATCTCTCTCTCGATTATGGAATACTTCCCTCGGCAGGGTTTAATGTCCTAGAATAGTGCCCCTCCTGTGATAGGACACTTCCCAAAGCAAAGTCGGAACTGTTCGTAGTGAGGCCAAACGTTTCCTCAAAATTCAGAATAGGCTAACACAGGAGCGTTAATTAAAATGGTCTTGAGAGTCTCGAATGCACACTGGTATTCAGCATTCTCAGTATCACTTTTTGATCCCTTTTGCAGACAGTGAGTGATAGGTTGAGCGACCTTTGCGAAATCCTTAATGAATTTCTTATAGAATCCTGCCAAACAAAGAAACTGCTTGATTTATTTCGTGGTTTTCGGTATGAGGTATCTATTTACTGACGCTATTTTGTCAGAATTGGGCTTCAGTTTGTCTTGCGATACAATGTGATCACTTAAACAGACCTCCTTGTGGAGAAACTATATTTTGTATAATTGTATCTTGAGGTTTACCTATATTACTTTCTGAATAGCTTTACTGTATAAGGCATTCGTGTGTTGTGTACGAAGGTGATCTTTTATGTCTTTGTCTGAAATGGAGTTTATTTCCGAGGGTTGAATATCTACGTTTTCCGGGAGCTCGACAAGTATGGGCTCGTCGAACTGTTGTTTCAACTGTGTTTTCATAGGATATAACACTTGGTGGTGTTCCTAGTGTAATCAGGGAAATATATGCCCTTATATTCCAACGTAGGAACATATTGAGAGTTAACCAGAATTGCGGTAAACTAAGAGTTTGAAGCGAGTTGAAAGCTGTTTGCTTGTTAGGAGAGTGGCAGTTGTATGGTGTATCTTTACCTGCTAAGGTGACTTTATCATTTTAAACCATTATTAATTTTTGCACTTAGATTGATAAAATCAGCAGTACCAATCAAAACGTCAAAATAGTTATGCCATTGCATTACTCTAAAATTCACAGGAATATTTATGTCATGATTATGGAAAATAGGGTACACAACATTATCATCGCGTATAGCCTCAGAATGAACAGACTGAATGCAAAATGACTCTTTGAGTATGAAATCCGGAAAGAGCGAATATGCTACAAGCGCCAACATCAATGGGAATCTTTAGTCAGCACAGCGTGATGAAATGCAGCTATTGTAAATGTTATTCACGTCTTCGGTCATGGCGACTGGGTTTAAATGAAAATCCTGACTGCAGGATCTCAAAGTACTCATTTGGAAAGTGGGTTGAGTCGACCTGAGTGCCGTATGCATTTTCCATCTAAAAGCATTCTTACCTGAAAGAGTTTTCAGACAGTGGGCCTTCGATTTCTTCCGCTTGGGAGTTCAAATTTCCTCGAATAATGGAAGCACCTGACATGCGTTTCGGGAATTGTTGGTGTGATTGGTGGGGAGAGAAACGTCTGCCAATATGGCTGGGCGTAGGTTAGGGACGATTCGTTGAAAGAGTCGGTCTCGAAGGTTGAAGGCTGAGGAATTTGTTGAACTGTGTTACGAGTCCAGTGAGGTCGGCTTGATTGATTCGGTATATCTTGTACGTGTGGGTTTGGATGATTAAATGTGATCTATGGTCTCCCGTATGAGAAGAATTTTGGGAATGTGAATGAGTTATGACTTTGGTGTTTCGAATTTTCACCCGTGTTCCCCTTAATTGATCCATGCAGTTTTCCTGTGATCTACCATTGTCATACATGATCTACAGTTTCCAAGAGCTTGAATGAGGTCTGTGATTTGACCATAGTGTAGGTGTGAGTGATACGGCTCTAATATGCCAGCTTTGAATGTGTGCAGTAGGTTGTTTCTTCTTACTCACTTAGTTTTAATTCCAAGATTCGGTCACTGTAGTTAATTTTATAGAGGCCTTTGTACCGAAGGGTTAGCGAATCTAGACGTTCATGATTATTCGTAAATGATTCATTGGTTTTCCGAAAGCAATTCGAGATGCCCTGTGTTAAGAGTCGTTCGTCTCTAACGTATCTATGTTTTCTTTCCCTTTAAATCTCCCATAACTAGTGTTGACATCTAAACATAAAATTCTGTGTTCTATTACGTCTCCTTTCAGTTTAGATTTTACTACATTGAATAGAAAATGATTAATGAGGTCTGCACGTGGAACGGTCTAAGCTAAAGAAAGAGCTTCCGTTAAATTTAGGTAATAGTTGAACATGAGCATATTCAAATTTTGAAAGAAGTTCCTGCTCAGACATATTGAATTATTATTATTATTATTATTATTATTATTATTATTATTATTATTATTATTATTATTATTATTATTTTATTATTATTATTTAATATTATTATTAATAAGCTCGAATTGAACCAGATTGTCTAACCTGGGTTCACCAAAAGTATTCTCCAAAGAAAATGATGAAAGCGAATAACCTATCGTTAGATCTCACTAATGCACCTTTTTAATTTGCGTTGTTGTCTCACATAGAGGCTGGAAAAGATGAACAGCGAAATCAGCATCCTCCCGGCCTGGTAGTGATCAGCTTGGCGTCTTGTTCATCGTGAGTCGGTTACAGCTACAGTGGAACTGATAGACAGCAGGCGTGTCGGAAGGTAGTCGGAAAGACTTCCTTGTAGAAGTTGTAGCTCACATTTAACAGCTTTGTAGTCAATCGGGCTAGGTTAGACGGCTTGGCAGTCCCGGACGGGCCCCCAGTTATGTTCATTAGCGTTTTACGGCTAAGGGACCCTCCAGTTCTGACCGTGTATGCTTGTCCCTTAACTGGGAAAGAACTGAAGATTTTTGTTCCTTAGAATACTTTTATTACAAGTAGAAAGGTCTGATTGTAATATACAAAATACTGACGTGATCTGCATGTAGTATAAGAGCAGCAGCGTGTCACGTTTTTTGACCGTTGTCAATTTCAGAGAACAGAGGTGAAGATAAAGAACCTAAATAGGGATATCCTCCCTCTTTTGAATTGAACCCTTTAAGGTTCTACGTAGGATACCTACCTTCCTTACCTATTAGCAAATCGGTATGAGATCTTTCTCTCGGATCGTCTACGGGTTCTTCGCCACTTGCTTAGGTAAGAGGCAGGTTTCAGTAATGTAAACTATCTACTAAATGAGAGGAATCTAGTCAAAGAAAATGGATGTTTATTTAAATAATTTAAAATGAGGTCGAAAAGACACATGACATTTTAACATCTCTAAACAACGAACTCATTCTTGTCCGTAAAGATAATAACAATAATAACGATGATGAGGGATAGTGGCTTTGGAGACCTTAACTCAACTGTCCGAGAGGCATCCGTACTAGAAACCACTGTCTTAAGTTAACAGTGAAATAAAGAATGTCTGGAGATCCCTAAGATCGGATTCTATGTGAGACTGCATGAACCATCATAATGATTCGTGATGATCCAGACTCTTGGTATAATTAAGGCAGTACAGTCGGTATGTGCCACAAAGTGGTTGTAAGGCATGGATCCTTAATTGAATCGATGTGACCTGCGACTATGTCATGGACTGACATCTAATTTTGTAATTTTCGTTAAAGGTATTGTAGATGACGACCAAAAGGAAAATGATGCGATAATGGCAAATGGTCCTAATCTAAGTCACTGAGGTTGATGACCCCATGACCATCCAAATTTCTAAGCTGAAGGCTGAACACAATTAAGTTGATGACCAAGGTTTCCACATTAATAAATCCCCAGCACATCTGATGCTCAACAAATCAAAATAAAACATAATAACAACAAATGTTCACAACACTTGTGGCAGTAAAGCACATTTGCCATTGGACACGCCCCCTTAATCGTTACGTTAATAAGTTGAGATTTCCCAGCAAATAAAACTAAGGTTTCCAGAATACATTTTCAAGTTAGTCACTTGGTTTTAAGCTAGTTCTCAAAATACGATCTCACTCAATTTAATAAATAAACGAAGTAATCTCATAATCTTAATTAACAACAAATTTTATCTACACCGGACGAAAGGTTTCTTTAAAATTCCTGATTATTTAATTCAAGTATTTTGTTTTATTGCTCGTACTTCCTTCACGGCAGCTAAAAAGCAAATATATTTTTTCATTACAGTACTGTTTATTTATTTCATGATGTCACTCAACAAGCTTACATTAACACTAACAACTATTAAAAACTAGCTTAGATAATCCTAAAATTAAATCCTACAATCTGCATAAATTTACACACAACGCAAAATAAATCCCTGTCACGTCGCTTCGTGACATTCAAATAAGGCTTTGTACAACCCTCAAATAATGTCAGACAACATCACTACCGATTCTCAAATTTTGACATCCCTGAAAATAGTAATTTCCAACTTCATCATCTAATTTCCTCGCATCAAAAATGAATTCAAGTTTTCACTAAACGAGTCTCTTCTAAAGAACTAATTCCAAGCATTTTACTACACACAGCAAATTTCAGTTACAGTTTGTTGATGATCATCAGTAAGCAGATTCGTCCATCCAACAACTGGCTGGGAAAACGGGACGTGAGATCTCCCCTTCGTTATCGCGAGACAACACACACATGGGTGCTAGTCGTGTTTCAAATGGTATTAAATGAAACAACAAACCTCGCCTCGCTGGTAATTCACATGCAATATAATTCTTGACGCACATGGGTTATGCGAAGGGATTTAATTTGAGACGTCACTCAAATATTATTATCCATCATGGTCCTACGAGATCATGTGGAATTCTAATTATGGACTCACCCTATTCCCATCGCAATGAATTACATAAAATAACTCCTTGGGTTTCCTATATGGAACATCCCGGCATCAACACTACAGGATTTCAACAACCTGATCCACACCCCTTTATTCCTCCCCATTTCGCAAGACTTGAAACACTCGATTAACACAAATTCTAGACACGACAATAATATGGAATATCTCTCTAGGGTGATCCACGATGCTGTTACACGAACACTCTATGACAACTAACCTTCTTTCCCCTCATATCTGAGCTAATATTTCCAAACCGAAACTCACAACTTGACTCACAAAATTTTACCGTTATTTTCCTCTCATCATCTCTACACAGATTTAAACAGACTTTGGAATAGCAATCCCTGTAAAAAATGTTATAGGTCTCGCCTCGTAACTTCCGTTCACAAAACTTTACGTCGCCGAACACAACGGCGTGCTTCACGCCAGGTCTAAGTGAATAACCATGGATTTACGCTTACGTGAATTTCATCTTTACATCGAATATAATTTTATGACAAATTAACGTCTTAACTTTGGCAAACCACAAATATAGAAAATAAACGTATGGAAATGATTACTCTCGAGGGAGGGGTTTTTCCAGGCAGAGAACATTCTTTCTAGTGTAGCTGGTTATCCTTCGATAGGTGCTCCCAGATATTGTCTAAGGCGTATGTCGTGATGGGGTCTGTTTGAACGTAGACTTTTTCTCTTAGAAGCAAGCAAGGTACTAGGAAGGCTCTGCCATGTGTTGAATATATTTGGAAGCTGGGAGATGGTAGAGAATCGGAGTATCTAGCAAGGAATATTATTCTTCCGTGATCAGACGTAGTATGTACTCTCTGGACTGGCAGATAGTAATCAATCATGGCTGTATGCAATTAAATTACTAAGGATGAAAATTACATAATATCAGAATATGAAAGTGTTAGGCGCTTAGCAACCTGCTAAGTACAGAATGTATTGAGTGTAGGATAAGCTTTCGCCTACAATTACTGGAGTGATCATTTAATTATTTGATTTTATGGGTACTCAAAATTGGCTGAACTTAGAGATCTATGAATGTCTCATGATTCACCGGCAGGTAATTCCGGAAAGAATAAAACAAATTGAAAGAAATCGGCCCAATAGAACGGACGAACTGATCTGTCAAAGCTGTTTTTAGAAAAACTCTTTTAATACATATTATTATTACTATTATTATTATTATTATTATTATTATTATTATTATTATTATTATTATTATTATTATTATCAGAGTAAGCATGAAAGTAAGGTTTACGTGACTGCTAGTAGGCCACGGGATTTCTATTCCTACATGGAATTGGGACCACAAGGACGTCGATTTTCATTTCATATGTCCCACATACATTGTTCAGGATTCGTAAGAAACCAGTGACGACACTCCGCAGTCGCATACTAGTGCCACCAATTTGCGATCTCGAAGGGAAGCGAAGAATGATGCAAGAATAAACACAATACTGTTTAATAATGATAATGTCTTCTTCTTCCTCTGCTTCTATCGCTTTTCTCACACCTTGGTGAGGAGGCGGGTGCGATATGTGTCGCACTAGGGATTTCGTCCTGTTGTACGGCTAGATACCCTACCTGACAACAAGCCTATATTTCTGTGGTAGTTGGTAAGTATGATGTGTTGTATGAACAGAGAGAGGAGTTTATTGGTACAAATACAAACACCCAGTCCCTGAGTCAGAGGATTTAACCCGACACGATTAAAATTCCTGACCCGATCGGGAATGGAACGCGGGACACTCTGACCGGTAGTAGGATTGGGCAGACCGGAACAGTCAGTTGTTCCGGAACATTAGAAGCTTGAGGTGGAGTGTTTCGGTACAGTGTGCCGGCACACGGGATACTGGACTGTAACTGCGTATTCGAGAAAACTTCGTGAGGCCAGATGACATGCTCCGCGTCAGCAGGAATGTGCTGCTGTACCGGACGTGCTGTGTGTAGTTACGGCCAACGTAAAGCTGCACAGAACGTAAAGAAATAGTGGGAACACTGAGATTTTTGCCAAATAATAACGTTTAAAGGCTACTTTTAGGTGAAGATTTTTTCGGTCAATATGAAAAACACACAACACGTTCACAGTGACAGTACAGGTGTTTAAAAGTAACTAATCCAAGGATATTTTCGCCGGTTGAATTTATCAGCCTATATTGTGAATAATTAGGGTCAGGATATAACTTCACGGCACGTAAGAAAGCAGTCTGAAATCTGAAATAGTCAACCAGAAAATCATGTCTAAATGTTGTTTTTAGGATAAGAATGTTTCATTCATTTTGAAATACACCTGTCACAATCACACAGGCAGATGTGTTCACAAATGACACAATGTTATCTTCACCGATTAAAAATATACTCGCACTCTTGAAGAAACATTCGTCAGTACTCTATTTACGTACACAATATACAAGCGGAACATGAAAATAAATATAACCCATAGAAGCAAAACACGAAGATAAAAATTAAACACTATATACAAGCGGAACAGGATATTTATAATAAAACTATACAAGGAGAACAAGAAAATAAAAATTGTGGGATGTTTAAGTTTCAAATGCCCCATCATCGTGCCGGTTGAAGATCCCTTTGCAGATAAAATAGACGAACATAAATTGCATTTCACTCTGTCCGGGTTTATTCTAGTATAAAGGACTCTGGTGCGACATTATTCAAAGTTTACTGTCTTTCATACGATATATATTACTAGGCTTCAATGAAAACACTCTTACTACACAGAACGCATTAAGTTATCAGCATGTACCGAAGGCCAGTTGCCGGTGCAACGGAACTCACAGAACAAAGACGATACGACAGAACACGGAACACTCCAGCACATGGCGGCACACTGCCGGTATCGACAGTCAGCTAGTGGGCAAGGGCAGTACATAGTGTGCTTCTGACGGGATAGCGAGTTACTGTCTTTGTCTCGCTTGAGCATGTTTCGGAACAACTGACGCTCCGTATTCCGGAAAAGTGGAACATAACTGCGCATCGGCACAGTGTGCCGAGGCAGGGACATACTGCCCAACCCTAACCGGTAGGACTGATCACTCAGCCGAGGACTTATTTATAATACTGTGATTTAGGGAAGGAATGAGAGTGGACTCGTTATACTGTACTCGGGAGATTTTAACCACACCATCGGCAGCTCTGAAGATGTTTTCCGTGGTTTCCGATTTTCACACCAGACCAATACTAGATCTGTAACGTACCTTAATTATGTTGCAGGGCAGCTAATTGCACCTCAGGGTTTGGTTTGATTTGTTTATACGAAGGCAGTTGAAGAATTGTCTGATCCAGTAATAGGGTTCCAGAGGAACATGGTAATGATAGGCTATCTGTATGGAGATAAAACACGACGGTGGAGATGACAAGAGAAGACAGAAATGGAAAAGAAGCAGTAAAAATTGTAGACGAAAGTATTAAAGTTGTGGAAAACTTCAGGTACTTAGAAGGATTTAATATGGGAATCAGCAGGAGGATATACCATGCTAGTGTTTCTTATCACAAAGTTTGCAACTACTGTGGAACAAAGAAGGTTGGAGATATACAGTAATGTACAAGGCTCGTTACCTAAGACGAGCAACTGAGACATGGCCAATGAAAAAGGACCGCGGAAGGCGGGTAAAATGATATTTTCCTACTTCTCGGAGTGGGAAAATAACCACACCTGACAAAGGGAGTTTGAATATGAAAAATATTGTGGTATAATAAAACTGAAGTAATGTCAGATTCGACCAAAACCCTGCGACAGACATACACAAATCACAAGGTGCAAATGCTTCTTAAGAAACCAGTAATTTAAAGATGGGCAAGCCATATCCGGACAGGCTATGAAAGCTCTTGAGCAAAGCAAAGCAAAGCCATCTCCGCACAGGCCTTGAAGTCCCTTGGAGGGGTGGAAGGTAAAGGCTTCCACTATTCGTAACCTCGGCACGTGATGGGGTAGAGTGGTTAGCTCTAGGCCCGGCCGCCTTTGCCCCCAGAAATTAACCTGGTACTTATTTTTGGTGTAGCCTGAGTGAACCTCAGGGCCATATCCACCTCCGGAAGTGGAAATCTCGTTTCTTAAATTTTACGGCTTCCTGGCGGAGATTTGAAACCACGTCCTTCCGGGCGAACCGAGCACGCCTTTACCGCCTCGGCCAGGGAGCCCCTTGAAAGGTCTTGAAGGAGTGGAAAATATTGTCTAATCAATTTGCACTCATTTTTGTCACTAGTCTCCCATGATTTAGCCTAGTAAAAGCCTTAGATAGGTTAACCGCGACACAGTCCCTTTGACCAGAATCTAAAATATCTGCTGTATCATGCTGGAAGTCCGCCTCTGTGGTGTAGTGGTTAGTGTGATTAGCTGCCACCCCCGGAGGTCCGGGTTCGATTCCCGGCTCTGCCACGAAAATTTGAAAAGTGGTACGAGGGCTGGAACGGGGTCCACTCAGCCTCGTGAGGTCAACTGAGTAGAGGTGGGTTCGATTCCCACCTCAGCCATCCTCGAAGTGGTTTTCCGTGGTTTCCCACTTCTCCTCCAGGCGAATGCCGGGATGGCACCTAACTTAAGGCCACGGCCGCTTCCTTCCCTCTTCCTTGTCTATCCCTTCCAATCTTCCCATCCCTCCACAAGGCCCCTGTTCAGCATAGCAGGTGAGGCCGCCTGGGCGAGGTACTGGTCATACTCCCCAGTTGTATCCCCCGACCAAGAGTCTGAAGCTCCAGGACACTGCCTGAGGCGGTAGAGGTGGAATCCCTCGCTATGTCCGAGGGAAAAACCGAACCTGGAGGGTAAACAGATGATGATGATGATGATCATGCTGGAATCCTACAAGTGGAATACTTTTCTTAAACCTTAACTGTCTTCTATCGATTTGGCCAAATTTGACGAGAAGAAGAGATAGACTGACTGGACACATCTTACGATTTTTTACAATTGGCTTTAAGTCGTACCGGCAAAGATAGGTCTTATGGCGGCGATGGGATAGGAAAAGGCTAGGAGTGAGAAGGAAGTGGCAATGACCTTAATTAAGGTACAGCCCCAGCGTTTGCCTGGTGCGAAAATGGGGAAGCATTTAAAAGCATCTTCAGGGCTCCCGACAGTGGGATTCGAACCCACTACCTCCCGAATACCTCATAACCACAAGGCCAACTCGCTCGGTCACATCTTAGTGCACTCAGGGCTTGTTCAGGTGGTATTTTAGGGAAGTGTAGGTAGGGTTAGACAATAGTATGAACATGACAAACAGATTAGAACAGATGTAGGATGTAAGTTAGTAGTTGCGCAGAAATGAAAAGATTAGCACAGGCTAGGGTGGCATGCAGATCTGCATCGCACCAGTTTATGGACCTGATGACCCAACAACGAGTGAGAAACAGCGTCAGCATTCGAACCTTAATGAAATTATTATTTCTCGTAAAATCTCAATTTAAAAAAATGTATCTTTTCTGCCTTTGTCCATATTCGCGGATTTCGTGAATGTGTTCCAAGCTACAGAATAGTTTACTATTTCCACTTAAGAATGTACAGTCATTCATAATGGTATGTTGACCTCGATGGTGAGTATGATGATCCGTTCACGACGTTATTTCCTGTCAGTATCATCACCATGAATTTAATGAAGTACCGAGCTCGATAGCTGCAGTCACTTAAGTGCGGCCAGTATCCAGTATTAGGGAGATAGCGGGTTCGAACCCCACTGTCGACAGCCCTGGAGAAGGTTTTCCGCGGTTTCCATTTTCACACCAGGCAAATGATGGGGCTGTACCTTAATTAAGGTCATGGCCGCTTCCTTCCCAGTCCTAGCCCTTTCCTGTTCCATCGTCGCCATAAGACCTATCTGTGTCGATGCGACGTAAAGGCAATAGCAAAACAATGAAGTTAACTTACAGTTTTGTTGTTAATTTGCGCGAGAAACTCGCCTCTTACGACAAGCACGGGATACCTTGAGTGTTATTCCAACGCCCGCATTGGCAGGGGGAGTGTAAACAAGCGCAGAACCACCCATGTAATATAGAAAGTTCTTGAATCCTATGGCAATGTGATGGGGAGGGCCCACGGAAAATAAACGGTGATTGGTACGCCTGGATGTTGACGGGGTGGAAGGAGTACCTTCGGTTGTAGGGCTGTTTTGTCATCTATTATGAAAAAAACACAAGGCATCACTGGTATATGTGTTTGATTAACTGTACAGTTGAAGGTGTGCCGTAAAACTACCTCTGTCCATAATCTCTATCCATTTACGCAGGTGAAAAGTTATATGTTGTCTTATGGCAACACTATGCAGTAGAGGGTTAATTTGCGCAAGAAACTTAGGATTTATACACGCAATCGATCTCCTCTGATCCACATTTAGCGCTGTCGCCCAGTACGCAAGTGATGGTGGTGGTGATAATTATTATTTTAAGATGAAGTACAACTGGGCAACTATTAATAATAATCAGAGGGAGAAAAGGGAAGGTGTCCAACACTTCGAAAAACGAAGGCAGAGGTCATAATATACAAGGGCAACGAAAGGCATGAAAATAAAAGTTTCCCTAAGCCTCGACACCTAATACTATCAGGGTAGGGTCCGACTCGTTGGCTGAACGGTCAGCGTACGGGCCTTCGGTTCAGAGGGTCCCGGGTTCGATTCCCGGGCGGGTCGGTGATTTTAACCTTCATTGGTTAATTCCAATGGCGCGGGGGCTGGGTGTATGCGTTGTCTTCATCATCATTTCATCCTCATCACGACACGCAGGTCGCCTACGGGAGTCAAATAGAAAGACCTGCACCTGGCGAGCAGAACCCGTCCTGGGATATCCCGGCACTAAAAGCCATACGACATTTCATTTCATCGGGGTAGGAAAAGAACGAGAGTTGACAAAGATAAGTTAGATAGAATAGATGAAAGCGAAGAGAGTGGAAAAATTAATTGGAAGCAAAGCCAGGACTCAGCTATGGGCTCCGTGGTCGTCAACACGCGCCCCCGTGTCAAGAGCCCCTTACGATCGTCTCTTACGATAGGATGGAACACCGTAAGTGTTATTCTAACGCCCACACCGTGAGGGGTAGTGAACACATGTGTTGAACCACGGAAGTAATATAGACAGTGCTTGCTTCTTCCAGTACAGACTGTTGATGATTAGTAACAACACTCAGAGATAATTAAATAAAATATGTTTCCTCAGGTCAGTTTCTTGGCTTTCGATCTAAGGCCGTGTCGAGGGTACTTTAGTCGTAAATTTTCATTCGCTTAGCTCGGGGAATGGATGTTTTGCTGTGACGAACATACCTACAACTCGCACACTGCCTTCCACAACACACACGCATTTTGCTATATACGACGGACACCATCAGAGGGTCTGCCTCACAAGGACGCCAATAGGCTAGCAATACCCGCCCCCCATGGCACTACAGCCCTTGGCCTACCAAGTTACCGCTCCTCAGCCCGAAGGCCTGCAGATTACGAGGTGTCGTGTGGTCAGCACGAAGAATCCTCTCGGCCGTTATTCTTGACTTTCTAGACCGGGGCCGCTATCTCACGGTCAGATAGCTCCTCAATTCTAATCACGCAGGCTGAGTGGACCTGGAACCAGCCCTCAGGTCCAGGTAAAAATCCCTGACCTGGCCGGGAATCGAACCCGGGGGCTCGGGGTAAGAGGCAGGCACGCTACGCCTACACCACGGGGCCGGCGGGCCAGCAATAGCCGAATGAAATTATTGTTAAAGAATGTGTTATTTAGGTTACTAAATCTATTTTAATGTCCAGTAAAGTACATTGTTATAACTTTATTACTATTCCTCAGAATGTAACCAATTTAAATGAATCATATCTTCCGATTTAAATTTTTCAGTGATACTCTGATACTATGACGGGAAGAAACGACGGTGATTTTGTTGAGTCTTCAAGTTCATGTTAGTCCCAAAAGGCTAAGACTAAAAGGCGAAGCGAGGAATTCACGATATAAAAAATGTTTAATTAAAGAAATGGACTTTCCACTTGTTGATAGTATTTTTGTTCTTTGGTAAGTGAGGAAACCACATGCTTAGGGCTTGCTTGTCGTTATAGCGTACCCTGAAGTTTTCCTTGTTTGAATTTGGCTGCGGGTGAAATATTAATTTTAATTTTATACTTTTTAAAGGAACAAGAAATGACAAGAATGAGAAGAAATACAACATATGCTGTATATTCAGATTCAAGAAGTACTTAGGAGCTTGAAAGTAATCTCATGTCATACACTTCTGTGCGCATTTCTTCCCTTCGGTGATTCATACATTACACATATGTCGGTCTAGTGATAGGCAACATAGGAGGAACTCACAGATACACACTGATGTCCTTCTGTTTCTCGACTACGGGTTCAATCGATGGTATTTGAGGGTGTCTAACGAACAACTCCTTGTTGCTGGATTCCAGTAAGTTATAGAAATTTTGTGGACATGGCAGTCTATTTGGAAGACATATTACAGGTGCGCAGATTATCCTTCTAATTATTATTCTCATTGTACCGGCTGGTACACCTCTACGCCGCACATTTGAATTTTCCGCATTAAAGTAATCCTCGACAGGAGAAACTGTGAACTTAAAACTGGATCTACTTAAACTTTTGCTCTGAAGATGTCACTGTGTTAATTTCGACGGGTTTTTGTTTACTATTTATCAAGAAGTTTGGACATTGTCTCATAGATGTCTCTACTAAAAAACTATGATCATGCACCCTGGTGCGAAGTGAGGGAACTTTCTTGAAGATATTTTGTACTCATAAGTTTTCTTATTACTGAATTTCATTCTTTCATTTGTGGGTTGGCAATATTAATCTTATCTTTCCGCCAGTTTTGAAGTTAGCCAATCAATTATTCTGTAATTAATTTTTGACCAATCGTGTTTTTCTTCTTCGATTTTGATGTGTAACTGTAAGCTACCCAATAAACTCCTGTCGGTGTGTCTTAATTATTCATGAAAGGTTTCAAATCTTCCCCGAGGGTATAAAAACTGCTGATTTTCCTGTCGCTCGGCCACATCATCAACATTTAACTTAGTGTATGGACATGTAGCAGGAGGCGGGAAGCGCCTCTTTCTTCAGACAGCAGTTCGTCAGTAAGGTAATGGCCGATTAACATCTTTATTTCTTGCTAGCTCAGCAGTTTAACCCGCGGGGAAGGTCCGAAACCTTTACTATGTAACCTATCTTCAAACATGTAATTCTCCGTCGCTTTTGTAAAACTTCATATATCTTTAACTGTAATTCGGGGATAGGGAGTGATTTACCCTCTCGAGCTCCCCTTCATTTTGGTTTGAGGTGACTACGTTTTGTAATTGGTTTTCTTCCTTTCTGTAAGGTCTTAAATTTTCCTTATACGAGTCACCTCCATAGTTTGGGAAGAGCCCCTGTTCCATCGGCCTTGTACCTCTTAGGTTTTAAGAAGTTCCATATAGGAGTGCAAGTACACGCCTCCATTCATTTTGTATTTTGGGCCATTTACTTAACGTATTCTTTGTTCTACTAAGGCCCAGTAGGTTGGGTACGAGATACCCCCGCTTCATTTGATGTAAGTTGTGCCTTGAGGGCAATTAAGTGTTAAATCTGGTATGGCCTGTTAATAGGCGTGAAAAATTGAGAGCGGGCCAGCTCTTTTATATGGGGTAAAGGTGTCTCTAGGAGGCCTGATATGATTTTTGGGGCAGATGCTCCTTGAATGAAGGGGTTTTCTGCCCTTTGGACAAAAATGTGCCTTGGTAAAGTTGTGAAAGTAGCTCAAGAATTGTAAAAAATTGGGGCTCGAAGCCCAGAACTTGTAAAGAACCCTAAACTTGTGCTTTCGTGCTCTTGTTTGTAAAATTACACCTTGTACCTGATCTTTCATTGTTATTTCACCTACTGAAAATTTGTTAAATCGTGTTATCTATTGAAAATATAACCTTCAGTAAAATTTTAGTTTAGTTTCATATTGTGGATAGACCCATTCCAGCCCGCATCTTCTTTCACCTCTGCATTCCACGGGTAACACCGTAACACTCATTATTGTTCTTTTTCGTTTACCCTCCTGGGTCGGTTTTTCCCTCGGACTCAGCGAGGGATCCCACCTCTACCGCCTAAAGGGCAGTGTCCTGGAGGTTCAGACTTTGGGTCAGGGATGAAACTGAGGAGAATGGCCGGTACCTCGCCCAGGTGGCCTCGCCTGCTATGCTGAACAGGGGCCTTGTGGAGGGATGGGAAGATTGGATGGGACAGGCAAGGAAGAGGGAAGGAAGCGGCCGTGGCCTTAAGTTAGGTACCATCCCGGCATTTGCCTGGAGGAGAAGTGGGACACAACGGAAAACCACAATCAGGTTGGCTGAGGTGGGAATCGAACCCACCTCTACTCAGTTGACCTCCCGGGGCTGAGTGGACCCCGTTCCAGCCCTCGTACCACTTTTCAAATTTCGTGGCAGAGCCGGGAATCGAAACCGGACCCCCGGGGGTAGCAACTAATCACGCTAACCACTACACCGCAGAGGCGGACATTGTTCTTTTTTCTTATTATTATTCTCATGGGGGCGATATAGCTGAGTGTGACTGTCAGGGGTTTCCTTTCAAGGCGGCCGTGGTTCCACCCATTGCATGAGGGATTTTTGGCAATGAAAATCACGTCCCTCTGGCTTGGATTCCACGTAAAACTGGAGGTCCCGAGGCTGTAATCAGGATATCAGAAGTCACGTAAAACTACATGGTTAGTTAGTTTTGCTTCTTATACTTACCAGCCTTACCTTATTAGATGAATCCATTTCCTGATTCTTATTTCTGTGCCACATATTACATTTGCAAAGGAAACTTAGCAAAGTTGTATCAAAATTACTTTGTGTCTCGTGATTGTTATAAGAGCCATATTGGATTTCTAGTCTTAAAGAATCAAAGGAAAGGAAGAGGTTCTGCGATGTGTAATAGGAAGGTGAGGGACATAAAATCTCGGGACGTTAGAAAAAGTATTTACCCTTATGCCGGACCACCCTTCCCCACCATGAACTAAAAATTCCTGTGTAAGTTTAGTTAACGCAAGTGCTATATCATGAACTGAATTATTTATTCCTTGGATTTGGATGTAATTTGAATAAGCCAGAGTAACCTATCTTGTATATATACTTTCTTTGAAAGAAAATATAGTCACGTTTATTGCTGTTCATGTTTAAAACCATCGAATGCCCATTCCAGATTCCAAACCTGGTGAACTTGACTGTCACGAATGGGAGTGTCATCTAACAGTTCCACCTTATGAACACTGGTGTGAGTACTAGTAACTCTAGATCGGTTACCGCTAAGGATTCATCCGCAAATAGAAGTACAATAGATGGAGAGAGACGGATAGGGATTGTGAATTTAACTATTGTCCAATACCACTGATTAATACTTCTATAGGCAAGTCTGGTGAGTCATCTCGGCGACGTCCGGCTCCATGGCTATGTGGATAGTGTGCTGGCCTTTGGTTACAGGGATGCCGGGTTCGATTCGAGGCACGGTCGGAAATTTTGAACATAATTGGTTCATTTCCCTGGCACGGGGACTACGTTTCTGTGCCGTCTTCATCATTTCATCCTCATCGGGCGAAGAGAATGAGTAAGAGATGACTCTCAACGTTATTTTTCACTTCTATACGCAACGGCTGCGCAAAGATCGCCAGGAATTGCACAATAGCGCCTCTAGTGAGTACAGGGCTGAACTAAAATTACCGGGCGGGAGATTTAAATCGTTTAGCGCGCGGAGGGTCCCCAGGTTCTCGCCCCCCCCCCCACTCTTAAATATTATATTAAATATATTTTTGTTCTTTTTTTCCTCATATTTTTTCTTTCATTTCCTTTTCTTTCTTTCCTTCTTTGTTACCTTTTTCTGAAATACTGCATTCTGAACAACAATACACCTGGAGGTTGGCCTGTGCTTTATTATTATTAATATTTTTTTGCTGGAGAAAAGAAGCTTACCAGCTTGTGCTGCTTATTATAGTTATTTGATTTATGGAGTTATATTTTACTTTTACTAATTCACAAAGCCATGAAGGATGGGAGTGACTGGCCTTGCCTGTGCTGCTTTTGTTTGTTTCTGCTGAGGAAAATGGAAGCTAACTCACAAAGGGAGGAAGGAAGTGACCAGAAGGTGAGTGGGATTGGCAATCCCTATCTCAGATTAAGACCTATGACAGAAATAGACACTAACATCCCCTCGTACATCAGTCCTCTTTAACACTACTTAAGCCAACCGTAACAGTCAATAGTATCAAGCATGGGCGCCCGCAGGATCTTTTCCAAGGGGGGGGGGGCACATTAACAATTTTCTTGAATATAAAAACCAATATAACGTCAGCAACATTAAATTGTTTACAGAAACTTCCAGTTATAACATATGCTAGATGACTGTCAGTAATTTCAGTTTATGAAATAATCTGGTATGATATTAAACAATTGTACATCAACATCTTTAGAATTCCAGGGGGGGCAAGTGCCCCCCTTGCCCCCCCCTTGCGGACGCCCATGGTATCAAGATATGCCACTTATGCAGGAAATAAAATATAAATACAATGTAAGAAAGAAAACCATACACAGGAACCACAATGATGAAAGGAAACTCATATGATAAGGAGGGAGTTTGTAGGATTCAAAGATAAATTGAAATGAAACATGATCTTTTGGTTTATGGAGCTATATTCTACCTACTATCCACAGTGTTACAGGTATAAAATTGTGTAGAAATTTGCACAAAAGTTTTTAGTGATCATAGTATATGATAATCTCATGACATTACATTCAGCAGTGTTAATCATCAATTAATATTCATCAGCCAGAAAACTATACAATACAACACAAATACAAAATCATTCATTTAGGAAAGAAAGACTGGAACTGACAAGTTACAACATAATACTTTTCTCTCTTATTGCAGTCTAACGTTGCACTGACATTGCAAAAGTTTTCAGCAACACCATTTGTATTTTCCCAAGGAACTTACCATATGATACATCTTTCAGTCTGTCAAAAGAGGCACCTAGGGCCACACACTGAGAAATATTGAGATTTGTACTTCTTTTGCATCTACTAGAGGATGGCAAATCTCTGGCAGAGTAGTGTTTGAAGAAACCAAGACATGATAGCACATACTCTGTTCCTACATACTGCACCAAAACACAACATATCATTCAATCAGTCATCTGCATTTAGATGATAAACAATGTCAAGCTACAAAATTGTATGCATCCCGTGTATTCATTGATCTGCACTATTTACAATACTTAAAAATGTTCTATTTTATGTGACAGTAGGATATATCTAAATTTTTCTGCTACATGGAAAAAGATGGAATCATGAATATGTTTGTGGTTTTAAAAGATAAGAGAGCGCTTACAGATTCTGTGATTGTTCCCTCTTACAACATGCAGGAGGTACAAATAATGCTTCCTTTCAGTCCACCCGCAGGAGAGGAGTTCCAATAAATGGACAGAAATATGTAGCATCAGGATCTACGTACAATAATATGGCAGCTGATCCAGCACAAAACATTACCATGCCAAGTCACAACATAGCTCCGCCTATTAAGAGCTATGTCCAAGGAATTGTATGCTAATTTAGTACAGTATTATGAACAATATGCTGCTACTTCCACAACATTATGGTGTGCAAGGGCCTTTGCTGTGATCTAGACGAAATGCCTGTTGAAGACAGTGGAAACTCACTTCAGACAGTGCCATTTGTACCTACTGCATATCGAAGGCGGAAATCTATGTTGGTGGTTGCAGAGTAGGCTGATCTGTGGTCTGACAGCATGCACTCCACCCGGCCAACCAAGTGGGGAGCCTGGCACAAGTAAGCGGAAACAATGCCAAAATTCAATTAAGGGCTGCGTGGTTGCCCACCCCCTACCCACAGGGGGACAATTATGATAAGGCTAGTTTCTTTACGTTGCACTGACACAGATAGGTCTTATGGCGACGATGGGACAGGAAAGGCCTAGGAATGGGAAGGAAGCAGCTGTAGCCTTAATTAAGGTACAGCCCCAGCATTTGCCTGGTGTGAAAATTGGAAACCACAGAAAACCATTTTCAGGGCTGCCGACAGTGGGGTTCGAACCCACTATCTCCTGGATGCGAGCTCACAGCTGTGCGCTCCTAACCGCACGGCCAACTTGCCCAGTACTATGATAGGGAAAGTTTGTAGAACTGTTACCATCACATCAAGTGAATGGGTTACCAACATCACAAAATTCACAAATATTAATTTAGTTACTTGGACATTGCATACATACCAGTACATACTTTTGTATAGGAGGATGTGCATACAAACTGCAAATAAGAGAGGAGAGAGCATAATATATTTCCTGTGTTCTGATGAGAAATGTTCTCCAAAATACAAGATTTTCAGTGAAACCTCCTTTGGTAGAAATGGATGCTTAACCAAACTATGATTTCTTGACACAAATCATTCACACAATATCACACGACACTTCCACTTCAGTATTTGAATGTTATCATACAAATGATGATCTCATATAAAGGAACAGACTATGAGTTCAGTAAACCACATGTTTGAAAGGTTCATTGCTCTTGAAAATAACTCCACATTACAGTTTTTCACTTCCCATTTAGCAGATATGTTTCATGCTGTACTTAATCTCCCTATAATAATATTAATAGTAATACTAATATTAATGATAATAATACATGTCCCATGAAGTTTAAATAAAGTGTTTGATTATATAACAACTGTAGGGCAGGAATTTATAAAAGTCATTATGAATGCAATTAAGACAAATGGGGGTCTGAAACATGCAGATGTATGGCATATTTTGAATTACAACACTGAATATGAACTTAACATTTTTCCACCTTTATGAACAATTATAATGATGTTCTGGGCTTCATAATGATCTCATTTTTGTGCCTATGAGGCTCATACACCGATTCATGGCAACGATGGAATGGGCCTCAGAAGGATGCAACTGTGGCCTTAATTACGGTATGGCCTTAGTATCTGCCTGCCTATCGCAAAGAAGGGAAACCATCTTCAAGATAGCTGACAGTGGGGTTCGAACCCACCACTGCCCAAGCGCAATTTCATAGATACATGACCACACTGCACAGCCTACTTGTTGGGTGTTTTGTAATACAAAATTAAATATATTGCTAAACAATCATTAGCATTCATAAACTGAAATTGCTTAATTTGAACGTAAAATTAACAATAATAACATTAGCACCAGTGTTCTCCCCAGAAATGTTTGTCAGGCTGGTGGCAAGAATGAGTAGCCGGGCGGGGAATACTACGTAAAACTTCAATATGAATATAAATTTCAATTCGTTCCCCTCAGGGCGTTAACAATAATATCAGACAGGTAAATATTAACTGCACAATTGAACTACACTGACTGACAGAGCAAATGCAACACCAAGGAGGAGTGGTTCGAAAGGGATGAAAGTTGGGGAAAAACAGAGTCGGCACGGAAGAATAATTGATGTTTATTTCAAACCGATATGCAGGTTACACAATGCGCACGGCATCGACTCAGTAGGATGTAGGACCACCGCGAGCGGCGATGCACGCAGAAACACGTCGAGGTACAGAGTCAATAAGAGTGCGGATGGTGTCCTGAGGGATGGTTCTCCATTCTCTGTCAACCATTTGCCACAGTTGGTCGTCCGTACGAGGCTGGGGCAGAGTTTGCAAACGGCGTCCAATGAGATCCCACACGTGTTCGATTGGTGAGAGATCCGGAGAGTACGCTGGCCACGGAAGCATCTGTACACCTCGTAGAGCCTGTTGGGAGATGCGAGCAGTGTGTGGGCGGGCATTATCCTGCTGAAACAGAGCATTGGGCAGCCCCTGAAGGTAAGGGAGTGCCACCGGCCGCAGCACATGCTGCACGTAGCGGTGGGCATTTAACGTGCCTTGAATACGCACTAGAGGTGACGTGGAATCATACGCAATAGCGCCCCAAACCATGATGCCGCGTTGTCTAGCGGTAGGGCGCTCCACAGTTACTGCCGGATTTGACCTTTCTCCACGCCGACGCCACACTCGTCTGCGGTGACTATCACTGACAGAACAGAAGCGTGACTCATCGGAGAACACGACGTTCCGCCATTCCCTCATCCAAGTCGCTCTAGCCCGGCACCATGCCAGGCGTGCACGTCTATGCTGTGGAGTCAATGGTAGCCTTCTGAGCGGACGCCGGGAGTGCAGGCCTCCTTCAACCAATCGACGGGAAATTGTTCTGGTCGATATTGGAACAGCCAGGGTGTCTTGCACATGCTGAAGAATGGCGGTTGACGTGGCGTGCGGGGCTGCCACCGCTTGGCGGCGGATGCGCCGATCCTCGCGTGCTGACGTCACTCGGGCTGCGCCTGGACCCCTCGCACGTGCCACATGTCCCTGCGCCAACCATCTTCGCCACAGGCGCTGCACCGTGGACACATCCCTATGGGTATCGGCTGCGATTTGACGACGCGACCAACCTGCCCTTCTCAGCCCGATCACCATACCCCTCGTAAAGTCGTCTGTCTGCTGGAAATGCCTCCGTTGACGGCGGCCTGGCATTCTTAGCTATACACGTGTCCTGTGGCACACGACAACACGTTCTACAATGACTGTCGGCTGAGAAATCACGGTACGAAGTGGGCCATTCGCCAACGCCGTGTCCCATTTATCGTTCGCTACGTGCGCAGCACAGCGGCGCATTTCACATCATGAGCATACCTCAGTGACGTCAGTCTACCCTGCAATTGGCATAAAGTTCTGACCACTCTTTCTTGGTGTTGCATTTGCTCTGTCAGTCAGTGTATTTGAATGTTATTATCATGAACAAGTTATAACAGAGTACGTTGAACGTCTAGTGTTCTATTGCTCCTTCCAAATCATGTAACACTGGACTTAGGCCTCCCACTCGGTTGCTGTGGACATGTGGACTGCCATACAGGTTTGTGATGTCATACGGAACAGAGGGCTCGCATGCGATTCCACGCTAATCCAGACCCCTGCTCGCGACTACATAGTGGTCAAGCTAAACATTTGATCTCCGATGTAACTGATGCAATTATGGTAATGATTTATCATTTAAATTGGCAGATTTACAGTATTTATGGGTGAATTTGGAGCACCCAATGACTCAAATGTGTACATATTAATAATATTATGTAATTAGCATATATCTAGGTTTAGTCAAGCGGTCTCTAAAACCGGCAGGGTGGTGCACCCATTAGAAAGGTCCTAGGGAGAACACTGAGCACATAAATACCAATTAGTGAAACAACAATTACAGTCCACAGGCTGAAGAGAATAAGAAATTACCTCAATAGTTCTTCATAATAACAACTCTTTACAATGAACGACATCCACTCAGGAAGGGAAGATTTCTTTCTAAGGGTTACATATCACTGTCAGCACAGACGAGCGGTGACTCATTAAAAGTTTATTCGTAGTTGCAGCAGGCATGGAGATGGTGGTGGCAGCAACAGCACCGGTGATAGTAGTAGTAGTAGTAGTAGTAGTAGTAGTAGCAGTAGCAGAGGCAGTAGGAGTGCAGGTGGTGGGAGCAGCAGTCATAGCAGCTGAAGGCCTTGGCCGAGGACCAGACTCGTGTTCAGGCACACCTACATGCACAAGAAAAAACAATAAGAATGGTACCATTTTTTCCTCCTCTACTACAGTGAATGCAGGGTATTGATTTTCAAATCTCATAATGTCATTCATTCATAAACATGTATTATGGTTCTTATGGTCCCTCTATGGTTCTTACAGTAGGCAAAACAGCAATAAAATTGCATTGAGCATATGATATTGTCCACCTAAATATTAAGCACTTGAATACATTAACAGTAACTGTATTGAGAGATGTCACACAACTGTTTTTGCTCCATTCATGTTCAGTTGAACTTAAGGAAGAAAACCTAATTGTACTTGCACATTTTATATTCACTGAGTCCAGAAAAGATCCCATACATGCTGAGAGGATGTTGGAAATAAATTCAAAATGGTACATTCAAATGTTAGAAATTCCCCATCCCCTCCCCCCATGCGCCTGGTTCACCTCTGCTTAGCCAACCCGGTCACTCCAAGCACCCCCAGGGTCACCTGTGCAGACACCAAGTCAACGTAGATCACTGACCAGAACTCCTGACCTCAAACCATCCTCTAAATGAAGAGTGGACACTGCAGTTCAGCACATAATGAAAGCCATCAAAATAGTGAAAAATAAAGAGCCTGTAGTTCTGTTGTAGAGTTAATACACCATATCAAAAGACAATGATTATACTATAATTAATAAATGATGAAGGATACAAAGTAATCAACAACTCAATGGAAAAGATATATATAGCCCTAAACAGTACAGTACCACTGACTTAGTTTTTGTGAAAGGCGCCATTGTATGAATTCTAGTGCAACAGATTCTGTACACAGATCCGAGAAACATGATGGTAACAAGCAGGTAAATACTAAACAATGTCTTGTCACAAAATAAGTAAGAATTCATGATGGCAAAACAACTTCAGATACTATTAAACAGTGGGGTGGAGTATTACAGGGTGATCTATCAGTCCGCTTCTATTCAATATCGCCACAGCAGTCGTTACAGAAATAATTCTTAACGCAACCAAATTGTACTTATATGTTGATGACCTAGATATAGGTTCTAACAACAAAGATTATCTTCAAGCAACTATGGTCAGCCTTGAAAAATATTCTGAAGACAACAAACTTAAAATTAACCTGGACAAAACGGTACAAATGGTTTTCGGATAAAGAGGCAGTTAGGATAGTGAGCTCATTTAAATACCTCGCCTTCACAATACAGGCAATGTAAAGCCATTGATGGATTATAACAAGGAATAACATTTGCACATGTGTGCACTATTTTGTTAATAATAAATGTTAGGTATTTCAGCTACACTCTGCCTCAAAGAAATGTACACATTTCAACTTACATGTAAGGCAAGCTCACTTATGACAGGCATTATAGTAAATTTCATTATGAGAAGCGAGGTTCCCCCTCATCTGGCACTGATGAATTTATGATCATTACCTCTGGAGAGCAATTTGAAATGAATCACAGGAAAATGTGATAGGTCACAGTACCGGTACTGTGAACAACAATAATAACAACTACTTGCTTCTTTCCGGGACAGCATCTTTATACAGCATCTTTGATAGGGGTCCTGGATAGCTGGAGTGACGAAAGTGTCTCGAACACACAGTGCGGTTCCTCAGCTGCTTCGGGGGAAGCTGCCGCAACCGTTCGACCCCCACAACGTCCAACCACTCTCTGCAAATGTTAGGTCTAGCAACAGGGAAATGATGAAATCAGATTCCCTGTTGCCGACCTTCTTCGCTATCTGTGTACATTCCACCGATCTGACACTTTTCGTGCATGGTCTGAGACATGAAAAGAAATAGAAGAAAATAATTAAGGACACTGTAATCAGCTTATATTTTTACTGCTAATAGCAATACTATCAAAACGATAGTGGCTTATCAGACATAATATAACGTTACATCAACTGAATTTTAAGGTCTCTGTTTCAAGTAGGCTTATGTAACTATCATATCAACCATCATGCAAAAAGGTAATAAAAAGGTGACAGTCAAAAATAATAAAAACACATTTTTGGGAACAGAAGCAACTATCAATCATCAACTTATTAACTTACTTAAGGATGCTTACCTCAAATATCTTGTACTTTTTCTTCAAACACGCAAACGAAGATAACAGATATACGCATCCAAATCAAAGTGAAGCAAAATGTCACAAACGTCAAAAACGTGGTCGTCCCACGTGGTCCAAGGTGTCAAACTCAAATCGACCAATAGCAATCGGAAGATGTTTCTACCAATAGGAGCTGCCGTATTCGTCACGTGGGCTATGGGTGAGTGACGTGATATACAACAGCGCGCTCACAAGAGTGGAGGGCGAAAGTATTCAGTCTGAGCCGAGCCCTCGGAAGGGTAGGACCTATTCCGCTGTCAAACCCTTGTCATCGGGCGTCAGATCAAAATACCTGCACCAAGCCTCTCCAGAGGCCACACGGCATTTCATCTCGACGATTCACCAATAGTACTTTTTGAGTATATGCAAACCAAGTGACATCATGGGGGCTTGTCGGATGGAAATCTAAGCAGATTTCTTTGGTATCGTGTGGAAGAGGATAAAAGTGGCACGTACAGCACTGTTAAAGAATAGTATTTCCTATCAATCTACCAGACTACATTTTGATCTTTCTTGCAGCCATTTTATCTTATCTGCAGCAATCCGAGAACTAACCACAATGCACCATCATGTATTCCCTTCATCACCTGTACTTGTCGATAAATGTACCTACTGTATATGGATGACTTGATTTCTTCGGTCAGACGCAGGCGAACTCTACACAATTTAGAAAGTGCTTACAGCACTGATGGGT
This sequence comes from Anabrus simplex, assembly GCF_040414725.1. Classification (NCBI taxonomy): domain Eukaryota; kingdom Metazoa; phylum Arthropoda; class Insecta; order Orthoptera; family Tettigoniidae; genus Anabrus; species Anabrus simplex. The sequence goes on from NC_090265.1 coordinate 117,823,667, forward strand.
AATATCAATTCCGCTTTCAGAATGGGCCACCAATTTCATCTCACTGCAGTGGACTTTGAAGTCGCATAATTGAACACTTCAAATGGAACTACAGGAAGTAGGCATACATTAGGGTACAGAACCTGATATTATTTTCATATCTTCGAGCATAATTTTAGCTGAGACTTCAGTACAGCCTGCTAGCAAGTGTCAGTTACTTCAAGTCATCTCCAAGTTTTATGATCCACTTGGTCTACACTTGCCCTTCACAATACAAGGGAAATTAATTTTTCAAGTTACCTGGTGCAGGAGCGTTCGATGGTGCGAGATCCCCCACCCCCCGATATATGTGCTCAGAGGTTATTGTGGTGCTCTAATCGTCAGCATCTATCAGCAATTCGCACACTGCGATAAACAGGAATACTTAAATCACGCTTTGAAGGCTCACGTCTTCTGTGATGAATCAAAACGAGCATACGGCCCTGATATACGTACACCTAGTTTCCGAATCAAAGAATTCAACGTCAGTTCAGTTAGTGTGTAGTAAATCTAGACTAGCACCTGTAAAAGAGTCACATTGCTTCACTTGGAATTACTTTCAGCTCCGATATGATCACGCCTTTTGCATTACTTTTACCGAGCTATAAATGTTGACATTACAAATGCAATATTATGGACTGACTTCACAATCATCCTTGGTTGGATTCGTACTGAAACACATCGATTGGAAAGCTTTGTATGCAACCATGTAACTGAAATCGTTACTTATATTTCACCATCACAGTGGAGGCACTGTCCGGGAACAGGTAATCCTTCAGATCACTTATCTAGAGGACTACATGCTCAGGACCTGAGACTAAAATATGGTGGCACGAACCAACTTGGCTTCAGTGTACAAGAATGTTGGCCTTCCAATGTCGCATCCGAGTATCTGGCCCATCATCAAGTACTTGTAGTCACCACGGAAAACCCAGTCTTACGGATCTCCAATTTCACCTCTTATATATCAAACTTCTCCCCACCGCGGGCAGGATTCTTCGTTATCTGAAAAATCTCCACAAGACAACGAAGCTGTGAAGTATTAACTGCCTCTAAAATTAGCATTAGTCGCACTACACTTATCTCTATTTAACAGTAAGGTAGCTCCTCAGAAGTGTACGAGGCCTTAACCTAAAGATCAACACTACAGCATCGTCCAAGCTAGTACCCTTTCAACCTCTCTTGTAAGTCAACCGAATTCACTTAGGAGGTCGACTTCAGTTCATGGACGCATCCTTCAATGAAAGATATCCACTTATTCTTAACCAGCTCATTTTTAATGACAATCACCACTTCACACGCTTACTAATCCTTCAGAACCACATCATATTGCGTTACGTGGGACTTGGAATTGTGCTGTCAGAACTTCTGACAGAGATTTGGATCATTCCGGTACATCAATTTATCTCCGTTTATGCCTAGCCTGTAAGCTTGTTAGAAACTTTAATGTACAGACTCCAAAAGCACCATTAACCCCAAAACTAATTCGACATCATTTCCGTTTTCCGTTACCGGCTTAGATTTTGTTGGCCCGCTGTATTCCAGTCAAGGACTCCCTGTTCACACGGTGTTAATATTCTAGCTTAATTCTGCAACTAATAGTGCAGTTCATCTCGAGCTTACTTTCGATATGACTGCGGATAAATTTCATCTTGTGTCTCAGAGATTTGTCAACCGCAGATGTCTCCCCCGTTCTCCTTACTCTAACGTAAGTACCTTCCATGCTGCTAATAAAGAACTCCGTGATATTCGTGCCACTTTCTATGACAGAAATCAGCTCAATATTTTTCCGCGAACACACATTCACTGGAAGTTCATCTGTTCGTGTGCAGCTTGGTAGGGAGTATGGTGGGAGCATATGGTTGGCACAGTAAAGCACTGCATCAGTAAGGTCTTGGGACGCAGACAAGTGTGTCATGAAATTCTGAACACCATTTTGACTAGTGGAGAAGCTGCCGTAAGTTCATGACCTCTGATACAAAACGACTCAGCTACCTCGGCAACTTATCACTTTCTGCTTTGGTGACAGCCAACTAGCATTCCCATTGGGCAAGATCCACTCCCTTATTCAACCTTGAAACGGGAATACAGGTTGCAACAACAAGATGCTCAAGACGTCCTTAAATGATGGACGAAGGAATATCTGTTTGAGCTAAATAATTTCGTGTGGCTATTTCTAGCCGACTGCAGCCGTTGTAAGGCAACCCTCCGATGAGGGTGGGCGGCATCTGCCATGTGTAGGTAACTGCGTGTTATTGTGGTGGAGGATAGTGTTATGTGTGGTGTGTGAGTTGCAGGAATGTTGGGGACAGCACAAACACCCAGCCCCCGGGCCATTGGAATTAACCATTGAAGATTAAAATCCCCGACCCGGCCGGGAATCGAACCCGGGACCCTCTGAACCGAAGGCCAGTACGCTGACCATTCAGCCAACGAGTCGGACTCTGTTTGAGCTAAGGAACTACCATAGTGTTCGGCAAACTACTCTAACAGGAGTGCAACTGTGGATAGGATTTAGTGCTACTCCAAGAAGACGTATGCCCTCAAGGAGGTGCAGACTGGAAAGAAATAGAGTTAGAAATGGCTGTGGAAGTAAGGAGAAATTGAAGGAACTTACTAGAAAATTGAATCAAGCAAAGAAGGCAGCTAAGGATAATATGATGGCAAGCATAATTGGCAGTCATACGAATTTTAGTGAAAAATGGAAGGATATGTATAGGTATTTTAAGGCAGAAACAGGTTCCAAGAAGGACATTCCAGGAATAATTAATGAACAAGGGGAGTGTGTATGTGAGGATCTTCAAAAGGCAGAAGTATTCAGTCAGCAGTATGTAAAGATTGTTGGTTACAAGGATAATGTCGAGATAGAGGAGGAGACTAAGGCCAAAGAAGAAATAAAATTTACATATGATAACAATGACATTTACAATAAGATACAAAAGTTAAAAACTAGAAAAGCGACTGGAATTGATCAGATTTCTGGGGATATACTAAAGACAATGGGTTGGGATATAGTACCATATCTGAAGTACTTATTTGATTATTGTTTGGTCGGAGGAGCTATACCAGATGAATGGAGAGTTGCTATAGTTGCCCCTGTGTATAAAGGAAAGGGTGATAGACATAAAGCTGAAAATTACAGGCCAGTAAGTTTGACATGCATTGTATGTAAGCATTGGGAAGGCATTCTTTCTGATTATATTAGACATGTTTGTGAAATTAATAACTGGTTCGATAGAAGGCAATTCGGTTTTAGGAAAGGTTATTCCACCGAAGCTCAACTTGTAGGATTCCAGCAAGATATAGCAGATATCTTGGATTCAGGAGGTCAAATGGACTGTATCGCGATTGACCTGTCTAAAGCATTTGATAGGGTGGATCATGGGAGACTACTGGCAAAAATGAGTGCAATTGGACTAGACAAAAGAGTGACTGAATGGGTTGCTATATTTCTAGAAAATAGATCTCAGAGAATTAGAGTAGGTGAAGCTTTATCTGACCCTGTAATAATTAAGAGGGGAATTCCTCAAGGCAGTATTATCTGACCTTTATGTTTTCTTATATATGTAAATGATATGAGTAAAGGAGTGGAATCGGAGGTAAGGCTTTTTGCGGATGATGTTATTCTCTATAGAGTGATAAATAAGTTACAAGATTGTGAGCAACTGCAACGTGACCTCGAAAATGTTGTGAGATGGACAGCAGGCAATGGTATGTTGATAAACGGGGTTAAAAGTCAGGTTGTGAGTTTTACAAGTAGGAAAAGTCCTCCCAGTTTTAATTACTGCGTTGATGGGGTGAAAGTTCCTTTTGGGGATCATTGTAAGTATCGAGGTGTTAATATAAGGAAAGATCTTCATTGGGGTAATCACGTAAATGGGATTGTAAATAAAGGGTACAGATCTCTGCACATGGTTATGAGGGTGTTTAGGGGTTGTAGTAAGGATGTAAAGGAGAGGGCATATAAGTCTCTGGTAAGACCCGAACTAGAGTATGGTTCCAGTGTATGGGACCCTCACCAGGATTACCTGATTCAAGAACTGGAAAAAATCCAAAGAAAAGCAGCTCGATTTGTTCTGGGCGATTTCCGACAAAAGAGTAGCGTTACAAAAATGTTGCAATGTTTGGGTTGGGAAGAATTGAGAGAAAGAAGAAGAGCTGCTCGACTAAGTGGTATGTTCCGGGCTGTCAGCGGAGAGGTGGCGTGGAATGACATTAGTAGACGAATAAGTTTGAATGGCGTTTATAAAAGTAGGAAAGATCACAATATGAAGATAAAGTTGGAATTCAAGAGGACAAACTGGGGCAAATATTCATTTATAGGAAGGGGAGTTAGGGATTGGAATAACTTACCAAGAGGGATGTTCAATAAATTTCCAATTTCTTTGAAATCATTTAGGAAAAGGCTAGGAAAACAACAAATGGGGAATCTGCCACCTGGGCGACTGCCCTAAATGCAGATCAGTACTGATTGATTGATTGATTGATTGATTGATTGATTGATTGATTGATTGATTGATTGATTGATTGATTGATTGATTGACATGTGGATGAAAATGGTCATCGAAGAATTGCGTCCGGGACGAGGAGTGCGATACTTCCCACGGCTGATGGCCATCGATTTACGCGGCCCATCCAGCTGCTCATTCCATCAGAAGTCGCCCATGGTAAGGAGAATTTGAGGAATTGAATTATTTATTCCTTGGACTTAGATATACAGAAGGTCGTTTGGGATTTCTAGTGACGAGTTTGAAAGCCTCTGGCGGTGTTGTTATCAACTTGAGCACGTCAGAACGGGGAGTGATGATTCACGTCGGTACTGAGAACGTGTGTGTAGAGTTTTGTGACATTAGCTGCAACAAGGCCGAAGCGGATTGACCCTTACTGGGAGGGCTACATAACAGCCCTTTCCGATGCTGAATATACTCTAGCTATTCTGCAATCCAAGGAATGTGCCAGAAGCGTGATTTCTTGATAAAAAAAGAACGGTATCAGTACTGTATTGAACAAAAAAGGTAAAGGCTTACTGGGCTTCATTCCAGAGGAGAAAAAAGCAAGCAAATCCACGACTAGCAAACAGCAGTACACAAGAATTGGTGAGGAAAGTGAAGACCCTTATCTCAGGTGGTAACCCTGCCCCCCAAATGACTACAGCACATAATTTTGGATGTCCGTTTCAGTAGTTAACACTATAATAAATAAGGACCTGTATTTATATAAGCGGCATAAGCGCCGAGTTCACAAGCTGTTGCCTCATTACATTTCGGAAAGTCGCACTAACGCAACAAAGCTGTATGAGAGCTATCTGGCCGGAGACAAATGGAAAAATGTAGTGATATTAGACGAAGCATATGTGTACCTTAGTGACTGTAACAAATCCCACTCGATTTGCTATGGCTTTAAAGACATTTTTAAAAAATCAAACATTGTATAAAGAATGCCAGGAAAGTTTTCAAAGGAGTTTCATGATCATCGCTGGATACTGCTACAACGGCAAGTTAACCATTCGCCTTGTCGCTAATAATGCAAAGGTGAACTCTACATACTATCACCCATTTGCAGCACAGATATCCCAGCACTGTATGGAAGGGCGAGAATTTTTTTTTTTTTTTTGTTGCTAGTTGCTTTACGTTGCACCGACACAGATAGGTCTGAAGGCGACGATGGGACAGGAAAGGGCTAGGAGTGGGAAGGAAGCGACCGGGGCCTTAATTAAGGTGCAGCCCCAGCGTTTGCCTGGTGTGAAAATGGGAAACCACGGAAAACCATTTTCAAGGCTGCCGACAGTGGAATTCGAACCTACTATCTCCCGAATACTGGATACTGGCCGCACTTAAGCGACTGCAGCTATCGAGCTCGGTGGGCGAAAAATTAGGTATTGGTACATCAAGATAAACCATCTAGCCAGACCTCTCGTTAGACTCATCTGTTCTTAGAGACAATGGAGATGGAAACTGGAATCTGTGCAATTCGGTGTACTGACATTCCGGTCAAGGCACCCGATGGGTCACCCATGGAGTTGTGTGGATTTGGACTCCTAGAAAGGGCCGTAGGGAGTAGACGTTCACGCACCATCAATGGCCCGTCAGGAGGAGTGGGATAAGATAGACATGCTAGTTCTGCGAAAAGTCTTCTGCAATGAAAATTACGTTGTCGGCCTACACCTGGAAATGCTGGCCTTTCAAATGAACAGAATCGTTGGTGGAGAAATGGATTTTCGTAAGCTAATTACATTTCAAACATCGTCCTTCGGGATCCCGAAAGACATTCTCTACATTGAATATGACAGTGTAATCCATCTTCTAAATACACTTTCTTTATTGAAAGGATAAAGGGTCACGTGTGTTACTGTCCATGCTCAAAACTATTGAATTATTTCATGTGTTACTAACCCGTCAAAAGCTATGCGCCTCTGCAGATGTGGAAATATAGATTCTAAATTTTTCGACTGCCTGATGGCGAATTAAAGCCACGTCTTTCCACTTGAAACTAACATGCATTTACAGCCTCGGCTAGGCAGCCCGTAAATAGAACGAAATCTGGATAAATTTCAGTAGTTGTGGAACCACTTGCAGAATATTCATGTAGTAGAATAGAACAGCAGAGGGTTGCGAGCTGCTGTAAGCCCCCAGAGCAGCAGGTGTTTATAAATAGCGACGCTCATTATGCTGTAATCTCGGTCGACCGACTTAATAATGAGGCCAGATCTTTTAAGTCTCTGATTAAGTGAAGTGCTGCCCATATATAAACACGGCGGAAACGTTCTTAAATGCTACAAACATATTTTAAAGGAATTACAGGGCTTAGAAGAAAGAAAATATACTGCGCATGCACTGTGTTTATTCCGCTTCGTTAGACCCTTCTGTTCGATGTACTTCCGAGTGACTTACTTGTTTCATATCTAAATACGATATACCTGACCTGTGACGGTCACTCCAATTAGGAGTGTGGAAGAGAAGGAAACGACCCTCATCTATTGTAGGAAATGAATTCTAATAAACTTATTAAAAATTGCTTTATGTGGTAGTTTTCTTAACGCACTTATTCTTCTTATTCTTATTCTTTATTTATTTACCCTCCAGGGTAGGTTTTTCCCTCGGACTCAGCGAGGGATCCCACCTGTACCGCCTCAAGGGCAGTGTCCTGGAACTTCAGACTCTGGGTCGGGGGATACAACCGGGAAGGATGACCAGTACCTCGTACAGGCGGCCTCACCTGCTATGCTGAACAGGGGCTTTGCGGGGGGATGGGAAGATTGGAAGGGATACACAAGGAAGAGGGGAGGAAGTGGTCGTGGCCTTAAGTTAGTTACCATTCCTGCATTTGCCTAGGGGAAAAGTGGGAAACCACGGAAAACCACTTCCAGGATGGCTGAGGTGGAAATCGAACCCACCTCTACTCAGTTGACCTCCTGAGACTGTGTGGATCCCGTTCCAGTCCTCGCACCACTTTACAAATTTCTTGGCAGGGCCGGAAATCGAACCCGGGCCTCCGGGGATGGCAGCTAATCACACTAACCACTACACCACAGAGGCGGACTAACGCACTTATTCTTTGATCAAAAAGTAAACACAGTAAACACATTAAAACTGTAACATTCGTCAATGTGATATATTTCTGGAATTGGACAAATTAATTGTAAATATTAGTAGGTTTACCTATATTATTATTATTATTATTATTATTATTATTATTATCATCATCATCTGTTTACCCTCCAGGTTCGGTTTTTCCCTCGCACTTAGCGAGGGATCCCACCTCTACCGCCTCAAGGGCAGTGTCCTGGAGCTTCAGACTCTTGGTCGGGGATACAACTGGGGAGTATGACCAGTACCTCGCCCAGGCGGCCTCACCTGCTATGCTGAACAGGGCCCTTGTGGAGGGATGGGCAGATTGGATGGGACAGGCAAGGAAGAGGGAAGGAAGCGGCCGTGGCCTTAAGTTAGGTACCATCCCGGCATTCGCCTGGAGGAGAAGTGGGAAACCACGGAAAACCACTTCCAGGATGGCTGAGGTGGGAATCGAACCCACCTCTACTCAGTTGACCTCCCGAGGCTGAGCGGACCCCGTTCCAGCCCTCGTACCACTTTTCAAATTTCGTGGCAGAGCCGGGAATCGAACCCGGGCCTCCGGGGGTGGCAGCTAATCACGCGAACCACTACACCACAGAGGCGGACATTATTATTATTATTATTATTATTATTATTATTGAAATTGTAATTCGTTCTTTGTTGTATGTTAATTTCTTCGTAGGAAGCAAAATGTTAATTTATATTGTGTATTATAATAGTTATTTTTATGTACAGCAGGATAGCATAGTATCGTAGTAATTTGTTTCAGTCTCTTTTTTTCATTTATTCAGTATGTTATATATTTTTATGTTAAACATGTATTTCACTGGTTAAGTGTAAGACAGGGACACGTGTCCCAAACTTTGCCAGTTAAAATAAATCATATCTATCTATCTATCTATCTATCTAAATGGGACTTGAAAATCTACGAAACCACTTAACGATAATTACAAGGAAAGGTCAGACCTTGCGTCCACCGATTTCAGTGAGATTCAGTGTACCTGTTGGGGGACACTCAACAGTAACTCGCGAAGAAGGGTTTACGTCAATACGCTTTCGTTTTAGAAAAGTTAAGGTCAAATGTTATGACGCAGAATCCGCTTCGAACCCGGTTGAGGTATAGCAAACTAAAAGGCGATTTTTTTAACTTAAACATGTCAGGTCCGCAACCTAATAATTTCCGAAAAATCCTTTCAAATGCAACGCATATATACTTGGAGATTTACACCACAGTCAACTAGAGCGGTGGCCGATTGGTCACCGTACTTCTGCGAAGTTCGACGACGTGAGTTCGAGTTTCGATCCAGCTATATTCTTTTGTGCAATATATATATATCTCGGGCATATATATTTTTACAACTTACTTTACATCGTACCGACAAAGATAGGTCTTATGGTCTTGTGAGAAAGTTAGGTCCGCCTCTGTGGTGTAGTGGTTAGTGTGATTAGCTGCCACCCCCGGAGGCCCAAGTTCGATTCCCAGCTTTGCGACGGAATTTGAAAAGTGGTACGAGGGCTGTAACGGGGTTCACTCAGCCTCGGGTGGTCAACTGAGTAGAGGTGTGTTCGATTCCCACCTCAGCCATCCTGGAAGTGGTTTCCCGTTTCCCACTTCTCCTCCAGGCAAATGCCGGGATGGTACCTAACTTAAGGCCACGGCCACTTCCTCCCCTCTTCCTTGTCTATCCCTTCCAATCTTCCCATCTCCCCGCAAAGCCCCTGTTCAGCATAGCAGGTGAGGCCGCCTGGGTGAGGTACTGGCCATCCTCACCTGTTGTATCCCGACCCAGAGTCTGAAGCTCCAGGACACTGCCCTTGAGGCGGTAGAGGTGAGATCCCTCACTGAGTTCGAGGGAAAACCGATCCTTGAGGGTAAACAGATAAAGAAGAAGAAGACAAAATATATATAGGGCCTACATATTTTGACAACTTGCTTTACATCGTACCGACAAAGATAGGTCTTATGGTCTTGTGAGAACGTTAGAAAATACAAAACAAAACCCATGGCGCAACAGCCTTGAAGGTCAATGCGGTACCAAGCGGATCTTAAAATCACGGATTCAAAACCGACAATGGTAGACGGATTTTTGAAAGGCGGGAAAAATTATTATATTCTGCACCCCATGTCGCGCGTTGGCGTGTAAGAGCTATCTGGTGACATATTTGGTGTTTACCCCACAGAGATTCGTTTCTCTGACATTTGGTAGAATAAAGCGGACGTGGAATTTGGCATGAAGGCAAATTTAGATGCTATATTCACCGTCCAATTACCTCTGGTGTGACACCATGAGAAGAACAGTTCAATTCACAATGAGCTTCTGAGTACTGAGCAAGAATTATTTAATAAAGTGCCACGTGATATCCTCTGTCACATTCTCCGTTCTCACAGCGTCCCTCAAGCATTTGGTACAATGGATTCAGATCCCCCAACACCTCAAGCTTTGTAAGATGCCCAAATGGAGTGTCCAAGCCATTAGCAATCGCTGTTGGCGTTCCTCAAGGGTCAACGTTATCTCCGTTCTTTTTATTCTTTGTATGCACTCAGTCACGTTAGCATATAGAATCCACTTCTATGGTCACTCCAGACTCAGATGATGTTTTTTTTTACCACCGAAGAGACACACTAAGAACTGGAACATTGAATAAATATTCGATTGGAAGAGTACGGGATGTGGCTAAATCAAGTGTAAACGGAGCATGTGGAACATGGGCCTCAAACTAACTGTACAGTTGACATCAGCTGAAACAACTGAATAAGATGACTAAGTTCGGGTATCTTAGCTCACTTGTCAGGGGTAATGGTGAGTCCCTCCTAGATGACCGTGTGTGTGTGTGTATGTCAGTAGAGATAGGCTTATACGGAGGCATGCCACAGAAACGCTTTGTGACCACAAGATCCCAGTCGTATAAATCTGCTGTTCGCCCTGTTACCCTAAGATAGGTGAGAATGCTGGTCTGCAACTCCAAGACATGAGCAAACACTCATCTTACGGATATGAGGATGCTGCGCTGATCTCTGGGCCTAACGTGATTGGAGGAATGAAGACTTAACGTAAGTGGATAGGTAACAGCTATTGCTGACAATATGCTTGAGTGGAGACTACGTTGGTACGGCCATGTTATCAGAAGCAGCGAGATTACAGTTGTGAAGAGGGCATACCACACGTCAACAGATCAGATGGACGACGACCGTGCGATCGTCCTAAAGAGCGCAGGCTTCACCGGCTCAGTGAAGACATGCGTGTGATAAGTGTCAGCCCTGATGACGCCTTGGATCTAGTGAAATGGAGAAAGGCAAGCCAACAAGCAGACCCTGCACCTGTGCGTTACATACGCTAAGACGAAAAAGAAGGCAACCTAGATGGCTCTCAAACGGTATCTGAGGCCGTACGGTTGTTATTCATACATCATCATTATAGAGTCCGGCTCCATGGCTAAATGGTTAGCGTGCTGGCCTTTGGTTACAGGGGCCCGGCTTCGATTACCGGCAAGGTCGGGAATTTTAACCTTAATTGGTTAATTTCACTGGCACGGGGGCTAGGTGTATGTGTCGTCTTCATCATCATTTCATCCTCATCACGACGCGCAGGTCACCTACGGTCGTCAAATAAAAAAGACTTGCATCTGCATCTGCCCTCGGGCCCTCCCGGCACTAAAAGCCATACGCCTTTTAATTTCCTAACTATAGACTGTTATGCCTTTCAACTTTCAGTCTGCAAGTCTCTGTGATTTTACTAAACTCTGACACAATCTTCTACTTGTAACTAGCTCCGTGACCTCGTCTAGTTCTATACCTCTTATCGTTAAATCATTAGAAACTGAGTCTAATCATCGTCGTTTCCGTTTTCATAATCTTCTCTTACCCTCTATGACAGAGTCCATTATTCTGTTAGGTAACCTAGCGTCCTCCATTCGCCTCACATGAGGGCACCACCGAGTCCGTTTTATCCGTACAGCTTCATCAATCAAATTCATTCCTAAATCAGCCTTTATCTCCTAATACCGAGTACCCTCTTGCCATTCTTCCCACCTGTTTGTACCACCCGATCATTCTCGCTACTTTCATGTCTGTTATTTCTAACTTATTCGTAAGATATCCCGAGTCAATCTAACTTTCACTCACGGAAAACAAATTTGGTTTGGAAACAGACTTCTTTCTTACAGAATGCTGTTGATCGCAACTCTGAGCTCAGTTCATCAACTTTGCTGCACTTTCATACAATCACTCTTGTTATACTACCATCCTCGGAAAACACACAGCCTAAATACTTGACAATATCTACGTGTTCAAGATCTGTAATCCCAACCTGACATTCACTTGTTTCCTTATCCACTGACTTCAATTTAGTTTTGGAAAGGCTAATTTTCATATCATACTCATTGCACCTATTTTCAAGTTCTAAGATATTTAGACTGAAGGCCTACAGTACACTCTAGCATTAAGACCAGGTCGTCCGCATAGGCCAAAGCTGCTTTCTACATTTCCAACTAACGATTATTATTATCCGTCATCATCATCATCAATGTCCCACTCCAGTCTCCCTGGTGTGGTTAACAAGCCTCCACCACTCCTTTTTGTCCTTCCACTTTTCCTGCTCTGTTACTTCCGCCACATCCAATCCAGCTTGTCTAATGTCCTTCCAAATCTGATCCATCCACCTTCTTCTCGATCTTCTAAATGGTCTCTTTCCCTTAACTTCCCTTTCCAATTCCCTTCTTGCTACCCGTTCCTTTTCCATTCTTTCTACATGTCAGAACCATCTCAGTCTTCCTTTCTGTATGTTCTGTACTTCTTCTTCTTAATGTGCCATCTTCTAGCGAAGGTTGGCGGTCAACATGACGATCTTGAATTTGGATGCAGCGACACGGAACAGAGACATCGTGTCCAACCTACACCAGTCTACGAGGTTCTTCATCCATAGAGTTCGTCGTCTACCAGGACTCCTACGTCCTTCTATTCTTCCTTGTATAACAAGCTGCAGGATTTTGTACTTATCATTCCACATTATATGGCCGAAGTATTCCAGCTTCCGCCTTTTAATGGTCAGCATGACTTCAGTCTTCTTTCCAAGTCGATCCAACACCTCAGATTTCCGGATTCTGTCTGTCCACGAAATGCGAAGCATCCGCCTGTACACCCACACTTCGAAGGGTTCCAGTCTTTTACAGAGGGTTTGAGTAAGTGTCCAGCCGTCCATTCAATAAAGTAAAGTGGGAAAGATGTAGGGGGGACCAGACGGAGCCTTAGGTTTAGTTGTAGGTTGTGGTTGTTGAGCAGTTTCTTCATCCGCTTGAAGATGCTTCTCGCATGTTCAATGCGGACCCGTATTTCTTGACTGCAGTCCCATTTCTGGTTGAGGTAACATCCTAGATACTGGTATTGGTGAATTCTAGCGATGGGTTCATTGTCGAGAGTGAGCTGCACGTGGACGTCTTGCCGTTTACTGACAAGCATGAACTGTGTTTTCTTAATGTTTATCTTCAGTCCTCTGTTGTTGCAAGCAACATTCACTTTGTCCAATAATACTTGAAGGTCTTCTACGTTGTCTGCTAGCAATAGCGTGTCGTCAGCATAACGGTGATTGTTTAGACGTTCCCCGTTGAAAATGATGCCTATGGTGGACGGTTCTTCCAGAGCTTCTACAAGGATAGCCTCTGAGTAAATGTTGAAGAGTAGAGGCGATAATACGCAGCCTTGTCGAACGCCACGGCGGATGTCTATTTCTTCTGACAGGTTTTTCTCAATCTTGACTGCTGCTTTCTGACCCCAGTACAAGTTGACAATAATCCGAATATCTCGGTCGTCAAGTCCGATGTTCTGCAGAATTTCTATCAACTTCCCGTGCTGGACTTTGTCAAATGCCTTTTCGTAGTCTATGAAGCATGCATAGACATCCTTGTTCACTTCCAAGCAAAGCTGGACAAGTACTTGAATAAAGAAAAGTGCATCTTTAGTCCCTAGACCATTCCTAAATCCGAACTGTGTTTCAGTTATCACTTCTTCACAATTAGCACGAATTCTGCAATGAATGATCTTTAAGAATATCTTTAGGATATGGCTTAGCCGACTGATGGTTCTGGGCTCTTCGCATCGTCTGGCATTTGGCTTTTTGGGGAGAGTGATAAAAGTGGACGTAAGCCAGTCTTCTGGAATTATTCCATTTGAGTAGATTTTGTTGAAACCTCTGTCAGAATACTGATACCATTGTCGTCAAGGAGTGTGAGGAGTTCTGCATGCACTTCATCAGGTCCAGGGGCCTTTCCATTTTTCGTTTGGGAGATGACACGCCTCACCTCGTCTTTCAAAATGGCAGGAACCTTGTTCGCCTCGTTCATACCGTGTTCGTTGGTCTATCATCGTTGGTTCTTGTATATACGACTTCCAGACCCTGAGTTTGTCAATGATATCAGTCACAATGTGGCTGTTCTTATCCACCAGAACATGATGCCCTGTATTACGATATAACCCAAGGCACTCCTTTATTTTTTGTGTAGATTAAAAGTGTCATTCTTTTGCTCCAGGATTTCTACCTCTTGACATCGTTCTGTCATCCACTGTTCTTTCTCAGCCACAATCTTCCTATTAATATCTTTGTGCACTTGGTTGTATTTATTTATCTCTCGGTTTTTCCAGTTTCGCCGCTCATCCATGAGTTCCAGTATCTCATCGGTCATCTTTTTATCAGTGTTAAATGTTGTTTCCCTGTGCCTGTTAGAATCTGTTTCATTTCTATCCATAAGACTTCTATACCTGTATCGACGTTCGTTTTATCGAAACCTTTAGATAGGGCATGCTGAATCTTCTTACGAATCTCTTCAATTCTTGATCTTGGTGATGTCTATCCTCGCAGGTCTCATGGTATTGCGCAGTTGGATGCATGCCACCACAGGGTTATGGTCTGATCCGATGTCTGCTGCAGGGTAGGTTTTAACCGATTTGAAACTGTTGCGGAAGCGCTGGTTCACCAGAATGAAATCAGTCTGGTTTCGGACGATGTGTTCTGCGTTATCTTGAGGTAACTTCCAGGTGTAGAGTCACCTGATGGGTAGTTTGAACCAAGTATTAAGCACGACAAGATATTCTCGGCTGAACTGCACTAGCCGTCTGCCCCTCTCGTTTCTAAAACCCAGTCCAAATGTTCCGACCGTGTTACTGAGTGTGCCTTTTCCGATCTTCGAACTGAAGTCTCCGAGAATGATGTTCATCTCATGTTCTTTTGTGATGTCAACACGCATTTGGCCTGACTGTAGAATTCCTCCATCTCAATATCGTCTTTGTCAGTTGTGGGTGCGTACATTTTTATGATGTAGACATTGACTGGACTGGCGTGGAGCTGCAGTAGGGCTATTCTGTCTGAGAATGGTACAAAGTTTAGCACGGCACGCTTAACAGCTTGCGACACGATAACAGCCACCCCTTGACGGTGATTGGTGTCGTCATTTCTAGTATAGTATACAGTGTGCTTGCCTATAGTACACTGTCCTGAACCTGGGCAACGCATCTCGCTGATTCCCAGGATGTCTAAGTGCATCCTCTTCATTTCGTGGATGGTATTACCGATCTTTCCTATTTCAAACATACTTCTTGCATTCCATGTTGCAATCTTGATAGCTGACCCGGAGATTCTAAGCGTCTTCTGACCATCTAAGGTCTGCCGGGGACTAAGGGCCGTGTTTTTGTGTTTTCAGTCATGTTGATTATACTAAGAATAATTCATAATGCGGTGGTTTTCCGTTGCCTTCCGAATCGCAGTATCACATCCGTACCGCTGTTCCAGATCCGCATGTGACTATCTGATCTTGAGCCTTTTGGCGCGTGAAGCGGCCTCAAATCAGTTCTGTTGAAGCTGCAGCCCTCCAACAAGATGGGTTCCAGTGGCATTTCCTCCACTGAGGGTCCATCACCCTCCCTGGGGGCAGTTCCTCCGCCTGAAGCCGTTGACGCCCACAGGGGAGCCAGGTTAATTAACCGCCGCCTGACATTCGGCATGGAGTCGCTGGCCCCATAGCCTACTCCGTTACCATGGCAGGAGAACCTGGCCTGACAATTATGTTTTGTACTAACGGTTCTATATTTAACTTTCTCTGATTTTAAAATTTTGAATTATATCTCTCCTTGTCTTTTTAACCGATGTTCTCAAAAATTCATTTCTACTGCTTGGATCTTAGGTACTATCTTATCTGTTATTAGTTACGGGCGTTTCTAGTTCGTATATTACAATTGGTATGAAATACCGGTTATATAATGTTAATTTTGTTCTCTTGGGTACTTTGTCATCCCATAAGAGCTCTCTGACTTGATGGTAAAAAAAAATGTTGTACCCTTATTCAGTCTGTTATTAATTTCAGGGTTGATTTCATTACTTCCATTAATAATGCTACCCAGAGATGTAAACTGTTCTACATTCTGTAACCGTTCTCCGTCTATGTTCACTTGGCTTCTCTTTTTCTCTTTTCCACAGTGCATGACTACAGTTTTATTTTTACTAATTACCACTCCAAACACCTTCAGATTTTCATTCCAAACGCCAGTATCCTTTGTACTTCCTTTTCTCCCTTTCCCCAAATCACCATATCATCCGCAAATACCAAAGCATTCACTGCATCACTAGACTGATACTCTGTTTTACACGTTTTATGATTTCATCCATCAATATAATAAACAATGATAGCGACAGTGCACTTCCTTGCTTGAGACCTTTTTTTTTTATAAAATGTTTCACTCACCACTCCCCACTTGTTATTATTATTATTATTATTATTATTATTATTATTATTATTATTATTATTATTATTATTATTATTATTATTATTATTATTCCGGGGTATCTGTGGAACAGCAGCGGTGAAAGAAGGTGCCGGGGTGAATGGGTCTAACTACCAAATCAAAGTTAACATAAAACTTTAACAAGGTTATATTTTCTAAGTTTTAACAAACAAGAATAACAAAACTTTAACAGCAGTAACACAGCTATGGCAATTTAGAACCAAGACTTATAAGGATCCAAGATTTCAACCTTTAAACATTCTTGGGGTAGCAAGCCCTAATTATACAATTCTGAGCTCCTAGTTCAACTTTAACCCAGCAACAATTTGTTCAAAAGGGCAGAAAACCCCTAATACATGGAGTGCTTGCTCACAATATGAATATCAAGCCTCCCTGAGGCTTTTTTAAACACAGGAAAAGAGCTGACACGCTCTCAGTCTTCCACGCCTACTCAACAAACTATCCAATTTCTTGCCATCAAGGCACACTTACAAAAATGAAACGGGGTTATCTTGTACCCAACCTACTGGGCCGAAGCAGAGAAAGAACAGGTTAAGTAAATGGCCCGAAATACAACAGGAATGGAGGCGTGTGCTTGCCCTCCTAAATAGTCATTCTAAAACCTAAAAGACACTAGGCCGAAGACACAGGGGCTATTCCCAAACTATGGAGGTGACCCATATAAGAAAGAAATTTAAACATTAGGGAAAAAAAGAAAATCAGTTACCAAAACATAGTCACCTCAAACCAAAATGAAGGGGTGCTCGAGAGGATAAAGCACTCTCTATCCCCGATTTACAATTAAAGATATTTACATAAGCCGGCAGAAATTTACATTACAGAAAGGTAGGTTACATGGCAAAATATTCGGACCTTTCCCGCGGGTTAAACTGATGAGCTAGCAAGAAATAAGGATGTTAAATGGCCATTACCTTACTGAAGACTTGCTGCCTGATGAAAGAGTCGCCTCCCGCCCCCTGCTTTACAACCACACACTTAGTTAGACGTAGATTAAGTGGCCGAGAGACGAGAAAATGAACAGTTTATAAACCCTCGGGGAATGTTCGAGACCTTTCATGAATAATTAAGACACACCAACAGATTTTTATTGGCTACATTAAACGGTCACACACAAAATCGAAGAAGTACGGGATTGGCTGAACATTAATTACAGAAATTATTGATTGGCTATCTTCAAAACTGGCGTAAGAAAAAGCTAAATATTGCCAACCCACAGAAGAATGACCGAAATTTAGTAAAGAAAAAACTTATGAGTACAAAATTTCTTCAAAAGAGTTCCTTCACTTCGCACCAGGGTGCATGGTCATAGTTTTTCGGGAGTGACATCTATGAGAGAATGTCCAAACTTCTAGATAAATAGTAAACAAAAACAAGTCGAAATTCACACAGTGGCATCTTCAGAGGAAGGGTTTAAGTAGATCCAGTTTAAGTTCAGTGTTTCTCCAGCAGAGGAGTTCCAATTGTCGCAAGATGTAAACGTGCGGCGTAGAGGTGTACCTCCTGGTGAAATTGACCTAGACTTCTACACCTCACCAGCGATGACGGACGATAGATGGACTAGAGCAGGGCCTCTCAGGGTGCATGCGCGTGGTGCATGCACTGTGCACGGTGCAAGAGACGACTTGGCTTGGTTGACCAGAGTGCAGACCCCCCACTCCTCGATTTGGAGCAATAGCGCTTACTCTCTCTTTCCTCACGCCTGTCTCGCTCGCTCCGCCTGTCTCCCTCTGCCCCACTTGCGCCGTAGCGCTCCAAATCCAAGCTGACTTGAGCCGAGCATAGGCGAGTTGAGCCGAGCTTAGCCGAGTAGCCAAGAGACGAAGCGTTGATCCGAGCCATGCCGAGCGGCAGCGATTCACAGTGCACGGAGCTCTTGCGCCTCTATCTGCACGCGTGAGATTTTGGGGGTTTGAGAGGCCCTGGACTAGGGAGTGCAACACACAGCGCCACGTGATAACACGACTCTCCATACATGTGTTTCACCACAAGATATGCGTAAACCAGAAGTTCCATGAGCCAGACGAAGATTGTAAGTGCACTTTGTGTGGGCAGAAGTGTAGTAGATATCACATCATAACTTGCACGAAAAGAACCAGGAAAATCACAGACTATAGCAAAGACTGAAATGTGAAATTTATTTAATGCTCAAACTTGAGTGTACACTTCTCTATTAAATTAAAATTATTATTATTATTATTATTATTATTATTATTATTATTATTATTATTATTATTATTATTATTATTATTATTGTTCCGAGGTATCTGTGGAACAGCAGATGTGAAAGAAGGTGCTGGGAGGAATAGGTCTCAACTTACGAAGTTAAAGTTAATTTAAAACTTTAACAAAGGTTATATTTTCTTTTCAAGATAAATAAATAACAGAATATAACAGGTACCAAGTAGCAGATCAACAAATTAAGACAGAACAATTACAGTTTGTTACTGGATTTGGGCTTCGAGCCCCAGACTCACAATCCTTGAGCTATAAGCCCAACTTTACCTATATACAAGGTACAACAAAGGGGCAGAAAACCCCAATCATGCCAAGGAGCACTTGCTCCCAATTACCCAGTAAAGCCTCCTCGAGGCACACAGAAAATCCACTTTTAAGAAAGAGCAAACCCGCTCTCAAAGATCAAGCCTATTCAAAGGCCACACCAAACTCCACCTTCAATCTGCCCTCCAGGCACACAAGAACAGGGGTAATAATACCCAATCTACTGAGGCCTATTCAGTAAAGAAACAGGTCAATTACATGGCCCAAAATTCTGAGTTGAATGGAGGCATAACTTGCACTCCTATTACATTTTTAAAGACCTATTTGGCACTAGGCCGCTTATGCAAGGGCTAATCCCATACTACGGAGGTGACACGATAAGAAAACTAATTTACATTACGAAGGGAGAAAAAAAATGGAAATGAAAACGTAGTCACCTCAGAACAATATGAGTGGGAGCTCGAGAGGGTTAGGCATTCTCTATCCCAATTTATAGTTAAAAAGCCAAAATTTTACCAAATGTCTATTACATTTTAAGGATAGGTTACATGAGAAAAGTTTCGAACCTGGCCCGAGGGTTAAACTGCTGAGCTAGCAGGAAATAAAGTTATTAAACGGCCATTACCATTACCTTGTAGATGAACTGCTGCCCGAAGAAAGAGGCGCTTCCCGCCCCCTGCTACATAATCACACTAGGAGAGATGTTACTGAAGTGGCCCCGAGACCTAAAAATCAGCAGTTTATATCACCCCGTGGAAAATTCGTGACGTTTCATGAATGATTACAACCCGCCCACAAAATTTTATTGCATAACAGCAAAAACTAATACACCAGAATAAGAAGAAACACCTTATTGGTGGAAAATTAATTACAGAAATTCCTCATTGGTCAAATTCAAAACTGGCGGAAAGAGAAGGGTTATACTGCCAACCCAAACAATGACTGAAAGAAATTTAACAAAGAACAAACTTATGAATAGCAAATTTCTTCAAAATTTACAGTAAAGACATCTTCTGAGAAACCTTAGAATTAATGTCGTTGTTAAAGTTCAGGCTTTCTGCAGTAGAGGAGTTTCAACTGGCGCAATGTTTGAATTAGCGGCGTGGAGGTGTACCGCCCGGTACATACCTCTCCCACCACCAAAAGTCCTTCCAAGGGGGACACAGAAGAACACCGAATTTTGTTTTAAAACAATGTCCAAGTTTTTCTGTTAATATAGAAATTAATTGCAGAAGGATTCACAAAAAGGACATACATTTTTCCGTATCCTGAGTTTTCTTAAATTGGTTTGATCCAGTTTCAAATTTCTTTGTAGTAGTTTTTGATGAAATGTCTTTATGCTTGTAGTAGTTGAATTCAGAAAGAAAAACTTTTAATTCTTTAAAGGAAAAAAAATTCTAAGTCCACCAGATGTTGCAGTTGAATCCAAAAATGTAGTAATAGTGGATATGGAATGTCCATGTAGCTGGATAAGTACATTAGTTGCCTATCAATTTGACGGCTAGACCAGCCGCAGCTGCTTGTGTCCAGAGGAGGCCGCTCGGACCCCTCAAGTACCCTGAGATACCGCTCTCCCGCACTATGAGAGGGGTAGTGGTGGTGAAGCACGCCGCACACGCGACGGTTGATTACAGACCGCGGGCAGTTTGCAGGTGGTGCGCCGCACATCAGCCTTGGCCGGGAGGAGGGCTCCGGCTCGCCGTACACTGGTTGACCTAACTGGAGTAGATCGGGCCCGTGCTCCACTACAGTAGCGGTACGGCGCCGCACGGCTGCGGGGGCACTGAAACATTATGATCTCGGCGGCAGAATTTTGTTGGACCATAACGATTGTAGGGTACAGTCTTTGTGGTGAGGCTGAGGGGCCAGCGGCGTGGCGGTTTTTATTTCATTTTAATTAGCCACTGGTGTGTTTGGGCAGGAGACGGGAGCATGGTAATAGCCATGGCGGACAGGACAGCAGTTTAACTGACGGGATAGGTTGTACAATGAATATTTAAATACAAAGAACATGATTAAAAGGGCAGAAGGCCTCAAAATGAAACCAAAAATATAACCTTCAGATTTCTTTCAGAATTATACGGAGCAAGTTAGCACTGAAATTACACAGGTTTCACCTGCGACAGGTGAACCCTAAATATCCTCTCGGTGGCTGGATTGCTTAGTAATAAGGTAGCGGGTGTAAGGAAATCGAGAATAATACACGGCCCATGAAATCTGGGGGCAAGCTTGCCCGCGGGAACAAAATTCTTGACCATAACGTGGTCGCCTACCTTCAAATGGGTGGGTCTCCGTCCACGATCATATCTTTCCCTAACCTTTTCATGAGACACTTTAAGATTGGCCTTAGCCTTCTTCCAAAGATCTTTAATGTTATCAGGATCTATTGTCTCAGGTAGAATGTCACTCAGAGATCAAATGTTAGAGAGCGGCGTGTTTGGAACAAACTTGAACATCAAATAAGCTGGAGTAAATTTATGGGATTCATGAACCGCCGAATTCAAAGCAAAAGCTAACCAATGCAGGGATGTGTCCCACCTAGAATGATCTTCATGATGATAGGCAATAAGAGCCGACCTCAGGTTTCGATTGACACGTTCAGCCAGAGATGGTTGAGGATAGTAAGCAGATGTTGTTACATGAGAAATAGATAGATCAAAACAAAATTTACGGAAAAGATTTGAAGTGAAAGCTTTAGCGTTGTCGGACACGATATATTGACAAGGACCAAAAGAAGCAAAGAACGAATTTAAAGAGGAGATGGTGGACTGGGCGGTAGCCAGCTTAGTCGGAAATAACCATGAAAATCGGGTGAAGCCATCTACGCACACAAGGATAAACTTATTGGCATTCCCCTTCGACTGGGGAAAGGGTCCGACGTAGTCGATATAGAGTCGTTCCATGGGGCGCGACGCTTGATGAGAAGACAAAGGCCCTTGCTTAGTGGACATGGTGGGTTTACTAAGCCAACAAGATTTACAAGATTTTACCAATTCACGGATTTCTCCGTCCATACCCTTCCAGATGAACATTTCACGAATCTTTTCTCGAGTTTTGAAGATGCCTAAATGCCCCCAATGGGGTCTCATGGTAGTACTTGATGATCATTGGTACAAGAACCACTGGAACTACCACTTTCATCTTCTGATCATGCCTCGACGGGCAACATAAAACACCATTCCTCAGAACATAAGGGACAACATGTTCCCCACAAGAAAGGGTTTCCATGATAGGGGCCAGCGTTGGATCTTCACGTTGATATTTCTCAAGATCCCCAAACAACATGGGAGCATCAGTTAAAATGGCATTAACCTCGGGTCGTATGGACTCGGGAGGTGAAGAACTATCGACCAGTTCGTGGGTCTCTACATCATTGGAAACATACGGCTTAGTCCGTCTGCCACAACATTTTCAGTACCTCTGATATGCCTAACGTCAAATTGGAAGGCAGAAATTCGGATGGCCCACCGGGCTATACGACCAGTACGACGCGGCCTAGCTAAGACCCAACTTAAGGCTTGGTTATCGGTCTCCAAGTCGAATTTGACATGTTCCAGATAGAGCCGGAACTTTCTAAATCAAATAAGACTGCAAAACCTTCGAGCTCATAGATGGAATATTTGGCTTCTTGAGCCGATAGAGTCCTAGATGCATAGGCGATGGGTCGCCTCCCTAGTTTGGTCTCTTGAAGAAGGACCGCAGCCACTGCCGACGACGACGCGTCGGTTTGGATGATGAATTTCTTAGAGAAATCGGGCATAGCGAGGATAGGGGAATTACAGAGAGCTAATTTGAGGTCTTCGAAAGCGGCTTGTTGGGAAGGTCCTCACTCAAATTTGACGCCTTTCCTACGAAGAAGGTTCAAGGGCGCCGCTCTATTGGCGGAATTTGGAATAAATTTCCTGAAGAAATTCACCATGCCAATGAACCTAGCAATACCTTTGATGTCCTTAGGAGGCTTGAAGTCACGGATGGCCTGTGTTCTAGAGTGATCGACTGCAACACCATCGGGCGACACAATATGCCCTCGGAATGACATAGAAGGCTTAGCGAAGGCGACCTTGGACAACTTCACAGTTAACCCAGCCTTACGAAGGCGATTGAGAACTTCTCTCAGATGATCTAGGTGGTCTTCGAAGGTCTCCGAAAATACGACGACATCATCAAGATAGTGGTACAAGTACTCAAATTTGATGTCGGAGAAGACCCTATCTAGCAGTCTCGTAAGGACAGCTGCTCCCGTGGGGAGCCCAAAAGGCACGCGGTTGTATTCATACAAATTCCAATCCGTGGTAAACGCTGTCAGGTGATTGGATTCCTCTGCTAACGGTATCTGATTAGAAGCCTGGTTAAGATCTAAGATGGTAAAGAACTTAGCCTTACGAAACCATGAAAAAGCAAGAGTGAATGTCTGGAAGGGGCACAGATTGTAACACCACCTTCCGATTGAGAGCCCTATAATCAATCACAGGCCTGAAACCACCTTGGGGTTTCGGGACTAGAAAAATAGGCGAAGAATACGCCGACTTAGAGGGCCGAATTATACCATCCTTAAGCATCTGATCGATGATTTCCTTCAAGGCTTTCATTTTAGGAGGAGACAGCCTATAAGGTGGAAAACGGACAGGAATCGAATCAGTAACCTCAATCTTGTATTCAATAAGGTCAGTAACACCAAGAGTATCAGAGAACACCTCTGGAAACGACTGACACAACTTACGAATACTGTCAGCCTGCTCCTCAGGTAGATGTCTAAGGTCTAACAACATCTCATCCTGGGTAGGCGAAATAGATGAACATGGTACAGAACTACACTTTAACAAAGGGATTTTACAATTAGAAGCAAATTTGAATGTGCACGACCTGCTCTGGATGTCGAGCACTAGACCAGTAGAAGACATGAAATCCGCTCCCAATATAATGGGGCAAGACAAGTGCTTAGCCACAAACAGTTTAACTTTCAAAGTAAATTTAGAAATCCAAATTTTGGCATATAAAAACCCTAAAATTTCTAATGAAGAAGAATTAGCCGAAACATATTGAACTGAAGATGAGCAATAGTCAGGAAGTTTACAAACAGTTTTCAATTTGGAGTACCATTCAGCCGAAATAATAGAACACATACTGCCCGAATCTAGTAAAGCTGTTACAGGTTCATTATTCACTTCAATTTTGAGAAAAGGAACAGGTGCGGGGGTATCCGCCGCAATCCTAAGACATTCTTTAGGGCCTTCAAAAGCTAAATTCGAAAACTGAGTTTTCCTTGGGAATTCGGCAGTTTTACTTGGGGCTGAGCCTCGGAATGAAGAGTTGGTCGACTCAGCCGAAGCCACTAGTCATTTTTGATTGTTGTTGGAAGTTGCACCAGAAGTTGAGCAGTAGGGGGTGCTGTTCGAATTTGGGCAATTCTTGGCGATATGGGAAAACGCGCCGCATTTAAAACAACCTTGAGATGACCGCACTCCATTCCTTGTCCCACTAGACTTAATCAATGGACATATATTGCGAACATGGTCAGGCGTAACATTTACGGGATGTGACGGGTCGGCGAGGTGGAGGCCGAAAACTACTAGAGGATGGAGGGGGTTCTCTCGCGACACGCAAGGTATCGGCGTATCTAACTCCTTCGGCTGAGACCGCCATAGCCTCTAACTCGGCAAAAGTTTGCGGACGCGACGCGAAACACAAGTATGATCGGTATGATGGAGAAATACCTTCCACTATGGCCTGAACAATTTGATCTTCGGGAAAATGAAGGGCAAATACCCTAGTATAGAAGTTGATGTCTTGTATGAAGTCTGCCAGGTTTTCATCAAGTCGCAGCACTCTATAATAATACTTCTAAATTAGAGATGACCTAGCTCGAGCTGGAATAAAATTAGCTAACAGGTGGGCGTGGAAGTCTTCTATGGATGACTGTTCGGCAATTGCCCTAACTATTTTGTCCGATAGAACACCAATAGAATACGGGTAAATAATCTGAAGGATTTGACACGGAGAAAGAGAAAAAACAAGGGCATGATCTTGGAACTCAACTAAAAACCTTAAGAAGGCAATGACATCGGTTGTGGAGTTAACAGAAAACTTTGAAATCCCTCTGAGTAACATCGCTAATGGATGGGGTAAACTGCTGAAACTAGGTGACATAGTAGAAAGGGGTCTAAGTGGTGGAAAAGCCGATTCCGAAGGTGCCCTATTTAACACAAAGGGTGGAATGGACGTGCGACGATCGGCCTCAGTTTCTAATGGGGCAGATATTCGTTGGGTAGTCGCCTCAGTACTACTTCCTTCCTCTTTAGAGGAATCCTCCACATTTACGATATTTACGACCATAGGCTGGTCGACTTTAGGAATAGCAGATCCAGATAACAAATGGCTAACTTTACTAGACATTTTAGACAAGTTTTCGGCAAGGACGCTATACCCTGAACGTCATTTAACTTCAGAGACAATAGATCACACACCCTATCATAAAAGTGGTACAACCTGGCCTGTACTCTTTTGAGTTGATTAGGAGATGGATCACTTACTTCAAAAAAACTAACTACAGATGCTAGCTCAGTAGTATTACCATTCATCGTGGAGAGAGCATCGTCAATCTCTTTTTCTCCCAAGGTCGGGATGGTAATTGGCAAATCAAGGGAATCTTTTTGCTTATTAGTGTCTATCGCAAACGTGCCTCCAGATTGAACTTTTCTAATGGTTAATTCATAGATTAATTCCTCCTTGCGCAAATAGCCGGGGTGGAAGACTTCGCGAGAGCGGGACATGATGACAAAAAATTAACAGGTTTGAAAAATGGGAAAGAAAGGTCCAGCGACAAATAAAATTGTTAGAGTTGGAAAGCAAAGCAATGTTTAGTAGTCAAAAGGGGCTAAATTGAGACCCATTGAACCACGCTCTGCTACCACTTGTTCCGAGGTATCTGTGGAACAGCAGATGTGAAAGAAGGTGCTGGGTGGATTAGGTCTCAACTTACGAAATTAAAGTTAATTTAAATCTTTAACAAAGGTTATATTTTCTTTTCAAGATAAATAAATAACAGAATATAACAGGTACCAAGTAGCAGATCAACAAATTAAGAAAGAACAATTACAGTTTGTTACTGGATTTGGGCTTCGAGCCCCAGACTCACAATCCTTGAGCTATAAGCCTAACTTTACCTATATACAAGGTACAACAAAGGGGCAGAAAACCCCAATCATGCCAAGGAGCACTTGCTCCCAATTACCCAGTAAAGCCTCCTCGAGGCACACAGAAAATCCACTTTTAAGAAAGAGCAAACCCGCTCTCAAAGATCAAGCCTATTCAAAGGCCACACCAAACTCCACCTTCAATCTGCCCTCCAGGCACACAAGAACAGGGGTAATAATACCCAATCTACTGAGGCCTAATCAGTAAAGAAACAGATCAATTACATGGCCCAAAATTCTGAGTTGAATGGAGGCGTAACTTGCACTCCTAATACATTTTTAAAAACCGATTTGGCACTAGGCCGCTTATGCAAGGGCTAATCCCATACTACGGAGGTGACACGATAAGAAAACTAATTTACATTACGAAGGGAGAAAAAAATTGGAAATGAAAACGTAGTCACCTCAGAACAATATGAGTGGGAGCTCGAGAGGGTTAGGCATTCTCTATCCCAATTTATAGTTTAAAAGCCAAAATTTTACCAAATGTCTATTATATTTTAAGGATAGGTTACATGAGAAAAGTTTCGAACCTGCCCCGAGGGTTAAACTGCTGAGCTAGCAGGAAATAAAGTTATTAAACGGCCATTACCATTACCTTGTAGATGAACTGCTGCCCGAAGAAAGAGGCGCTTCCCGCCCCTGCTACATAATCACACTAGGAGAGATGTTACTGAAGTGGCCCCGAGACCTAAAAATCAGCAGTTTATATCACCCCGTGGAAAATTCGTGACGTTTCATGAATGATTACAACCCGCCCACAAAATTTTATTGGATAACAGCAAAAACTAATACACCAGAATAAGAAGAAACACCTTATTGGTGGAAAATTAATTACAGAAATTCCTCATTGGTCAAATTCAAAACTGGCGGAAAGAGAAGGGTTATACTGCCAACCCAAACAATGACTGAAAGAAATTTAACAAAGAACAAACTTATGAATAGCAAATTTCTTTTAAAAAAAGTTCCTTCACTTCGCACTAGGGTGCACAATTGTAGTTCTTAAGTAGTGCCATCTAGAAGAGAATGTTCACACTGCTTACTACAGAGAAAACGAAAACAAATCGAAACCGACATAGTTCAGAACACTTCAAAATTTACAGTAAAGACATCTTCTGAGAAACCTTAGAATTAATGTGGTTGTTAAAGTTCAGGCTTTCTCCAGTAGAGGAGTTTCAACTGGCGCAATGTTTAAATTAGCGGCGTGGAGGTGTACCGCCCGGTACAATTATTATTATTATTATTATTATTATTATTATTATTATTATTATTATTATTATTATTATTATTATTATTATTATTATTATTATTATTATTATTATTATTATTATTATTATGCAAGGTATTTTTCGGGTGATGTTATACTGTACAGAGCAGTAAGTAAGTCACAGGATTGTGAGCGACTGCAGAAGGACCTCGACAACGTTGTGAGATAGACGACAGATAGTAAACGAGATGAAATCAGGTGTTAAGTTTGACTAAGAGGAAACGTCCTCTTTACTATGTTGATGGGGTCAAATTACGAAAATGTTGCGAACTTTTGACTGGGGGATGGTAGGGGTTTGGTGGGGGGCGTGGGAATAAAGAGAAGAGCTGCTTGACTGAGAGGGATGTTCCTAGCTGTCAGCGGCCAGATGACCTGGAATGATGATAGTAGACGTGTGAGTTTGAGTGGAGTTTTTAAAAGTAGGAAATATGAAGATGAAGATGAAGTTCTAATTCAAGAGCACAAACTGGACAAGTATTAATTTATAAGAAGGGAAATTTGATATCGGAATAATTTATCAGGGGGCAGGTTTAACAAAAATCCAAGTTATTTAAAGGAAGACTAGGTAAACAAATGATAAGGTATCTGGTATCTACCAGCTGAGGGGCAGTCTCAAATGAAGTGAGATGCATCTTATTAGCAAGTTTTTACGACACTGCCAGGGAACTTTGAACTGAGTAACTCAAGCGGTAAAGCGCTGGCCTTCTGAGTTCAAGTCAGCAGATTTGATGCTGGCTGGTATTTCAAGGTGCTCAAGTACGCCAGCCTCTTGTCGGTACATTTTCCGGTGCGTATAGAACTCTTGTGGGACAAAATTCCGGCACTTTGGCGTCTCCGTAAACAGTAAAAATAATTAGCGGGACGTAAAATCAATAACAAAAAACAAACAAATAAGGAGTGGGGAAAGAATCAGAAGGATATTATTATTTCATTATTAGTATTACCATCATCATCATTATAATCACCTTGTTCGTGGGTGGCTGTAACTTATTTGTTGTACCTCCTGTGCTATTGTAGATCGAGGTCGATAACTTCCTTTCAAATATATATATATTCTCGTTTATTCTGCCTCACAAATGAAATTATACCGTAAATTTACCACCTGCAACACAGCGTTTTCATCCCGCTTCACAGCGAACAATGACAGCCAATGAATACTACATCGTAATAGCCATGAACAGTAAATTCTCCCAATTGGACCTGCAAATGAAATTTTAGATTTTTCACATAAAAGCGTGATTGAAAATCTAAAATCAAATCATGCGCATTTACAAATAGGGATAAAAGTTTTAACATCTACATACTGCACGGGTGTTTAAGTGAATTCATGAAAATATAACGTTAGAAATTCTTTTGCAATTCTGAAACATTTTTAAGCTTACAAACAGAGCGGATTTCGCAAATGATTAGCACATTTCCATTAACGCATTTGGCCGATGTTTTAGTTCAGCTGGGAGATAAACCTTCTCTGTAAATAATAATATAATATAATATAATATAATATAATATAATATAATATAATATAATATAATATAATATAATATAATATAATATAATATAATATAATATAAAACTAGAGGGCCCATGTTGCTCCGCAGCATTCGTTATAAATAGATCAGATAAATAATAATTTCGTGTGGCTATTTCTAGCCCAGCGTAGCCCTTGTAAGGCAGACCCTCCGACGAGCGTGGGGGGCATCTGCCATGTGTAGGTAACTGCGTGTTATTGTGGTGGAGGACAGTGTTATGGGTGGGGTGTGAGTTGCAGGGATGTTGGGGATAGAACAAACACCCAGCCCCCGGGCCACTGGAATTAACCAATGAAGGTTAAAATCCCCGACCCGGTCGGGAATCGAACCCGGGACCCTCTGAACCGAAGGCCAGTAGGCTGACCATTCAGCCAACGAGTCGGACAATAGATCAGATAACTCGTCTTGATGAGCCTGTCGTAGACATGTTGTTTTGCCTGCCCTTTCCAATTTTTTTATGAACAATTAATGAGAAGCAGTTCGTAGGCAGAATTCATCCATTGTGACGTCATCATGCTCTTTGCTTGAAAAACTCTGTCCATACAGCATTCGCTTTTTAACCTTGCAATTCTTGATGTAAAGCTTTGTAGTGTCGTAGAACGTAATGGTATTTTTAATCGCAGTTCTTCTGTATACGAGGGTCGAGTCATAAGTCTTGGCAACTATTTTTTTTTTTCTCGCGAACAGGAGACAACACGGAAAATCTAAGATATGCATTTGGAAATATACGGCATGTACTTATGCATAGTGCCTGAAGACAAATTCTGACTTCAGGAGATTCTGGTAGGAAAGTGACAGAACACAGGCCATTGGTAAACATTGTTTTATTATGGTATAGACAGCAAATACACAAGTCTACGTACGAAGGACAGGTCTCCACCGGTTACAGACCTTCGAAATAATCACCCAAGGTTTCCACTGTGCGTTGCCACCGGTACATCTCTATCCATGGACACTGGACGGCCTGGGCGAGGCAAGTCGGCAGTTGATACTGTACCCCGTCTCCACCCACCTCGCCACTGTTCTATAGGGCATGGCATGAACACCTAATGCTTCCCGCAGCTCTGCATGGCATTGGCGTGCATTTCTGCCACGGAGAACTTCTGTTTTGATGTACGATCGTTGCTCCTGCTTGTTTACTTCCATTTTGTGACTCTCTCACTCACACAGTGAACTTAGGGGCATGCTTACACCCACACTGTTATTTACATACACCATCTAGTGGCATCATACTCAAGTACATACCGTATGTTTCCAAACGCACATCTTAGATTTTCAGTGTTGTCTCCTGTTTGCGAGATAAAAAAAAAGTAGTTGCCATAACGTATGACTTGGTTAGTCTCGAAAGAGATTTTTTTTGCCAGGCAGAGAACTTTTTGAATATACATGGCATTCACTCTTTCTAGTGTAGCAAGGTTATCCTTCGATAGGTGTTCCCAAGTCCCAGGTAATGTCTAAGGCGTATATGATGAAGGGGTCTGCTTGTACGTAGACTTTTTTCTCTTAGCAGCATGTAAGTTAGCTGTTAAATATATTTGAAAGTTGGGAAAGGTTAGCATATTAAATAGTGTCTAGCACAGAATAGTATTCTTCCGTGATCAGAGGAAGTGTACTGTATTTTTAATGCTATTTATTCGCGGCGTCCACCTAAGAAGATCTTTTGCCCCTACTTTGCACTGCGTGTATTTGAAAATGGTGGAAGTGTTAAGTGTCGAATGTGAGTAAAGGAACATTAAGGACGACACAAATATCCAGTCCCCAGGGCAGGGATATTAATCATTAATCATTTACATTAAAAAACACCTGGCCCGAACGGAACCGAACCCGGGGCCGCCGGATCACATGAGGGCGCGTTGCCCCCTACACCGCGGGGCCGGACAAGTGTACAGCATACTCTCTGGCTTGACAGGTAGTACTCAAACATGGCTGCATGCAATGACAAGACTAAGAATGAAATTCACATCACGATGATCACATAATATAAGTTTATTAATGGAAGTGTTAGTCGCTAAGCAACTCGCTAAGTATAGAATGTATTGCGGGTTAGGGTAAGCCTTCGCCTACAGTTACTGGAGTGACCATTTGATGATTTGATTATATGATTACTCAAATTTGGCTGAATTTAGAGACCTATCAGTACCTCGTAATTCACTGGCAGGTAATTATCATCATCATCATCATCATCATCATCTGTTTACCCTCCAGGTTCGGTTTTTTCCTCGGACGTAGCGAGGGATTCCACCTCTACCGCCTCAAGGGCAGTGTCCTGGAGATTCAGACTCTGGGTCGGGGGATACAACTGGGGAGTATGACCAGTACCTCGCCCAGGCGGCCTCACCTGCTATGCTGAACAGGGGTCTTGTGGAGGGATGGGAAGATTGGAAGGGATAGGCAAGGAAGAGGGAAGGAAGCGGCCGTGGCCTTAAGTTAGGTACCATCCCGGCATTCGCCTGGAGGAGAAGTGGGAAACCACGGAAAACCACTTCCAGGATGGCTGAGGTGGGAATCGAACCCACCTCTACTCAGTTGACCTCCCGAGGCTGAGTGGACCCCGTTCCAGCCCTCATACCAGTTTTTCAAATTTCGTGGCAGAGCCGGGAATCGAACCCGGGCCTCCGGGGATGGCAGCTAATCACGCTAACCA
The DNA here is from genome assembly GCF_040414725.1 of Anabrus simplex. NCBI lineage: Eukaryota > Metazoa > Arthropoda > Insecta > Orthoptera > Tettigoniidae > Anabrus > Anabrus simplex. The sequence goes on from NC_090265.1 coordinate 117,855,176, forward strand.
CTACACCACAGAGGCGGACGGCAGGTAATTCCGGAGAGAATAAAACAAAAATGAAGCAAATAGGTCCAGTAAAACGGAGGGACTGATTTGCAAAAGCTGTTCTTAGTAAACTCTTTTTTTTTTAAATATTTATTTGCAAGTTGCTTTACGTCGCACCGACACAGATAGGTCTTATGGGGACGATGGGACAGAAAAGTCCGAGAAGTGGGAAGGAAGCGGTCGTAGCCTTAATTAAGGTACAGCCCCGGCATTTGCCTGGTGTGAAAATTGGAAACCACGAAAAACCATCTTCAGGGCTGCCGACAGTGGGGTTCGAACCCACTATCTCCCGAATACTGGATACTGGCCGCACTTAAGCGACTGCAGCTATCGAGCTCGGTGTAAAACACTTTTAATATATAGATAACCCTATTTCAGTTTATCAAAGATGTCGCATTAACCTCAGCCGTTATGTTGGAAAATTAACACCATTACCATACCCCCATACCCCATGGCACTACAGCCCTTGAAAGGCCTTGGCCTACCAAGCGACCGCTGCTCAGCCCGAAGGCCTCCAGAATACGAGGTGTCGTGTGGTTAGCACAACGAATCTTCTCGGCCGTTATTCTTGGCTTTCTAGACCGGGGACGCCATCCCACCGTCAGATAGCTCCTCAATTCTAATCACGTAGGCTGAGTGGACCTCGAACCAGCCCTCAGCTCCAGGTAAAAATCCCTGACCTGGCCGGGAATCGAACCCGGGGCCTCCGGGTAAGAGGCAGGCACGCTACCCCTACACCATGGGGCCGGCCAACTTTGATAGGTAAACAAATAATAGACTAGGTATCATGTTTGTTGATAAGGCTAGATCGACCGCATATCTCATACAGGTTTTCTACCTTAACAATTACAACTGCTAATTTATCCTTGCTTTCCTTATCCGTTTAAACCAATGAGAGTTTCCTCCCTGACCCACCTCCTTCTTCCATCACATCTCCCCAACCCGCCCGCATCTCTTGGCAAGAGAGATGGTGTAACCCTCTAGGTGGCCCGCCTGTGGCTACTCCAACCACTACTCTTATACCTTCATATCTTCCACATAATATAAATAACATTTGTTTGAGCGCCAGTTGCTTTTTTAAGAAAAACAACAAAATTCGGTAGAGCATACCTCTTATATCAATTATCTCAAGGCGTGAGGTGATAAACTCACATATCTGGCAATATACAGGGATATGGATCAGGACAATATTAAATTACTGTTGCATTTCCACAATTGAGGATTGTACATGGAACTGGAATCACTTATTATAATTAAAAAATAAAACTGAGTTTATGACTAAATTTATGTCACAATGAACAATCATTGACGTCTTTTAATTTAACAAAAGAAATATATCGTGAGATTTGCGGTACTAAATAAAAGGAAAATTTAATCTAAACAAAAAAAGCTATTGGCATGAACTTGAAGTGAGATGTGATATCGCCGCTGATTACACTCTTCTTCATGTTATGAATACATAACATGTCTGATGCTTTAATTACCTGTTGTCTGCATACACCGCTGTTGAACTTCAAAATTCTTGGGAAAACCTGTGAGCTGAAGTCGGGAGCCGTCTGTTGTAATCTTCTTATATAACAAGGAGTTGGCCTACATACAATGTACGCGTGTAGGGAGCTCCAATGTAATTACGTCCACTCAATATATTTTAAATAATTGGAAAATATTATTGAAACATCTTGTGAAGTCCATCCTCACAAGAAGATGATGTTTCTTTATCAGCATAGTACCCGTCTCTGCTCGGATACAAGCACCACTTGTAGACTTCCTCGATGATTACTTCTTCAAACACAACTCTTAGCTCTGACCATCACACTAAGACCACTTCTTCCATTTGATACATCTGACTGTTACATATGATCTGCACGATATCAACTGCTTATGAACTGAGTACTATGAACTGAGTACTGTGAACTGAGTGATATCATCTGAATCTCTCACTACCGTTGCCTCGACTTATATCACCTCGCGATGACGACTCATCTCCCCACTCACTGTTCATCCCTTCCACTTCCACATACAGTAGCTGGCGAATACTGGCACTTGGTCGCAATCACGTGTCCACGCACTGATGTCATCAGTCAAGCGTTGTCTAAGCTTACCCAAGCGGATCGAGAATGACTAGGCCGAATGCGTCACCGGGAAATCTCCTTGCACAGTTAAACATAGCCTCGATTGCAAAATACTATGCCAGCTCATCTAGCCAAAGTTACAAGCCACAGCATGACAATATGAAACCAACAAATCTCACTTACTACAATACAGAATAATTACAAACATATTCACTTAACCTATGATTAAATACAATAATATACGTGATACCTAATTATTACAGTCTAAATGATGAGAAACAGAATATATAAATCTAATGAATCGGGTTAATAATGATAATAATAATAATAATAATAATAATAATAATAATAATAATAATAATGATGATAATAATAATAAATACTGAATGGAATCTGTAACCTAGTTGTACGGTTACAGAACGCCTCCCTCATGAAATAATCGATTAAATGAATCGATTGATTCATGAAATATATACATAACATGTCTGAAATCGAGTACACCATAGATACATGTATAAAAATGCCCTTTACAAATTTGGTACATAGTATCATCCATCTGGATGTTCGTTGTTACACATATAAAACATTTATCAATTATCATTTTCACTTTGATTATACAGTATTATTTATACACAGATTACATTTCTTTCTCACTTCTGTCGTTTCAAACGTTCATTGAGTGTTCAAAAGTAATTCTCGAAGACATATCCTTATATACACTGTCTCCAAGCACTGGAGTTTATTGCACTGCCGTGCCTCACTTATTATCACAACACACGCTAATTTCACTGAAGTCCTGTTCGCAATGCCAGCTTCATAAAATATGGTGAATTAACATAATAATGAAAATTAATCAACAAACTCACATGATATATTTCTTAAGATTTCTTATATTGTATGTGCCTACGATATTTCCTTCCTTGTCTTCTAATGAATAAGCACATTTCCCAATCCGTTTCACTACGGTGAAGTATCCCTGATATAACAAGAAAAACTTAGAAAATTGACCAGCTTCTGCTGATGACGGGAGTGGCACTCTGAGTAAAACCTTGTCACCAAGCTCAAATTCATCCAATATAGTCTTACAAAAATTATCATGCACAATCTTACCGTGTTATCCTTCTTAGGTATAATAACAAGTGGATTTAAATTAGGACTACATGATGGTTCAATTATATTATAATCTAGCATAATGTCAATCTGCTCTTCAACAGCGCTAGCGTATTTTAACGGAATGGGATATTTCGGTCCTACAAAAGTTGAGTTATCAATAACATTAAATTTGTGTTCGTAAAGATGTGTTCTACCAGGCCGATCGCTAAAAACATCACTATGTGATATCAATAATTCACACAATTCGTCCTTCTGACTTTCCGCTAAATTACATTTCTCCACTGTCTCATACAATTCATCTCTAGAATCTCTCTGTATGGACACATGGCAGACATCAATATTTTTCCTAATATTAGGAATTTTACAAGATCCTTCCGTACTAGAACACACTTTATTCGCACTAATTTCTGACAAAACATCATATGGTAAACTGACTTCCCTGCTACTCTTTCCCCAAATAAGATTGACATTACACAGATCAAAATTTAATTTAGCCTTGTGACACGTTAACCAGTCGGTACCTAAAATAACGGCATAAACTAAATTAGGCACAACTAAGCATGGTTGGAAAATACATTCTCCACTTATGTTAATGGGGACAGCTATTTGTTTATTCACTCTTTGAGACTTGTTTCCAACAGCTGTTACGATGAACGTATTCCTCACTGGAATTTCCGCTACCTCATACTTCTCTCTCAAAACTTCCTCATACAGCTTGGAATTTACACATGACTTCTCACTACCAGAGTCCAACAAAATCTTAACTTTTCTGCCCCATATCAGCAGTTCAATCGTCGGTGTAACAGTAACACTACTTAAATTATCCTCATTACATAATATAAGATCACTTAACAAATCTTGCCTTATATCTAAATTTAAATTACACTTATAAAATTTATTGTCTACGATTAAGTCGTCACTTAAAACATTTGAATTATTGCTACTTAGGTCACAATCATGTTCACTTACAACTATAGGCTGGTCGACATTGTCATACTTATCTACCTTATACGTGAACTCACCATTTACGGACTGTCTCAGTGACCTGTTTATACAGTCCGTTGCGCGTTTAAAGTACTTGGTTCGGTTACGACTTGTTGGTTACACACCTCAGTCGGCCTCCCCTGTTGCCTATTTCCTCTAGCGTCATTATTATTATTATTATGGCCTGTATTCTCCCGCCTCCCAGCTTCTGGTTGATTACCATAATCACGCCTCCCAGTCCTGAAATTTTCCGAACTATTCTGATAATTTCTCTCCCTGTGGAAATTATTATTAGGTCTCTCCTGATATTCTCTTCTGTAGTTACGATTATTCATAGTCCTGTCCTGATTATTAGATTGGTTACCCCTTCCTTCTACATTCCTATTTAGTGTCCTACTATGATTCAAGCTACTACCTAAAGCATCAAAACTTTCCAACAAAATCTCCATTTCCTTAATAGTCTCCACTCTTTGCATACAAACAGCTTCTCTTATACTATCGGGATAGTGCTTAGCCATAAGTCTAACTATATCAGCCTCAGGTCCAATACATTCTAAATTTCTCCACACCAAAACATGAGCCAAAAAGTATTCAGTCATTCTAACACCCTCGTTAGAATTATACCTGCCAAACATTACTCTCTCTCTCTCTCTACTCTGAACACCTTCACTCCAAAATTTAGCCATGAATTTCTCCTTAAATTCAGTTAGACTAGACATCGAGCTTATATATACTTGAAACCAAGACTTAGTCTCTCCTACGAAAGCATTAGATAAGATCTCCAATACAGTTTCGCAGCTAATAATATTGTCTCTTAATTGAACAGCAAATTTCTTCTCTACTACTCTCATAAATTCCATCGGGTTAAATTCTTTCCCAGAAAACTTAGGTAAGTCATGATCTCTAGTGATTAAACCATTATTTACAATTATTTCACGTACATTTCTACTATCACGCACTTCTTTCTGGAGTACTCTCTGGCAACTCAGAAATTTTTCTTCCAATGTTTCCTCAGCCTTTTCTTCAATTTTTCTTAACTTCTCCTGTAATTTTTCTTCCGATTCTCTCACCTTCTGTGATAATGATTTTTGTTCACTCTCTAGATCACCTACTTCTCCAAGTTTTCTTTCCACATGTTCTACCCTACTAATACATTTCCTAGTTTCTTGCCCCACTGTATTGGTTATCTTTTCAAACCTTTCTTCTACTAACTCATTGATTTCTCCTTTATTGGACTCGATCTTGGCGCCTAATTCATCAATCTGTTTGATGCATGTCTCACTAATTTGTTCTATTTCCGCATGGAGATTGCTCCGACCCAATTCCATCTCAGCTCTGATATCACTAAACTCCTTATTTACTTTACTTTCTAAATTATTAATTTGCTTACTTATTTCTAATACCTTATGATCTATCTTATTACTAACATCATCAATCTTCTTATTAATACTATTTATGGCATTACTCTGAGCTTCAATTTTTTTACTAATAATATTATTCTGAGATTCAATTTTCTCACTCATAATATTATTCTGAGATTCAATTTTCTCACTCATAATATTATTCTGAGATTCAATTTTCTCACTAATAACCGTTTCAATTTTCTCACTCATAATATTATTCTGAGATTCAATTTTCTCACTAATGATATTATTCTGCTCAGTCATTTTGGACATCAGCAAATTAAATAAACCCAGGTCAATCACCCCTTTACTTTGATCTTGCGTGACAGCGTTTTCCTCACTTTCTACTATTTTCTGACTTTCAGCAGGTCCCAACTTAGTCACCAACTTCCTATTTATGTTACCACCTTGGATTTCCTTGGACACAATAACCTCAGCCTCATCACCTGACTGCATATTGCTATCCTTGTCCATCTTCGGTTTCCTACTAATTTTTCGCGATCTCAAAGCTATTTCCCCTTGCACTTCCTCTGACATTACCCCTTAAATACAAACTTCAACAAAATGACCTTCCTAACATTACTCGGTGAATTTAACATGTGCGTATTTATTAAAAGAACTGATCCATGTATATTGCCATTCAGAAACACTTTTTCTGAACCTTTCGAGTCCCACGTTGCTGGCGACACGTTGTGGCTACTCCAACCACTACTCTTATACCTTCATATCTTCCACATAATATAAATAACATTTGTTTGAGCGCCAGTTGCTTTTTTAAGAAAAACAACAAAATTCGGTAGAGTATACCTCTTATATCAATTATCTCAAGGCGTGAGGTGATAAACTCACATATCTGGCAATATACAGGGATATGGATCAGGACAATATTAAATTACTATTGCATTTCCACAATTGAGGATTGTACATGGAACTGGAATCACTTATTATAATTAAAAAATAAAACTGAGTTTATGACTAAATTTATGTCACAATGAACAATCATTGACGTCTTTTAATTTAACAAAAGAAATATATCGTGAGATTTGCGGTACTAAATAAAAGGAAAATTTAATCTAAACAAAAAAAGCTATTGGCATGAACTTGAAGTGAGATGTGATATCGCCGCTGATTACACTCTTCTTCATGTTATGAATACATAACATGTCTGATGCTTTAATTACCTGTTGTCTGCATACACCGCTGTTGAACTTGAAAATTCTTGGGAAAACCTGTGAGCTGAAGTCGGGAGCCGTCTGTTGTAATCTTCTTATATAACAAGGAGTTGGCCTACATACCATGTACGCGTGTAGGGAGCTCCAATGTAATTACGTCCACTCAATATATTTTAAATAATTGGAAAATATTATTGAAACATCTTGTGAAGTCCATCCTCACAAGAAGATGATGTTTCTTTATCAGCATAGTACCCGTCTCTGCTCGGATACAAGCACCACTTGTAGACTTCCTCGATGATTACTTCTTCAAACACAACTCTTAGCTCTGACCATCACACTAAGACCACTTCTTCCATTTGATACATCTGACTGTTACATATGATCTGCACGATATCAACTGCTTATGAACTGAGTACTATGAACTGAGTACTGTGAACTGAGTGATATCATCTGAATCTCTCACTACCGTTGCCTCGACTTATATCACCTCGCGATGACGACTCATCTCCCCACTCACTGTTCATCCCTTCCACTTCCACATACAGTAGCTGGCGAATACTGACACTTGGTCGCAATCACGTGTCCACGCACTGATGTCATCAGTCAAGCGTTGTCTAAGCTTACCCAAGCGGATCGAGAATGACTAGGCCGAATGCGTCACCGGGAAATCTCCTTGCACAGTTAAACATAGCCTCGATTGCAAAATACTATGCCAGCTCATCTAGCCAAAGTTACAAGCCACAGCATGACAATATGAAACCAACAAATCTCACTTACTACAATACAGAATAATTACAAACATATTCACTTAACCTATGATTAAATACAATAATATACGTGATACCTAATTATTACAGTCTAAATGATGAGAAACAGAATATATAAATCTAATGAATCGGGTTAATAATGATAATAATAATAATAATAATAATAATAATAATAATAATAATAAATACTGAATGGAATCTGTAACCTAGTTGTACGGTTACACGCCCACCCCTTCAGGTTTGGGAATGAAAGCATTTGAAGTAAGTAAGTAAGTCCTCCCTGAGAGTAGGTTAGATATCAAATAGAACCGCCATGTTCCCTTTAAAATACGATTATTCATATTACAATTTCTTTCGTTCTTAATTCGTTTACCCTCGGGCTCAGCGAGGGATCCGACCTCTACCGTCTCAAGGGCAGTGTCCTGGAGCGTGAGATTTTAGGTCGGGGGATAAGACTGGGGAGAAGGGCCAGTGCCCAGCCCAGGTGGCCTCTCCTGCTATGCTGAACAGGGGCCTAGTGGAAGGATGGGAATATTGGAAAGGATAGAGAATAAAGAGGGAAGGAAGCGGCCGTGGTTTTAAGTTAAGTACCATCCCGGCATTTGCCTGAGTCAAAGTGGGAAATTACAGAAAACCACTTCGAGGATGGCTGAGGAGAGAATCGAATCCCGCTCTACTCAGTTAACCTCCCGAGGCTGAATTGATCCCGTTCCAGCCCTCGTACCATTTTTCAAATTTCGAGCCCCAGCCGAGATCGAACCCACTCTATTGGGAGCAGAAGGCCAATTAATAATCAAATAAGATCAATGGGTTTATCGGTAGGGTTATTAACTCTGCCGAAGCTTTTTCTTAGGGTCCTCCTTTTATGCAGCCCATTTACTAGTATAATTTTCCTTTTCTATTGTTTCCAGTACCAAGGATTTACATTCTGCCTGCTCTTGAAGCGAGATGGTGATGGCAACAGGAGGGAAGATATTTTCACTCTCCATCAAGAAAGCGCCATTTGTTTTGTGACAAGAAGCAAGCCGCGTGGGATGGGCTATTATCTCCGTTCACTGACTATCTTGTGTCAACGTTTTCGCTCAAAACTTTGGCAATCATCCGCTGCTAGGGGCCGCTGGGGACGCCATCTAGCTGTCAATTGTTTGCTTTCGGTCGATTCACGTGATTAACGAGACGTTTCTTCCCCCCCTGCTCCACACATTCTCCCCTCATCGTACCTTCTTCCTCTTCTTTGTTCTCCGCATCACTGTCTTCTTTTCCTCCCCATTCCCACCTACTTTCCTGTCGTAACGATTCGTAAAATCTCCAGTCGGTAAACAGAAAGGTGGCTGCGAGCATAGTCGGTCTGCCTTCACAAGAATGATGCAGTAAACAGGTGTTCCAGAACTCTTGGATCCTAATGGGGTGGGATGTAGGGAGCAAGGATGGAAGCAGAAAGGCAGTACATCATACGAGCATGTCTGTTAGAGACTCTTGCTTCTTTCATCTTTTAATCTAAGTGACTTTCGAAACGATATTCCATCACCTCTGTATAACTTAGAAAGTCATATCCTCCCGTCTCATCCTGGAACTAGTAAATTCCTAACTTGAACTAACATAAGTATACAGTGGAACATCGATATCTCGAATCACCTCGGGTGAAAATTTTTATTTTGAGTTATTGAAATTTCGAGATACAGAGAATACAGTTTTTGACCATGTACAGCACATAACTGAATCAGATGTATCTATGTGCTTATAGTGAATGCATTATTATTTTTTGCTATTGGCTTTACGTCGCACCGACACAGGTAGGTCTTATGGCGACGATGGGACAGGAAAGGGCTAGGACTGGGAAGGAAGCGGCCGTGGCCTTAATTAAGGTACAGCCCCAGCATTTTCCTGGTGTGAAAATGGGAAACCACGGAAAACCGCATTATTTTTAAATGTATTTAGAAGTATACGAACAAACTCTATTTTACGACATCAGTTTAATTATAACACTTGTAGTAACTCTTTAGAAGACAGGATACAGTACCTGCAGTAGTGAAACAAGAAACATACCTCCGTTAACACCCTTGGACCTGCCGGGCTGAGTGGCTCAGACGGTTGTGGCGCTGGTCTTCTGACCCCAACTTGGCAGGTTCGATCCTGGCTCAATCCGATGATATTTGAAGGTGCTCAAATATGTCGGCCTCGTGTCGGTAGATTTACTGGCACGTAAAAGAACTCCTGCGGGACAAAATTCCGGCACCTCGGCGTCTCCGAAAACCGTAAAAGTAGTTAGTGGGACGTTAAGCAAGTAGCATTATTATTATTATTACACCTTTGGACCAATCCGTGAATCTCTTCTGTTTCTTACTGTTAACCTTTCCTCCCTTCGCGTTGAAACTTCTCGTCAATTCCACCCAGCCGATTTTCGTAAATGAAGCTTTTCATCCGCGACTTCGGGGGTTGCTTTCGTACGTGAACGGTGATTAATTCACACCCAACAAACAGTGACGCTTCGCTGATTTTCCGATTACTAGAAGTTTAAGTTTTTCGGTTCCCGTCATATTAGCTCCCAGCATCACTGTAACCGTTAGTTTTAACTGTTCCTCATAAACCACAAATGTCGCATTGCACAGTTCATGTTACACACAATTCGAGTTACAGAGTACTTTTTGCTTCAAGGGAGGAAATGTTTGCTTCAAGACATCGAGGAATCTGTGTAACCGAATTTCGTGTGATAGAGAACTAAATACTGTACACGTGAAGAATAGGACAAACGGTCGGGAAATTTAACTTACTTCGAGATACTGAAAATTCGAGTATTAGAGGTTCGACATATTGAGGTTGGACTCTATAACCACCGAGCTCGATAGCTGCAGTCGCTTAATTGCGGCCAGTATCCAGTATTCGTGAGATAGTAGGTTCGAACCCCACTGTCGGCAGCCCTGAAAATTGTTTTCCGTGGTTTCCCATTTTCACACCAGGCAAATGCTGGGGCTGTACCTTAATTAAGGCCACGGTTGCCTCCTTCCTACTCCTAGCCCTTCCCTGTCCCATCGTCGCCATAAGACCTATCTGTGTCAGTGCGACGTAAAACAACTAGCAAAAAAAGAATAAAGGACTCTATAACCTATAAAAAGGACAAATTACTTCTTTCACGTATTCAACTTTAATGTATAACTGTATAACTCCAAGTACGAAGTTATAAGCAATTTTATAGAGTTACTAGCTAAAGTAGTCGTCGTTAACGGAATCATTACTCGGCATGTGCATGATAATATTTGTTGTACTAAATACTGTATACGTATAGTGGGGACTTCGAGGGCACTGGGACCGCTACGGTAGCTGTGAAGGCCCTTCAGGAACTTTGAAAAGTGGTGGCAAAAGGGGGCTCTGGTTAAGACGCAGCAGGTCGTTATGCTACTTAGGTTCCAAAATGGGGGGAAAAAAAGTAAATAAAAGTAATGTAAATTTAAATCTTATATCAGTTGCATAGTATCATTTGAAGTAATTCCACATACTGTATCTGAGTTGACTATGTTTGTAAGTAAGGAGATATTATAAGTAGAATTTTGTAAACAATATAAATTTATTAAGAGTGGTCTGTTTGTTTAATAGAAAAAAATTGTTAGCCTAAATTGTATATTATTGTATTCTAGAAAATTTTTTTTCTTCTCTTGTTAATTTAAAATTTAGTGCTTGACAATAATGTATTTTAGTGTACCATTTGCCACCGAGGTACACACCTCATTTGCAAATAAAGAGATTATGATTTGATTTGTTCACCCCTCATGTTGATCCCCAGATTCTGAGGCGTGGACATTTCTCTCCCTGTCAACGGCTTTTTGTGACGTACTTGCTTCCTTGTTTTCTGTGGCCCTTTTCAGTTCCACATTATTATGCATTATTGCTGATCATGATTTGACCCTTTACTTCCGGCATGAAAGAAAGTCAAGCACCTAGTTCCGATATTGTAGTCCTTCGCGCATTGTTTTCTTCTCACTGTGATATTTGATGCTGCTGATGCTTGTTGTTTAAAGGGGCCTGACATCGAGGTCATCGGCCCCTAATGGTACGAAATGAAATGACAGCAAAAAGTTCAAAAAATACACTGACCAAAATAAATAAAAATGTCTTGAAAAATGAATGGATGGATATGAACCCAAAAAACAAGAAACAAATAAACAAGAAACAGTGGATCCGACTCACAAACGGTCATAAATAATAGTATTACTGACCAAGGGACCACTTATAAAGCACAGTCCTGAATCGATTATGCTTGATGTCTAAAGGGGTCCAAAAACCAGGTCTAAGGCCCCTCAGTATGGTACATATCGCGAGTAAAGTAGAACCATGATATTGCTCAAGCTGCAGTACTAATCAAAGGTAGCGTAAACTCACATTGTTCCAAACATTAAGGTACTACTCACAAGTATTGTTCCTCGTACAGGTAACGCAGACCTATGGTGTTTAGCACAAAATGGCGCCATTCATAGCCAACGCAAACCGATGAGGTTCCTCACCTAGGTGTACTAATCACGAGCGCCGGTATTCCCGTGGTGTTCCTCACATAGTGGGTACTAATCACTGGCAACGCAGACCCACGGTGTCGCTCATATAGTGGTACAACTCACAGGCAACGCCCAGACCCGTGGTGTTGCTCGCATGGGTACGGCTCTCGGGTACTGGAAACCCACACTGAACCCCGCTTGAGTGCTACGAGCCACAAAACTATTCAGTACCTAACAGAGTGGTACTACTCGCAAGTAAAGGCGATCCATGGTGTTCACCGCATGATGGTACGAATCAAAAGTGGTTTCATGTTTCTAATTCAATCATCCCTTGGTCGCCTCTTTTAGTCGCCTCTCACGACAGGCAGGGGATACCGTGGGTGTATTATTCGTCTGCCTCCCCCACCCACAGGGGGTGTGTGTTTGATCCGTGAGAGGTATTTTTATTTCCCTCAAGTCCGCCGGCAAGCCGGTTAGGACACCCCTATCCGCCACCTGGGACGCGCCACGTGAGAGTATCACCTCTCCCCCTGCTACGCCTGCGTAGCAGGTTCGTGGACTGTGATATTTGGGTATCCAATATAAAGCGACTCTTTCTTCCTCCTTTCATTAGGTTTCCTCGCGAATTTTTCTCTTTTCGATGGTCATCTTTACAATTTTCCTTGCCGATATGCCCTTAAGAGCACGCGCTTTTCCCCTAAACAGAGTCGTTACAAAAGTACCACCATGGCCATTTAACATGACTGAATAATTTCATGTTAGCTGCAGTATGCTCGGCGTTGACATGGAGTAAGCACCAAAAGTTTAAATTATGAATATCTCTGATGTCATAGCTGATACGGTAAAACTTCATGAGACATAAATGATCGGGAAACTGCATTCTCTACAACTTTTGTTATGTAGTTTTATCGATAGGACCACTAATTAATAATGACGATATTAAAAATTAAAGTTTAGGCCTTCCCTTAAACTATCATTTCACCCAGCGTTAGTAAAATTATTTATAGCCTAGGCTGGATTTGTGGAATCTCTGTTGGCGGGAGGAAAATGAGCAACGTGCAATTTGCAGATGAAACTTCCCTTATAGCTGGAAGTGAAGAGGAGCTCACTGACCTGTTTATAAGAGTCACTCTGCTCTAGAGATAAACATGAAAAAGACCAAACTAATGGTAGTCGATCGGCAAGATCAAATCCAACTTACAGAATGTCTAATGGACCTGGAGTTAATAAATGAATTTGTATACTTTGGGAAGAATCAATGAATATTCAAGATATACTTAAATATTGTAATTAAGTGGTCCGCCTATTCAATACAATATTTAATTGATTATATCTAGTACATGTTTGTCCCCTAAGGGACATCATCAGCTAATAATAAATTAACATTAATATATCAGAAATAAATATTATTAAAATTGGAAAGACACATTAAAATTATATCCATTACCACACAGAACTTTACCATCAAGGCCCCGATCTGACTTTAAATTCTGAAGCATTTAAATTTTATTATATCGTCTAAGTTATGCTTATTAAGTTTTAACAAATCTTCTACCAAGAGATACATATCAAGTGTGCTATTTACAACAAATGATATTTTAAGATTTTATAAGCAAAACTGACATTTCCCAAGAACATCAACAAGAGAAATATGGACCATTTAACTGTTTTATATTCTTATGACTTGCAATTTTAACAAAATTTCGAAGATCTTATTTTAAATGTCAAAACATTTTAATGTGTCTTTCCAATTTTAATAATATTTATTTCTGATATATAAATGTTAATTTGTTATTAGCTGATGATGTCCCTTAGGGGACGAAACACGTACTAGATATAATAAATTATATATTTTATTGAATAGGCGGACCACTTAATTACAATATTAAAGTTTATCTTGAATATTCATTGATTTATTATAGTCTATACGGGATTAGTATTACTTGAAATGAAGCTGTTAAAGCTTATCACTTGTAATGCTTTGGGTGAGTCATCAGTGACACAGAAAGCTGTGAATTAGAGAAAAAAAGGACGTATTCTAGGTCGTGCTGCAACGGTTCAACTCCCTAAGATCAGACAGAACTTGCCAATGTCAAAAGCTACGAAGAAGCTCATGGTGGATTCACTAGTGTTCTCGGTCATTTTGTGAGACCTGGACCATGAATGCTAGAGACAAAAGTCGAACTGATGCCTTTGATATGTGGTGTCAGCGGAGGATGCTGGACTAAAAGAAGAACCTGTGTTTCCATTCTGAAAGAACTGAGCGTCAAGAAACGTCTATCTTCCAGTGTGAGTGAGTGTTAACTCCAGTTCCTTGGCCACATTTTCAGAAGAGGAGAGAATTTGGAAAAGACCATTTTGCAGGGAAAAGTTCAAGGTAGTAGACCACGAGGAAGAACAGCAAGTGGATGTTAGATCAGGCGAACAAGACCACTGACCTACCTCTTCAGATCATGTTAAAGAAGGCTGAAAACAGCAAAACGACTAATGAATGGTATTATTCCCCGATTTTATATGCCCAGTTTCATTAAATTATGTTCAGCCATTTTGTCGTGGCTTGGCGTTGATATGGAAAAAGCATCAAAAAGCGAAATTCATGAATATCTCTGTTGTTATAGCCGGAAAAGTAAAAAATGTACCTATAAGGTACCGTACAAATGATCGGAAATATATTTCTACATAATTTCAGTTAATGTAGTACACTTTAAAAAAATGGAAATTGCAACACCATGAAGGCATTGGTAGTTTGTGTTGATTTTCACGATATGGAACGATGACATATAGGTATGTAAACGATGAAAGTTTCAGACCCATTGGATTGTTGCTACAGGTCTCCCCACGTGATTGGTCGCGGAGGAATCACCTCCAGTATACGGACTCTGGTGTAGCGTAGTTGCCTTGCACTCTGTGCAGTGAAGTGTTCCCCGTCAAACATGCCTCGACAACAGAGAAGAGCACGCTATAAACAACTGTCGCCGTTTGAGAGGGCTCGGATAATTGGGCTGTGTGAGGCTGGATTATCGCTAAGGACTGTCGCTGCACGCGTTGGCCGACAGGCATCTACGGTACAACGTGTATGGCAGCAGTGGTCAAATGAAGGTACCCACACTCGTAGACCTGGCACAGGCCCAGCGCGACAGACAACTGTGAGAGAGGATTGCCGCATCATTCGGATGGCCCGGATGGAACCCCATGCAACAGCAGCGCAAATTCGAGCAGCTGTGGCACCCCACGTTACACAACAAACAGTTGGCAATCGCGTGCGTGCAGCTGGCTTACGAGCCTGTGTCCCTGCAGAAGGTGTTCCATTGACCTCACAACAGCGACGTGTAAGGCTGGCCTGGTGTCGAGAAAGATCAACGTGGGTCAAAGAGTGGCATAGGGTCGTCTTTAGTGATGATCGCGTTTCTGTCTTACCCGCTGTGATCGCCAGAATCGCGTGCGCCGACGTACCGGGGAGAGAGCCCGTCCAGGTCTTATTGTCGAGAGGCACACAGGGTCAACACCAAGCATTATGATCTGGGGAGGTATTGGCTTTAATGTGAAATCACAATTAGTGCTTTTTGAGGGCAGTATGACTGCTCGACAGTACCTTGATAGGGTTCTCAATCCAGCGGTTGTCCCTATGATGGCGGACATTTCTAATGGGATGTTTCAGCAGGACAATGCCCGGCCTCTTACTGCACGCATCTCTAGAGAAGCTCTCCACGACATCACAACCTCAGAATGGCCCGCCAGATCCCCTGAACTCAGTCCTATTGAGCATATGTGGGACATGATGGGTCGACAACTGGCCAACCGTCCTCAGCCACCCACAACTCTGGAACAACTGACTCGTGAAGTGCAGCAAGCATGGGCCACAATTCCTCAGGAAGCGATCCAGGGCCTTATTGACTCCATGCCTCGATGTATTGCAGCTCGTAGTGGGCACATCCTGTATTGATTGTTGTCCAAACTTGCTGTCAGAGGGATCTGAAAGTGTAATAATCGAATCACAACCGAACACTCGTCCTGCATGTTCAATTACAGCAATGTAGCACCATTCCTTCTGGGTGTTGCAATTTCCATTTTCTTCAGTGTATTAATCGACAGGTCCACTAATAACATAGATATTAGAGAATTAAATTTTAGTTCTTCCCCTAAACTACCATACGGTACCACTCAGCGTGAGTAACATTATTTATAGCCTAGATTGTAGTGCCTCCTTCCCCGACTTTAGATACCGATTATCAATGCATTCTCTTCAGCCATTTACATACATACAGACAGACAGACAGACAGACAGACAGACAGACAGACAGACAGACAGACAGACAGACAGACAGACAGACAGACAGACAGACAGACAGACAGACAGACAGACAGACAGACAGAAAATTAAAAAGTGCATTTCCTTGTTACTGAAGACATGAACGATAGAGAAATATAAAAAGTTTTAAATTCTGAACAATGTACAGACAAAACTATTATTTTATACTGGCAAATATACTCGTGATTCGCTACGGTATTCTGCATTGTACACGGATTTCTCCGCAAATTACTGTAAAGCTAGTGAGTGAGATTATATTAAATTGTATGCCTCTTAGCGCTATCTTAGAAACAAAACAGGGAGGACGGAATACGTTGTTTCCTATGTAAGGTAGGTATTGGGGAAGTTTTGAGGATAATGGGAGGGCACATTCCCTACTGCCAATCACAATCGAGTTCGGGATTTTCTACTATAACGGCATGCTCACTTGGTAACTGCCATTCACAATAGAGATGGGGAGTTTTCATTATAAAGACAGCTCATTTTTCGTAAAGCGAGTCATAGTCGAGGTAGAAAGATTTGATTATAACTGAGAAATGCATCGCTCTTTAACGTATCAACAATCGAGACACGGCAGTAAGTCATAGGAACAAATTTTTTTTATATCTCCAAATAGAACGGCGATTATGCTATCTGTTTCGTAATACGACTTACCGTTTAGCCGCCAATTATCCCGAAACGAAGGTCTGCACCGTCATTAAAATGGATCCCTACTTGGATACTAACGGGGCAAAAAGTTATACATTTTTACAGCTTGGAATCTTTCCTCAAAGAAAAGAGTTACCAGGTATTGGCATTAGCACTTGTATACATGCGACGAAATTAAGGAAGAAAGTGATACAGTTAACAAAGTTGAAATTAATAGAAAATAGGATTAAAAGTGAGGACAGCGTGATGGGACAAATATTTAAATACTAAGAGGACGTATTGGAAAATTAAATATCCCTCAGTAAATTACGTTGGTATGAGTTAAAGGTATAAAAAGGCGGTAACAGAGGGGAAATTTAGGTGCAGGGTTTCTTTGGTAAACAGACAAGAACATGACTAATGGTGTTATTACTTGAGCTTTACGAGGATGGTTCTAAACTTCAGCGATATTCCTCCAGTATCCCGCAGAATTGCCGATTGACGTCTCCCTTGCTTTCTACCCAAGGAACAACCAAGAGTTTACAGCAATTATGACGAAAATGGCAATAAGTTACTTTCCTGCTGGCAAGCAGAGACGTTGCCATGGTAACTTGTAGGTTCATTGTCGGACTGGCGGTCACTCAGTGCAGATCATCATACCCGCAGGACATAGTAATTTTCTCCGGCATTTGAAGAGTAAGCTAAATTATGAATATAAGAAACGTTGTGTAATGAAGAGACTTTTCGCACAGAGTCCACGGATCTTACAGAGAATCAATGGTATAAGAGAAAGTGGAGGAAAACTGTTTTTGTTTTTCTATAAACACCCGTCTATTCAAATATTTTAAAATCATATGCATATCAAACCTTCCACGGGATGAATAATTAAAACCTACAACCTGTTTTCCAGTCTTTGACCGGGTCAGGGATGTGATGAATGAACCAGATATAGGCTATTATTACAATAGGTACGCCACTTCCAAGGTGATATTAATGACTGATAAATGCTATGAAATGAGGATGGAGAGTGTTGCTGGAATGAAAGATGACAGGAAAAACCGGAGTACCCGGAGAAAAACCTGTCCCGCCTCCGCTTTGTCCAGCACACATCTCACATGGAGTGATCGGGATTTGAACCACGTTATCCAGCGGTGAGAGGCCGACGCGCTGCCGTCTGAGCCACGAAGGCTCTCCACGGGATGAGTATACTCTAAATTTATGACGTTTGGTCGAGATCTATCCAGCCATTTCGCCGTGATGGCGGAATAAACAGACGAACCGGCACGAAAAATAAAAACCACCGATTCGGTCTTGCGTTGACCTAAAACGGATAAATATCTAAAAAATTGGCAAAACAAACGAAATTACAGACAGCGGACCCACTACATCTTTATTTATATAGGGAGTGAGTGCCTATATCGACCATAATGGCAAGGCTATCAACCTTCAAAATGCCGAAATGTTAAGTTCTAAACAATTGCAGCTACACCCCATATCAAGGTGTCATTTTACGCAGGGGCTCGATTTCAAAATTTCAACTACTATTCTGGTAGTTATCTAGTGTGATCTATACGCTTCTCATATGGTACTCCGTTACCAATATCGCTCTTAAAATAGTTCATTCTTGGTTACAGGTTTATTTCAGTCTACCGTGGTAGGGGACTTGGAGCTGAACTTGGAATCTAAAACAAGATCGCGACTACACTTTGTACTAATAAGACTAGTGAGATTGTGTATGATACTGCATATGCTTTATTCGTAGGGACGTAACGTTGGATCGCAACCTCAAGGGCTTGGAGCTGAACTTGGAACAAGATGGTGGCACTCGTCTAAGGAGATGGCATACGGCTTAATACATCTTCTATATTCATTGGTACGTAACGACGGAATGCAACCTCAGGGGCTTGAAGCTGAACTTGGAATTCCGAAAAAATGCATTGAATAGGACTAGGGAGGTGGTGTAAGGCCTATTAGATTTGCAATCCTTATATGGACGTAACGTTGGAGGGCGATCTCAGGGTCTTGTAATTGAGCGACTGAAGAGTCAACTGCACTAGCTTTTGTGCTGATGCGGAATGCTCTGTTGTTTTAGTGACTGGAACACTGAATTTTTTATTTTAACTCTTCGACCGGATAGATTTAAATTCAGACACTTGTTATTGCCTGTCGTAATGTTTACATCACTTAGAGATTAAAACTAATGTTCATAACCGAAAAAGTTCGCGGTACAACTGTAGCGGGAGGCTGCGGTTTTTCAGACTTGATGCTAAATAGAAGACTCGCACATTTAGAGCTGTATCCTAATACTAACACCCTAACCTTCTCAGAGTTCGAAAACAACCTAGGCTAAGTAGCTCAGGCGGCAAATCATTAGTCTTTTAGTGTTTAAAACTTCATGGCCATCAACCTAAAGTGTTGATCTAAGGATGACAGACAAGGGTGATGTTGAAACATAGCAGACTAAGGCTGAGTAGCTGAGGTGGCAAAGAGCTAGACTTTTGAGTCTTGAAAACTGCAGACTAAAGCAGAGTTGTAAGAAATTTTTGAACAAACATAAATGTAAATGTTAGGAGTAAGCTGCCATTGAGTAGAATAAAAATTATTTTTTCTCATGCATGCTGAATAGTTAGTTTAGTGGGTGGCGTCTAAAGTTGTATTCTCGTATATCCGCGCTAGTAGCAGTTCTATGGAAAAATACTACATAACGAAAGATGTAGAAAATAACATTTCTAATCATTTTTGACTTAACATGTTTTTCTGTACAAGTTATAATAACGGAGATAATCCTGAAATTATATATTGTCGAACTGATAGGAAATGGCTGAACAGAATGTAAAGGTCAGGAATAAAGTGTAATTGTGTAGGCTATAAATAATGTTATTCATGCTATAAAACAAACTTAAGAGTGCACGTCGGTGACAATGAATAGATGCTTGTTGGCCTACCCTTTATTTCTAGAGGCATAAGGAATTAGTTTTACTAAGTTAGCTTTCTATAGTTCATTCTCATTCTACATATGATAACACGCCTGAAACGGTAAGTGTGATGAGGTCGTTGATGTAACTTATGTGCAATGCTTACCTTTACAGGCGGGGTCTTTACTTTGAAGAGCTATTACTCAATAATACCCGTACGACGTAATTCATACTCTATTACTAGAATCTCTGGTACATACTCTGTGTAACCAGCATCTTGATAAGTTCGTAAGAGTAGCAACTTTGTATAAGTAAGTTAGGATCTTTATAGGATCTTACATCTACATAGGGTGACAGAGTCTTGTTGTTAAAATTGAGACTACATGTAGACACTTGATTTGTAGGAAGCGGTAGAACGTGCTTTGATGTAGTAAGTGCTTCTGCTATTCTATTTGTAGTTAAAAACTTAACTCGCTTTGACAGCGAAGAAGAGCTGAAATCTTCTTCTTCTACTACCTCATCTCGCCTTTCTTCTTCTTCTTCTTCTTGAGATGTTTGAACAGCTACAGACAGTGTAGTAGGTTTAGGAAATAATGTGGAGTGGAAAGCTCATATGGTAAAGGAAAGTTGAGTTCTTCATCCCAATCTTCTTCCGCTTCCTCCTCTTGCATCTTCTCTTCTTGCTTCTCTTTATCTGGAGGTGTGTGATTAGTAACAGAACTTGTAGGAGGCTAAGGCGATGTAGTATCGTGTAGATCACGCTTCATTATATTAAGCTGTCAACATTCAGACAGAGTATCTAAGCGTTCTACTGGTAGATTACTGTACTTGTGCAAATGTGTTTAAAATTCACATGACTTGCTAGATTATCACGCCTTTTGAATGTAGGAGTACACTGATTACATGAGAATATCCTGAAGTTATGCTTAAGACTTTTATGTCGCTGAAAATTGCCTATCCTTGAAAAAATCCTCAGCGCAAAAATCACACTTAAACATAATAGATGTTTTAATATTAATCTCTGGAAGGACGAAGTGACTGCCGAAGTGAAAGGACGTACGTGCCTCTCGCTGCGCTCTCTCTCTCCTTGCCAGGCGCTCTGTACTTTTCAAGTATCAGCCAGGCTCTTGTACTTATTAGTACATCTTCGAAAGAGCATTTGTCAGAGCTGAGCACTTTTCAGTGCTCGCTATTTCTCTTTCAGGAGCTTTATTTTCAGGAGGACCAGGATGGAGAAGCTAACCGTTCCAGCGAGACCGGCCGACTACGACTGCGGGAGAGCCGTAGCGAAGCTACAAGCGGCGCTCATAGCTGCGGACGCCCCCGATCTCCGACGCCCGGCGCTGCTGGTGTACAACCGATGGGGGAAGCACACGTACGAGGAGACGATTTATATAATCGACCTCCTTAAAGCCATCGCGGAGTTCATCGGAGAGTCGCTCTTCGAGATCATCAGCGAGGTGATCCCTGGCTGTGCGGTCATCATCCGCCCTAGGGATGCAACCAGCCTCAGGAGATACGAAGAGCTGGCGTCCCAGCAGCACCAAGTAGTCCGACTACCAGGACTCAGGGAGGACCTGGACGTCTCGGGCTACCAGGAGGCAGCCACGCAGACGGAGCTAAGGACCGAGGACGACGGCGGCGCTCCGGAGCGCCGCGACGGCGCGACTTCAGTTGGAATGCTGTACTTTACGAAGTACACGCAGACCAACAAGGCCGCCATCCAGGATCGTCGACCACCTACCAAGGCGAAGTGGTCGCAGACGCAGGCCTACCAGGAGGGGCCTGTAACCCGGGCGCAAAACAGGAGAGCGCCCGTGATGGTGGATAGCAGCACGGCAGTGGACAAGGACGTAGTAGTTGTCAGACTGCAACCGATATTATAAGTAGAACTGATTGTCAAGTGATTACGAGTGTTAACGCATTTCCTTTAAAATCTATCTTTCTTATGCAAGATATAGCATGTTACAAGTAACCTTTGTACTGAGCGCTCTTTATGCTATTTTCCTTCTACTTCCTTATCTCATCTATCTAAATACCCTCCTCCTCCTAACAGAGATCTCGATCTTCCTTGTAGAACTAGTAGCTTGTAACTTCCTCCACCACCTTCTCCTCCTCCTCTTCCACATAAGCCTAGTGGCGTATGGCAACCTATTCCTCCTCCTCATGGGCATAGACTTCCTCCTCCTTATCCCCCTCCTCCTCATGGACCTTAAAAAAGGAGGTAGTTATACGCTACTAAGCGAGGTCTCTAAGGTTAAATCTGGACAAAGAGCCATTGTAAGGTCATGTGAGGTTAAGAGCACGCAGTTAGCACGGGAATCGAACTTAAAGTCTGTTAGGCTAATATTCCACATTTACGCGGTTAGCCCGTGTGTTGAACTTTGAGTCTCTTGGGTTAAATCTTGTACTAGGGTTCGAACTAGGGTCTCTACGATTAACGCCTTTAAGCCTGAGGTCGAGCCCGGGATCTGTGAGGTTAAGTCTAGACACTTTTTCCTGTTAGATTAAGCTTGCCCTCTTAACCATAATCACTTTGGCTGTTAGGGTAAGCTTGCACTTTTGGCATTGAACTTGGCCTAGGGTCTAACCCGAGGTCTGTAAGGTTAAGGCTGGACACTTAGCCAGCGTAAGGTCATGTGAGTTTACGAGCGCGCTCTTAGCTAGCAGCTTGAATTGCGCTGGGACGTCACCCACCGGTGAAGGCCTCATTCAGGGGCCACCGGATTCCGGATAAGGCAGAACTGTCCAAAAGTAACTACTGATGTCGCTTCTCTTATACAGCCTGTCTCCGAAATATTACACGTCAACATATACACTCTGTCACAAAAATTCCTCACCATTAAACTACAGATACCTTTGCTGGCAGGACCTAGTGTTTACAGTGCACTATGTCTTCTGGTATAGGCTAGAGCAATTTTGTTACTTCCATAGATCTGTCTCTCTCTTATCCTTGGCTTTGACAATATGAAAGTGGCTGAGGTATGAGCGATGCTAGTAATCCCAATCCTTATGCAGCCAGTTCCTGCTATGAATTGTGTGAAAATGTTGCTCATAGGGTCGGTTGATGTATGCATTTCAGTGGGCTTGGCAGACTGATATGTTATAGCAACTCTGGCTCGGTGAGGAAAGCAACAGGAAACTACATCACTCCTCATTTCTCTAGTACACCTCTTCAGTGATGCCTAGGCCATCTATGACAGCTGATGGCGGAGCTGTTGAGGATTCCACCAGTGGCATAGCTCACGGACTGAACATACATACATACATACATACATACATTAAACTACAGAGCCTTTTCTCTTCGGCATCCTACTTAGAACTTCCCACTAATAAAATACAGGGTTTACTCTGCCTCCAACGTTCTTCCTAATTATTTTCATAAATATTTCATTCCTCATTTCGATCCATTTCTTCTTGCTTGATCAAATTTTATGTACAAGTTATTCCATAACCAAGCAACTTCATAATGATCTCGAAGTATATTCTCTGAATTTTCTCAGACCTCGGGTGAAAAATGGCATGCCGTGATTCTTATCCCTCCAATACATGGAGTCAAGAAATTAAATTTCTAAATGCCAAAATTAACTCACTTCACTGGATTTATATATATAACTGTAAACTTCGCTAACACAATTGCTGAACACATTATTATAAGTCAATTTACTTCTAACACGAATATTATTATTTGACTTTATCACACTTAAAATAAATAATTGTTATCTTTACTTTATCATTATACCAACTTTTACCGGCGTGAGCGTATTCAACTGATTTTTATAGTAATGTTTATATTCACATTTTAAGAAAATTAATGCAGGTTTACACCTCCCGGCGACATAAATGACCGACAATCGCAGCTACAGTGTTTTCTGTAACTTTCTGCAGACATGACACAAAATCATCATAGCAACACACTTAATTATGCACACGGCACATATGCAACGCTGTGGCATTTACTAACTAACTGAAAATGACAAATATATACATTTCTAACTACAAAGACATAATATTGGAATTAGACAGACCGGTAATTGTGCTGATTGATGTGGCGTCATTTTGGATGCATATAGCAAGCCAGCAACCTCCGACTTAGTGCCTCATAATGGAGGGTGGCATTCTTCACTTAAATACTAACTTATCAATTACACTGACTCTACACTTGTCTTGATGCAACACAAATTAATTTTATTATACACATAACACAAAATGGACTACACCGCTCCGTTCTCGACCAGTCAACGGATGGAAATCGTGGAAAGCTCCTACCCCTTGCCATGTGATTGCGAAATGTAGCCGATGGACAGTTATACTATCTCTCACAAGAGACGTTCTCCCTTACAGATTGTCAAAGGAACCGTGTTAATAACAATTTAAAACAGCTATCTGGGACTTCGCTGTCTCCCTCGCAGAACTTCATGAATCCTACAAATAGCCACTATGATATTCCCACCTGCCAGGATGAATGTCGTAAATAAACTATTTTAATATCAAAGTTGTCTCTTTTCCTCCTTAATACTAAAAACATTTTCTATCTCTCAAGCCAACTGGCTTTTGAGATTTCCGAGTCTCTATTCCAACACTTTAAAATTTTGTAAGTACTCTTCTCAGTGTCGACTGTCGTAGGTTCACCCTCTCGGTTCGATGATTGCTGAGTGCTTCTCTTGTTTTCAGACGTGGTATTTATACACAAACTAGGGACGTGGTACAACGCATCCCCTGCTATTGTGCGATCATCACCTATTCTAACCGTTAGACTGAGTTTTCTCAAAATCACACCAAGAATTCCGCGCATTTGCTCGTTGCTTCTGCTTCTTTCACGGGTGTAGTTAATTCCATGGGTGACTTTTCCGCGCATTATGCCTAGATGACCTTGCCTCATGTCATATCCACTCTCTCCACTTGTGATTTACCCATCTAAAATGTGACTGGCATTACGCATATTGGGCTTGCTATTATAATGCAAGCTCACCAATTCGGTGTGACTGTCATTAAGAAAAGGGTCCTGTCATGAAAATGATAACAGCACAACTCAATTTAGACTGGCGATAGGGAACGTGCCTGCTATTATAATAACAACTCCTCAACTTTAATCTGTCTTGAAGTAGGCAAAGGCGCCTGCCATTTTAACGAAAACTCCCCAAAATCGAATGTGGCCACGAATTATGTAATGGGGCCTCCAATTATTATGAAAAATTACCTACTCGATTATGAAAGGTAGTAAGCAAGTGAGCCTGCCGTTATCATCACAACTCCGCAACTCGCACTTTACATTAGAAACAACGTATGGGAACCTCCCCCTGCTGTTTCTGGATAACACTAAGGGACATGTATTTTTTAAAAAAATCTTATTCACTGGATGTTCAGTAATTTACTTGATATCCGTATACAATTTAGAGTACCGTAGCGAAGCACGGTTACATTTGCTAGTGCGTTAATAAAAATAATGATGTTATATATTAGTGTATTGTGCCATTTCACCGTTCTATAGTTGCAGTATTAGGAACAAAAATGGCGCTCCAGCCATTAAAGAATTAAAATAAAGCAATTAGCAGCGGTACGAGCCGAAGAGACAATAAATTCAACCGGCAATCACGGAAAGAACCACTTTTAGAAGGCGGTGCGAAAGAATGACGAGAGCGGATTATTTAAACCGATTATTGAAAAAAAAGTCTTCCATTAGAACAAATCTCAATTCAGCACTGCATCGAAGAAAGGACGGAGTCGAGTAAAGAAACCAGTACTTATCAGATTCTTTAATCAATTATTGGAGAAAAGATCAAATCTACGATAACCCGCTTAACATCAGCTGTGGTTGACACATATACGTGAGATTATAGACCAGCTGTTAGGAAACGTCAAGTTGGATCTGTACTACGTCACGGTTGGGCTCGGAACATTGTATTTGCCCGATACTGCACAACGTCAAGAGAGCTGAATTAAACGGAAAATAGAGTGCAATTCTAAAAGCACGTAAAATTCACACCGTTTTGGCGAGCAAGGCAGTTGAAATAAGACGATATTTAGAGCTGTTATAAGCAAATTAGACGGACCAAATTACATATATACTTTTCGCATTAGCACTACTAAGCAGATTACAGCATGTATAAATCAACTAATGCCTTGTGTTATTCTGTCCTTGACGCAATGAAGACCACTATGATGTTCTAAGAAGCTGAGGCAGAGACTACTCCGACTATGGTGACGCTTCACGAGATTGATGACCCAGGAGGGCGGTAATCAGCTGTGAGGACGAGATGGACCCGATTACCTAAGCCGAACCATGGAGCGAGGCCTACCATCTCATGACGATTAACAGCGAGATGGAAGTCAATACCCAATAAGCAAAGTTAAGTCCCCATTTGAGTCGTGTCGTAAGTAGAAACCTTTATCCTTTTGGTTAATATATAATGTGCATTATGACATTGTGTGTGCGTAGTTAATATACGAGTGTACTTACAAGGAAATAGGTATTCATCTGAAGTTACCATAAATCCCAAACATAGGTGTAAAATACCAGTGAATGCCATTCGTAAGTTTATCAATATGGTATTGGAGAAGTGATTGATATTTTTCTTAATTCGTTGTCAGTGAAGTGTTAGAGTATTAAGAGGAAGCTAATATTTATATGCGTGATGGCTTTAACAAAATAACATGCGTAAAGATAGTATTTAGGGAATGTTACAATAAAATATAGTGGCACAGTTTTAAGGTTACGATGTGCTGTTCTTTGATACTATGACGGTAATGATAATGATTTATATATGTGTAGGTTATGGCACATATGTTGCGTATTTTGATGAAACGAGTGCTTTGATTATGAATGCTACGCGATAATTGAAGTGTTAAATGGTGAATGCAATAAGCATATGAGTTGATAGTATATTTTGATGGTGGTAGTTATTGTTATTTAGGAAGTTGGTCATAGTATTCTTCGAGAGATGGTAGTATGTGTAGGTTGCACATGCTAAGGTATAGGTATTGAAACATACTGTTTTCAATTGCTATTTTATTCCCTAATATATATATAATACAGATTAGGATACGATCTCAATGCCATCAGTATAGAATTAATTGAGTGAGTAGGATCATCAGAAGAGCCGAGAGGCCACCTACGTCAATATTTAGGCCTTCACTGACATACCTATGATTGTTTTCTTGTATTCTCACATACGGCAATTTAACTTATGATTTTATGAGAGCAGTTTAACACATCACTGGTAACTTAGTCTTTCATATGTGGATTTTAGATGAAGATAGAGTCTTCCTATGTGTCAATTTTTCCACCTATGGTATTATTCGTTGGAAGGTTAATTAAATACACTTGGTAATGCTATATTAAGTTATATACGCACTTTAATTGAATTTCAACCATGAATTTAAATAATAATTGAATGATTTAGCCACATAAGCCTTACGATGGAATTAATTTGACATTACTTACGACTTAAAGTGGACTTAGATTTGCTTATATGGAGGTCAGTTGAAATGAAATATGAAACATACAAAAATTTGAAACCTCAACTAGAGAAAATCCCTAATGGACAGACATTATTTTCTCACACGATTTTTCTACTGTGCGTGGACTTTGATGTGAAGTATTCAGCCGAGTGATATGCATTTCTTTAATTGCATGTGAATTTAGGTTCAGACGATAGGATTTTGGTAATTTTGAGAAGCAACCTAGCTTAATATGGAAAGATTCCAGATCTTAATTAATTAATTAATTAATTAATTAATTAATTAATTAATTAATTAATTGATTAATTATTGGCCACCTTCTTTGCGTTTTCACATTTTCAATTGAAACTCAATTTGAACATTGTATATAGTAGGGAGTATAGCTTGTTTTACTTAAATCATTTGGATGCATCCAATTATTACAATTATGTTGAATAATTTTACTTGATTATATGATTTGATTATTTTCTTTTCATTTAATTTCCTTGGATACTACTTAATTATGATACAATTCTTTGACAGGCCAGGATTAAGACATAGATAAATGTGGCCTGATTTCATTTCTTTTTTATGTTAGAGGTTTCTCTAAACCTGTTTTCTCCAATGCAACATAATTACATCATTTAGAGATGCTGATTGCGTATGAGGCCAGCCACATTATATTTATAATTTCTCAAGATAATCTACGTTTATTTCAAGTCATACTTAGACCAATTTATTAATAAAAGCTGAGTAGTGAAAACATTAAATTCTTTCAATGTCTACTTAGTATAAGTACTAGATATAAGCTTATAATGACTAATTCTGATTGCGATTATGATGATGACATGTACGGAATTCTTGACAAGCCATGATAATCTGATTTTTACGATAAATTCCGGTATCATACAAGTACGGTATCCGACTGATAGCGTGTTGAAGACGTTCATCTACGTAGGTTTGGATTTACCGTAGGCCATCGGTGTTCTTTCTCACGCGGAACTCACAACCCAGCAATAGTTGGCAGATGGAATTATTATTAAGAGCTAGTCTGGAACTCGTGTATCCCCACCTGGACGCGGGAGTGGTGCAGTATAATAATATTGAAACAAAACACTCTCACGCATAATAGCAACTGAAACAGGAAACAAAACTAATTAAGAATGTATTTCCCGTTCTTTCTTAAATTTGCCATTGCATTTGCAGTTATTCTTTCATAATTATAATGAACGACCACAACAAGGTCGTTACGGACGGAAATGGTCAAACGTAAACAGACTCGGTTGTTCTTTTTTTTTACTCACTCGGTTGTAGCACACAAAACGGCTTCGCAGATATAGCTTGCTGATATAACCGGAGTGCGCAGGAAGAATTTGGACATGAATCATCAGTAACATTTATTAAAATTAGGCTGATGTAATGAAGGAAGGTAGGTTATCTAAGGGCGTGGAAACAAGACGTGGCGTGAGGTACAGCTGTGCCCTTTATACCCCGTAGTTTAACCTATACTCACGGTTAGAGGAAATTATGCAAACAGTTTTAACAGAAGATACAACGGGAATTAAAGTTAATGGTAAAACAATCAAAAATTTAATATTTGCAGAAGACACATTGCTGTTGGATGGAAGTCTAGAAGATTTAGAGTGACCAACCGAATCGTGGAAGTAAGAAACCAATGGGCCTTAAAACTTAGTGTGAGAAAATCACGTTTTTATGATAGTATATCGAATGCAATAATAAGAGAGCTTGATGGTCAATGGCGAGACAGTGGAGAGAGTGAAAAAGTACAAGTATGTAGAAAAAAACTGTGAACTATAACATTGGCTGTATTGAGGTAATGCAGTCCAGTATTGACCATGAAAGGAATACATTCAATAAAATAAAGGGAGTGTTCTGCAGCAAAGACCTTAGCGTACATCTAAAAAGTAATCTTTTGAAATGTTATGTCTTCTCTACTTTGTTTTATGGAGTTGGTACCCGGGCTCAAAAGAAAGGGAAATGGAAAGATTCAAAGAATTTTGGCTATGGACATTTTTGTTTTGCTATTGGCTGTACGTCGCACCGACACAGATAGGTCTTATGGCGACGATGGGAGAGGAAAGACCCAGGAGTTGGAAGGAAGCGGTCGTGGCCTTAATTGAGGTACAGCCCCAGCATTTTCCTGGTGTGAAAATGGGAAAGCACGGAAAACCATCTTCAGGGCTGCCAACAGTGGGATTCGAACCCACTATCTCTCTGATGCAAGTTAAGAGCCGCGTGGCCCAAACCGCACGGCCAACTTGCCAGGTGGCTATGGATTTACAGAAGGATACTGCGGTTGAACTGGACAGGTAAGGTTGACGAAGTAATGAGACGAATAGCAGAGAGAGACGAAGTATTAAATACTGTCAAAACCAAAAAGCTGCAGTCCAACTCTTTGGCTGAATGGTCAGCGTTCAGACCTTCAGTTTAGAGGGTTCCCGGTTGGATTCCCGGCTGGGTTGGGGATTTTAATCGATTCACTTTTCCCCTAACAAAGAAGGTCAATACAAGAAATTTCTATACTAAAATCATCATCCATTATCTCAACTTCGGCCAGCTAACGACATGACGTAAATATCAGCAAATTGTGACGTGTACAGGACGCACGTGAATTGCGACAAATTTGTCCATATATTGTCAACAGCAGACATATATCCATTGATGATCTTGCAGGGTGGGTGAGAACCGCTCTTGCCAAGGACATATCCAAAATAATCAATCGCTGGCAATGCAAGTACAAATCCTCTAAATGTAAGAGAATAACGTTCCTCACCCCAAGTAATATACGCAGTCTTGAGTCAGAAACCATTTGAGTTGGATTGTCGCCCAATCAGAAGAAGCTTTATGGTTAGATCTAAGCACATTTGCGATAATATGGATTTTAGGGTGTAAGGTGATCCGAAGGAAAGGTGAAGCTAATGATCTTGCTTGTTACAGACAGGCACATGGTTCATAGGTTAACCTCAGTAATGACCTCCGGCAGTATGGCAGCATCAGGAGATAGCAGCCTATCTACAGTTTTGAATAGGAATTTTATGGTGGCGGGATATATACGTATTATCGACGGACATATGCGTCCAACCCAATGCGAACTGTGGCATTTTTTTAAACAAGATATAGCGAAGTTACACACGTTCCAATTAAGTAGAGCTTGGCTACGATACAAGTACATTATGTTCAGAGTCAGCGTGAATTGCATCCAGCCTTGACCTCTGACGTACGGTATTAACAATATTGGTGACTTCCAAAACGCAAAATTGCTTAGCGACGTCCTCGTACTATCGTTCTACGTTGCGATTTTTTTTGACGTAAATAAATATCAAACGAGAACACGTTCACTTCCTTGTATAAATTACTTTATTTACACTGTACGTTACAACACACAACTATACACAGTAGCAAATGACACTATATACAACACTCAATAGCGGAGTACCCTGAAGTCGATTCTGACAAGTACAAATATCCACAACACTGACACGCGCACTATAACATACTCTCTCTTGAATTCCCCGCCTCACTCACTCACTCGAGTCCAAGGATCTGACTGGCTCACTGACTTGACAGCTCGATATTTATACTATTCGATCAACCATCTAGAATGATCGACTTCTGGAAGAGTTCTTACAACACTCTAATGAAACACACTCGAAACATCGATCGACCAGGTAGTCGAATGGGTACTCGAATGTTCTTTCAATATTTAAAAATGTACATGGACATATCTACAACATTCGTAATGTCTCTACATGTATCTGGGTAATAAAACCTTACAGTAAGTTTCCAGAACCCTTCATATACACTGTTTGTGATTGACCAGAGCGCCACTGCATTAGCGCTGCGCCTCTTCCTGCGGCTGTTTGTATCTCGGAAGTGTTCGGGCACCTTCGCGTGCCATCGTGTGAGCGAGGGTTGACGCGAAAGCAGCATGGCTGCCGGACTATGTTAAAATGTGCTACGCGGACAAGTTCTGTAAATATCTAAACCATCGCGTGAGCGACAGGTTAAACAAATGTATCACGATGTGTATATAGTGTAAATAAACCTAGTATATGTATAATTAAGTACAGTTCATCTTTTTATGTGTATGAACCAGCATGTGGTTCCTAGCACCACGTGTTCTCAGGGACCTGTCCGTATGAGGTCGGAACATACACCAAATATAGTACAACAAGTCTAACATACGAACATTCTGGAATTTTCTACCGCTTTCGACTATAAATTTTTAGGTTATACCACACGTATTTGAGGTTATACAATTTTATATTACATGTTGTTGTTGTTTAGTCCTCAGCCCGAATTAAGTGTTAAACATGACTAATATATGGTTTTTCTGTAAATATATATTTACAGAAAAACCATATACTAGTCATGTTTAACACTTAATCAAATATAATTTAGCCTTAAATAAACTGTAATTAAAATATATATTACATAATAGTTGAAGGTTTTACACCAGTTACGATGTCGTACCTACGACAATTATCCACCCTAAAACCTTCAATATCTACCCTGTACATTCCTTATTCTAGGTCATAAATTATATCCAGGTGTCCTTATATATATGTCTACGTCTTTCTTAGTCCTTACTATTCAGTTACACTTAGGCCCCCTCAATCGCACTGTCTTCTCGTTGGCGTTGTTGAAGTCCACATATCGCAGCTAGATAGTTCAATCGATGGCCACCACCTTCACATGGCGGATCCGCTGGGTCTGGCTGACGGTGACCCTGTTCTCCGTAGCAATGATCCGCAGGTCCTCGCGTGGCAGTCGACACTCCACTGACTTTCCCCTTGGTCGTGCCTTTGTGTTCTGCCAGGACGTACGCGTCTTCGTAGTCCACCGTTGTAATGCACGGGAGAGGCTCGCACTTCGTGGTCTTGGTCCTGTTGAGTCTCCTCTTTTTCCAGGGTGCTGAATTCAACGTTCCTACCGGCATATGATTTTGTGCCGGGACTAGTGTCCTGTTATGTGGCACCCTTGTTTGTCGGTTGCCGTCGCCACTGCTTGTGGGCTTCACCCGTGTCTCCAGAGCTGTCGTGCTTTCACACAGCGCACTCGCTGTTTCCACTGGGCCTTGAACTACGGACTCCACCATCGCTGCAATGATCCCGTCGTCCTGTGGAGTTGCCATCTTCACGACGCCGGAGCAGCCATCACTGCTTGCAGGCTTTACCCGTGTCTCCGGAGCTGTCGTACTTTTACACAGCGCACTCGCTGTTTCCGCTGGGCCTTGAACTACGGACTCCACCATCGCGGCAATGATCCCGTCGTCCCGTGGAGTTGCCATCTGCACGACGCCGGAGCCGCCATCACTGCTTGCAGGCTTCACCCGTGTCTCCAGAGCTGTCGTACTTTCACACAGCGCACTCGCTGTTTCCGCTGGGCCTTGAACTACGGACTCCACCATCGCGGCAATGATCCCGTCGTCCCGTGGAGTTGCCATCTGCACGACGCCGGAGCCGCCATCACTGCTTGCAGGCTTCACCCGTGTCTCCAGAGCTGTCGTGCTTTCACACAGCGCACTCGCTGTTTCCGCTGGGCCTTGAACTACGGACTCCACCACCGCTCGTACTTCGTTGTCCAACGACTTGATGTGGTCCTTTATTCCTTGAGACTGGGCCTCGATTTTTCGCCCGAGATTTTCGCATTGGCATCGATTTTAGCCTCGAATTTACCCTCGAGTTTTTCGGACTGGGCCTGAATCAACGCAGTTAGTTGTGCGAACATACTGCATACCCGGTCGTTGGTTTCTTCCTCCGAGGTGACTTCGAAGTCGAAACTGTCTGGGTCCTCTCCGTTGTCTATCAAATCCTGGCGCAGCATCTTTTGTAAGTTCACTTTTCTTCCAGCCGTCGGTAAACCTTGGGATGTCAGCGCTTCCCGTAACACCAGCAAGCTCTTTTGGTCGATCTTCATTGCTGAAGTCTTGAAATGTCTTGTCACAGTCGCCAATTTATCGTTCTACGTTGCGATTTTATTTGACGTAAATAAATATCACACGAGAACACGTTCACTTCCTTGTATAAATTACTTTATTTACACTGTACGTTACAACACACAACTATACACAGTAGCAAATGACACTATATACAACACTCAATAGCGGAGTACCCTGAAGTCGATTCTGACAAGTACAAATATCCACAACACTGACGCGCGCACTATAACATACTCTCTCTTGAATTCCCCGCCTCATTCACTCACTCGAGTCCAAGGATCTGACTGACTCACTGACTTGACAGCTCGGTATTTATACTATTCGATCAACCATCTAGAATGATCGGCTTCTGGAAGAGTTCTTACAACACTCTAATGAAACACACTCGAAACATCGATCGACCAGCTAGTCGAATGGGTACTCGAATGTTCTTTCAATATTTAAAAATGTACATGGACATATCTACAACATTCGTAATGTCTCTACATGTATCTGGATAATAAAACCTTACAGTAAGTTTACAGAACCCTTCATATATACCAAATATAGTACAACAAGTCTAACATACGAACATTATGGAATTTTCTACCGCTTTCGACTCTATAGATTTTTAGGTTATACAATACGTACTTGAGGTTATGCAATTTTATACTACATATTTATAGAGAAACCATATACTATTCATGTTTAACACTTAATCAAAGATAATTTATCCTTAAATAAACTGTAATTAAAATATATTAAACGTAATAATTGAAGGTTTTACACCAGTAGCGATGTCGTACTTACGACAGTACGAGAGACCCGTTGGATGGATAGTTGCAGCGGATCCCTATGGAAATATTACGAATCTTCGGAGCATGAAGGTCTTGTAGTTTTCATCCGCCCCAAAATTGATGGTATATCACGGTATTCTGTTCAAAGAAACATAATGATTTTTATTAAGTGATGTGAGATATTTATTGCAATTACATTTGTATGTTGAATTATATGGAGCCGAGATGCCTTTATTGTCTTCTTTGATAATATTCTGCACAATATATTAATTATAATGTCATTTGTTTTACGTCCTATTAACTACATTTTACAAGGTTTTCGGAAACGTCGAGGTGCCAGAATTTAGTCCCACAGGAGTTCTTTTACGTGCCAGTAAATTATTTAAGCATCCTCAAATACCACCGGACTGAGCCAGGAACGAACCTGCCAAGTTGTGGTCAGAAGGCCAGCGCCTCAACAAACTGAGCCACTCAGTTCGGCTACAATAAGTTATATTTTCCTGGCATATCTCCTCTGAGTTCTCTTCTGAGGGGGTTGCTTCCAGTGCACGACATTAATTGATTTTCCAAGGTGCAGAGAGTAGCGTAGAAACAACATTTCTGAAGAAAATGTAGAATAAAACTGTTAATACTCAAAAATATTTTTCAAACATTTCCCCTCCTCCCTCTTAATCTGTTTACCCTCGGTTTATCCCTTGGACTCAGCGAAAGATCCCACCTCTACCGCCTCAAGGGCAGTGTCCTGGAGAGTGAGACATCGGGTCGAGGGAAACAACAGGAGATAATGACCAGTACCTCGCCCAGGCGGCCTCACCTGCCATGCTGGACAGGGGCCTTGTGGCGGGATTGGAAGATTGGAAGGGATAGACAATTAAGAGGGAAGGAAGCGGCCGTTGTCTTAAGTTAGGTACCATCCCGGCATTAGCCTGGAGCAGAAGTGGGAAATCACGGAAAACCACTTCCAGGATGGCTGAGGTGGTAATCGAACCCACCTCTATTCATTTGACCACCCGAGACTGAGTAGACCCCGTTCCAGCCCTCGTACCACTTTTCACATTTTCGTGGCAGAGCCGGGAATCGAACCCGGGCCTCCGGGGTGGCAGCTAATCGCACTAACCACTACATGACAGAGGCGAATTTCAAACATTTCTTCCATAAATTTGTAGTCACCATAGTACCACCGGACATGAAAACTGTGAGCAGACAAACAGAATTTGTGAGAAAAACTGTTCTTGTGCTTTCTGTCCCTCCATGTAAAGTATTCTTTTCGAATCCTTCTGTGTAATTTTGCAGACTTTCTTTCATAACAAAGTCCTTTACTTTGAACACCTTTTGAGCTGGACCGTTATAACAGATCCATGAGTTGCATCGTTTCACTCTGCTCGTAAGTCTCCTGCATTTTATTATGCCTTTCTTCTTCCCGTGGATTTTTGATCGTTGTTGTTTTACGTCTCGTGAAGTTCTTTTGCGGTTTTCTTCTTTCCTTCTTAATCTGTTTACCCTCCAATGTTGTTTTCTCCGTCGGACTCAGCGAGGGCCACCTCTACTGACTCAAGGGCAGTGTTCTGGAGTGTGAGATTTCTGATTCGGGGATACAACTGAGGAGAATGACTAGTACCTCGCCCAGGCGGCCTCACCTGCTATGCTGAACAGGGGGCTTATCGGAGTATGGGAAGATTGGTAGGGATAGACAAGGAAAAGGGAAGGAAGCGGTCGTGGCCGTAAGTTGGGAACCACCCAGTCATTTGCCTGGAGGAGAAATGGGAAACCACGGAAAACCACTTCGAGGATTGCTGAGGAGGGAATCGTACCCCCCTCTACTCAGTTGAACTCCCGATGCTGAGTGAACCCCGTTCACCCCTCGTACCACTTTTCAAATTTCGTGGCTGACCCGGGAATCGAACCCAGCCTCTGGAAGTGGCAGCTGATCACACTAACCACTACACCACAGAGGCGGACTTGTGCCGTTTTCGCGTCGGATGTTTTGTCCCGCAGAAGTTCCTTGACGTAGCGGTAAATTTGCTGGCACAAGTGTGGCATACAAGAGCTGTATGAATAACATCGGACAGAGTCATGTGAGCTTGGGTTCCGAAGGCTAGTGATATGCCATCTGAGCCCGACTGCGGGGGCTTAACATCGCACTAACTCAGATTCTCAGAATGTGAAAAGACTGGGATTGGTAACGGAGCGTTCTTTCCTTAATTAAGATACAGCCTCAGCATTTACTTGGTGTGAAAATGAGAAATAACCGAGTACCACCTTCAGAACCGCCGACAATGGAATTCGAACCCTCTGTCTCCCTAATGCAAGCTTGCAGCTACAACTACACGACACGTTCAACGTAACGAGCTCACTTGATTTTATTATTACTGGTGCGGGGACCGGGTGTTTACATTCGTCTTATCAAAATGCACCATACTTCCAACCATAACAGAAATATTTGATAGTGAATACATACCTCCGCGTAAGGAATGCATCTGGCCGTAAAAGCCGGCCAAGTCCTATCGAATGCCGACTCAAGAAACTGGGAAAAAGTTAAGAAAAAAAAAGAATAATGAGAATAATAAAAATAAACATACCGTATTAGCCGTATATTAGCAGTTCTCTAAGATTAGTAAAAATTTGCTTTCCGCAGAAATGTCTTCGTTGAGAGTCCCGTACAAGGATGCATAAGATCTTCAATCTATCATTAATTCTATGGCATGAAGTGGCGAATAGGAGGCAGATGCATTACAATTAGTGCGAGATGTCTTATCTTCCCGTATATTAATGATAGATTTTCTCCCTTCGTGTGAGAGACGCAAGATGGATGATGAGCTGGAACGACAATAATTCTCCTGCGCCGTCGTGAACTTATCTTCATAGGTTTGGTAATGGAGCAAGCAACATTGGTCGATACTTGTTAAGAGAAGGTAGGCTAGGATTTCTAAATCTGAAATACAGAATGAAACATCCACAGGATACTTATCCACTTACATATTATTTCTATAAACCATAACTAGTATCACTCCACACTTTACTTGATAGAGCAGAAATTCGTAATTTTTACCAGTGCCTAAATGATACCACCTTTGTAAACGTTATATCACCAACGGATGTTTTCAGCTAGCATAAACGTGGTGGTCTGCCACTGTAGTATGATTAGCTGTCACCCCCGGAGGCCTGGAGCTGAGTAGAGGGGGATTTGATTCCCACCTCATCCATCCTCGAAGTGGTTTTCCGTGGTTTCCTACCTCTCCTCCAGGCAAGTGCCGGGATGGTACCCAAATTAAGGCCACGGCCACTTCCTTCTCTCTTCCTTGTCTATTCCTTCCAATCTTCCCATCCCCCACAAGGCCCCTGTTTAGCATAGGAGGTGAGGCGCCTGGGCGAGGTACTAGTCCTGCTCCATAGTTGTATTCTCCCGACCTAAAAGTCTCACTCTCCAGAACATTGCCCTTGAGACTGTAGAGGTGGGATCCCTCTCTGAGTCCAAAGGAAAACCTACCCTTTAGGTAAAACGAATTAAGAAAGAAAAATGAACGTAGTGAATTATACCTCCTCGGAAGCTATTTCATGAGTAGTCGTGAATCGATGAACGGAAATTTGATTTTAAACCGTGAATAATTTTCTCATCACGTAGCGAGGACGAAAGCGTCAGGTAGAGAAATGAAAAATATCATCATCATCATTATCATCATTATCTGTTTACCCTCCAGGGTCGGCTTTTCCCTCGGACACAGCGAGGGATCCCACCTCTACCGCCTCAAGGGCAGTGTCCTGGAGCTTCAGACTCTTGGTCGGGGATACAACTGGGGAGAATGACCAGTAACTCGCCCAGGCGGCCTCACCTGCTATGCTGAACAGGGGCCTTGTGGAGGGATGGGAAGATTGGAAGGGATAGGCAAGGAAGAGGGAAGGAAGCGGCCGTGGCCTTAAGGTAGGTACCATCCCGGCATTCGCCTGGAGGAGAAGTGGGAAACCACGGAAAACCACTTCCAAGATGGCTGAGGTGGGAATCGAACCCACCTCTACTCAGTTGACCTCCCGAGGCTGAGTGGACCCCGTTACAGCCCTCGTACCACTTTTCAAATTTCGTGGCAGAGCCGGGAATCGAACCCGGGCCTCCGGGGGTGGCAGCTAATCACGCTAACCACTACACCACAGAGGCGGAGTGAAAAATATCGCCTAGCTAATGACATGAGTAAGCACTAGTTTGGTTTCAAAAATCTGACAAAGGTGAAATGGGGACGTTTCTTAAATCGTGCCAGGTGCTGTTTCGTTAATTGTACCGGTACTTTTGCAATTTTCATTGCAGTGAAAAATGAATTATTAAGTAATCTTAATCATAATGAAGGTCAGACGGACATAAAGGTCAGACGGACATAAAATTGCCCTCTACTATCATCGGAAAAAATAGTTCGGCTCCATGCCTAAATGGTTAGCCAACTGGCCTTTTGTCACAGGGGCCCCGGGTTCGATTCCCGGCCGGGTCGGAAATTTTAACCGTAATTGGTTAATTTCGCTGGCCCGGGGGCTGGGTGTATGTGTCGTCTTCATCATCATTTCATCCTCATCATGACTATCAGGTCGCCTACGGGCGTCAAATCAAAAGACCTGCACCTGGCGAGCCGAACATGTCCTCGGACACTCCCGGCACTAAAAGCCATACGCCATTTCATCGCTAAATACCGTAATTTGTCAAGTGGGCAGCTTGAAGCAACTTCTGTGGCTCGAGCGACAGAAATCAATAGGAGACGAGTGTATGAATTCTTCGATCTTCTGAAAAGCCTATGCTATAGACACAACATAGATCCCACCAGACCGAGATCGATAGCTGCAGTCGCTTAAGTGCGGCCAGTATCCAGTAATCGGGAGATAGTGGGTTCGAGCCCAACCGTCGGCAGTCCTGAAGATGGTTTTCCGTGGTTTCCCTTTTTCACACCAGGCAAATGCCGGGGCAGTACCTTAATTAAGGCCACGGCCGCTTCCTTCCAATTCCTAGGCCTGTCCTATCCCATCGTCGCCATAAGACATATCTTTGTCGGTGCGACGTAAAGCAAATAGAAAAAAAAATCCCAACAGCATATGCGTCGTAAATGAAACTAGGTTATCTCCAGTATTTATTTATTTATAGATTTATTATCCATGAAAAAAGCCCTACTTTGTCTAGCATATTAGGGCTGTAGGTTTTAACTAGTTACCTTAAATATTACAAACATATAATACAAAATATTTGAAGTGAGTGATTATACACACAATTTATTAAACTGGGAGAAAAGTAAAACTATCCTTGATTTTGTTTCTAAAATAAACTGTATAAACTTAAACAATTCTTTCAAACAACAGATCTTGTGAAATATCCTAAAAATAGGTTTGACTAACATTACTGTACAACAATTTAAGTGTTGTTCCAAAAATATATCTAGCTTTGCTGAAGAATGGACAATTAAAAATAAGATGCTTTGCAGTTTCTTCATCTCCACAAACACAACTGTTATTACTACTAATTTTGAATTTATGTAAATAAAATTTAAATTTTCCGTGACCCGAAAGGAACTGAGTGCTGGTGATGTTTGGTTTCAATAAACTGCAGGCCAAACGTTCCTGTTCCGTGGGGAAAAAGATTGTTCTTGTAACTTCACCCTTATTACTTGAGTTTCACAGCTTTGACCATTCACTGATTGTGAATTTATATAATTCATGTTTCACTTTTGATATAGGGGCTCTTTTGTATACAGTTTCATTGTGACTAAATGCTGCAAGTTTAGAAAGCTCATCTGTTCTTTCATTACCTAATAGACCTTCATGCCCTTTCACCCACTTAAAACAGATATGTCTTCCATACTGTGAGAGATCTGTTCTAATGCTACATGCCAAAGAATTTAAATTATATTTGTTGCTTATAGATTTCAGAGCTGCTTGCGAGTCACTATGTATACATGCACTGAACTTTCTTTCTTTTATCCACTGAACTGCATATTTTATAGCAAGAAGTTCTGCTTGAAAAATGGAACACTGGGAGGAAGTTTTACTGTCTTAAAATATATTTCTGCTTCATCTTTGTACACAACAAAGGCACTTCCTACTAGATTAGTACAATCCTATTTCGGTGTTCTGGAGCCATCTGTATAAAGTATAAACTTGTACCTCATGTGAGAGAAAACATTCAGTAATAACATAATCATAACGATATGCTGGATGACCACATTCAAGGATATTTACTTTTTGCTCAATATCATATTCTTATATTATATTATTGCATTGTCTTCCTTTCTTAATGTTAGTCAATTCAGCTTTGGCTTTGGCTTTCAGATGCAAAGGTTCTATACCAGCTATAATAAGAGCAGCATCAGTGCATATTGTTCTATAACCTCGTATTATTCTTTGTATAAATCCTCTCTGAATATGTGCAAATTTACATTGAGCCCATTTCTTCTCCAGGACATTTTGATATGCTGAAGCACAATACAATATCATTGACTCAAACGATCCATGATATATTATGCGTAGGATTCAGACCCCAAGATGGTTTACAAGCAATAGATAATCCTTGCAAGAATTTACCAGCCTTTTCAGCTAATCACTGAAAATGAGCTCGAAATGTTAATTTACTATCTATTATGACTCCCAAGTAAGATATAGTTGGGGACAAAACATGACGACCTCAGTTCCTAGAAGCGAGCTGGAAGCCAGTAGTCAATCACACCCTGCTGAATTAACGAGTTCTAAGTGATCCTTGTTTGTTTTGGAGAGGTTGCCAAACCACTTTCTTCCTCACTCTCTATAGTATTTACCCTTCCTTCGTGTAAAGTAGGGCCCACGAGAGTTGAAGTCTGACGTTTAGCGCCACCGGCGAGAAAAAGTTGACTAACGCTGCTCGAAAATGGCCTGTTGCTATGGCAACGAAAACAGAGTTGCAACATTTTAGGACGCTATCACCACGCGGGTTGGCTTGCTCTCAGTCACTTTTGTCATTCATATTCTGACTGATTTCTTTTCTCGATGAAGTATTGTCTTCCTATTGTGTTTATTATACCGTAGATTATTTTTGAATTGTACAGGTACCGTTAACAATCGGAGTTAAATAATAAAAAACTATCAATGTGGGTAGTATTGTTCTATTCTGTGATTAACATGTGCATTTGTTGAGGTTATTGTCAGAAACTGATGATTTTGTTAGTGATTATGAAATCTTTTATATATATCGATAATGTCGTGTTCTGTCTGAAATGCTGGAATTATTAACACGAGCTTTGGAACCGGTTAAGGTAGACCTAAATGAATTGTATTAGGCCTAGGCCTACATGTTTTATTAAACACTCAGCCTGTCTGAAAGGGTGGTAGGCTGCAAATGGAGGTAACTATGACAACGCAGCGTACTTCGTAGATACAGCTTTCGCCGCTCACCTGTCAGACTTCAACTCTCGTGGGCCCTACTATAGAGTGCAGTAGCCGATTTGGCAACACTGGCTGCAGTAGAGGTAGTAAATCCTATAAGTCGCTAATAGACACCGAGCTGCCGCTGGAAAGTAGTGGTGTGAGGCGAGGTCGTCATGATTTGTCCCCAACTATATTTTGTCTGAAAATGTTAATTGTTTTGAGTTCAATCTGATGTCTGGTTTCTTCACTTTTCTTTTCCTTGTTTGTTAGGATTAAATTGTAATTTGTTATCACATCCCCACTTATCTATGATTTCTAAAGTAGAATTTGTTGAAATATTCAATTCCTTCACAGTATTAGCCTTAACCAAGAGAAGAGCATCATCAGCAATAGCCATAATATTACAATTTTGTGGAAGAGGTTGTTGCAGTGAATCATCATATAGTATGAGAACCTGGAGGACAACCCTTACCAAGAGTCCTAGTTATTGTTCTGCTACCTGTTGTTAACTGTACACTGCGATTACCAAAATAACTCTGTGTTAATTTATATAAATTCTTCAGTACGGCAAAGAACAGAAAAATGATTGTTGGTATGAAGCGGGAAAAATAAGCAAATTTGTTCAGAGGAAGTGAAGTGCACATGTCAGTGTTAATGCTATGTCAGTGACTCTAGCCGGTAGAATTCGCCACTGTCCGGTCCCGTGGCTAGATGGTTAGCATACAGGCCTTTGGTGCAAGGGTTCATGGGTTCGATTTCCGGCTGGGTTAGGGATTTTAATTCATTGATTAACTCCGATTGCTCGGGGACTGTGAGTGTGTGTGTGTGCCGTCTTCAGCATTAAAATTCATCCTAGAAACGGCCCTATCCTGAAAAACGAGCAGGTCGGCTGTGCGGCGTCCTGCACTGGGCCTCCCCTGAGGCTCACAAGCCATTATTATTATTATTATTATTATTATTATTATTATTATTATTATTATTATTATCATCATCCATCTATGATCATTTTCAAATCAGTAAACAACTCTCTGTTTGTGCTCCACCGAACAGCGCAGTTACTATTTTAGAAAAAGGGCAAATAAATTCTTAACACCGTGCGATATTTTCCCAACAATTCCTTTCCAATATCGTCCCCTGCGAGTGGAAGTCAAGTGTTGTTGTTGCTCGATGGCACACAATTCTTAGTAAGTGAGAGTACTTTATTGTCCAAAAAACATTATTTGTGGTTCGATTTAGGAACCCACTCCTCTAATATGTACCGATTGCAGACTTCAGGAAAATAGATCCTATAAATCTTCTTGTGCCATTTTCGAACTCTCCTTTTTCGAATATATCTCCAAACATAATAGAGCTTCTGTTTTACTTTGGAACTAAATTTGTGACCCATAATTAAAATTTAAAAGATCATTGATGGAAAGGGCTACAATTTAGAAAACTTCCCTTACGT
This sequence comes from Anabrus simplex, assembly GCF_040414725.1. NCBI lineage: Eukaryota > Metazoa > Arthropoda > Insecta > Orthoptera > Tettigoniidae > Anabrus > Anabrus simplex. Next base: position 117,898,051 of record NC_090265.1, read on the forward strand.
TAATGTAAATCCCCGAGCAACTTCCACTCATAAAATGAAACTTAAAAGTAATCATGTCTGCCTCTGTGGTGTATTGGTTAGTGTGATTAGCCGCCACCCCCCGGAGGCCGGGTTCGATTCCCGGCTCTGCCACCTAATTTGAAAAGTGGTACGACGGATAGAACGGGATTCACACAGCCTCAGGTCATCTCAGTAGAGAGGGGGGGGGGGGGGGGATTCGATTCCCACCTCAGCCATCCTCAAAGTTTTTTCCCGTGGTTTCCCACTTCTCCTCCAGGCAAATAAGAGCACGGCCGCTTCCTTACCTATCCCTTCCGATTTTCCCATCCCCTCCAAAAGGTACCTGTTCAGCATAGCAGGTGAGGCCGCCTGGGCGAGATACTGGTCCTACTCCCCAGCTGTATACCCCCAGCCCAAAGTCTCACGCTCCAGGACACCGCTCTTGAGGCAGTAGAGGTGGGATCCCTCAGTAAGTCCGAGGGTAAAACCAACCCTGGAGGGTAAATGGATTAATAAGAAAACATACTCATACAAACATACATATGTCGAAATATGGACATCACTTAACGGTTTTGGCTCCCTAGCGCTCTTCAGAGTTTATTTCGTATGACACTATTTCACAGTTTGGAATTTTTCAGATGACCTGTAGCTCAAAATGAATCTGAAAATCTAGCCAGGATTGAATTCAATATTTACAACAGTAATTAACGAAGGAACATACTTGGGCTCGAACAAACGCATTTACACCATAATCCCGTGAGGAATCATTTCAAGGTCCCTTCGTGCGCTGGTGGTATTCGCTTCTCTCCAAACCTCTGCGGTTGTCCATTAGAGGCCTCTCTTTACCATGCCACATTCGATCTTTGCCTACCGCTGGATACGCCAGTCGAGACCAGTAGAGGCGGTGCAGTGTGCATGTGAAGTTGCAGTTTGTGATCTTATTTGTGTAGTAAAGCGTGGAATGGTTCAGTGTTTGGTAATCAACCCTGCTAATGTATTGTGATTGGTTGAGATGAACTGTTCTTCATGAAGATGGTTTTGGTGTAGAAGAGGAATCATCCATTTGTTTTCTGGTATCTATTATAGTGCAAAAATATAATCACGGATTAGAAACGGATACTGTTTTAACACTAACACATAATATGATGCAAGTGATGGTAGTGACGAACAGCTCCCTGCAAGCGGTAGTGATACGGCACGTTAGAGAAGAGGCGGTGGAAGCAGTGAAAGTGAATTTCAACCTGCTCCTGATAAGAAGTTGAAAGTCGAAATTGTCATCTCGGTGTTTGCTGACAAACTAGGGAACATATACGGTGATTATCACGTCAAAGATTTCAACACACAGGACAAACGCCTGAAAATATACGCTAAACTGATGGCTAAAAGCAGTATTAAAACTATGTGAGAAAGAAAAGTGAAAGCAATACAGTTTTCAAAGGAAATCGTACGCTGCAGTTCAATGTCATCAAGCAGCGTGTAATGTCGAAGTTTGATGAAGTGCGAGAATGCGGGTCTTCCGTTCATTATTGGCATTTACGTCATTAGGCATTGGATGCAGATCGAAATATCGGGTGTACAAACTTTACAGTGTCACTGGGATTTATTGATAATTTGCAAAAAGGAGTTTAGGATAACATCGCGCCAAGCACGAAAGGATAAGGACGACTAAGAAGTGATGATTCAATGGGCTCAAATTTGTTACTGAAGTCAATGCGCATATCACGACAGAAAGCATCCAAATGAGTTCTGTATGGAAATGTGATCGGATTTAGTTCAACTACGAGCTTTTATCCGAAAGAACGCTATCCATGAAAAGGGAGAGAAACATTGTCTCGATGTTGCAATCAGTGAACAGTGCAGCACACAGTCACACGATCGATGTTCCATTACAATGGACGGACGATTGGCAAACAAACTCTATATATGCTTCCAAGAACCAAATGGAAAGTTTGAAACCCGTGTGTCTCGAGAAATAGGAAGTAGGTGCACTTCAAATGTCTTCGGAGAAGCAAGTATGAGCTGGAGGATGACGAAAGAACATTCGATCAGTTTTGAAATCACGTTTGCCGACAATCTCACTTCTATTTTGTGACTCCTGATCTGGACATAAGGATTAACAAGTCTTACTGGAAGCTTCTGGAGGAAATGATTTATATCTAAAAATCATCCACCTAAAACTACAAAATATGCAAAACCTCTGGACGTGTATTTCTTCAGGCAATGTAAAATATATGCAAGATAACTTTTAAAACTACGTTCCAGTAACATGGAGCCCAATTTTCATGACATACTCTTCATCCTAACACTGCATTCTGTCATTTACCATCAATTATCTGCGGACGTATATAGACCAATGGTTCATTATGCGTGGTAGAACACTGGATAGGATATTGGTCAACTTGTGGACTTCAAAAGTGTTATTAACATGGCGTTCAGAAGTGATATTATGGAATGTGCATTTATGACATGTGATCAACTTGCTTTTCTTCACTGTGCGTTTTGTAGTCATTCATATTACTTTGAGCATTTTATTGAAAGACCTCACTTTCAATTTTAGTTAAGATATCGGCATTGCGTTTAGCTTCTACTGTGACATCTGCAACGACACCTACAGCACGCTTGCAAAGACTTGCAGAAAAAAGTCTCTCACCAGCACATTGAGCGGTACGTAATGGTCCTGTAACCAAAATTTTATATAGATATGTTTGTTCGAGCCCAGATACTTTCCTAGGGGAAGAAGAGAGTCTATCCCTTCACTGAGCCGGGTGTGCTTCTTGTTATTCTAACGATGGCGTAAGTCTTCGGCATGGAAAAGACTAACAGAACTAGAAGGAATATTATGGACCATTAGCATACTGACAAACTGTACGCTGTCCAATAAAACTACCCAAGACCGAAGACTGAAATATTTAATTTCTACAATTTTGCAGATAATAAGCATGAAATTTTGTGAGCACATTCACAAAATAAATATTACCTATTATAACAAGTTTCAAAGTAGTGGGTTGATTAATTCTTCTTCGGTTATTATTTTTTAATATATAGTTATGAGTTACTGAAAAAAGTTTCCTGAGACTTAATTTTCGTTTCTTCTTCTTTCTTAATCTGTTTACCCTCGAGGGTCGGCTTTTCCCTCGGAATCAGCAAGGGATCCCACCGCTACCGCCTCAAGGACAGTGTCCTGGAGGGTACGAATTTGGGTCGGGGATACAACTGGGGAGGAGGACCAGTAATTCGCCCAGGCGGCCTCATCTGCTATGCTGAACAGGGGCCTTGTGGTGGGATGGGAAGATTGGAAGGGACAGGCAAAGAAGAGAGAAGGAAGCGGCATGGCCTGAAGTTAGGAACCATCCCGGCATTTGCGTGCTTGGTTTACTCAGAAGAACATCGGTTCACTTCTGTATGAGGTATTGGATAAACTGGAAAACCATACTGGAGGAAGGTTCATAAAAAAACATCGGATTAATTCGTAGGAGTAAAAGATGCTGGGCATAGAGTCACGTAATGGAAGGACTAAACGCAATTTTTAATGTCTTTAATTTCCATTTCTCCATGGGCTACTCTATACTCTTGACAGTAGCGTTGATTGGGAATTAGAAGTGGGGGCTGTGGGGGGAAATGTACAGACAACAAAACTTACCAGGGTTTGTGGGATATAGTGGAAGGAGGGGGCGGGGATGCAAAAAAAAAAAAAGGCACTACAGCCCTTGAAGGGCCTTGGCCTACCAAGCGACCGCTGCTCAGCCCGAAAGCCTGCAGATTACTAGGTGTCGTGTGGTCAGCACGACGAATCTTCTCGGCCGTTATTCTTGGCTTTCTAGAACGGCGCCGCTATCTCACCGTCTGGTAGCTCCTCAATTCTAATCACGTAGGCTGAGTGGACCTCGAACCAGCAATCAGGTCCAGGTAAAAATCCCTCACCTAGCCGGGAATCGAACCCGGGGCCTCGGGTAAGAGACAGGCACGCTATCCCTACACCATGGGGCCGGCAAGGAGGGGGGGGGGGAAATATACATCAAAACTGAGAAAAAGCTACAAAATGGTATTTTTTTAATGCTCTCTGAGCGAATTTCGACAAACGTTGACAGTTTACCATCTTAAAGTGCGGTAATAATATTTTTCTGAGATTTGTGTTGAAAACCGTACAATAACATTTTCACCAAACGAGCAATATTACACGTGTATTACAACTAAATAGAAGTTCGGCGTGATGATACAATTAAAAATCATTTATTTTTTTTACTACACACTAAGAAACTAACAGACACTAAAGAGACTGCCAGACTGAAGAACGTGCGCTACAAGAGATTGAATCATACCTAAGAGTCCATGGCTGTGGGAAAATATACCCCTACCATCTGCTACCATTCTTTAGAGCACATGCAAACTCATTCTCTTTGCGTGCGAAATTCCCACTACTTGCCGTGGCGCTATACAAATCGGTTAGCCGCGGCGAACGATATTTTGTGCGTATTTCCGCTAATAATTGTGTTAATAATTAAATTAAATAGGGAAAGAATTAGCTGATAAGACTGAAGGGCTTGTAGAAATTGATTTCATTTAAAATAATTCTTATATTATCTAGTTTCAGCCGGGTAGTATTGAGTACAAAATTAATATTTACTCCACAAAATGGAGAGGGGTTGTGGCGGCTGCCCCCCACCCCCCTAATAGCCGCTACTGCCGTTTGACCTTTATTTCTTATTGTTATTGTATTTTATAGTTTACACAGTGGGTTGAAATTGTTCACTGTTCATTTTTGTAGTGATTTCCAGAATTCCAATACAACTTCACTTAGAGTCGGTATGACTATCAATTCTTGGAACTCACTTTATTTCCAAGTCGCTATCGAGGAGGAGAAATGGTAATTGTTCCCTTAAGGAGAGTTAGATGCTTATCGCGTGAACTTCTCGTGGGAAGCACTGATTGCAATGCCTGATCTAATTGAAACAGCCCTACTCTAACAGCTAATTTTATCACTGGTTGTAGATGACATTCTAAGAACGAGCCTTGAACCTCGTCTCTTTTGCATTTTTAATTTCACGGCCATTTATTTGCCGCAACAATTACAACCCTTCTTCCAGACGTATTTGCTTTCCAGAGCGAATGCCTGCTCCTCCAGGCTGATAAATACTTAACTTTAATGTGCTTCCTCCGAGGTTAACGAGATAAAGCACTACTGTTACCCTAATTCGATAACGCGGAGAGCAACATTACTGGCTTGACACGAACGACACATACATAGCAGTTAGATAGGCATGAAAAGTAAAACAGAGCATTCGCTTTTACTGCCTCATTAGTTTTTATATTGGCGCACGATAACGGCACCAGAGAGCATCGAGACAATTCCGTAATGAGAGAGCTTGGATATGCATTTGGCAAGAAAGAGACTGCGCAGGTCTTTACCAGCGGATATGATGTAAGCGGTCATTCCGGAAAGATCTTATCCTTACGAATTTTACAGAAGTACAAAAAAACTTGTGTTAATAAAACATGATGGTGAAAGTCGATAACCCGTTCGGAATAGACTGTCAAAACACTCAAGTTTTGAATCTATGTTCACTGGCACGTTCGATCTCTTGTAATAGCCATTACGCTACTTGTAAATTGAATATTTTGTAAATTTTGGGTGAATTTCCAAGTGACTGCATTGCTTTTTTTTTTTGTTTCGCTACATATACACTGTACGAATATCATTTTTAATTGACAGGTGTTTAGTTTTAGTGTACCGTACTCCCCTTTTCTTACTCTTTTGTTATTGTGAAATTTCTTGTGTCGGTGTAGTTTTTTGTAATACGATATTTCGTTTTCACAGAATTGTTCGTTGTATTTTTGTTGTCTTTTTACGTAATTTATGTTCCTATTCTAGTTCGTTGTCGTACTACTCTAAGTAAGCATTGTCACCGAGATATCCTTAATATTCCAGTGCGCTTTTGATAATAATAGTAATAATAATAACAATATTTAACAGACACACTTCGGAAAAGGAGAATTAATTTTTATGGCCACATAACAAGTATGAGCCCGCAGAGGCTGACCACTTTGTAAAACAGAAAACCAAGGGACCCTTTTCCACCGAAGTCGAATAAGATTTTCGAGAAATAGGGATCGCACATGAAGACATCCAGGAATGCGTTCCTCTTCAGAAGATACTTCGAGCCTACCAGCGATTCCAAAAAAAGTCAAAAATGAAAACAGGGAAGAAATAATAATAATAATAATAATAATAATAATAATAATAATAATAATAATAATAATAATAATAATAATAATAATAATAATACCTCAACACCATGCAAGCAGTTTATGGAGACATGTGCCGTCTGGATGAGCGTTGTCCTGTTGAAAGATGATAATAAGATACTGTCTCTTGAGAGGTAACACATGTCGTACCGTTGTTCCGTCAGAGTTCCCTAATATATTATTATTATTATTATTATTTGAGGTATTATTATTATTATTATTATTATTATTATTATTATCATCTTTATACTCAGCTGATTGTTTTCATACGACCATTATGCCAAATAGTATGTGCTGCACTCCATTCTAAGTAAATTACAGGCATAATTATTATTAACAAAAATACATTGACTGACAAAATGCTAAGCACCTAGGAGAAGAAGAGGCAATAAAAAGAAACATCAAATTTTGAGAGGTTATGTGATTTTATTTCAGTGATTACAAAATCAAATCAAACGTACAACGATGGTGACAGTGTTAGCACCGTGCTGATACCTTCTCAGTAGAATGTTGCCCACCCTCGGGACTGGATGCGTGCAGTGATTCGGTTAGAAAGGGTGTCATGCAGGTATTGTGTCTTCTCTTGAGGCAATTTGGCCTGCAGCTGTTGTGATTGCCCTCAGTATCCTAGATATTTGTACAGGGACGGAGTTGAGGTCCGAGTGCGTTCCACACATGTTGTACTGTGGACAGATCCGGTGATCTTGGCTGCCAATGGAGTACCTCAACACCATGCAAGCAGTTTATAAAGACATGTGCCGTGTGGACGAGGGCATTGTGTTGTTGAAGGATGGTAATAAGGTACTGTCCCTTGAGAGGTAACGCATTAGGACCCAGGATCTCCATGTCGTACCGAAGTTCCGTCAGAGATCCCTGAAACATTACCATTGGAACTTGAATTCATGCCTGATCGATCCACACACCATGATTCCAAGAGTAACACCGATTTGTCTTTCGCAAACATTGGCAGAATGTGTTCTCTCTCCCTGTCACTGCCATACTCGCAAACAGCGGTCGTCCGAGGTAGTGCAGAAACGGGATTCGTCGCTGAAAATGATGCAATAGGTCTACCACTTGTCAGCAGTCAGTCCTTCCCTTGTATGGCACCACTCCAAACGCAACCGTATGTTTTAACGGCAGCCTAAGCATAGGACGGCGATTCAGAAGTCCGGCTGCTGCTAGTCTCCGAGCAATGGTCTGGGATGACACGGGGTATTGTCCTGAGCAGTGGCGGTTCGTGCATGAAGGGCTTTTGGGCGCCGCCCCACCGCCTTTTCAAAAATATTTATCGTTATTACACTCTGTAATTGATTACATAAAGAGATGGGCGAATGTAGCGAATTCGAACTTACAGTGGTAAGCATTTTGCTGTTCTATTTTCAAGAAAATTGCAACGGCTTTCAGACCGTGGCCGCTGCCCAGCACGCTCGATGGTTTCTCTTTAGTCGTGAGGCGTTCGGACTGTGGCTGTAGAGCCCTGAGCAGGTCCCACACTTTGCAAGTGTGGGAGGAGCCTGGAAGAAAGACGAGGGCTTGTCAGGGGAAGGAAGAGTGCAGGCGGGTGTATGGTCTGCAAAGTTAGTCTGGTCTGTCCGGCAGAGCCCTCAGTAGGTTCCTAGAGTTTAGCAAGCGTGAGGGGTGCGGGAGCGGGAGGAGTCTGGAAGAATGATATCGGTTTGTCAGGGGAAGGAAGAGCCCAGACGGGTGTAAGTGCTGAACAGCGGAGTCCTCAGTACATCGCCAACATGTACCTAGGCTTTTTCCCCAACGTCTTATATTAACTGTTGTTAGAGATTAATTACAAAACATTTTACAAAACAACGAATTCCATTATAGTGACTATTTAAACAATTCAGTTCTATAAAGGAGCTAAAACAAAGATTCAAAATGTAACCATAACGTGACGGCATTATTTGTAGTGTGATCAAATTGTTAAATACGTCGTCATGCTTTGAAATTTGAGCAAGGAGAGAGAAATTCGGGAGTGCGCTGCTTATTTGTTTTCATGAATGTTGTTATTATCACTTATGATTGTGATCAGTGAAACAGTGCAGTTCCATAATAGTCGGGATTGCATTAGCTGTTAGCCTATTAATGTGTGTGCATAAATGCCATTGTAGTGTAGTTAATTCATTAATTAATATTGTAATCCAAGCAGATTTCTATTCAGCTAGTGCTGTCGGATTATTATTATTAGTATCATTATTATTATTATTATTATTATTATTATTATTATTATTATTATTATTATTATTATTATTATTATTAGTATCAAATTAGGAGAGCAATGCTTGTGCCGTAACATAATGGGCTGACTCGGTCTAAGCAAGGAGTCACCCTCTTGATTATGAAACTACAGGTACATATATGTACAAATATTTACAACAGAAATAATTACAACATATACATTTATACAATAAATACAAGCAACTTCAGACAACTTCTTATGTCCCCGTTTTGGGAATCTGTTCTTCAGTATTACTGGAACTGCAGCCTGGAACTTCATGCTGTTTGGCGTGAGTCAGAGGAAAAGTCGTTCCTAGGAACTTCCTCACAATGTGGCAAGTGCTCAGGAGGGTGGCTTTCTGTAGTTCTACGTATGTGTGATGATGCAGGTTTAATGCGGCCAGAGAGCTGTGCAAGCATTTTGGAATAACACCGGTACATGATATTACTATTGGAACTGTGGTGACTGATTCTAGTTTCCACAGGCGTTGTATTTCTATTGCCAGTTCTGTGGCTATTGTTGTTTGCAGATTGGAGGTGTTTGGACAAGCAATTTCTATAAGGTATGCGGATCTTTTTGATTTATCGATTAGAATAATATCTGGCCTATTGTTGCTGAGCGTGACATCGGTTATGACTTCTCGGTCCTATAGTAGTTTGTATGAAGAGTTTTCAAGAATGGGTGATGGTGTATATTTCCAATATGCAGTTGATGACTGAAGAAATCCACATTTTACAGAAAGATTCAGGTGAATGATTTTTGCTACCTGATCATGTCGGTGCTTATAATAGGTGTTGGCCAAGTGTGGGCAACGAGAGATGACGTGTTGTATGCTCTCTGTAGTTCTGGAACAGCGGCGGCAGTTGTCTGAGACAACTGTTGTATCATTCATGATAAATCTACGGTAGTTTCTTGTAGCAATTACTTGATCTTGGATGGCCAGAACAAATCCTTCTATTTCTGGTAAAAGACTGGAGTAGGTCAGCCAAGCGTTGCGTCGCAGGTTTGTCGATATGAGGCTGATCCAGTTCATGGGGGTATTTCCCGTGAAGAGGTTTTTGCTTCCACGTGGCCATATTCATCTCTTTTGTAGGTGGGGTAGAAACAAGAATTTCTGGCGACGACAGATTGAGGTGTACTATAGTTTACATCAGCTCTGCAAACAGCATGATGAAAACACGATGTATCAGCTCTCGAGTGGAAATATTCTCTTATTATTATTATTATTATTATTATTATTATTATTATTATTATTATTATTATTATTATTATTATTATTATTATTATTAATCTAAAAGTATCGTGGTGCTTGTCAGTGAAAACTCGACCGATTGGGGAGAGGCAAGAGAAGGCGGCACAGCCCTGCCAGAGTAATAAGTCACGAACCGCCACTGGTCCTGAGTCCATTACTTGTACCTGGATGGCAGGCGAAGCTGAGAAGTGATCATCATTGATCTGTATTTAGAGCTGTCGCCCAGGTAGCAGATTCCCTATCATTTGTTTACCTAGCTTTTTATGTTACCATGTGCTTAGCGGACAGTACCGCAATCGCCCATTGGTGTGGTCAGATATGGTCGACCGGGACCTTGAAGATGCGTGTGGTTTTCCTCACATTCCCATTCAGGCCAACATCGGGCCGCTGTTCAACCGAATGCCCCATATGCCTGAATATTACACGATTAGACGAACCGACCACATGCAGACCCGCAAAGAGGCCCCTTTAAAAATCTGTTAAGTGCTGCTCACACAAGCATGCGGCATTCTCCATGGTCGTTCATAGTGCTCACTAATTATCCAACTCTGTGCACTTAGCTTACATACCTTGAGGTGACGTAGTAACAAGTGCTTCCGGCGTGGCCCGTACTTAAAGCTGAACGTTTGTCTAATACCAGATGACGAGAATAATCCAGCCCTTCCTATGTTGATCTCAAGAGGGCTCTAACTATTTTAAAACTCAATATGACAACACATTCATGTAAAATCAACTGTTGATAGCTGCCTCTGTGGATCAGCGGTAGAGTGTCGGCCTCCGGATCCCAAGATAGCGGGTTCAAACCCGGCAGAGGTAGTCGGATTTTTGAAGGGCGGAAAAAAGTCCATTCGACACTCCATGTCGTACGATGTCGGCATGTAAAAGATCTCTGGTGACACATTTGGTGTTTACCCGACAAAATTAATTAAATCTCAGCCATAGACGCCCAAGAGAGTTTCGGTTTACTCGGTCTGCCATCTAGTGGGGGCCTAAAGTAAAACGGAAAGTCTAAATTGACGAGCAGACAGCCAGATGGCGTCAAATTGAAATGTCTGCACACGGTAGCTGAGGCCATACGATTATTATTATTATTATTATTATTATTATTATTATTATTATTATTATTATTATTTAACTGTTGATGATGGACCTTACGAAAACCGGTTCTGAAATAAAATTTAGTGTGCTGACACGACTGTATATGATTAATTATAATAATAACTACCATATCAGCACTGTTATTAAGATGGCTTTGATATTTCATAATGATTAGTTTATACAAGATATTAGAATCATTCCGTATTGACGGTTTCCACTTCATACAGGTGAAAAAAATGAGAGCATCCTCCTAATTCAATACATCATAAATATTCCATCATTAGACGGAGTAATCAGACCTAAATAACACGGTCACATTGTGATAACACTAGTGCACTCTGGTGACGGTTCTAGCAGCCATTGACAATTACAATTCTAATTACAGTATTTCCAAGATCGAAACCACATCATTACCAGTCAGATCTACTCGCCAGGCTGACTAGCTGATGTTCTGACAGCCCACAGCCACGTTTCACCCACTCCGCTTAAACTACCGCTCTTCCTATGATTCCAATGAAACACCGGAAAATAAAGCACATCAATTTTGCAACAACGTTCTAACGCCGCAGTCTAGAATAAACCAAACCAGTTGAATCAGGCAAATTCACCACTCCGCAGTCATGGGACCACACGAGGTCGTCGTTCCCACATTTGCCTCATTAATCACGTGTGAGCCCCGTCCCGGCACACACAAGGGTGTCGCTAACTCGACTGTGACTGTGACATAACCGCCGATGGTATGCACATGTACGAAATTACGTTGATTTTTTACCATTAATCCAGATGTTTAATTCTTCTTTCAGTTAATGTTATAATAAACGGGCTGCTTGAATAAATGGTCAATATACTGTACATCGGTGTACATGATCCCGGGTTCGATTCCTGGCCAGCCCGAGAATTCTGTCCATGTCTATTCAGTTGTTCTGACTCGGGAACTGTGTTTTAAATTCATCCCAATACACATATCTTCATAAACAGACAACATATACTACACCAGAGGAAAACATTATAGTGAATAGACTTAGACAAATCTACATGAAATGTCGACGCCAAGTGATTGGGTAAACACCATTAATAATAAAAAATATATACGTCATCATTATAAAACCATTTTGCCTTTCAGCGTTCAGTCTGCAAGCCTCTGTGAATTTACTAAACGTCGCCATAATCCTCCGCTTGTAACTCGTTTTGTGATCACGTTTAGTTCTATACCTCTTGTCTTCAAATCGTTAGAAAGTGAGTCTAACCATCGTCGTCCTGGTCACCCTCTACTTCCCTTACCCTCCATGACAGAGTCAATTATTCTCCTAGTTAATCTAACCTCCTCTAATCGCCTCACGTGACCCCACCACCGAAGCCGGTTTAAGCGTATAGCATCGTTAATCGAGTTTACTCCTAATTTAGCCTTTATCTCCTCATTCCGAGTACCCACCTGCCATTGTTCGCACTTGATTGTACCAGCAATCATTCTCTCTACATTCATGTTTGTTACCTCTAACTTATGAATAAGATTTCCTGAGTCCACCCAGCTTTCACTCCCGTAAAGTCTGAAAGTAGACCAATGTAAGGATAGTTTCGTCCGGAGCTGACCTCCTTCTTACAGAATACTGTTGATCGCAACTGCTAGCCCACTGCATTAGCTTTACTGCACCTTGAATCAATCTCACTCACTGTACTACCATCTTGAGAGAACGCATATCCTAAATACTTGAAATTATCTACCTGTTCCAGCTTTAAATCACCAATCTGACTTTCAGTTCTCTTAGATTTCTTACCTACCGACATCAATTTAGTCTTCCAAAAGCTAATTTTCATACCATACTCATTGCACCTATTTTCGAGTTCCAAGATATTAGACAGCAGGCTTTAGGCACAATCTACCATTAAGACCAAGTCGTCAGCATAAGCCAGACTGCTTACTACATTTCCACCTAACTGAATCCCTCTCTCCCACTTTATACCTTTCACCAACCAGGTGATCCATGTAAACTACGAACAACAAAGATGAAATATTGCAGCCTTTTCTAATACCTGTAAGTACCTTGAATCAAGAACTCATTCTACAAACAATTCTCATTGCAGCCTAATTGTCAACATGAAAGCCTTTGATTGATTTTAATAATCTACACTTAATCCCATAGTCCCCCAATATGGCGAACATATTTTCCCTCGGTACCCTCTCATATGCTTTCTCTGGATCTACGAAACATAAGCACAACTGCCTATTCCTCTCGTAGTATTTCTCAATAACCTGGCGCATGCTGAAAATCTGATCCTGACAGCCCCTCTGTGGTCTGAAATCTCACTGGTTTTCATTCAAGTTCCTCTCACCCACTGATCGCCCCCTCCATTCCAGGATGCCAGCGAATACTTTGCCTGGTTTACTAATCAATGATATACCTCAATCGTTGTTGCAATCCTTCCTGTTCACGTGATTATAGATAGGTGTAATTACTGCTTTCGTCCAATCTGAAGGTACATTACTGAACCGTATCACTCTATTACGGTTCAAATATCATCATTTTACGATACAGGAATATTTGGATACAGCACCAATCAGAGCCCGAATTCCGTGTCTTAGGGGGAGGTGAACCCCGGAGCACAAGCTACACTCCTTGCGGTTATTCATGTAAACTCCAACGAGAAGGAAGTTTTATTTTGGACCTACTCGTGGGGACCCCGAATGTAGCTTCCCCAAGTGAGACAGAGAAAGAGAAGAGAGATTGCAAGAAAGAGACAAAGATGTTTGAATTTGTCAAGTGAAGCGAGTGGGGCCAACAGTACGTAGCCAAATCCGAGCAATCCAGGTCTGGCAGCAGGCAAATTCGAGACGTTACTTCCACGCGAGTTTAAAATTAAAACATTGGAAAATGTTGGTTGTAATTTTGATGCACTATTAACACCATAGCTGTGATAAGTAGGCATGTTAAATGTTTTCTTGTATTAAATTCAAATAGCCGTTGAAAGGACGCGACCGGCCCACAAAGACGATGTATTGTGAGCGCGGGGATGTACCGAAGCCCAACGGAATCTACCAGTGCTTTGTAGGGAAGGTCTCCGAAACAGCTGGGGGCTATTTGCTGACAGACCAGTGCTTAGCGCGTGTCGCTCGTATCTCACCTCCAAACAAAGTGAATTTAACAAAGTAATTAGAACGTCCTTTCAGGGCTTAGACTAACTCGTCTGAGCATTTATAGTGAGTGAATAATAATGTAACTAGAACGGTTTCTCAAATTTAATGCTGTACGTCTCGGCTAACTGTCAGAATGACTTGCTGTGACCGGGTACTATACCCATAATAGGTGCTACTCATGGTCGGACTGATACGCTAAGTAGCAGGTATAGCAAATTGTATCTTGCCTAGGTCGTGGCATTGTATACGAATACAAACTAGCCAGTGAAGAGGAGTGTCATACTTCTTCATCTTGTTTTCAGGAGTTACCGAGGACCAAGGAAGTAGACATCACCTGTAATGGCGTTCCCAGGAGTAGAGTACCAGACTTCAGGATCCAGAGTACACAACGATAATATAGGCTGATTCTACTTCACGCCCTAGACGGGCGCACTGAAGTAAAGATGGAAGGTTTCAGATCAGTTGAGCTGCATACAAGCATGACTTGTACCTATAGATTCGACTCAGTGCCTTTTCGGTAAAGTAAATGTTAAATGTGTAACTTTCAGTGCCATAGGCATGTATATTCAATTATTGGTTAGTTAATTTAGCTTGGGGCTGATCGCCACATTTACCAATCACCTTTTCGTATCTTTCAGTTCCGTTTCCAACTCTCGCACTGAAATCACCCATTAGCATTATCCTATCCTTGCTGTTGACCCTGACTAAGATGTCACTCAAAATAATAATAATAATAATAATAATAATAATAATAATAATAATAATAATAATAATAATAATAATAATAATAATAATAATAATAATAATAATAATAATAATAATAATAATAATAATAATAATAATAATCTGGCCATTTTTGCTGACAACATAGATTCAGCAGTCAACAAGATCAATAGGCTGTCAGAAGTTGCTAAAAAGGTAAGAATCCAGATTTCTATTCCGAAGACAAAATATATGACAAACATCTGTGATGGACCTGAATGGAAGATCACTAGGGCTCGGATGTTTGTATGTTGTATGTATGTTTGGTGTTCAGCCCGAAGGCTGGTTTGATCCTCTGCAGCTCTGCCAACAGCTGTCATAAATAGCCAAGGCATCACTGAAGAGGCGTACTAGGGAAATGAGGAGTGAGGTAGTTTCCCGTTGCTTTCCTCACCGAGCCAGCAGTTGCTATTACATATCAGTCTGCCAAGCCCACTGAAATGCATGCACCAACCGACCCTATGACCGATATTTTCACACCATTCATAACAGGGATTGGCTGCATAAGGAATGGTGTTACTGGCATCACTCATACTTCAGTCACTTTCATATTGTCAAAGCCAAGGATGAGACTGAGACAGGTCAATGAAAGTAACAAATTTGATATAGCCCATACCAGAAAACACAGTGAACTGTAAACACTGGACTACATCTTGCCAGCAAAGGCAGCTCGGATGTTTAAGACCTAAAAATATCCCAAATAAGCAAGCAAATATGACCTCAAAAATGAGGAAATATGACCTCAAAAGTGACGAAATATGACGTAAAAATGACAAAATATGACCCGAAAATGATTAATCAAAATATGGGCATTTTAAAATAAATTATAAATCAGAACGGTAATTCCTCTGATACATATTTGTTAATTAAATTCTGTATTCTTACTTTAATATTAGTTTTCTGAATATACATGTGCATCAGTTATTTACAGTCTATTATCCTTGATTCACTTATCAAACTTTTGTGAACTAAGTGTACTAAGTTCGCTAAGATTATCAGTTCACACAACATTGTAAAAGTCCGTGTTTGCACCCTGCATTGGTGGTTTGGAATACGAGAAAACTAGCAATATATTTAAAAAAAATATATTTTGGAACGTTTAAGCCCAGATTTCATTAACATTATTCAGATGCGTTAAAGTTTAAACTGAGCACCAAGAAACGAATTAAATACATGTATTTCAGTACATTATGGTAGGGCGTCAGAGCCTGTAGTGCAAACTCACATACCTTTTTCATTCTGCTCCGCGGGTGGAATTGAAGTGTATGACAAGATTCATCTTCAAAGCATCAGGCGCGAAAGACCCCCGATTATCACTTATCACATTCTTGTAAGAAGAGAAGCTCCTTTCTACATCACAAGACGTTGTGTGTTTGAGTCATCAGTCCATAGACTGGTTTGATGCAGCCCTCCATGCCACCCTATCCTGTGCTAACCTTTTCATTTCTACGTAACTATTGCATCCTACATCTGCTCTAATCTGCTTGTCATATTCATATCTTGGTCTACCCCTACCGTTCTTACCACCTACACTTCCTTCAAAAACCAACTGAACAAGTCCTGGGTGTCTTAAGATGTGTCCTATCATTCTATTTCTTCTCGTCAAATTTAGCCAAATCGATCTCCTCTCACCAATTCGATTCAGTATCTCTTCATTCGTGATTCGATCTACCCATCTCACCTTCAGCATTCTTCTGTAACACCACATTTCAAAAGCTTCTATTCTCTTTCTTTCTGAGCCAGTTATTGTCCATGTTTCACTTCCATACAATGCCACGCTCCACACGAAAGTCTTCAAAAACGTCTTTCTAATTCCGATATCAATGTTTGAAGTGAGCAAATTTCTTTTCTTAAGAAAGCTCTTCCTTGCTTGTGCTAGTCTACATTTTATGTCGTCCTTACTTCTGCCATCGTTAGTTATTTTACTACCCAAGTAACAATATTCATCTACTTCCTTTAAGACTTCATTTCCTAATCTAATATTTCCTACATCACCTGCCTTCGTTCGACTGCACTCCATTACTTTTGTTTTGGACTTATTTATTTTCATCTTGTACTCCTTACCCAAGACTTCATCCATACCATTCAGCAACTTCTCGAGATCTTCTGCAGTCTCAGTTAAAATAATAAGACGTTATTGGTGTATATTTAAATAATGTTAAATCACTGCTGTCGAGTATGCACTCATCTTGAAGTGTACCGGTACCTTCTCCTCTAAGAACATCATTTATCTTGCACACACGGTGAAAACCATCATTTTGATTAAACACATTTTGAAGTTTCCGTTTTACACTACTGTCACTAGCTATTCCATGTGATTGTTGTACTGAAAGTTCAACACTTCTCACAATGTCAATACTTGCATGAATTTCTAAGCCAGCAGATTCTAAACGAGTAATTGCACTTGATATAATTCCAAAGTTCGACTTAATATATGCCAGACTATCTGACAAACTGTTGGAAAACAATTCCTGGGCAATCTTGATAGAAGAGGCATCATCTTTGTTGAAGCCGTTAACAATGTTTTTGATAGTGGAGAAGTTTACGCAATAATACGTGGCAGCATCGAGCCACGCCCTCCACCTATTCTTGAAATGGGTATTGTTCACCTTGTTTAGAGGAATATTTGCAGACACCATCATCTCACAAAGTTCCTTTGAAAAATCCGAACATCTGCCCATCGCTGAAGATGTAACAGCCTTATCGTATATCAATTGCTGCCTCTTCTTATCGACATGTTGTCGTTTGACATTGTTGCTGTGTTTCGCCGTATTACAGTGTTGTTGCAGATTAAAACGTTTTTCAGCCACGGCTTTCACTTCACACAACTTGCAAAATAGAACTAAACCGTCTGTACAGAAATATTCTTCTCCAAATTCCTTAACAAAGCTTCGTAACTTAACACTAGAAGAAGACTTTTCCTTAGGCATACTGGAATGTGTGCTGGGTTACGATTTACTGTAAACTAACGATTGCATAAGTGAAGTGAGGTTGAGGTGCTAATATCTGAACAAAGACAAGCGAGTGATTACCAGAAGTAATTAGCTCACTGCTGGGACGGGAATTTCCGGATTATTTCTCTCTCTCTACCTGGGAGACCGGGTTGCCGAGTACAGCGGGTTGGTTATTCGACTATTCGACTTGTATCAACAGCGTGATACCGTGAAACAGTTTTGTAAACACTAGTTCGTATTCGGTAAGTTGAAGATGACTTCGCACACCTACAGCTGTCGTCAAACTGCCGAAATATGACCGAAATATGACGTTTCTACTAAAATAGCTCAAAATATGACCTTACTAGCGAATGTACCCGTGCTTCGCTACGGTATTCTACATTGTATTCGAATATCGAAGTAAATAGTGTACATGCAGTAAATAAGATAGTTTTAAAATTGCATGTCTCTTAGCGTTATCCGAGAAAGAGCATGGGGAGGTCCCCGTACGTTTCCAATGTAAAGTGTTTGTTACGGATTTGTGATATAACGGCAGGCTCACTTGCCTACTGGCATTCACAATCAGGTTGGGAAGTTTACATTATAATTGCAGGCCCCATTGCCTACTATGCGGACAGAATCGATTTGGGGAGTTTCCGTTAAAATGGCAGCCCCCCTTTCCTACCTCCAGACAGATTACAGTTTTTATTATAATGGCAGGCAATTACCCTACTATCACTCGAAATTGAGTTGTGCAGTTATCATTATAATGACAGGCCCCTTTTCCTACTGCCAGCCAGCGTACTGCCAGTCACACCAAGTTGGTGAGTTTCCATCAAAATAGCAGGCCACTATGCCTAATGCCAGTCACATTTTAGATGAGTACATTTCTTTATAATGGCGGGCACCCTTGCCTACTGCCAAACACAATCGGGTAGGGGAGTTTTAAACAAAACTGCATGCTCACTTACCTTCTGCAAGTCAAATCGAGAAGGGAACTATTCATTACAATTGTAGGCCTTCCTTACTAATGACAGTTACACAGGAGTTGGAGAAGGAACCCTTTCCTACTGCCAGTCAAAGTCGGTGTGGGGAGTACTGATTACAATAGCAGACCGACCCTTTCTCGATCGCTAAATCGACATCAGTGAATATATATAGATCGACATACGAAAGTATATGCGTGTTTACAATATTGAAGACCTTCATTTACAGATTAACTGCTACTAAACGTACGTCATATCGACAAAGGATTATACCATAAGACACGCCGGATTTAGTGGCCTAAATGGCTGGTCCAATGATATGTCATCTATTCTTGGGTCAGGTTTAGAAACGTGGAACAGGGTAAAGGTTTTGTAAGATCATCTCACATTACATTACTTTTCGGATAATAATGTGACAGCTACATACGTAGCATTTGGCTCACATATGGCTACTGAGTGGGCCAATTTTCGTGAAGAGTTTGATGATTCTGTATTTCATATAAGTAATTGAAAGTATGAATAATGCATGTGAAAATTCCAAATTGACTTAACATCGATTAATAGAGAAAAATCAAACGTAAAAGGGATACAGATACGGCATAAAGTCATAAGACCAAGGTTGTAGATCATTCCAAATTGAACGGAGATTGTGCAATCCGTTACGTGATAGGAATTTCCGAAGGTCTGCACCATCATTAAAATTGCCTGCATATTTCGATATTCTTCGGGGATAAAAAATGAAAAATTTAATGATATAGGATTTTTCATTCGTTACAGGCTAAAACGTATAATTTTGTCAAATTTCAATTATCTTCTTATTCTTCTGGCAGATTATGCCACAATGTGGATTTTGGGCGAGGCGGGTAAAAATTAGGACTTTCAGGAAATCAAAAATTATGGAGATTGTTATTATTACCCCTTAAACGGAAAGCTGTACGAAAATTTCGCCAAAATAGTCAGTGTAGAGGTACACAGTCGTTACGATTTGATTTATATAGATAAGGAATCTGCTCCATGTAAAACACCTTTTGGGCTATGTCCGCTGGACTTAACCTGCAAAAGTGACCATTCATGATATCTCCCTTATTAATCCTCCTGACGAAAAAATGCACATGAAAAAAAAGGTTTAGAGGTGGAATTCCATCAGGTTTGGTCGATTTCCAGTCAGGTTGGTCTTGTTCTGTATATATTGTGGAAGAGTAAAATCACCATTTCGGTTCCTTATAAACCGCCAGTCCATTCCGGAACATGAAATGTTATTTACGTTTAAAACCTACCTTTGGACAGGTGGATGCTAAATATAAATTTTGTTTCGAATGTCTTCAGTAGTTTTCAAGTTGTAAGGAATACGCTTTACACGCACCCGCTCGTGAGTTAAGTCCGATGGGACTTGTACAGAAAAACGGTCCTTTAATGATATCTCCCTTATTGATCCTCGTATCGAAATGATGCACATGAGAAAAAAAGGTTTAGACATTAATTTCTACCAAGGTAGGTAGACTTCCATAAACTTTTGTTGTGTATATTTTTTGGAAGTGCAAAATCACTGTTTCGGTTTCGTATAAACCCCCAGTTAGTTCAGGGATTTAGAAACAATATTTGCCCTGAAACCTATCAAGGACAGGTGTATTCTAAATACGAATCTTGGTGGAAATGCATCCAGTAGTTTCTAGCATTCACGTACATACGGCGTAATTAAGGAAGAAAATAATACAGTTAAGAATGTTGAAACTAATAGAAAATGGATTATAACTGAGGACAGCCGGATAACGACAAATAAATAAATGCCGTGAGTTATGGATATAATAAAGCGCTAACAGAGGAGAAATTTAGGTTCAGTGATTCTTAGGTAAACAAATATGAAGATGACTAATGGTGTTATTACTTAATCTATTCGAGGGCGGTTATAACCTCCAACGATATTCCGCCAATATCCCGCAGATGAGCCGATTGATGCCTCTCTTGCCATCTACCCAAGGAACAACCACGAATTTAAAAGCATGATGAGGAAAATGGCAATACGTTACTTCCCTACTGGCATGCAGTCAGAGACGTTGCCATGGTAACCTGTAGGTTCGTTGTCGGTCTGTCGGTCACTAAATGCAGAGCATGATACCAGCAGAAAATTGTAAATTTCTCCGTCATGTGAAGAGTAAGGTAAATTATGAACATATCGAAAGTTGTTTATAATGAAGAGACGTTTCACGTACGGTAAACGAAGTTTACAGAAAATCAATAGTATAAGAGAAAATAGAGGAAAACCACTGTGGTTTTCCTATAAACACCCCGTCTATTCAAAGATTTTAAAATTATATGCATATCGGAACCTTTCCTGGGATGAGTATACTCTAAATATGAAGTTTGGCTGAGATCTATCCAGCCGTTTCGACGTGATGGTGGGAAAACCACTCTGGTTTTCCTATAAACCCCCCGTCTATTCAAGGATTTTAAAATGATATGCATATCTAAACCTTCCCCGGAATTAGTATACTCTAAATACAATGTTTGGTTGAGATCCATCCAGCCGTTTCGACGTGATGGTGGAAAAACCATTCTGATTTTCCTATAAACCCCCCATATATTCAAATATTTTAAAATGATATGCATATGGAAAACTTCCCCGCGATGAGTATCCTCTAAATATGAAGTTTGGTTGAGATCTATCCAGCCGTTTCGACGTGATGGTGGGAAAACCACTCTGGTTTTCCTATAAACCCCCCGTCTATTCAAGGATTTTAAAATGATATGCATATCTAAACCTTCCCCGGGATTAGTATACTCTAAATACAATGTTTGGTTGAGATCCATCCAGCCGTTTCAACGTGATGGTGGAAAAACCATTCTGATTTTCCTATAAACCCCCCATATATTCAAATATTTTAAAATGATATGCATATGGAAAACTTCCCCGCGATGAGTATCCTCTAAATATGAAGTTTGGTTGAGATCTATCCAGCCGTTTCGACGTGATGGTGGAAAAACCATTCTGGTTTTCCTATAAACCCCCTGTTTATTCAAGGATTTTAAAATGATATGCATATCAAAACCTTCTCCGGGATGAGTATACCCTAAATATGAAGTTTGGTTGAGATCTATCCAGCCGTTTCGACGTGATGGTGGAACAGACAAACAGACAGACAAACAGAAACAATTTTATTTATATAGATTTTTACACTCGTTCTTCACCCCCTTTCCATCCCCGCCCAAAGGAGTCCTATGAGTGCCTTACACAACAGTATATTTTTTTTCCCAGATATTAAGTCTTATTTGTACCTATTTTGGTTGACAGCTATGCCCAAACGTACATGCATAATCTCACTGCTCTAGAATCCTGGAGCTGACGTTGCCATGGTTACGGCAGTTCATTTCTTTATCCGATTCCTAGAGCAGGGGTAGTGTGGTGCCAATATCTCCGTAACGGTTGGTTTTAGGACCTTAAAACATGGTTTTCGGGCCCGTAGGGCTTACCGAGTTTTGTTCTTTGCGTCAAGAGGATTAAATTGAGCTTTGTCTCGTCCTTATACGACAAATTCGATATTTTGCCTATAATAGTATAAGAGAAAATGGAGGAAAACCGTTTTTCCTATAAAACCCCCGTATTTTCAAAGATTTTAAAATGATATGCATATCGAAACCTTCCCCGGGGTCAGTATACTCTAAATATGAAGTTTGGTTGAGATCTATCCAGCCGTTTCGACGTGATGGTGGAACAGACAAACAGACAGACAAACAGACAAACAAACAGAAACAATTTTATTTATATAGATGACGGATAAGCATGAGCACGTTGAAAAGTGCAGACTTCCACTTCGAGATTCATATCTCCTAAACGGTTTATGATATTAAGAAACGGTTTGCGCCATCAGACGTCTCATTTATCGCTCTACATATTTGTTTCTAAACCATTTCCTCGTATCTCCCATATTAAGGGGGTAAATTGAGATCAAATTTTGAATACGGTGAAATTTGGGTGCATTTTTAACATTTTACATTACGTTTTGCCTACTTATGTATAAGCTAGAATCATGAATTTTGGTACACACATGTCCCTTAATCGTGCCAACGTGCGCACACAACGTGATGATCCTATCATTCTTATAAGTGTGTCAAACAATGAAATATACTTGTAAAAATCACCAAATTTACGAACAATCCAGAAATACGGCCAAATTTAACGTATAAGGGAGAGAGATACGACAAAATGTCACAGGACCAAAGTTGTAGATCACTCCAAATTGAAGGGACATTGTGCCATCCGTTTTGTGATACGACTTACCGTTTAGCCAAAAAATAGCTCAAAAGGAATGTCTGCACAGTCATTAAAAATGCCTCCATATTTCGATATCTTTGGGGGGTAAAAAGTGAAAAATTTGAACATCTTGGAATTTTCCCGTCGGTTAGGGACCAAAAGCTATAATTTCACCAAATTTCAAATGTCTACTTCGTCTGGCAGGTTGTGCCGCCATTTTGATTTGGGGGGATAGGGGATAAAAATGAGGAAATTCTCGAAAATTTTTAAGCCCACGAAACCTATAGGTTATCGTTTTGGATATACTATACGACTGTGTTCTTATGCTGAGCCCAAAATTTGAGCCCCCCCCGCGTGCCCCCTTCAGGGAATTTTGAGAATTTCCGATTTTTCTAGGGATCCTGGGGTCATCAGTTTCCTCCGTACAAAGTTTCAAATTTCTGAGATTTCTGGAAGTGCCTCATTAATTCACGTCTTTTTTCATTTTTAAATATTTATATATACATCGCTCCAGCCCGACTTGCTTTTATATATATAGATGACGGATAAGCATGAGCACGTTGAAAAGTGCAGACTTCCACTTCGAGATTCATATCTCCTAAACGGTTTATGATATTAAGAAACGGTTTGCGCCATCAGACGCCTCATTTATCGCTCTACATATTTGTTTCTAAACCATTTCCTCGTATCTCCCATATTAAGGGGGTAAATTGAGATCAAATTTTGAATACGGTGAAATTTGGGTGCATTTTTAACATTTTACATTACGTTTTGCCTACTTATGTATAAGCTAGAATCATGGAATTTGGTACACACATGTCCCTTAATCGTGCCAACGTGCGCACACAACGTGATGATCCTATCATTCTTATAAGTGTGTCAAACAATGAAATATACTTGTAAAAATCACCAAATTTACGAACAATCCAGAAATACGGCCAAATTTAACGTATAAGGGAGAGAGATACGACAAAATGTCACAGGACCAAAGTTGTAGATCACTCCGAATTGAAGGGACATTGTGCCATCCGTTTTGTGATACGACTTACCGTTTAGCCAAAAAATAGCTCAAAAGGAATGTCTGCACAGTCATTAAAATTGCCTCCACATTTCGTTATCTTTGGGGGGTAAAAAGTGAAAAATTTGAACATCTTGGAATTTTCCCGTCGGTTAGGGACCAAAAGCTATAATTTCAAAAAATTTCAATTGTCTACTTCGTCTGGCAGGTTGTGCCGCCATTTTGATTTGGGGGGATAGGGGATAAAAATGAGGAAATTCTCGAAAATTTTTAAGAACACGAAACCTATAGGTTATCGTTTTGGATATACTATACGACTGTGTTCTTATGCTGAGCCCAAAATTTAGCCCCCCCAGCGTGCCCCCTTCAGGGAATTTTGAGAATTTCCGATTTTTCTAGGGATCCTGGGGTCATCAGTTTCCTCCGTACAAAGTTTCAAATTTCTGAGATTTCTGGAAGTGCCTCATTAATTCACGTCTTTTTTCATTTTTAAATATTTATATATACATCGCTCCAGCCCGACTTGCTTTTATATATATAGATGACGGATAAGCATGAGCACGTTGAAAAGTGCAGACTTCCACTTCGAGATTCATATCTCCTAAACGGTTTATGATATTAAGAAACGGTTTGCGCCATCAGACGTCTCATTTATCGCTCTACATATTTGTTTCTAAACCATTTCCTCGTATCCCCATATTAAGGGGGTAAATTGAGATCAAATTTTGAATACGGTGAAATTTGGGTGCATTTTTAACATTTTACATTACGTTTTGCCTACTTATGTATAAGCTAGAATCATGAAATTTGGTACACACATGTCCCTTAATCGTGCCAACGTACGCACACAACGTGATGATCCTATCATTCTTATAAGTGTGTCAAACAATGAAATATACTTGTAAAAATCACCAAATTTACGAACAATCCAGAAATACGGCCAAATTTAACGTATAAGGGAGAGAGATACGACAAAATGTCACAGGACCAAAGTTGTAGATCACTCCGAATTGAAGGGACATTGTGCCATCCGTTTTGTGATACGACTTACCGTTTAGCCAAAAAATAGCTCAAAAGGAATGTCTGCACAGTCATTAAAATTGCCTCCATATTTCGATATCTTTGGGGGGTAAAAAGTGAAAAATTTGAACATCTTGGAATTTTACCGTCGGTTAGGGACCGAAAGCTATAATTTCACCAAATTTCAATTGTCTACTTCGTCTGGCAGGTTGTGCCGCCATTTTGATTTGGGGGGATAGGGGATAAAAATGAGGAAATTCTCGAAAATTTTTAAGAACACGAAACCTATAGGTTATCGTTTTGGATATACTATACGACTGTGTTCTTATGCTGAGCCCAAAATTTGAGCCCCCCCCCGCGTGCCCCCTTCAGGGAATTTTGAGAATTTCCGATTTTTCTAGGGATCCTGGGGTCATCAGTTTCCTCCGTACAAAGTTTCAAATTTCTGAGATTTCTGGAAGTGCCTCATTAATTCACGTCTTTTTTCATTTTTAAATATTTATATATACATCGCTCCAGCCCGACTTGCTTTTATATATATAGATGACGGATAAGCATGAGCACGTTGAAAAGTGCAGACTTCCACTTCGAGATTCATATCTCCTAAATGGTTTATGATATTAAGAAACGGTTTGCGCCATCAGACGTCTCATTTATCGCTCTACATATTTGTTTCTAAACCATTTCCTCGTATCCCCATATTAAGGGGGTAAATTGAGATCAAATTTTGAATACGGTGAAATTTGGGTGCATTTTTAACATTTTACATTACGTTTTGCCTACTTATGTATAAGCTAGAATCATGAAATTTGGTACACACATGTCCCTTAATCGTGCCAACGTACGCACATAACGTGATGATCCTATCATTCTTATAAGTGTGTCAAACAATGAAATATACTTGTAAAAATCACCAAATTTACGAACAATCCAGAAATACGGCCAAATTTAACGTATAAGGGAGAGAGATACGACAAAATGTCACAGGACCAAAGTTGTAGATCACTCCGAATTGAAGGGACATTGTGCCATCCGTTTTGTGATACGACTTACCGTTTAGCCAAAAAATAGCTCAAAAGGAATGTCTGCACAGTCATTAAAATTGCCTCCATATTTCGATATCTTTGGGGGGTAAAAAGTGAAAAATTTGAACATCTTGGAATTTTCCCGTCGGTTAGGGACCAAAAGCTATAATTTCACCAAATTTCAATTGTCTACTTCGTCTGGCAGGTTGTGCCGCCATTTTGATTTGGGGGGATAGGGGATAAAAATGAGGAAATTCTCGAAAATTTTTAAGAACACGAAACCTATAGGTTATCGTTTTGGATATACTATACGACTGTGTTCTTATGCTGAGCCCAAAATTTGAGCCCCCCCCCCGCGTGCCCCCTTCAGGGAATTTTGAGAATTTCCGATTTTTCTAGGGATCCTGGGGTCATCAGTTTCCTCCGTACAAAGTTTCAAATTTCTGAGATTTCTGGAAGTGCCTCATTAATTCACGTCTTTTTTCATTTTTAAATATTTATATATACATCGCTCCAGCCCGACTTGCTTTTATATATATAGATGACGGATAAGCATGAGCACGTTGAAAAGTGCAGACTTCCACTTCGAGATTCATATCTCCTAAACGGTTTATGATATTAAGAAACGGTTTGCGCCATCAGACGCCTCATTTATCGCTCTACATATTTGTTTCTAAACCATTTCCTCGTATCTCCCATATTAAGGGGGTAAATTGAGATCAAATTTTGAATACGGTGAAATTTGGGTGCATTTTTAACATTTTACATTACGTTTTGCCTACTTATGTATAAGCTAGAATCATGAAATTTGGTACACACATGTCCCCTAATCGTGCCAACGTGCGCACACAACGTGATGATCCTATCATTCTTATAAGTGTGTCAAACAATGAAATATACTTGTAAAAATCACCAAATTTACGAACAATCCAGAAATACTGCCAAATTTAACGTATAAGGGAGAGAGATACGACAAAATGTCACAGGACCAAAGTTGTAGATCACTCCGAATTGAAGGGACATTGTGCCATCCGTTTTGTGATACGACTTACCGTTTAGCTAAAAAATAGCTCAAAGGGAATGTCTGCACAGTCATTAAAATTGCCTCCATATTTCGATATCTTAGGGGGGTAAAAAGTGAAAAATTTGAACATCTTGGAATTTTCCCATCGGTTAGGGACCAAAAGCTATATTTTCACCAAATTTCAATTGTCTACTTCGTCTCGCAGGTTCTGCCGCCATTTTGATTTGGGGGGATAGGGGATAAAAATGATAAAATTCACGAAAATTTTTAAGAACACGAAACCTATAGGTTATCGTTTTGGATATACTATACGACTGTGTTCTTATGCTGAGCCCAAAATTTAGCCCCCCCAGCGTGCCCCCTTCAGGGAATTTTGAGAATTTCCGATTTTTCTAGGGATCC
This sequence comes from Anabrus simplex, assembly GCF_040414725.1. NCBI lineage: Eukaryota > Metazoa > Arthropoda > Insecta > Orthoptera > Tettigoniidae > Anabrus > Anabrus simplex. The sequence continues at coordinate 117,925,423 of NC_090265.1, forward strand.
TGGGGTCATCAGTTTCCTCCGTACAAAGTTTCAAATTTCTGAGATTTCTGGAAGTGCCTCATTAATTCACGTCTTTTTTCATTTTTAAATATTTATATATACATCGCTCCAGCCCGACTTGCTTTTATATATATAGATAGATGACGGATAAGCATGAGCACGTTGAAAAGTGCAGACTTCCACTTCGAGATTCATATCTCCTAAACGGTTTATGATATTAAGAAACGGTTTGCGCCATCAGACGTCTCATTTATCGCTCTACATATTTGTTTCTAAACCATTTCCTCGTATCCCCATATTAAGGGGGTAAATTGAGATCAAATTTTGAATACGGTGAAATTTGGGTGCATTTTTAACATTTTACATTACGTTTTGCCTACTTATGTATAAGCTAGAATCATGAAATTTGGTACACACATGTCCCTTAATCGTGCCAACGTGCGCACACAACGTGATGATCCTATCATTCTTATAAGTGTGTCAAACAATGAAATATACTTGTAAAAATCACCAAATTTACGAACAATCCAGAAATACGGCCAAATTTAACGTATAAGGGAGAGAGATACGACAAAATGTCACAGGACCAAAGTTGTAGATCACTCCGAATTGAAGGGACATTGTGCCATCCGTTTTGTGATACGACTTACCGTTTAGCCAAAAAATAGCTCAAAAGGAATGTCTGCACAGTCATTAAAATTGCCTCCATATTTCGATATCTTTGGGGGGTAAAAAGTGAAAAATTTGAACATCTTGGAATTTTCCCGTCGGTTAGGGACCAAAAGCTATAATTTCACCAAATTTCAATTGTCTACTTCGTCTGGCAGGTTGTGCCGCCATTTTGATTTGGGGGGATAGGGGATAAAAATGAGGAAATTCTCGAAAATTTTTAAGAACACGAAACCTATAGGTTATCGTTTTGGATATACTATACGACTGTGTTCTTATGCTGAGCCCAAAATTTAGCCCCCCCAGCGTGCCCCCTTCAGGGAATTTTGAGAATTTCCGATTTTTCTAGGGATCCTGGGGTCATCAGTTTCCTCCGTACAAAGTTTCAAATTTCTGAGATTTCTGGAAGTGCCTCATTAATTCACGTCTTTTTTCATTTTTAAATATTTATATATACATCGCTCCAGCCCGACTTGCTTTTATATATATAGATGACGGATAAGCATGAGCACGTTGAAAAGTGCAGACTTCCACTTCGAGATTCATATCTCCTAAACGGTTTATGATATTAAGAAACGGTTTGCGCCATCAGACGTCTCATTTATCGCTCTACATATTTGTTTCTAAACCATTTCCTCGTATCCCCATATTAAGGGGGTAAATTGAGATCAAATTTTGAATACGGTGAAATTTGGGTGCATTTTTAACATTTTACATTACGTTTTGCCTACTTATGTATAAGCTAGAATCATGAAATTTGGTACACACATGTCCCTTAATCGTGCCAACGTACGCACACAACGTGATGATCCTATCATTCTTATAAGTGTGTCAAACAATGAAATATACTTGTAAAAATCACCAAATTTACGAACAATCCAGAAATACGGCCAAATTTAACGTATAAGGGAGAGAGATACGACAAAATGTCACAGGACCAAAGTTGTAGATCACTCCGAATTGAAGCGACATTGTGCCATCCGTTTTGTGATACGACTTACCGTTTAGCCAAAAAATAGCTCAAAAGGAATGTCTGCACAGTCATTAAAATTGCCTCCATATTTCGATATCTTTGGGGGGTAAAAAGTGAAAAATTTGAACATCTTGGAATTTTACCGTCGGTTAGGGACCGAAAGCTATAATTTCACCAAATTTCAATTGTCTACTTCGTCTGGCAGGTTGTGCCGCCATTTTGATTTGGGGGGATAGGGGATAAAAATGAGGAAATTCTCGAAAATTTTTAAGAACACGAAACCTATAGGTTATCGTTTTGGATATACTATACGACTGTGTTCTTATGCTGAGCCCAAAATTTGAGCCCCCCCCCGCGTGCCCCCTTCAGGGAATTTTGAGAATTTCCGATTTTTCTAGGGATCCTGGGGTCATCAGTTTCCTCCGTACAAAGTTTCAAATTTCTGAGATTTCTGGAAGTGCCTCATTAATTCACGTCTTTTTTCATTTTTAAATATTTATATATACATCGCTCCAGCCCGACTTGCTTTTATATATATAGATGGCAAAAAATAGCCAAAATATCCATTTATATGACAAATGAAAATCACTTAATTGTGACGATAATCACCTGATTTGCACCGAAATCCAATCAGACAAGAAAATAGAGACAAAGAAGAAATATGACTTTTCCTAAACATCCGAGCCCTAATGATCACTAATCTTGGGAAAATCGGTCGAATCAAAAATTTCAGGTATCTGGGTGAAGTCATCCAGGAGAATAGATTAGAACAGGAAACAATCAATGTCAGGATGAGGAAGTTAGACCAGGCATTCCAAATGACAAAGAATATCTACAATAAAAAGTCTATGAGTATAGGGGCCAAGTTTCGACACTATAACGCAGTTGTAAAAACTGAGAGATTATGTGCGTCTGACACTTTGAACTTAAGTAGTAAAGATCAAGCTGACCGGCTGGAAAAAAGAGAGCGCAGGATACTAAGAAAAATCCTAGGTAATAGATGGATTGATGGACAATGGTGAATGAGACCAAATGAGGATTTGTACAGCAAGACAGAACGTCTCTCAGCGTCAATTAAGAATATACGGCTACTATTTTACGGTCATCTCTTGAGGATGATGAGGCGTTACTATGCGAAATACATTAATAATGTGATATAATTTGGACAATCAACTGTCTACGCGACATATATTTAAATTGTGCCTCTTATCGGCACTTGTAATCTTTGGTGAATTATTGCATTCTGCTATGGGACCTTGTAATCGCGGCCTAGTGCCTGTAAATTGAGCTGAGACTGGAATTCAACACTATTTGACGTATTGGATGACTAAACTACGCATCTGAGGGAATCTGATAATTTTGTGCATAGGCGCATTGGACATGAAATATGCTTGTAAACAACTAATTGTATCTATGGTTATTAGGACATGACGGCACCTAATTATCCTGCAAGTTTTATCTGGCGTGTATGATAGAACTGAGGACAGCAACGCGTATTCCTATGCTATCTGTGTGCTTATTTTGCAACTACAGTGTGTGTTTTGGCGGTCTCCGCCAGAGCGTGTGTCGGTGCCAGACTGTGCCGCCGCTGGTGGCGAAGAGTGGACTGTGGCTGTTGTTAGTTGGAACTGCTCGCGAGTAGACGCTGATGGCCATGTCTCACGGCTGTGCTGCTCCTAATATAATAATGACCGAGGCAGTCGGTGTTGGGTAACTGAAAGTATATTCCCTGTCTAGGGACGAGGACAGCTGTTTGATTTATAAATTAAAAATGTAATATTTTACTATTATATTAATTTTGTAGGTTTGTTTGTTTTCATACTTGTGAGTGTAATTGTATTAGGCCTAAAACACGGGTGAGGTTATCTAAGTACATATGGATTCAGGCAAGTACGCCTCTTAAGATATCCTTAAGCTTGTGTAGATTTTTTTGTGCATTTTAGTGATATTTTCGTTTGTGTGTTTGGTATGATTTAATCTTATATCTCTGTTTCTTGTTAGGCGTTCTTGCTTCCGGCGTGTGTTGTGTATAACGGATGTCCATTATGGTGCTTAGATAACTTTCAAAATTCTCCGTTCCTTTTATTTAAATTTTCTTTCGCTCTTGGTTTTTGTTTTTTCGTGCTATTTTCTGGATGCTTTTGCGGCGTCATGTTTGAAATTTGGTATTTATGTTTGTGATCCGTGTTGTATATTTGTGCCCTTATGCGTATTTATTTTTGGTCCTAATTCTCTTGTATGTGATTCGTGCATACTTTCGTGTGTTTCGGCCTGCGAGTGCCCGTGTTTGACCTAATGCTGAGCTTACTCCAGTATCTGCCTTTTTAAATTTTATTATTCTTTATTATTATTATTATTATTATTATTATTATTATTATTATTATTATTATTATTATTATTATTATATCGTAAGTGGTAAATTTTAATTCCTCTTGGGGAACATATAATTTGGGTCGGATGGATTTATTTTCTTTCCTATTGCGGGCGTTTAATGAGATCCTTGTTCTAATAATTTTGTAAACCCGCATTTATGTAACGGTAGGTCAACAATGCTATTGTAACGTTGTTCATTTAATCGAGGGCTCGGACAACCCTAGTGCGAGAGATATGGAGCCTGGTTCTTATCTTACTGTCCATTGTTAATTATCTCTTGGTGCTTGGCAGTTTTGTAATTAAATCATTATTGCGGATGATATCGTTTCCGATATCAGCATCTTGTGATTTGCTCCGTAAATTTTATGATGATTTGTTTTTCGTCTTAAGCCGCGTTCGTTTTCGGTCTCAGTTATATGAAGTGTATTGGCTCATCACTTTTAATATGTTTCTGGTGTTTTATTTATTGACTTGGCTTACTATGGTATTGTGATTTTAAAATTATTTTTATGTGGACAATTATTCTCATTCTGTGGGAGCCTGGTGTGGTGACATTATGGTCAATATTTGTTGCGTTCTGAGTTAATGGCGATATGTGGGGTGACCTTCATTCATGTGGCTTTTGTGGGAAAATAGCCTCCACTGAGTGCAGTCAAAAGCCCTCGATTTGCCATCCAAACCATTTTTGCTTTCTTTTGAATTTTATATTTTATTTAACATATCTGTAGGCTAATTATTTGTTAAGTTATGAGAAGGGTGGTGCACCAGAACTTTATTTTTCGTTGAAATGGTACGATTTGCTATAAGAATAAGTTATTTATAACTAAATTTATTTTTATTTTACGAAAAGTTAATTATGCTACTTATTTTTCTGTTCGTTACAAAAAAATGTCAGTATTCAGCATTTACCAAACATTGATTTTTTTTCAAATATAATTTTAATGTATCTATTATTTACCTTATAATATAATACTTTTACCTTCATTTTTTAAAATTTTGGTGTCGTTCTTGAGGTGAATAGCTTCGTAGTTCCTTGGATCCCCTCCTCCCCCTTTTATTTTTTTAATGGGTAGGTTCCAGCACTCTTCCTTGTTTCCTTGTATATTTGATGTGTTATTAACCGTTTTTGTTTCATTTCCTCCTTTTTAAAATTGTCTTGTCTGCACTCTTCCATATGACGTTCTCTTCCGAACGTCATTCTTCATCATTGTTAGGGGGTGTTGCAATGACTGGCGATTGACTAACAAAAAGAATATGAAATTTTGTTCAAGCTAAGACAACACGGTCGAGATGGTTCCAGGAATGCGAAAAAGATCTGAGGCGGATTGGTATTTCAGACCAAGAAATTCCTGACAGGAACGTATTCAGAAGGTTGGTGAACAACTATCAAGGTTTCAAAATGGTATCAACTTCCAGAAGACGGAGAGGACCTTTGTCTGAAGAGCACAAACAGGAACTCGTCGCTAGGCTCAGAAGATAATGGCAGGAAGTCAAAGCCGGAACAAGAACAAGACCTAGACACTAAAATGAAGTTGGTTGTTACCACGCAGTCTATAGAGGCTCACCTCGATGTGTATAATAATAATAATAATAATAATAATAATAATAATAATAATAATAATAATAATAATAATAATAATAAGTAGTCAGCAAAGACTGGTTGCATCCTAAACAGTTCTAACATCACCTGTTATATATGGAGTAGGCGTCACTGAAGAGGCATACAATGGAAGCAATGTGTGAGGTCGTTTGCCGTTGCTTTCTTGATCGAGCAGGAAGTTGCTATTACCACTAAAATTCACGCATTAACCGACCCTACGAGTAACATTTTCACACTATTTATAGCAGGGACTGGCTGCGTAAGGAATTGCACCTCTAGCATCGCTCATACCTCAGTCACTCTCATGCTGTCAAACGACTGAAACAGGAAAATGAAAGTAACAAATTTTGTTCTAGCACATATCAGAAGATATAGTGCATTGTAAACACTACGTCTTGCCAGCAAAGGTGCTCAAAAGACAAACACATAATTGTGAATAAATCCCCCCCACCCATAGTAAGCGTTGGGAAGTCCGGCCCAGCGGTGTAGGGGCAACGCCAGAGTCCTGCAGCCAGGTCCACCGCGCAGCACTTCAAACCCAAGGGCTCCGGCAGCCTAGCCCGTGCAGTGCCGTTCTCTTCCGACGCCGCCGCATACTAGCCCAGAGCACTGGTCTCATACAGCTCCCCGCAGTCCACCGTACTGGGCGGGCTCAGTAGAATACCTTGAGTACTTCTCCACACTAACATGTGCGCCGTGCACAACGAAATGTTCACGTCACACTACTATTCGGATCATTCACTCGACGAATTCCTGTACGCTAATAACATATTTCAAAGAGGCTAATCGCATTTTGGAATTAAACGGTAGAGATTTCTCCTGCACTGTAATAATAATAATAATAATAATAATAATAATAATAATAATAATAATAATAATAATAATAATAATAATAATAGTAATAACTGAAAACAAACAGAAACTTATTATAAACTAATATTCGTCTGCAATTGAAATCAAGTTAACTGAAAATGAATCTAAATAACACGAAGCATATTCATAGGAATTCATTCGCGTTTATCTCAAAATAAAATACAAACTGAAATACGTGCATAATGCCTACAACAAAAACAAACCTGAACATAGCTTTTACTTAGTGTGCGTAGTTTATTGGTCATTGCTAATGGTAGTGGAATGGAATTACTGTAAATGAAAAGAAGAGCATCAGCATTGTCTGGTTGTAGGAGAGACCGTCGTGTGTTGAGAATGAAGCCCGCTGAACTGAAATTTCTCTCTGAAGATGAACTTGATGCTTGCATACATAATACTTTCTTAGCGAACTGGTGAAATTTTGGATAGTTTTGTCCATTTGTTCTTCAATATTACGTTATACATATCTTCTTCCATTCCAGGAACAGAATTCTCATGCTTGGTGACGGACGTGAGTGAGTGAGGCTCCACAGTAATCAAGTGATTTGAAGGTGTTATACAGCAGTGAAAGTGATAATAATTTGCCGTAGTGCTACATTTGTATTTACCAATCAATACACACACACACGTTTTGTTGGTATCGATCTTCTTTTTTTCCAAATTACCAATGTAAAGAAAATGGGTAGCCGAAACAATGGAGTTGGAAGCCCAGCCATTACCAGTGCTGCCAACGTAGACCGCCTTGTGAAGTACGCACTCCAGGACTTCATTAACTCGGACAGCTTCCTTGAAAAAATTGTGCAGGCCATTTCGACCCGCATAACAGAAGTGGTCATAAAGGAAATTCAAAAAAAGTTTAAAATTTAATATCGAATCGTTGTCAGAGTTAACTGAAAAACTTGATAAGAAGGAGGCTGAAATACACAAACCGAAGGAGGATATGGACGCAAAGTGTGATTCATTGGAGCAATATAGCATGAGAAATAATGTAAGATTTTTCGGCATCCCTGAAAGTTCGAACGAAAACTGCGATGAACTACTGCTCAACGTGTGCAAAGCAGTAGGTGCAGATGTGAGACTTAATAACCTCGGTAGGTGTCACAGAATAGGACGTCGACCTCCAGGGAAAACACGACCTATCCTAGTGAAAGTTGTGCCTTATCGCTCACGGCAGGACTTCTTCACGAAGAAATGAAAACTGAAAGGATCATCTATAACAATCCGTGAAGATCTTACGGCTATCAGAATGTCCATCTTGAAGACAGCAATCCAGCGTTTTGGACTTACAAACACTTGGACTGATGCAGGAGACATCATAATCAAGAAGGCGGACAGGATGAAATTAAGAGTTTGCCAGTTAAAGGAACTTCCTGTGGCATAAGCTTCTGTTGCAGTGCTGCTTTATCACTTGACAATGTGAGTCCACTCCCATCCTTTACAGTAAGTCACAGCCGAGAAGCTATTTCTTTATTTAGTATAAGAATATCTATCTATCTATCTATCATTGTCTATCTACCTATCCATCTATTTACCGTATTAATTGATCTAAATATTGATTAGCTTATCTGTCTTCTTATCCTACCACCTGTCGATCGACTTTACTCTTTAATCATTTTCCTAACTGGTTCTAATTTAAGTCAGGCCCGTATTACGTCTACATAGATCTAACATCAACACTGCGTAGAATAAGCTCCTACTTGAGTTATTCTGTACGCCTAATCTGCTGTTGTACGTTATCATTATTATTATTATTATTATTATTATTATTATTATTATTATTATTATTATTATTATTATTATTATTATTATTATTATTATAGACAATTTAGCTATCTAAAATACGTAAATTGCTGATTATTCATTGGATGTATTCGCATGCTATTGAGCCGTTCGCATCCATCAATATCACAATGCCAGACTCAGTCGGTTAGAGCTTCGTGGTTTCGTTCGGTCTATGGGCGAGAATTAAATCTAACTTCTATAAAAATAATCACCAATGGTGTATATGAATGGGAAACAGTTGCATTTGTTGTGAATAAGAGACAGATAAAGGGGTAAAATGGATTTATTCACTAGAGCACATAATTAATATTCATTCTATCGAAATTCCACAAAATACAATAAAACATGACGCAAACTGTCATAATAACAGCATAATGTGCCGTGCACATTAGAAATAACTACAAATTACATTACTGAAATATGTCGGTCCAAATACCGACCAAATAATTTATAAAAGAACAAAATATCAAATCTTGGCCTGATTTACATCTTTAATTATCGACAACGCCGCCAAGTGAATATGCCGATTTCCCCGAGGGGAATTTCGATTACGACCGTCCACAAGCTATGCTTCGACAAGAGAAAGTCACCCCAGTTTCACTCCATAATACACCTATTTACATATACAAAATCATTAATCCTGATAAGGGAAAATCCAGGGATCCTAACTTATATACTACACAGATTCTACTGACAGATCCGATCTGTCGCAAACAACCAGCCTGAAGCTGCATACCACCAGAGAAAATTAGCTCCGGGGTAAATTTAAGAGACAAAGATTAATTCGTCAAGACACAACACACTGACAACAGATACGACAAGGCACTCCGATACAAGGTACATAAGTATACAAACACAACTCCTGTAAAATAACAGCATAATTACAATATAAAGAAAATATGTACATGCAGACAGAGCACTTCCTCATCACCAGGTCATTAGTGGCACGCCCCTGTCCTCCAGGGCGATCAGGACATTCCCCTTTGACTAGTGGAAAGTTTCACTTTTCATGGGACCGGAACACAGCTGGAACGTGATTCATACTGCCTCGCAAAGGACTCCAGGCAAACGGGGTGCAGCTTACACTTGGCGGGGTGCAGGTAATTGCTTCCTTCACGGCTATCCCAGCCAGACTTGCTCACACAACAAAAGAAGGTTTCTCTCTTAAATACTGCTGCCTTATTACGTAAACTAATTATTTCTCCCGTTTATAAAATCTTCTATGACAACAGAAACATCTCTTCTTCACCTTTCAATACAAATACCGCAAAAATCGCTCTCAAGGAAGACGTCACACATGGCCTTCCGTCTCAGCGGCTCGAGAGTTCGATTCTCGACTCTGTCTCTTTACTCTGCGGGCATATCCAAGCCCATCCTTGTTTAAAGCAGCTTGCCCTGCTAACATCCCTTCCTTGCCATGTTCACAGGCATTCAAATCCGTATCTGACTTCCGCGTCATATGTCAGGCGATCTCAGCCTCTCAACCCTCGCAATAATCTCCACCCCGATCTACTGTCGTCTCTGCTCATTAGAAGAACCTAACTACCCAACGACGACGTCGTGGCGTTCCTGTGGCAGCGAATATATATCTGAAATCGCGCACAGATAAAATATAAGAGGCCTACACTGGTCTTTACTGATAATTATTCCACAAAGAGAAGGCGGCCTGGCCTCGTTAATGATGAAACTATCCACCTTCCTAACACTCAACACATACACCTTGGAATGCTCTGAAAGGATTAAAAAAATGCATGCACACACACTCCTAACTTTACCTATTTACAACCCTATTTCCCATACCTAAACTAACCATGAATCACTGCAACAAATAAGGGCACTACCATGCATGCTGCCCTGGATCTCCCACTGCTTTATTGACAATATAATTACTCATCTTTAGCAAATTGACATTGACCGTTAATATTACCCTAAAAACTTGATGAAACTGAACTGACCTCAAATGTTACCCACATGCTTAAAAATCTGACATATCCACTTAGCTTTGTTGTCTTCAGCAATCACACCATCTGCACAACTGCAGCGTCAGGGGATTACTCAGCCATCATATCATCTTTGATGGCGTTACAACAGAGATGAATTACACATGTAGCTTCCATGATTGTCCTTGCAGATAACACTCCTACAATGAATGGAAAACAGGTTAACACTACACTTGCTCAACTGCATACGCGCACACTATTTAAGGAGATATTGCTTAGCACACATAATTGGACAAAGATTAATTCTTTGATCAGAACCGTAGTATCATGGAATGCGCCCCGGATCCGTCCGTATGCAAGAGCAATTACGATACGCTCGAACACGTTTTCTCCGCGATCGCGAAACCGACCCGAAACGTTGGCGTATAATACAGCTAATTAGTTCACGACAATCTTCCCGGTATGCACAACTATCGTCCCTTTTATTTACCACGTTCACATATACGTGGTACCTACCGCACTTGATGTAAGAGCGAAGTGTCACACGCGTAGCGGTAAATACACATATACGGACTTGTAACTCCCGTATTTATTAAATGTAACTCACACCAGGGTGATACGTTTTACTGTAGTCTGGGCACGCTTCTATGTGTATAATATTCATATAGCAATCATGAAGAAATAACGTCACTGTAGCACTTTGATATCGGACAAAGAGAATGGCGATCTCGACTGGCGTGGAGACTACCTTCTGTACCACGGACACCTCACGAAAGACAGACCCGCTTCCCCAAGCCACTGTTGGTTTTATGGACCCACCTGCGTCGTTCCGAAAAGAGGGGGTGACCCTGTTGGCTATGGCGCGAGGTTTCAACCGCTTTCTCAGGACAAAGCCCACAACCGTTATAACCTAGCCACACAAATATATATGTAGAAGTTAGCCGATAAATGAACAGATAAAGAAGTCTAAATTCATTTACTACTCATCAGGCGTATCTAAACCGTGGAGCACGGGTTATTTATCAGATTTCACCCTTATTTCTAATAGGTCGGCACTGTGATGATCGAAGTTAGCAACCCCGCGCAATTCTCTATGACTCGCTTTCACAGCTCGCGATTGGCTCCTTTCAAACTCGCCGCACGTTAGGTGACGCCGCGACACTCCCACAGCCTCGTTCAAACTTTCAAACCACAGGCCGATTCAAACCTGGCTACTGGCCGCTCTTCCAGGGCGCGGCCCAGCACAAAGCCGTTTGCTTGCCACCTCGCAAACAAAGTCTTTCAAATTTAACGCCTCCACAGTGTTGCGCAATATGCAAATAAAAGTACCTGGGGCAATATGATATGTTTCACTATGTTCTACTTCTAGTTAGTTTTCATTTTAGCAATTGTCAATGCATACCACAAACAGCAGTAATCCGTCTGACCATAGTAATACTTTTCCTTGTCACACTTCCCCTTCCCCACCCATCACTTCAACCAGTCTACCTGCTAGTCCATTGACCCAGACCCCACCCCTTGAAGCTATAACACACATTCTCCAGTCAGCCCTAAATAGACATAAAAGCGCACTTCACATATGTCACCTTAATGCCCAGATTTCAGTTTCTCAAACTCGTATAGATGAACTAAAAGCGATTTTCATTCCACTGTCCTTTGATATCGTCTTATGCAGTGACAGTTGGTTGAAAGACAAACATTAGGCTAAGAATATGGAATTAACTGGCTACTGCCTTCTTAGAAATGACAAGACTTGGCAAAGGGGACGGCGGGGTCTGTGCTTTTGTCTCTTCGAGCTTGAAACCTGAAATTACCTGCCAGTCGCCTCAACAGTATAAGCGTAAACCTGAGTACATGATCATAGAGATACAGGTCACTACTGTGAAATGCTTGGTAGGTTTTGTGTACAAACCGCCTAAAGCTCGCCGTTACGGTTACCTATGTACGAACATTTTATAATGACGAGAGACTTCAATACAAACTTTCTAGATCCAGATTCTTCCGAAGCCACCCATCTATTGAATACGTTTCAGGCATGCAGCATGGCGATCCTCCCACTTTCTCCCACTCACCATACTAAGACTTTACACACACTACTGAACCTTATAGTAACGATTTAACGAACCACCCTGACAGAGTATTACATCACGGCCAGACATCTGCTCCCAGTCTGTCAGCCCATGACATTATCTTTATGACTTACGCACTAAAATTCCCTAAACATAAACCTAAGTACGTGACTTGCCGAGACTATAGCCGTATTGACAACGAAAAATTATTGGGAGACGCTTTTTCGATGCCGTGGCAGGAGATAATTCATAAAACTAATATTGACGACATGGTCACCAGTTTCAAAAACATGATACTACATATTATTTTACAAACACGTTCCTCTACGAACAGCACGCGTCTGTAAAAGACTCTCCCCGTGGCTAAATGATGATATTAGAGCAATGATGGCTGAGCGGGATGCAGCTCATACGAAAGAGAACATTACCTGACAGAGGAAAACTTTATCTATTACAAACGGCTACGCAATAAAACGACTCAGAGAGTAAGAAACGCTCGACTACGGTACGCCCTTGCCTTATAAAACCCGACGTAAGACCCGCTAATTTATGGAAGTCAATCCGCCATTTCAGACTAAATAAACCTGACAAGGTAGACGATTTGGAAGATTCTCTTGACAAATTGAATAATCACTTCGTATCCTCTCATGTATAATTAAACGAAGAAGCAAAAGAAAATCTTTTGTGGGCAAATTACAACACACCACCCGCAGGCAAATACACATTTTATTTTATTTGTGTCTCACTCCTGCAAGTAAAAGCGGCTATAATGCGAATTAAAACTTAATCCAGAGGGCTGGACAATATATGTATTATAATGCTAAATAAAATTATCGACGCTATTATTCCGGTATTGACATTCATATGCAACTTCTCCCTTCAAAATAGTGTATTTCCAACTGTCTGGAAAATGGCCCTGGTACATACTTTACCGAAGAAAAAATCTCCTGGACTGAACAGTGGTTACAGACCTATAAATATACTGTCAATAATAGCCAAGGGACTCGAATACATTGTGCATTATCAAATCACCAACTATCTCAACGACCACGACATACCAGACCCACACCAATCAGGTTTCCGACGCAATCACAGTACATGTACTGCCTTACTAAGCGTACATAAAACTAATATTGATGAGCAAAAACTGACAATTCTAGTAATATTGGACTTCAGCAAAGCATTTGACTCTGTAGACCATGAGTTGCTCCTATCCAAACTTTATCAGCTAGGGTTCTCCTACAGTACTCTGAGATGGTTGGGAGTTTATTTACACGAACGTCAACAACGTGTCGTCAATCAAGGTACACTTTCTTCGTGGCAATATGTGAAAATAGGGGTCCCACAAGGTCAACCCTTGCTCCTTTGTTATTTTCTGTCTATATCAACGACCTAGCTAAACAGCTGACACATTGTAAACGTCACATGTATGCTGACGACGTACAATTGTACATTCGTGCAAAACCAACAGACGTTTCGGTAGCAAACGAGCAAATTAACATGGATCTAGAGGCCATAAGTAAATGGTCTTCCCAGCATGGACTTATTTTGAACCCCCAAAAATCCCAAACCATAGTCATTGCCCACCCAAGACTTATTTCCAATAATTACCGCATGTCCATCCCTGACGTACGACTTCAAAATCAAGCTTTGCCCGTTTACAAGAGGGTAAAAAATCTCGGAGTAACCATTGACCAGCACCTCTCGTGGACGGATCAGACAATATCTGTGAGTAGACGAGTTTTTTGCCATGTTGCACATATTAAACAATTTCAAATTTACTTTTCCGTTCATTTTAAAGAATAAACTAGTTGTAACCCTCGTTCTTCCAATATTAGATTATTGTGGCGTAGTGTACAGAGATGCGAAAACCGAGCTTTGCGATAAACTACAACGTGAACAGAATGCCTGTGTACGATTTATATGTAATCTGAAATTTTCAGATCATGTTAGCCAGTCTTACGTCGACCTTGGATGGCTATGCCTTGAAGACAGACGCAAGCTGCATACCCTGACTTCTTTGCACCGAATCCTTACATTACAATCCTCAACTTACTTATATGAACGATTTCATAGCCTTTCTGAACACCATGACAAAAACACCAGAGCGCTGAGCTCGATATTGCTCGCTTTTCCTAAGCATAAATCCTCAACCTACAACAATTCCTTCACTGTTGTGGCTAGCCGTGAATGGAACTTCCTCCCGCAGGAGATCAGTGGGATATCAAACCACGGAAGATTTAAAAATAGGTGCTCAAAATATCTGTATGAAACGAGCTCGTAGTGCGACAGTCCTCTTATTCTTCTTCCTCTTATTCGTTTACTTCCTCTTCTCTTTCTTTTCCTCATGGTCCTTCTTCTTCTTCTTCTCCTTTTCTTCTTCTTATTGCTGTTATTATTATTATTATTATTATTATTATTATTATTATTATTATTATTATTATTATTATTATTATTATTATTATTATTATTGTTGTTGTAAGTCGTTGTATGTTAACTTCTTCCTAGAAAACGAAATGTTAATTTATATTGTGTATTATAATAGATATTTTTACGTACAGTAGGATAGCAAAGTACCATAGTAATTGGTTTCAGTCTCTTTTTTCATTTATTCAGCATTTTATATATTTTTATGTTATTTATGTATTTCACTGGTTAAGGGTAAGACCGGGACACGTGTCCCTAACTTTGACATATCTATCTATCTATCTATCTATCTATCTATCTATCTATCTATCTATCTATCTATCTATCTATCTATCTATAGTATATATGATCGTCAGTCACGAAGAAAACTTCGTTACTTTGGCTGGTTGTGTCATAGTCGTGGAGTCTGATGACACGCAAACATTAGAATGCTCGTCATTCAAACACACTTCGTTCATAAGTTTTTATCTAGTCATAAAAAGACAAAATCAGTCCGACTCCTTTAATCTATACTAATATAGCAAAGAAAAAGTGCGAATTTTGTTAGTTTGTGTATAACTGGAGGGTAATCTCAGAAACTACTGGACCTATTCTAAAAATCCTTTTACTAATGTAAATATACATTATCCCTGAGGGACATGG
Source organism: Anabrus simplex (assembly GCF_040414725.1). Lineage (NCBI taxonomy): Eukaryota > Metazoa > Arthropoda > Insecta > Orthoptera > Tettigoniidae > Anabrus > Anabrus simplex. The sequence goes on from NC_090265.1 coordinate 117,940,768, forward strand.
GCTGTATTTTATTTTCAAAACAATTCGAGGTGGCGGGTGACGGGGGAGATATAAAGGAATAGGCTAATATAGGCGAAATATCGAATTTGCCGTGCTAGGACGAGACAAAGCTCATTTTATAAACAAAGATACATGTATTATTTTGTTTTCAAAAAAAAAAACACTTAAGGGGGAGGGTAAAAAGAACTAAAATATGGGTTGGCGTGAATTTTTAAGATGAGCATATCTACAGTATATCTCAAACATTTAACATGTTACAGATGTGAAAATTGGTATTTTTAATATTAAAAAAAACCAGGTATTTTTGGAATAACAACTTAACGTGGTTGGGGGGGTGTAAAAGGGACTGAAAAGGGGGTTGAATAATTTTTATCACGGACTGATAACTCAAAAACTGAAGTTGTTACAGACGTAAAAATTGGTATTTAGAGTCTCCTTTAAAAAGAAGGAAATAGGTATTCTTTTGGTTTCGGAAAATCCACTTAAGGGGGAATAAAAGTACTGAAATATTAGTTGAATTATTCGTATGAGGATACCTAAATATGTTGCAAACGTGAAAATGGGTATTTGAAATCACCTTTAAAAATAAGAAAAACACTAATTTAGGAGGGGGGGTTGGAAAATCAACTTCTGGGGGGTTTGAAATAGGTTTCTCTTTTCATGGAGTTACAAATATCTCAAAAACTGAAGATGTTACAGTCGTGGTAATTGGTATTTGGCAGCTCCTTTATCAATAAACACGTATTTTATTGTTTTCGAAAAACCACTTAAGGGACTGAAAAGAATTTAAAAGCAAGTAAGTTTTTAAACTGAGTACCGGAATATCTACAGTGTATGTAAAAAACTTTACATGTTACAGACATTAACACTTGATACTTGGGATGACCTTTAAAAATAAAGAAACATGTATTATTTGTTTTCAGAATATCCACTTAGGTGGGGGTGGAGGAAGGGATCATAAAGGGGTTGATTTCATTTTTTCGGATACTTATATCTCCAAAACTGAAGGTGTTACAGATGTGGAATTATGTATTTGGAATCTCCTTTAAAAATAAAGAACCGGGCGAGTTGGCCCTGCGCGTAGAGGCGCGCGGCTGTGAGCTTGCATCCGGGAGATAGTAGGTTCGAATCCCACTATCGCCAGCCCTGAAGATGGTTTTCCGTGGTTTCCCATTTTCACACCTTGCAAATGCTGGGGCTGTACCTTAATTAAGGCCACGACCGCTTCCTTCCTACTCCTAGGCCTTTCCTATCCCATCGTCGCGATAAGACCTATCTGTGTCGGTGTGACGTAAAGCCCCTAGCAAAAAAAATAAATAAAGAAACTGTTTTTTACTTAAGAGAAGACGTTCTAGCATGGTCATCTTAGCCCCAAAAGGCAATACCACAAACGGGGTTTACAAAGAGTTTCTGGGGTAGATGAAACTCAATTGTTCAGTGAGGTTTTATATTTTAGGGATTTTCAGATAATCTCTTAGTACAGTACCGAGGAACGATTGCTTTTATCAAATTACGAAATCCACGCGAGATGCAGTGGGTAACTGCTAGTGTGTACATAAATTTCACCGCAGATCGTACAGCACCCAAAATTAACGTCTTTCCCATCACCGTCAACTGCAGGTTTGAATACCAACCAAATACGACTTTTAATTTTAGAATCCGGTTCAGAAGTCTTGTATTGTGCGGTTTTTAGTTCATTTGTTCTTCTTTTTTTTACTTCACGTTTTTTTTGTCAAGGTTTCTTTTCTTTTGGAACTACAGTCCACATTCGTTTCCGATAACACCGATAACAGGATGGATGGTGAAGTCAAACGGAAACCACAGCAAACTTGATCGTCTTCACACGACCGTAATGCAACGCACTCCGCTGACACGCAGTACACTGTACACATTGAAGCAGTCAGCGCTGTCCTTGGCTCACCACGTACGAATGACATAGCGCTGGCCCAGACCGACCCGTGCGATGACGTCGCGGGCTTTGTATTGTCGAGCCTTTCAAAGACCATTGCAGTCTATTGCCGAAGCAGCTCATGGGCTGGGCTGCTCTGCAGGACTCTGGGCAACGCGTCCGCCTATCACTCGGTGGCCTCGCTTTCGATTCCCGGCTGGGTCAGGGGTTTATAATTGTAAATGATTGATATCACTGGCCTTGGGAATGAGTGTTTGTGTCGTCATTAACGTTCTTTTCCTCACATTCAACACTTTACACTTCCGCATTCCACTTATACGCAGGTTCCTATCATATGGTGAAAGTAGTGGTAAGAGATCTACAGAGGTCAACGCCACGAACAAATAATTTTAAAAAAGCGTTGGGAAGGGCATCCGACTGTCAAAATTTAGACAAACTTACGGATAGTGCGGGTGTCAGTAACCATAATAAATACATATCATTACTGGATCCTAGTGCAGCCTTTGTTAGATGGATTCTCCCAGGAGTTTGGAAGACAACTGCCGTGGAAAGTGAACTGCCTGTTACTGGAAATTTATGTTCTTAAATACAAATGATATGAGTTAAGAACTGGAATCACAGATAAGGATTTCTGAGGGTGATGCTGTTTTGTACAGAGTAATAGAAATGTTACACGACAGTGAGTGAGTACAAAAGGACCTCGGTTACGTCTCAAAACTCACGAGTCTCAAAACTCACGGGCTAAAATTAGTTACAAATAGTATCAACACTCACGACTACAAACTGGTAGCTAAAGTAAACATTCTAATGAGTCTCAAAATTCACGACTCCGGACAGCAGGTGCTTGCGATGACCGCAGGACGATGAGGCGCGCCGTGACTCATGCTTCCCTTTTTAGCCCTCTTACGACAGGCAGGGGATACTGTGGATGGGATTCTGCCAGCCCAGCCTACAGGGGAATAATAATGGTTGGTGAATGAAAGAGACCAAGGTGTACTATTATTATTATTATTATTATTATTATTATTATTATTATTATTATTATTATTATTATTAAAATATTTTGCTGTTGTCTTAAGGCTAATATAATGCATGTGTTCCCCTTTAACATAAATTTACAATAATGGCATGTGGCCTCCGGAGAGTTCTGGTGCAGGTCTTTAGAGTTGACGCCGTGTAGGTGATCTGCACGTCTGTGAGGATAAGGTCCTACCTAAGATGAAATCTAATGCTGAAGACGGCAAGAACACCCAGTCCCCGAGCCATAGGGATTAACTAACGAAAGTTAAAATTTCCGACCCGACCGGAAATCGAACCCGAAACCGCCTGCTCCCTTTGGACCAAAGACCAGCATGCTAACCATTTATGCATGCAGGCGGACGACATATCATTGAAGTAGGTATATTGTCGCTGTTAGTTAAAAGAAACTGTCAGTTGGTAGTACTGGGTCTCAGTTCCATTATGCGGACAGAAGACGACATTTAGTTGAATAACGAATTTTATTTACAGATATTAAAGATCAAGACAGTTAATTCACTCATTTAGTTTCAACATTTGGAGATTCATTTGAAAAAATGAAGGTCTATTTCTATTTTTCGGAAGACTTCATCTATTCGCTTATTTCAATAGATTATCTACCCGACACACTTAAACCGAAAAAATATTCATGACACATCCGATTATCCTGTGCGATATAACAGAATGATATTTGAAACTCATTCGATTATTTGAGTTGATTATTTAGATAATCGGATGGAAGTTATTAGATCATTAAAAGTTTTCCAATATTCTATCCCATTACTAATAAGGTGGACATTTATCCATTCAAAGAAGAACTGGCCGTGCTCGTGAGTTTTGAGACGACACGAGGACCTCGACGACTTTGTGAAACGGATAGCAGACAATAGTATGTCAGTAAACGGGAAGAAATATCATGGTGCAAGTTTTCCAAAGGGAGACGACATTTACTGGAATAAGGAATTTTTAATTACTGCATTCATGGTGTGGTAGTACCTCACGGAGATCACATTGGATATTTAGGTGAACCTGGTGGTGCAGTCGAAGTATCGACACGCTATACTCGTAATGGCGAATTTCAGTAGCCTATAGAAGCATACATACCGATGGTCTGCATGGTAGAAACGAGTGAACGTTCCGCCGATGAGTTTCGTGATTGTGTTGAATACCTAGTGTTTTTAGAACGAATTAACGGAATAATAATAATTTCGTGTAGCTATTTCTAGCCGGGTGCAGCCTTTGTAGGCAGACCCTCCGATGAGTGTGAGCGATATCTGCCATATGTAGGTAACTGCGTATTATTGTGGTGGTGGATAGTGTTATGTGTGGTGTTTGAGTCTCCGGGATGTTGGGGGAAAGCACAAACACCCAGCCCCGGAGCCACTGGAAATAACCAATAAAGGTTAAATTCCCCGACCCGGCCGCGAATGGAACTCGGGACCCGCTGGGCTAACCATTTAGCAATGGAGCCGGACATTAAAGGAATGAACAGACTATACTGTCCCATTAAGTTACTAATGAAATCACTGTAAATAAATTTTTAATTTACACATAAAAACAGAAACGACGATATTGTGTCGTTCTCTTAATTTTTAAATTGGGGCTGAAAATAAGACATTGAGACCATATGGTAATTGGCTGAATCACTTTATTTAATTACCCTGTCGATATATCTTTTTAACAACACTGGGTTGATGAAGGGCTAAGGCGGTGGGAAAAGAGTCCATGGGCTTAAATAATATCCATCTTCGGCGTTTGTTCGGTGTAAAAATGTACAAATCTACTGGCAATGTACAAATCTTCTGGGTTGTCGATGGAGCGTTCACACTTACCATCTCCCGAACGAGAATTTACAGCTACACGTTCCGAAAAGTGCCGCCAACGCAACTATAAGGGGAAAATTTTAAGGTGTTGTATTCTTATAAGGAGGAGTACATTTTTCTTAAGATCTTTGTAATTTGGCGGTATGTAGTTTCTAATTCTTTTTTTTTTGCTAGTTGCTTTACGTCACACTGACACAGATAGGTCATATTGTGACGATGGGACAGGAAAGGGCTAGGAGTGGGAAGGAAGCGGCCGTGTCCTTAATTAAGGTACAGCCCCAGCATTTGCCTGGTGTGAAAATGGGAAACCACGGAAAACCATCTTCAGGGCTGCCGACAGTGGGGTTCAAACCTACTATCTCCCGAATACTGGATACTGGCCGCACTTAAGCGACTGCAGCTATCGATCTCGGTAGTTTCTAATTCTGAATAAATAAAATCTAATAACCACAATTTGAGATAAACTGGAGTTTACTGGTCCTCCGAAGACAGTTTTTCGTACTGCAATGTGGTTATTAGAGAGACCGTTGATACATTGTGCTTTGTTTTCTTCTGAAATACGAACACAAGATGTGATATATGAGCCATCAATGGTTGAATTGAATGACCTCAATACATAATTTTCTGCTGTCAGCAATAATGACATGTCACGCAGCTATCCTTAGATTTTCATCAATATATATGAGCGAGTCGTTTCCAGCCAATTGCATGAGAAATATTCTCCCTATTAACGTTGCGGCGCGTGATGAAATTATTCCGGCAAGAAGAGACTGTCATGTATCATAAATACAATCGCATTGTGCGGGAAAAAATTTGCATCGGTCTAAAAATAAAATCACCGGGAGAGAACGAAATTTGCATCTCATATTTGCTAGATTGGGTGATGTGTCCATTTCGTGTGGGCTGTAAGTTGGATTAGAGTGAGTGATGGAGATATTTTGCTAACAGGTGGAACTAGGGCATATGTTGCGGTAAAATGTGCATTATCTATACAATACAGGGTGTTTATTTAATATGAACAATAAACTTAAGCACTTTTGATAAGGGAGCATTATCCTATACACTTTGAAGGCGAAAGTCGACGTATGTATCCAGAAAATAATCTTGGCATCACTACCGTTCTTATATCCTACACTAGTTTCTAAAACCACCTGAATTTGCTCTGATGCCTTGGAAAGTGAATAAATGGTTGAGTATTACATAAGGAGTGTAAAAATAAATAAATAAATAAATAAATAAATAAATAAATAAATAAATAAATAAATAAATAAATAAATAAATAAATAAATAAATAAATAAATAAATAAATAAATAAATGTGGCGAGAATGCTTCACTATACGAATACCCTGAAGCTTAGACGATTATCGATATTCGTATAAACTGTTCTTCGTGTTCCCCCATCAGAACACCTCCTTCCAACATCACTTCAACGCGCCATGTAGCCCTCGATCTCTAATGAGTACAATTCCAATGAAAAGATGGTACTAATTAATCGATGTTACTGGTGAAATGTTACCTTTTTCACCTGGGTTCAACTTGAAACTATTACTTCTGCGACAAATCTACAACATATTACGATACATACACAATATTGTTTTAATTACTCTCTCGTTTTGAGACCAACTTCTCCATGCCAATCAGAAGATGCAGTGTAATTGTGTGCTAGTTACTTTAAAATGCGTCTCCTCACTTTAGCGGTTGCCTTGTAATATTTTCTTCAATTCCAAGAATTGTCCCAAAACCCGCCTAGATATACTCAGGTACTCAACGTCTTTGGCATCTGTATGAAGAATCTTTGAGGTCTCTTTTAATCCAGAATAAAACTCTGCCCCTATCGGTCAAAATACACTCGTATTTAATATACACTTTCTTTTTGATCGATGGTGATCCCTTTTCTTTCTTCCTGGTGGAGAATGTTCGTAACTCTGTTAGACAATATCTCTAAAAGCACCCTTTAAATATGTCTATATTACTGTATTGAATAACGTTCTAGAAGGTATACTGTGTACTTTTTAAAATTTCATATCATCATAACACGTTTGTTTCGCATCTATCATGTGAGATATATACGGGGTTTGACTTAAGCCATTCAATTACACAGTTCTTATACCATTTTTATGTTTCAATCCAGAATCCAACTCTGCCCACCATCGGTCGAAATACACCCGAATATTACAAACAATTTAACAACTTTTTCAATTGATGTCTTGACGTTTAAAAATATAATGGAAATGCGTTTCAGATGTGTGCATATCTGGTTTCAGATATTCAAACTACTCACTGCTTGGACCATTCAATCTGCGAATTCCATATTTCTTCCAATTCCACCTACCAAAACTTATCCTGTCCTTCCAAAGTTGACATTTAGGCGAGCAATGCTAGAATGATTAATAAACTTATTGAACATGTATAACGCTTCAAGTTGCTTATTGCAACGATGTTCTGCATATGATATAAATGTAATAACAAATTCACCAATTTCTATTCTCATATCCTCACACGATGCCGTAAAGTAAAAAAAATTGGTGACATTACACACCTTACCTCAGAGCCTTGAAAGTGCCGGTTGTCTTACACGCCAAGTTAATTCTAGTATATTGCACTGATGTAAATGGTTAGGTTCTTTACGTCTTTAACTATGGGAGGGTAGAGGCATATTGAGAAAGTGGACCAATACACATTGGTTGGAATATGGAAATATGAAATCATCAGATAGAGAAGGAATGACCTTGCTGACATGGGAGATCGAAACGGTCTTTCTGTACAAACGAACATGAGGGCAATCTTCTGGTGTGCGTGGTCATAACGGATCGCAAAACCATATAAAAATACTAACTCAAGAATACAGGTGCCAATTTATTCGACTACATCCCACAGGCTTTTGTGGCTAGCTATCTAACGTAGTTGAGAAGAGAAATCTTTCCAGGCAAGTTTCGTTTCCACGTGCAGCGCCTTGATAATGGCAGCCATATCTGGGAGGTATCGTGGCAGCAGGCCGAGCGAATTCTACATACTGTAACTGCATTCTGGTCCAACAATTGGCGTTCTGATTAATGGTGTTGTTAAATTCCAATCCCATTCGTGCTTGGTATTAATTTCCGGTTGACCAGTCAATGATTTACATCTGACTTCATGAAGCCTTTGACGTCCTTTATCTTCATGGCCTGCCAAGAGAACAAGGCGCGAATACAGATAGAAGCAACGTCTGACAATTCCTGGATGACTATCGTGTTACACTTATTCCTTAGCAACGAGTCAGTTCCATTTATGGTGTATTTAATTAGTCGATTTCATTGTCATACTATTGCCGGCACGGTATCGAGAACTCAAGGATACAATGATGAACTTCGGCAATTAGTCGAAACGCGATGGACTGATATGACTCAACTCCACAAGTTAAATATCGCAATGAATCAGGGGTAATTACCACCTATGATATATCCATAAGATATCATATATGTTCGACATGCATGTCGAACCGATAAATATATCTGCATAACAAAATGACTGGGAAAAGTGGTGGAAAGCACGCGGGTTCACTGTGAGAGAAAGATTCCACTCCATCTGAAAGGTAAAATGTACGAAATGGTGGTCCGTCCACTCTTGCTATATGATTCTAAATGTTGTGCGACAAAATAGCAGGACTAATTGAAAATTAACGTTGCTGAAACGATGGTGCTACGATGTGCTTGTGGCGTGACAAACCAGGGCAAACTCCTAAATGACGTTATTCACCGATCTCTGAGAGTAGGGAAGTCGACCCTCTGGTCATAAGGAAAGAAGTATGTGTCTCACGGACCTGAGAAGATGACCAGTTCTAGAACGTAATAGAATACGACTGAAAGCTAGAGTTATTAAAGACTTGTAACATTCTATTGCTGATTCTGCTAGGGTCCAAGACAGGTTGTCCTGAAGGTGTCGTCCTGATTGCTAACAGTCCAGATTGCGAACAAGTGGGTACCTGAAGGGGATGATTTGGGTATGACACACATTAATGAATCGAGATAGCTGCCAGGCATAAAATAGAGGCACTTAAGCGAGAATATAATGAGCAAGAATATATAATTTTAAATAATATGTCACGCTGATCATCTAGGTGGATTGTGGCAGCAGTATGCATCACTAGTGGTACCTACAGTCTTCTGAAGTTTTTTAGAAAGTTGCTTTAACTGTTACCTGTAATACCAAGTTTCCGAACCCGCTTTACTAGAAATGTTGACTTGGTTATGAACACAATTCTAATTTGACGGGCTGCAGAAAAATTAACCCTCAGTTCGTACACCAAGTTCTGGTGCACACAGTACACTGGGTAATACACAAAAAAGTTAAAAGCATGTAAGTAAAAACCTACTTGTTTCCAAATAATCTGACCATTTCACTTCTTATGTATTATTTTGAATAATAATAATAATATTGAATATTCTAAAAGCTAATGCATTGTCGATGCAATCACTCACTTCTTTCATTGGCATAATAATAATACCGGGCGAGCTGGCCGTGCGGTTAGGGGCGCGCGGCTGTGAGCTTGCATCCGGGGGATAGTGGGTTCGAATCCCACTGTTGGCAGCCCTGAAGATCGTTTTGCGTGATTTACCATTTTCAAACCAGGCAAATGCTGGGGATGTACCTTAATTAAGGCCACGGTCGCTTCCTTCCAACTCCTAGGCCTTTCCTATCCCATTGTCACCATAAGATCTGTGTCGGTGCGGCGTAAAGCCACTAGCAAAAAAAGAAAAATAATAACATATTAATAATACAACTCTCACTAATCCACGATAAACAACTACCCCTCTAGTTATGATATACAATAAAAAAGATAATCTTCTAAATGGCAAGATTGCGGTACCTCAAACTAAATTATGAAATATTTTCAATAAGTAATATATTTTTAAAAATATGGTTTACCGAGCTCGATAGCTGCAGTCGCTTAAGTGCGGCCGGTATCCAGTATTCGGGATATAGTAGGTTCGAACCCCACTGTCAGCAGCCCTGAAAATCGTTTTCCGTGGTTTCCCATTTTCACACCAGGCAAATTCTGGGCCACGACCACTTCCTTCCCACTCCTAGCCCTTTCCTATCCCATCGTCGCCATAAGACCTATCTGTGTCGGTGCGACGTAAAGCAACTAGCAAAAAAAACACATATATATATATATATATATGGTTAGGTTGTCTGAAACATCCCAGTGTACCAGTTAATCTTAATACTATTAGAACAAAAATTACTTATGAGACTGTTTTGAAAATTGTATCTGTTTTATGTATCTCACGTGAACACTAATCTCTTGTTCGCAATCTGTACAGGGTATATTTAGTTGTTCGAAATCTGGACGATTTTTGCCTTGTTCGCAATTTGGGCGGTTCGCAATCAATACACAACCGTCCTGAAAGAGAGTGACCTAAAAATTCGACACCATTTATATGGGAAAAAGTGTAGAAAACGAAGCAGAAGTAGAAGAAGAAGAAGAAGAACGTTGTTATGATGGACTGTATATCCATGTGTGGCTGGGAAGCATGGCCAGTGTTGAGGAGGATAATGGACAGGAAGAGCAATGTGGAATATGAGATATTGCTCGCGTGGTATTGATATTATTTTTAAACCAGTTAAAATATGAGTCACGTAGCTCAGAATGTTAAGAAGTACTATTAATATATAGTCACCTAAAGAATATATGCAAACACAATATCTACGTACACATTCTTGTCACGAGGGAAACGGAAGAAAGACCGCGAAATCTTCTGCATTTCATAATTACTACAGCCAAGCACAGGATATGGCGGATTAAGAAACAATACCAAGTATTTGAAAATGTTCTTTCTACCCATTATTTACATTAAGACAGTCACACCTCCCAGCCACAAATGAATATGCAGTCCATCAGAATTATTTTCAGTGTGTTCATTTTCCTATGCCTATGTGTAAAGAAAAATGGACCTTACCGTACTGTAATATAGGAATGTATGTTTGCATTACGTATTTACGCACTCGTACAATCTATATATATAAAATAACTTGTCCTGACTGACTGACTGACTGACTGACTGATTCATCATCGCCGAGCCAAAACTACTGGACATAAAGAAATGACATTTTGAGGATATATTCATTCTTAGATGTAGGTGCTCGCTAAGAGAGGATTTTTGGATATTCTGTCGCTAAGGGGGTGAAAAGGGGGGTGAAATTTTAAAATGAACGTATCTATATCTCCAAACTTTACAAGTGTACAGTTGTAAAAATTGGTATTTAGAATCTTCTTTAAAAATAAGGAAACACGTATTTTTTTGTTTTCAGAAAATACCAATAGGAGGGGTGAAAAAGGGTGAAAAGGGGGTTGAATGCCTTTAATCAGGATACCGGTACTTATATCTCAGAAACTGAAGATGTTACAGACCTGAAAATTAGTACTTTGATCCCTTTTAAAAATTAAGAAACACGTATTTTTTGTTTTTGGAAAATCCAATTAATAGGAGGGTGAAAAGGGGGGGGGGTGAATTTAAAAATGAGCGTATTTATATCTCAAAAATTTGAAAGGTTACAGATGTAAAAATTGGTATTTTGAATCTTCATTAAAAATAAAGAAACACGTATTTTTTTGTTTTCGGAAAATCCCAATAGGAGGGGTGAAAAGGGGTGAAAAGGGGTGAAAAAGGGGTTGAATGCCTTTAATGAGGATACTTATATCTCAAAAACTAGAGATATTACAGACCTGAAAATTGATATTTGGGATGTATGTATGTTTAGTCCTCAGCCTGAAGGCTGGTTGGATCCTCAACAGTTCCGCCATCAGCTGTCATAGATAGCCTAGGCATCACTGAAGAGGCGTACTAGGGAAATGAGGAGTGAGGTAGTTTCCCGTTGCTTTCCTCACCGAGCCAGAAGTTGCTATTACACATCAGTCTGCCAAGCCCACTGAAATGCATGCACCAACTGACCCTATGAGCAATATTTTCACACCATTCATAGCAGAGACTGGCTACAAAAGGAATGGCATTACTAGCATCACTCATACCTCAGTCACTTTCATTTTGTCAAAGCCAAGGATAAAGCTGAGACAGATCAATGAAAGTAACAAAATTGCTCTAGCCCATACCAGAAGACATAGCGCACTGTAAACACTAGGTCCCGCCAGCAAAGGCACATATTTGGGATCTCCTTTAAAAATAACGAAACATGATTTTTTCTTTTTTTGCTTTTGGAAAATCCAAATAGGGGCGGGGGGGTGGGTGAAAAGTGGTTGGATTTTTAAAATGAGTGTATCTACATCTCAAAACTTTAAAAGTTTGCACATGTAAAAATTGATATTTAGAATCTGTTTTAAAAATAAAGGAACACTTTTTTTCTGTAAATTCCAATAGGAGGGGTTAAAAGGGTGAATAATGGGTTGAATGCCTTTAATGAGGATACATATATCTCAGAAACTGAAGATATTACAGAACTGAAAATTTGTAATTGAGATCTCTTTTAAAAATAAAGAAACACCAATTTTTTTGCTTTTGGAAAATCCAATTAATTGCGGTTAAACTGGCGTGACAAATTGGGGTGAATTTTTTGAAAGACTACATCTACAGAATATCTGAGAAACGTAGAATGTTACAGACGTAAAAATTGGTATTTGGAATCTCCTGTAAATGTAAAGAAACATAGGTGATTTGGTTTTGGAAACTCCTCTTAAGGGGAACTAAAAAGGGGTTGAAATTTTAAAATGAGAATTTATACAGTATATTTAAAAAAACTTAACATGTTACAGAAGTGAAAAATGGTGGTAGTTTTATCTCTATTAGAAATAAACGTGTATTTTTAGTTTTCGGAAATACCACTTGGGTGGAGGGGGGGGGGGTAAAAGTGACTGAAAATGGTGTTGAATTCTTTCAATTAGGATACTGTTATCTCAAAAATGAAGATGTTACAGACGTGAAATTTGATATTTGGAATCTGCTTTAAAAGTAAAGAAACACCTATTCTCGGAAAATCCAATGAATGGGAGGGGGGAAGTGAAAGAATTTAAAATTAATTGACTTAATTGTATGAGAATACTTACATCTAATAACAACTAAAGTTGTTAGGGCCTACAGACGTGAAAATTGGTATTTGGTTCTTCTTTAAAAACAAAGAAAAACCCGTTTTGGGGGGAAATCATCTTGGGGGGAGGGAGTGAAAAGGGAATTGAATTCCTTTCATGAGGACACATAAATCAAAAACTGAAGAAGTTAGAGTCGTGATAATTGGTATTTAGAAAATCCTTTACTATTAAAGAAACAAGTATTTTTTGCCGGAAAATTCACTTAGGGGGGGGGGGGGGAGAGGAGTGTGAAAGTGAAAAGAAGTGAATTATATTTATCTCAAAACAGAAGGTAATAGACATGAATATTGGTGTTTGAAATCTCCTTTAAGCATAAAGAAAAACGCCTTCTTTTAGTTTTTGGGTGGGGGTGGGGGTAAATAAACTTAACGGCGGTGGTGTGTGAAAGGAGGTGAGACCAATTGATTTTACTGTTCATAATGTATTTATAAGGAGCCTCCGTTGCTCAGGCGGCAGCGCGCCGGCCGCTCACAGCTGGGTTCCGTGGTTCAAATCCCGGTCTCTCCATGTGACATTCGTGGTGCGCAAAACGGAGGCGGGACAGGTTTTTCTCCGGATACTCCGGTTTTCCCTGTCATCATTAATCCCTGCAACACTGTCCAGTATAATTTCGTTTCATATGTCATTCATTAATCATTGCCCCAGAGGAGTGCGACAGGTTTCGGCAGCCGGCACAATTCCTATTGTCGCCGCTAGATGGGGGCTTTATTCATTCCATTCCTGACCCTGTCGAATGACTGGAAACAGGCTGTAGATCTTCGATGTACTTATTCTGATCACAAACCGATCATTTTTAATCTTTCCTGGGTTCGTTTTCAAGAGCCATCTTTTCCTTCGGAGAACGTTCTTAGATTTCAGTAGATTCTCCAGGCATATAAATAAAAATTTTAACACAGTTGAAATAAACGATAGGAATGAGATTGACCGTCCAATTGTTCACCTCTATAATAAGGTCAATAATGCACGGAAGTATGTCATTCGTATCGCCAGAAATCCCGCACACTTGCCTACGCGCGACAATGGTGCTGGTCACATTCTCAACAATG